>NC_134717.1:29938409-30540454 GCF_049634645.1 Pelodiscus sinensis | reverse complement strand
AGGGACACCCTCTCTCCATTTCCCCTTGAGTGAGGCTACTTGAGCAGACCTGTTGCTATACTTTTGTTTATTTGGCTAGCTAGTACACAGGCAATAGGTGGGGCATTTAAGCCTGACTACCTTTGTAGTGAAGATCTCTAAAACTCATCAGTGAAATCTCTCTGAATTTTCTTTTCTTTTATTCAAAGATTGGTAGATTGTTTTGGGGGACTGGCACTGATGCTCAGTCATAGTCAAGACTACATCTGCCTAGTTTGAGCAGAGCCATGACAATAATGATACTCAGAATAATAGAAAAATAAATGTAAGTCAGACTGGCTTTCCAGTGCTGAGATTTTACCATTGGATGTTGCCATTATTATTTTATTTTAATTAAAAACATTTGTACTTTGAGCTTTATGCTTAAATTTTGTTCTACATTCAAGTGAAGGAAAGATGCTTCCAAGATTCCTTTTTATAGTCTTCAGAAAGCATTGGCAAAGAGGGAAGGATTGCTCAGGTAAGCAGAATTAAGATTTGTAGCAATTCATGTTAGGCACAGGATGGTCTTAGTAATAGGGGAGGCAAGAAGACAGCCTTAGCACTCCCGCTGCACTGCTGACCAGGAGCCACTCAAAGTAAGCCTTTCCTGCCACAGTCACAACCCCCACCAAAGCTGGAATCGCTTCCGACACCCCAAAGCTCTCATCTTCAGCCCCTCTCTGGGGCCCACACTCTAGTCAAATTGTTGGGTCATGGGCATCAACAATTTTCTTCAATTGGATCATGACATTTTTTTTTGAAAACCACTGTGCTAGACAGCATAATTAATGATTCTTCTTTTCAAATGTTTTATTGGGTTCCCATAGAGCATTTATTGTTCTGCTAATGTATGTGTCTTTGCCGGAACATTTTGAAACCACCATTGTGCTCCTTCGTCCTTTTTGTTTTGACGTTCACTCGTCTTGTTGTTCAGATGCAAGCTAAGGATGTGTGTCCTCAACTTAGTTTTGAGTGTGCAAGGAATGCAACATCAATCCTCAAGATAGTGCCATTTGTTAGAATATTATAGGAAGGCATCAATGGAATGTAAGTACAAGTTATAAATATTGTTGTGCTTTGTAATTATTAAATGTTTATTTCTATGAAATGATGGAAACAAATATTGGTTAGCGGCTAGTTTTAAACTACAATCAGATATAAAATAATCATATAACAATAGTAGTGTCCTCTGCTATGTATGAAAATTTGCTATTTGTTTCTGTTCATTAAATATTTAATCTTTTGAGTTTTTCACATTTTAATGTTTAAAAAATAGTAAATTTTGACCCTTTTATAACCTTCATATCATAATCCATACCAGTGATAGGATGACAAGTAGCATAAAATGGGTAAGAAGAGTAATTGGCATCTTGCTATATTATTTTCATTTGGTGAGATCATACCATATGTGTGGTATACAGTAAAGGCAGAGCAGAGATCTGGAGTTGAAGGACTAAGGGTATTAGGATCAAAGGCCTAATTGTCTGTTTTCTAGAAGTTAGAGTTATTGGCAGCTGCCATTATACCATCTACTCTGCTGTCACACTGCACAACCAACCAGTATGCACTAATTGCAGTGGCCTTTTCATCAAGTAAGATCATCCAGCTAACCACAAAGAGCTGTCTCTCCATTAGTACAGACAGTAGCTAGCTAGATCAGCTAGGCTACTTGAGTATGATTGGACTGTCATATTGTTATGATTTGTTCAAGTTTAGAGCATTTAGCAGATACCCTTTGCACCTCTCTTTGTACCTGAATACTATAACCTGACTGCCCCTATCATTTAAGAGGGTACTGTAGCTTTTCAAAGTTCAGCAGTGCACAATTGCAGGCAGGCAACTGGTCTCTGACAAGAGATCAATACTGTCCTTCCAAATGCTGGAGTCAAGCTGCTGGGTCTGTCAGAGGGATGTGTGCTGTAATTGGATCATGGATGCAGCGAGTCATCTGAGTCTCCCTTCAGCACTGTCACAGCTGTCAGATGTCATCCCTTTGTACAGCTGTCACTGCGGGAGGGTTGTGGCTCTTTTTCCGTTCTAACCCAATGCAAATGTCCACTTAGCAGATGAATATTGAAGATATTAGACACTTTTTTATGCCTTTATGCAAAATAAAGATCTGTGTCATCTGTGAATTTCATGGAAATAAGTTGCAATTTATTCACTGTGAGATAAGTGAAGTGAAGCCTGTAAAAATGAAGAATTATTTGGTTCAGGCTATTAAAAATAATATTTTCGAGAATAAACAAAAATACATTTTTTCCTGAAGGGTAAAAACTATCAGATAAGTTATTTTTTTGTGTGTGAGAAGGATAATAGTTTTTATATTAGAGTATTATTTTAAGCAAATGTATCTATATTTCTATATACTCATACTGAGTTAGACCAATACAATTAAAGCAAACTTTGATTCCTACAAAAAAATCATTACATGATATTGAAAATATAATCCCACTATTGGTTTTAAAATAGCAAGAATATAAAATTTAAGGTGCACATTTATAGTTAGAATTATATCATGCTTGTAAGTTTTTTGAGAAAAAGGATGAGCTTGGATAAGTAGAATAAGGTATATAAAATTATGTTATAAATCTTTGGCTGGAATGAAAAGAAAAACATCTCAAGCGATGAACAGAGATGTAAGTACTCAGTGGCATGTTTGATGTGCTTTTTATGTGTTTTTGTTTTGAGAATGTTGTAGATACATGTGGTGGGTTTCTTTTATTTTTTCTATTTGTGCTGCAGCTTACACATGTAATTGGCATAAAGCCTACCAGTGTGCCTAACTTAAAAGACAACATGGCTCAGTGAAATAATAGAAACTGTCAATCGGTTCAGAGTGAAACACTCTCATTTATGGTTACATTCTCATATAGGTTAGGTAGTAGTCACAGTATGTTGTTATTTCCATTAATATAGTAGTTTGTTATAGAAGTTTATGTTACAGAAGATGATCCATACTACTTACACTATCATTAAAGAAAAATAAGTGATTTTAAATATTTTTAACTTTTATTTTAACTGCTTCCATCAGCTGATGTCAACATCATCTTTGACTCTCACACAGGGTTATTTTTGATCTGGGTGGCTGACTCTTTTTTTGTTGGAGAACAGACCACACACAACCTCTCTGTCAAGATTGTGCAGGCCCACTGACAGAAGAGCATGAACCTTATTTCCAATATATGACCTTAAAGTTCAGTGAACCACCATGGGAACCACTGAACCAGGCCACAGAATCTCTCAGCTACTTGCATCCATGTGACTCTAAAAGATGAAGCCAGCTTTGTTGTTGGGACCATATAGAAATTCCACTATAACAAAAAAGTAATAATGGTAAAGGATAGCAAAATACATTTGTGGCATCTTCAGGCAAAGGCAGATTATAAAGTTGATCATTTTAAAGATGAAGAGCTAGATACTGGTCCCCTTCAAGTCAGTGGCAAAACTTCCATTAAGTTCAATGACAGGAGGATTAGGCTCAATTTTTTGTTGTTTGCATTGTCATGAAATGATTAAAATATTTGAACAAATTAGGAAATGTCCAATGTTCCTCTCACCTTTGCTTTCTTCCAGTATAACAACCTATAACCAAATAAACTAGTAGTAATTAAAATTATGTATTTAAAATATTTTGCAATCGTGTCTGGGTTATTGTTACCTGAACTATAAAATGCATCACATAGTCCTCAGAAATTGTTTGGTCAGAAGCATTCAGCAATCTATGAAGTTGTTCCATTTCCTAAGTTGCGTTTCTATGACAGAGCATAGGCAAGTCTTCATGCAACTCCAGTTACTGTACCATGTACATATTTTTACATGCTTTGTGGCTAATTACATCAGAGATCGCAAACAATCCGTCTTGCATTTGCATTAATGAGGTGTATCGTATGATCCATACTGAAGTAGGAGTATACATCAAAGGTAGATTAAAGCTTGGTTAAGCATCACACTATGTTCCATATGTAAATTTATACCAAAGATATGCTGTGGAAAGATAGCTTACTCTCTATTTCTCTGCTACTAAATAAAATTAAAAATTCACAACTCTGGTTTATGGGATTTTAAATGAATTTGATCTCTCTTTTGGGCAGGGCAAATAAGTGTTTTGTGATGTATTATTTTACAAAAAAAAAAAAAGACCATCGTTCTGGCTCATTTAATTTTGCGAGTGAATGATCTAAGATTAACTACAGACTAGTCAGTGCAGTTTAAAAGCTGAAAGCAATTTTCAGCCATAGATGGTAATGCCACATTTAGTCCACAACCGAATGACTCTAAATGACTAAGCTGCAAGGTCTTTGTATATGACCACAGGGCCTGATAAAGCCATAGGAACACAGTAAAAGCACAAAAATAGTTCCAATTTATTTGGTGCCATCACCTTAATGAGATTAATACAGACGTGTTCATGTGCCTAATTGGTGATTTTGTTTTAACTGGTAATGAAGGATTAAATCTTCAGGCAACAGGCTACTTACAGGAAAGGGGATCTGAGAAAAAAAGTTTTTTAATTATGAAAGGCAGATAGTGAAATATGCCACTACAAAGTTAATAATACATTTTAATAAAACATTTAGATTATATTACATATGGAAATTCACTGTTTGTCTGAATTGTTTTAATAATTACTTATGTCCATGAGACCCAAGTGATACTTTATATAACAGACCAGTGACATCTTTTGGAAAAGGGGGAGACATGTTGACTTAGAAAATGTAGACACGTAGATACTTCTATTCTCAAATCCATGCACATGGAAAACCCGTATTTCCCACAAAATCAAGACATTTATCTCAATTGTATAGTATTCTCCAGAGTTTCATTTATAAACAGAATTTGGGATTTGTTCCGCTCTTGTGGAAATCAGTAGCTTCCTTGTTGACACTGAAGAAATCACTCTGACAAACAATGGCAGCAACAAAGGTATGAACTTCACCTATTTATTGCAATGGACTGTTCCATTCAGAGTCTAATTGTGACCATTTAAATGCTAACACTATTAAACATGCTGCCAAAACAAAAACACTCAGCCTAAGTCATTAAAATTTAATTATAAAGGGGCAGCTGAGCCCAATATGAGTTTTGATTCTGGAGGAATCTTGGAAAAGAAAAAAAATGCATAAAAACAAAACAAACAATCAAATTCTGTAATCAGCTGTCCACGCCATACCCCAAAGATAGAATAAAAATAATAACTCCGTGCAAATATTTTAAATTGCTCTTTGTAGTCTTTTAACTAGGCTTAAATATTTTTTTAGTGCCTTACAAAAATAGCATACTTGGCATGGTCTACTGTTTTTAAAGCAGATTTTCAAGATAATACAGTGATGAAATCTGATTAAAAATCAATGGCATGATATAGTTCAGTATTGTTTTTGAGTGTATAAACTTTAATTTGAGTGCGATTCAGTGAGCTTGCATCCGACAAATCATTTTTATACAAGGCAGTATTTCGGTTTATTGTGCAAAAATAGCAAAATATATCCTTTTTTTATTCTCTTTCCTCTCCAGTCAGTCCTAACACCTGAACAATATTCTCTAAAATATGCTTCTTTTTCCAAAGATTTTTCTTTACCTCAGTATTAAAATGGTTTATCAGTGGGACAGGTTAAAAAAAAACAACCACCAAACAAGTGTTCTGAAAGACTATAATATATTTGCTCTTTTACATCACAAACCACTTTAAAAGGACCCTGAGTAGTGATATTGTACACTGCAAGATGCTACCTTCTCAGAGAATGAAGACAGAAATATATTTTACATTTTTTGTCAGATTGAACTTTAAGACATCTTGACTGCTTTCTCTATAATTTAAACATCACAGCCAAAATGGCAACATGCTTTGTTCAGTTCCAGTTGTGTGGAGTTTTAGTGCTTCATTGATTCAGAGGAAGGCTATAGCTGGCACATACAGTAGGGCGACTGAATCACACTTTCACTGCAGCATGTCAAACCATTATACTAGGGACCAGAATGTCACAGTGGTCTCAATGGTTCGTCAACTGAAGGATATGGTTAACAAATGTAAAACCAAACTTCAGAGGAACTGCTTTTTTGTGCTAAGTGATCTGTATTCCCTCTGAATTTACTTTCCCCTAACCCCGTGAAATTAACAGTACTTTCTGACATTCGACCCCCTGACCTCTCATATAATAAGAATTTAAAAAGCACCATGCATGAGTGTGTCTGTGTAATGCAAAACTGGAAAAAATGACCATGTCACAGTTTTATTATACAAAACCTTCTCAATCTCCATTGCATGCTTCATATACGAGTGCTCAGTTTAAAGTTGTTATAAAGAAAAACACAGTTTTAACAGTAATAATTCACTGTTCATGATTTTTATAGATAATAAATTGTAGCAAATATATTGCTACAAAAAAGCTTTGGACTCCATTAATGCAGATATTTACCAAGATAAGTGTTAAAAATAGTCTGCTGGAAGACTATGATGGTTCAAAGGAAGTAGCTTCTAGGGAGCTGGTTGCCAAGGGTGCAAGTGCATGCACAATGTGTAGGTCCTAAGGTTTAAGAGGCAGAAGTAGAAAAGTGTTATGTGGAAATGATTTTGCAGTTATCAGGCTCAGGGGATGACAGCATACAAGAGTAAGAACAAGGTGCTATGTGGCTTTTTCTTCACTGTGAAGTAAAGATTGGCAGCTGGAAGTAAGGCTTACAGGCAGACCTGCACACAGGACCTCTTCACCCAGGACTCATAATCACTACTCAAAGGAAAACGCATTTACCAGTAAAAAGCGGCTGTAGCCATCAGAAGTGTGCTTAAAACACCACTTAAATATCACTTTATACGCTATTACTTGCAAACTGTGGCTTGGTATTAAATTATACTTGCATAGGCTTTTGCTTAGGTGCTGATAATGCTTTTGAGGTTGCATTGGTGAAGAAGAATTTAGGCTGCTTTACAAGAGACGTGACTAGAATATCCCATCGTGCTGACAGTGACAGGGTGAAAAATTGCAGAACTGTACTTTCTTTCCCCATATAGATTGTAATTTTAATTGTCATTGTGGCCCTTCTGTTTTAATTATGGGACTTCTTTGATATATACCAGGACATCGTATTGAATGAAAATATGGTGCTATAATAGTCTCTTTATAATTAATGACCACATGTAGATCTTGGTGCATAAAAGGAAAGGAATAAATGAACAATTTATTTAACTAGGTTTTGGATTTCTTTCTGTCTTCCAGTGAATATAAAATGATCCTGGGGCTTCTGAGGCTGTTTGATGTAGGAACTGCACTGAATATCTAATAACATTACATTGGTGTAGATTACAAAACATATTATGTGGTTTTATTTAAAAATGTTCCCATTACAAACAACATGTTTGTTCTGTTTGTAGTTTGTCTTCAGTCATTTTAGGTTTTGAAACAAATTATCATTATTTAGTTTACTTGCAAGTGTATTTTTTTTAAAGAAAGGTTTACTTATGAAATTAGCAGTTTTGCAGGTGAGATCTCATAATGTGGGCAGTATCAAACAGCTCTTTTGAAGTTTAATTTATGTACTTATTTCAAACTGCAAATAACAATTCCTCCCCCTAACTTTAGCTTTCAAAATATGATGGATTTATTTTATATTAGTCTGTGACTGAAGATTTCACCCTGCCTTTTCAGTCTTAAACAGGAACAGTTATAGGCAAATACAAGTAAAAACATAAATGAGAAGTAATTTTAGTGCTCTGGGTAGTTTAGAGAAAAACATTAAAACACATTGTAGATGTAATCTTGTCCTGGAGCTAACACTTAGAATATTTTTTAACCAGGCAGGAATACACTGACTTGCAAATACAACACTCATATACATTTCAGGAGAGTACAAACCTCTATGGATTTCTGAAAAGCAGACATATTTGTCCAGTGTCTGTCACTGTAAAACTAGAAAATATATCCTGACAAGCTTCTGCTAATTTTATTGTGGCATGGGGGAGTGTGCATACATCCTGTATAGTATGACTGCAGTTCAATTGCAGAGCACGATAAAATTGGATCGGCAGAGACAGGGACTACCCTGGGGTCAGCTGCGACCATGCCACTTCGATGTGATGTCTAGTTGGGGTGATGGTGTGTAAATAAACGTAGAGAATTGCAAATCTTGTCATGGCCACGCAGAACAGCTCAAGCATTTAAAGATGGTTGCCCGCAAACCTAACTGGAAGGTGGTTGCTCTGTGTGGTGGCTGAAGAAAAACTCAATTCCTCGCTGTAGTCTTCTCCTTCTTGACATATCTGAGAGCACTGACCCAGCACTTTATTGCTGAAGGGATTAATCACTAAATTGTTTTTCATTTTAGTGGAAAGTAAAGAAACCAACTAACCACATTCTAATATTGTTCTTTTAAAGCTGAGCTGCACTGATGCTAACAAATGCTTTTTATTTATATTCTCTCACTTGATTTATTTGTTTTTTAAAATGAGGTGAGGAATCTTAATGTCCTACTGTTTAATGAATTTAGCACATTAAAGTTCCATGAGGTCTTTTCATTATTATGAACTTTACTAATGTTAGAAAATAAAATATTATAGAATTCACATTTTCTGCTTATGAATCTAATTTTATTTAAATACTACTTACACTGCTCATTAAAATATACTTAAATTTTGCTACCTTCGACCAATAAGATGTATTTTTTACTAGTTTTACATTTGCACATATCTGTTTTTCTGTTACTTTTCCCACATGACAATTACCTTTCATTACAAATTTATAAAATCATTTACATTTTAGCAGTTTAAATGTTTCTGCTGACATTTTGTAACTATTACCCTCTTCTAGAATGGCATATGTTCAGGCAGTTAATAAAAAATTAAATGGAATAGCACTAGACAAGGTGAAGCTTTGTATCAGAGTGTTCTGCACATTTCTGAAAATACCATCTTTGTGTTGCAAACTGTGAAGTGAGGTTAGGGCTATGCCAATATGTGTATTTGTCATAACTGTCACAGAGTCCATGAACTAGCCAATCATACTGCTCCTAATTAGACAGTTACATTTTGCTTTTTAGAAAGCATCCTCATGTAAAATGGTGTCTACGACTGAAGAAAGGTGCTTAGAGCTAAGAGGGCAGAGAATACCAGCATGAAAACACTTTTTATCTTGAAGAAGAGGAGTTTCTAACTGGTGTGTGACTCCTAAATGAGAGTATATAAATTGTATATTATCAAGAATCTTCCTTGAATTTAGAACAGAGGAAATGTCCAATTAGACTTGTTGAAGAAGAAAGCTAAGAAACTGCTAAGACGTAGAATAATTAGCCACAGTTTATGTGAGCATATATAGTACAAATAAATGAGTATCCATAAAACAAGCATTCCATTTGCTTACTTAGTTTGTTAAGCATTTACAGACTTTATTTGGGTCATTTGAGCCAGTATCAGGATAGCTGGTTTGTATAACAACCATGTCTTTTATTAAGCACAGTTTCTCAGTATCACATATCTGTTTTGACTTCACAAATGCATTTATAGTACATTGTATTTTAGTATTGTCAGAGTTAGAACCATCCTACAAACACAACTGGTAATATACTAATTTGATTTTATATTTCAAACCTTTCCATTTTTTTTCTTGTCATGGCAGTAGATGTTTAGAAAAAGTAAACACATACCCACACACAAACACACACACAAAATCTGTGACTCCAAAAGAAGTACTATTACTCTGCTTCTTTTACAGGAAAGTTTTATAGCTATGTTATAAACTAGTATTTACATATAAAATTCAGATAATAAAAGATCCATTTAAAATATAGATATTCATTTACATTAAAAGAATGCAGACTGAGTCAGGTTTCATCAAATAAGTACTAGTTATCCAATAGGACTTGTCAGCATTTGCCACTAAATCTACCTCAGGATAAGAATATAATGAATCCCAATTTAAACAGAGAAACACCATATTAATTCAAAATAAAAAACATTCCACATGCAAATTCAAATTATTATCTTTGCAGATAATTCTGCCTCCCTCACCCTGGCACTACTGCTGCACTGATGTTTAACATTCCTACTATGTTAAGATTTGTTGATTCATTCAATTTAGAACAGACTGTTCACTGTGGGACCACATTGAAATAGGCTGGTGATAGTCTTTAAAATCTCGACTGTTGAATGGCATGTCAATAGCAAAACAAAGAGCCTTGTGTGAAGTTAATAAACTATTCTCTCGACAGGAAAATTTTATTTAGTTTTAATAGTGGAGATTTTATATGTTTCGTGGCAAAAGAAGAATCACAATTTGGGAGAACTTGTATGGTTCATCCTATTTTGAATCTTTATTCAATAGGCATATCACAGAAGTTTTAACAGTCATAGCAGATTAACCTTGCCTGTGCTTTTTGAGGCTCGTCATCTGATGAATTTACATGCAGCTGGATGAAAATGCTATTTGGAGAGAGATTGAGAGTTTATTTGATTAAATCCCTTTCTCCACTACCTTGACCTCTTCCTTGTGAAATAATCAGAACTGTTTAGCAAGAATATTCAGGCATTAATAATGAATTGCTTTTGCGCTGGTTTCTTCTGCAACAAACCCATTGGTGTCTGTGCTTTTTTGGGGGGGAGTAGGGTGGGGTGGAGAGAGTGTTAAGTGCTTTGTATGAAGAATGCATTAATTAGAAATCTTGATAAACATATCCTTTATAGGTTTTGTTTTATAATTTGCAAACCAATGTATTATTTAGGGCACACTCTGAAGCACTAATTGTTTTTTCTGACTTACAAGTGAAAATGACATGCAGCATAAAACTGAAAGATCGGGTGTCCCCATTTGATTGGATGACAAGTTTGCATTTACAAAGGCAAAGTACAATGACAATTTTTAGCTTTAAAAAGTAGAATTGTTATCCTATTGAGTTTGATTTTGCACTTTTACATTTATACACTGTTATGTATTTGAAACAGATGAGACTTTCAGATTTGCCTTGTGCCCCAAATTCATTGTGTGCATTATTTGAATACTAATCAGCTTTGTATTTATTATTTGGTAAAGAGCATTTTCAGTCATGATCACAGAGTGTCTTTGAAGGTAAGTTGATAACATTATAGCGTTAGTTGACTTTAAGTGAATGGAATCCCATGAGTGCCTTAAAAGGCACAACACTATTACCTACCTATGTTTGTGCCACAACACTTGAGCTACACATAAGTTGGTGTAATAGCACTGTATAATTCCTTACTCCACTGTCAACCATGATGAGGCTGCAGTGTCTTGTCTCCCAACTAAATTAAGCTTCATTATAATTTGTTTCTTAATAACATGTTCTTCGCTATAATATGTAAAATGCTTGGCTCTCATGAACATCTATGGAAAAGCTGTACAGTATCTCATTTGCATTTAGCAATTATATTATATTACAATATATTAAGCTGGAAAAAAACCAATCTAACATCATAATTTAAAATCATAATTTAAGTACTTTACATGGCACATGCAAGGCAGGCTACAATAACACATGCTGTTCTGAATCATACAGTAAAATTATTTACACATTTAAGATTTAGTTTTCAAAGTTTTAAAAATTTTATTCCTAAATTTTAGGAATTGTAGTATAGCCATGAAATATCAGAAAAGCCCAGTTTCACACTATCAAAGTAGGCTATTATGTTATTTTGTGTTCATGAGTGAGTAATGCTTTTTAATAACCACTGTGATTAAATATTTGGATTACAGGGGTGGAGTTTATGAAAAGTAAGATTGTTCAAAGAAGTCTAATAGGTATGACTCAAACATCTGTTGTAGTTAAAATCAGATGTAATGAGGAAGAATCACTTTTAAAGACCTTTATACAAGCTGTGACACAGCATTTGATGAATAATTTAATGTGCTATACATGATGTTGAAAGTCAAGAAACAGCTCCTGTTGCAATTTTTATTTATAGTTCAGTTTGGTTGGATTCAGAAAAACTGTAGAAAATACCAAGTTTGAACAAAATCTATTTCAAATTACTCAAACATTATTAACAAACATATTAAATATCTGTAGCTGATCTAGTATTAAAAGTAATATGAGTTATACTTTGACTTAATAGTTAAGGATTTGGTTCTAGTCTGGTAATTGGTATAATTGCATTGTAGTGAATTATATGACTGGAATTGTGAAATTAGTTAAGTCCAAGTTTCTCTGTGAATACTACAGAGTTTCTTTGACCCAATGGTTCTACAGATATGGAGGATGTTCCAAAGCCTAAGGAGAGGTTGTTGCTTTACATGCAGACATACAATACTGAGTTGCTGTGTAGTCTTTTGATGCCATTCTTTGCAATTTCTCTATTTGACAGTTGGCCTGAAAGGAATTTCATCAGGGGATAAGCAGATCATGTCTAATACATCCCTGGAATATGGAAATCCTAATAGGAGAATAGATTCAAGGTTCCCAGCTGGCTAAGAAAGAAAATTTAAAGTGCTTCCTGGTCACCAAATTACAGCTCTCTGGCTGATACATTTGTTAGAAAGCAGGGCAACAAACAATGAAGGGGAAGGAGGGTTGGTTTCTTCCCCATTAATAAAGTAAACCTCCTTTGCAAAACAGATTTGGTATAGACACATTCTACCCACAAAGTGATGCAAACATCCTTTTTCTAATGACTAGGGAAATCTATTTTTTTTTCATTTAAAAAAATTAAAAGTGACTGGACCTTTCTACTATCCTCTGCTGGGTTTCTCTATGCCCTTAAAAAGTGAGACACCAAAAAATGGAAAAAATGTGATTGGGGCTGGAAGAGGATTCCCTCTGCTGAGCAGCAACTTGATTCCCAGATGTATGCAGAGTTTTGTTTGTTTTTAATTTTTGCTTTGCACACTGGGATACTCATTCATTTAAGCATACTGCATTTTAAACACACAAATGTTGCATTGTTTTTAATTCCACACTCTATGGTTAGTCATTCTATTAATAAGAGGAAATGTGTACTAGCTATGTAGTTGTCAATATTTAAAAGAAAATCTTTCAGGATCAGTTCAAACAGCTTGGGCTCGTCTACACTGGCCCCTTTTCCGGAAGGGGCATGTTAATTTCAGCTATCGTAGTAGGGAAATCCGCGGGGGATTTAAATATCCCCCGCGGCATTTAAATAAAAATGTCCGCCGCTTTTTTCCGGCTTTTAGAAACGCCGGAAAAGAGCGTCTACACTGGCCCCGATCCTCCGGAAAAAGCGCCCTTTTCCGGAGGCTCTTATTCCTACTTTGAAGGAGGAATAAGAGCCTCCGGAAAAGGGCGCTTTTTCCGGAGGATCGGGGCCAGTGTAGACGCTCTTTTCCGGCTTTTCTAAAAGCCGGAAAAAAGCGGCGGACATTTTTATTTAAATGCCGCGGGGGATATTTAAATCCCCCGCGGATTTCCCTACTACGATAGCTGAAATTAACATGCCCCTTCCGGAAAAGGGGCCAGTGTAGACGTAGCCCTGGGGACTCAAGCTCTTGAATTTATGTTGTTGTTGTTGTATTTCACATCTTGCAAACAGAAAAAATAGATGAAAACATAAAATACATTTACTGGAAGGTTGCAACATAATACCATTTATTTCTTAGAATTTAGAACACAGAAACCCTCAAAACAGAGTGAAACAAAACAGGCTGCTCCCTAAAACAGAGAGGTGCAAATCACATCATCTTACTCTAGCTGATGCTCTGCAAACTATCTCTCAGACCCAGATCACAGGCTTCCCTTCAGAGCCCTTTTGCCTGCAAGTGGGACCAGAATTTAAAGTGACAGACTGTAATTTGTACAGTGTCAATACATGACAGTTATGTTTCCTTGGGAACTTCAATTTTTTTTGAATTGCGGTCTTAATTGTCATAGCCTCAAAATGCTTGTGGTACAGATACATATCCACCCTCAACCAAGACCCTTCTCAGAATAGACTTCTCTTTCCTGCAGGTTGCTTTCTGGGAGAAGGATGTCCAGTGTCAGAATGAGATTTAAAGAGAGGCTCAGTCAGCAAATGAACTAAACTGGCCCAATGAGAAAGCACGAAGCTTAAGTGGGAGGTGAAAATGCCCTGAGGGTGGGAGGGAAAATGGCAGTCAATTAAAGGGAAAGGAATGAATATGAGATGGAAGAAAGTTGCAGGTGTATATATAGAAGTTTTGGGACCATCTTGGAATGAGTGTGCTTTGGTAGGCCCTCTCAGCGGTCCAGGGAGGTTGAAACCACTTCCAGCTTTTGAAGCTCCAAGTCATATTAAAAATAAAAAATCGAAAACAAAATAAGCCCGCCCCTTCCCCCCCAGAAAAAAGTGAGACATAATTAAAATATTTGTTTATTTAACAAAGGATTTTCTAGCCTTTTATTGTGCATCTATTGAGGAAAAATCTAGCTATCAAGCAATGACACAAGTCATATTAAGCATGACGAGGCCATTCAAATGCTCTTGTTCCGTAGTTGAATGGTGATAGCTCTTTATCTACTTAAACAAATTGAAGGTGCATTCACCTGAAGCCACTGATGCAGGCAAACTGACAAAAATACTCAATGCAACTGTGATATTAGGAAACACCCCAGAGAGTCTAAGTTTGAGTGTTTCTTGAAGCATTTCCTTTGGCTTGCAATCCAATTTAAAGTTTGTGGAATATATTCGTTTGAGGAAGATGACCTTGTCACTGAGATCATTTGAAATTTCTTTGTAGTGCTGTTGCTGAAATTGGTCAGAGCAGGGCTGAGCACCCCCCCAGGAACAGAGTAAGAGGGTGCTGTTGGGGAATGCTAAATGAAAGAAAATATTCTTGGGAGCGGTGCTGCTGTTTGCCAGCTGAGTGTGTGTGTCACATTTTGGTCCAATAGGGATGCACATGCACATAAAAACAAGTTACAAAACTTATCAAATGCCATGAAATGAACAAGTGTCTCAAGTTGAGGCCTCCTTTGAGTTTGAGGCTCAAGCCCACGTGCAGTTCTTCCCTTCCCCTGCACTCTACTGTGCACTCATACATACTTACCTAGATGCTCTGCAAAAGTACATACCCACACCCAGACACACATTGCCAAAACATTCTCGGAGCTTGGCCACTCTATAATTGTCTCTTCCCAAGCCCAAGCAAATGAGGATTCATTTTTAATTCAACTTCCAAATGAAACAACACAGGCCCCTCCATTTTTTCCTGTCTGTAGCCCATGCCAAGGAATCAGGGTGCCCTCCTTTCCTTCCAAGCTTGGTCTGAGACTGAGGTAGGAGGAAAGTCTGAACTGGCCAGTGAGAAGAGGGGTTTCAGGGATTGTTGGGTGGGAGGAATTGGGCTGGTTGGCCATCCAGTAGCGAGGAGGGGCCTAGCTCTGCAAGTGAGCAGAGGAGTTTGAGTAGGTTTTTGTTTACATAAGGATAGGGATTAATGACTACTTGTTGCCTTTTGGAATTCCCTGCCCAATTTTTGCATGTGGTAATTTTTGGTACATAAAAATAAGCCTCCAGTCTTGACCTTTAACAAGCAAAACTGGTCTATATTGAGCTATTGTTCCATTTCTGCTTCTCTTTTGATCTGGTCAATAACTACAATACTGGCTAGCCAGGAAGGCTTTATTCTAGCTTGTCTCAAAAAGCCATGTGCACATCACTTCCGATAAGAAAATCTACCAGGACCTAGCCATTACTATGGAAAAATACAGGTGTTGCTTTCTGGATAACTGAGGGATGTAAGAATCCTTGGTGACTAAGTCATAACCTTAAGCTTCCCCAATGCAGAAAATCTTCAGAGAAGAAAGAAAAGATTCATAATTTTTTTGGGGGGGGGGGTCCAGGTGAAACCAGGAGGTGTCATTTCTACTTTCTTGCACAAGGCTCAATGAATCTGGCCAATGCCCTGTAATGTCCAGTTGAAGTCCCATTATTAAAGAGCATGTGTACCCAGGATACCTTTGATCTACCTTAAGATTTTTTTTTTATAGTGCCTGTCATCATAGAATCAAAATCTAGTAAAGTATTAACTTGTGGCAGAAATTCTAATGTCCTTCCAAAACTGTGTAAAATAGGACCTGAACAATCTTGAGTGGTATGTGTATATATCTGTATATATATTCACATATTTACCAGATTAGCATTCTAATATTGGTGAAATCATGGAGTAACATTAATAAAATCATTTAGTTTTTGCTGTTATCCTAGCACGTGCTAAAGTGTACCTAATGAAATTTGATTTCTGAGTCTTGCAACTGTGTTCTCTATTTTCTTTTTGATGGTGTCTCTAAGGGCACTTCAGCCACGTCAATTGCATAGTTGAAGTCGAAATAGCTTAATTTGGCTTTTGGCGCTATCTACATTGCAGGAAGTCGAAGGAAGAACACACTTCCTTGAATTTCCCTCACTCCTCATGAACTGAGGGTTACAAGAATTAGAGTAAGAACACCTCTAGTAAGACATTATTTCAAAATAATGGCTTGCTCTGAAGACACGCACTTTATTTCAAAATAACGTCAGTTATTCCGAAATAATGCTGCTGTGTAGACATACCCTAAGTGCCCCTAAACATAAATCAGTCAAATTAAATATCTACTCGTTGCAATTGTTTGGATCTTCCTTATTTCCTATGGAAATGTAAGCAAGTACTTTGAGTTTTTTCCCCCTCTGATAAGGCACTGAAATTTAGATTGCTGCTGCACTAAATTCTAAATCTTGATACTTTGGATATCTTTATTAATACATTCTTTTACCGTTATTTTTATTATTTAGGAAATCCCATACCTTATAAATATTTGTAACATACTAAAAAGCATTCAAACCCAAGAAAAGAAAAATATACTCCGAAAAAGTCATCTTTTGTATATATATTTGTAATCATAATAGAAATGGTTTATATATATCATCTATTCAGAAGAGAAATGATGTTTCACTCTCAGAAATTTCAGTGCAACTTTGTATGACCCAACTGGCCAAAAGGCCAGGAGAGAGATGTATAGAAGTTCCTGAGTCCAACATATACATTCTAGTTAATCAAATAATGTCAACTCATTAAAAGAAAGCTGGTTCTAGATATCACTGTAAAATGCATAAACTCCTATTAGGTATGGAGTTATTTATATATTGGAAGTAGTTCTTAGTTTCATAGGGTATGTCTAGACTACAGGGTTTTTTCGAAAAAAGTAGCATTTTTCAAAAAAAACCTTTACCTGCGTCTAGTCTGCATTCACGTTCTTTCAAAAGAAAATCGAAAGAATGCAGCAGTTTTTTCCCATCGCAGTAAAACTCATTCTATGAGGAATAATGCCTTATTTTTGAAAGTATTCTTTTGACAAAAAAGGCACTATTAAATGCAAACTGTGCTTTTTCAAAAGAGAGTGTTTAGACTCTCTTTCAAAAAATGGCTCGCTTTTTCGAAAAGTCTGGTTGAGGTCTAGACGCTCTCTTTCAAAAGAGGCTTTTTCGAAAGATTCTTTCAAAAAAGCCTCTTTCAAAAGAGGCTTGTAGTCTAGACATAGCTATAGTTTCATAGAACACTAGAACTGGAAGGGACCTCTGGAGGTCATCAAGTCTAGTTCCCTGCCCTCACAGCAATACCAAGCACCATTTAGATCTGAGGTGGGGAACCTAAGGCTGGCCCCCAGCTTCCCTGGATCCACCACTGAGGCTCAGGTCTCCCTGCCAGCACTGGGGAACCCGCACTGGCTCTCCATCTCCCCTGTGGGGCTGGAAAATAGAAAATCTACTAGCCGGAGCCCCCCTAAGATCTGGTGTGCAAGGGAAATGTGGGAAGTGTCTGTCAGCTTCTCAGATGAGGGGCATGTTAGTGAAGGTTTGTTTGGATTTTTTTGCTTCTCACTTGTGTGTGGCCTCCCAACTGATTTTTCTATGAGTCAGTGGCCCTTAACCCCCCAAAAAATGTCTCATCCCTGATCTAGGTCACTCATGCTAGATGTCTATCCAACCTGGAGGGGAAAAAACCCCCAACAACAATCAGGAGCCAAGCCCAGGCATAGCAGAGGATGGCTTAGATCCGTCAAGATCTGTGTTATGGCCCCAGCACACTTCTGCTACAACACTCTGCTCCCTCTTGTTTTAAGTTAGGAGAAGAGGAAGCTGCATTCCAAATTTGGTGGTCCTAGCTCTTATCATTTAGGAAGAGTTCTTGAACAAATGGACTTGCAGGCAGGCAGACAGGTGCACAAATCTCTAATTTATAGACAGTTTTTGTATTTTCTTTTTAAAAACAATGTTGGTGTAATTTTGGTTTAGTGTTTTATTGCTGCAGTTCCAGACAAAGCAAGATGCATCAAGATGTTTATACCAAATAAAAGTGAAAAAGTGGTTTCCTGACCGACCAGAGACTTTTAACCCTCTATCTGTTGAAATCTAAATCCAGTATTGTCTCATTAACCATCACCAGTCTGAGCTGAGTTGAAGGATTGTGGGATTGCACAGGAAGAGAACAATAGTAGTAACACTGCTAGAGCTAAGGGTTGAGTGTCCTGACCCAGAATAATAATCTGGAAGGTGTTCCCCCACCAGATCTGTGAAACAAACAATTCAGAATAGAATAAGTATTGTGCTAGTGTAATGCCACCACCTGGTTGAATTGGGAGCATGTGATTAAGCATCTTCCAATACCTGACACATGGTCATGTTTGGTATCAAATTTGCGTTGTTACACATTACTGCAATTATTAAATACTAGAAGACTCCCTCCTGTGTTGACTGGGTCCTTCAGAGCAGGGAGCTGGTGGTGTCAGGAGTGCAGGAGTCAGAGCAGGGCATTAGGGATGTGGGGGAGTAAATCAGGAGGATGGGGAAGTGAGAGAGTGAGGGTTGGGGGGGGCTGAGGAGGAGCTCATGGGGAGGGGCCCCATCAGGCATACACCTTTTCTACCCCCTTTATTCCTCCCAACCGCCTTTTCTCTCTCCCAAGACCTCCCCTCACCTGGCTGCCATTCACCTTTTCTCTTCCCCCAGGCACTACGCCCCTGTCCAGCAGAGGCCTTTTCTCTCCCTTCAGCTCTGGTGCTGGCTCCATCATCTTGCCTGCCAGAACACTGGGAGCCTCAAATTGAGACACTTACAGCGTTTCATAACTTGTTTTTATGTGCATCCCTATTGGAATAAAATGTGACACGCTCTCTCAGCTCAGTACATTTTGGAAGTGCTAGCATGCTTAACTCATGCTAATATATGTTTTGTTAGTCTTTAAAGTGCTACCATACTATTTGTTGTTTTTTAAGTTTATTCTGATGGGCAGTTAGCTCTACAGAATCAGGTCCTTACTAATAAAGGAAAGTCCATGAACAGTGAAGAGCTGTTTACCAAAGAAAATGAAGAACAAAATCTACATTTGGTTGAAATTTCATGATGAATTTAAGTAGAAAAAATTTAGTTACCCAAGTTTGAATTGGGCTGAGATATGGAGGATAACAACCTCACTGTTACAAAAAGTGCTATCAGATCTTTAATGACCAATTGTGACCCAGATTTACATTTTACAACATATCCAAAAGTGTATGTATAAAATAAAATTTTAATGAGAACTGTAATTTAGATTTTCTTATTGTGTGATATTTTTTATGCATTCTCTAAAATGCAGAGAAGAGGCTAGACATTAAGTGAGGATGACAATATTTTTACAAGAATATAAATAGTGCCTTTCATCCTTAAGAATCCCTAAATACTTACAAAGTTAGGTGTCAATAATACCTTTTAAATACAGTCAGCTGTGGGGTTATGTGTGAGTGCTGTCACACCGCAATAAGAGGGAGAGGAAACATTCTGGCTAAAACTCAGGGGCAGGCTCCTTCACAGAAGGCAGGTACCAAGAAAAGGATCATTTCGAGTTTATCTGAAAAACCCCAACACAGTTAACTGCATGGATGAATTGATTCATTTTTAATGGATAGCATCACTCCACACAAAGGTTTGATACTGTGCTTCCACAAACACTAGATATATCAAACTTCATGTGTAGGTCACTAAGCGATCCTTTATGTTTAGGGCCTTACCAAATTCAGTCCATTTTGGTCAATCAGAGTTACAGGATTTAAAAAATCATCAATGTTATTATATCAGCTATTTAAATCTGAAATTTCATGGTGATGTAATGGTAAGGGTCCAAAAAAAATTGGGGAGGTGGAGGAGAGAGGGAGAATTGCAAAAGTGTGTATGGGGGGAGGGGTTGCAAGGATGTTGCAGTACTGCTACTCCTGCCTCTGTGCTGCTGCTGGTGGAGGCACTGCCTTCAAAGCTGGGCAGCTGGAGAGTGGCGGCTGCTGGCAGCTAGCCCAGTTCTGGGGGTACTGTCCTGCCAGCAGCAGTGCAGAAATGAAGGTGGTGAGGTATCATATTGCCATCCTCATTTCTGTGCTGCTGCCTTCAAAAGTAGGCAAACACAACGCAGATACTGACTGAGGGCCCAGTTCTGCAGGCAGCAGTGCAGAAGTAAGGGTGCAATACAATACTATGCTGTACACTTCTGTGCTGCAGCTGGTGGACTCTACCTTCAGTGCTGGGTGCCCAGCCAACAGCTGCTGCTCTCTGGCCACTAGCTCTGATAATAGCCCAGAAGTAAGGGTGGCAATATTGCAAAAAAACCAATATAACCTAGCAACCTCTCTTCACCTCTGTTAGGGTCAGGATCCACAATTTGAGAAACACTGGCCTCCCCTGTTAAATCTGCATAGTACAGGGTAAACGCACACAAAAGACCAGATTTCACAGGAAGAAACCAGATTTCATGGTTCGTGACACGTTATTCATGGCTGTGAATTTGGTAGGGCCCTACTTACAGCTTTTACGAGCCCAGAAGCAAACAGGATTTCTAAATGTCATCTTAACATTCCCTTTGAATCATGCACCAGCATATTAATTGTGATAAATCTAGAACATTTTAAATTATTATGTGAGCAAAATCCCCTTTCCCCTTTTTTCACTGTAATCTCCCTTTTAAAAGTATACTTGGTTGCTAGGTTTTTGTAATAAATTAGAACTAATTCCAATAGAATTCAATGAAGGGAGCCTAGATCTACTTAGAATAGCCTTGTGTAGGGACAGTCTTACAAAGAAACACATCCATCAGAGAGGCTGCACTCTTCACTGAAGTTGACTGCCATTCCTTGTAGATTTTAAATTGAAAATTTTTACCTGTGTTTTCTTTCCTGTATTTTATTTTATACTTTCTTCCCATCATTTTCCCATGCAATGATCAGCTCTGATATATGGTAAGGGTTTTCACTTGAAGGACTGTGCATTTTTAAAATGTCTTCTCTTTATTCTTCGTAGTTCTTACACATGTAATTTCCCCTTTAATTTGACATCATTTAACGGCACATTACACGTCAATGATGTGATCTGTGAATATTTACAATGTTCGTGTCATTTTTATTTTCTAATCCAATTTAAGTAGCTCAGCTTTTTATGACATCATGAATTCTTCAGTCTTTTTAGTCTTTTTGGGACTAATTATTCCATTAGTTCTTTTGAACTAGCTCAGTGTTGTCAGTCATTTTTTTTCCCTTTTGATCGTAAGACCTTTGCTGCCCTCCTTTGCATGTGCAATCAGAGCCTTAGGAATATGTGACCAATGTTAATAGCTAAATGCTTCAATCTTCATAACCCTTCCCCCAAAGAATTTTTACCGTTGAAACAAAATAGTAAAGAAGTCTTTTCCATTTACCAAATTTGATAACTTTTTCTGGCTTAAACTTCTAGTCCTTAGTGTATTTATGCCTGCTTGTAATGGACACAGAGGATTTTTTGGGAGAAGGGGATGTTTGTTCACTCTTCTGTTAAGAGACATAGTAAAAGCAAAACACAAAATTCAGAGTATAAATCTCAAAAGAAAAAAAATTAGACTTTGTTTCACTTGCTACCATATATGGTCTGATTCTTATGTCGTGACTTGTCGTTTGTACTTATTTTTTTAAATCTGGATTTGATATATTGACAAAATTAGTCGGGCTTAACTTGTTAAGCAATCCAGGCTTCCCTAACACTTTCCAAATCCATTTACCTATTAACATCTGAAAAAGGATTAAATGTATAATAAACAATCTTTGACTGCATTCTAGCTACAGTTTCTGGGCTGCCTAAGGGATGAATTTCTCTTTAGCTTCCTTGTTTACTAGAAATGTTTAACATTTCCTCTGTAATGCTAAAGAGCTCTGTTGTCTGTTGCTGCCCTCTGTAGTAATGTGGTAGGGACCACAAGATTTCTCATATGCAATAATATTCAAAATCTGTGTAGTTACTGTAAATACACTATAAAATTACAATGCTAGTGACTCTGACATTATCTTAATTTTTATTCCTTGTTTGTTTTGTTTCATTTCTGAATATATAATCTATTTGAAATAGATCACATTCACTTAGGTTATATGAAGTATCTTCAAATTATTTTTATTTCACTTTGGTTGAATTCGTATTTAGAACACTGTCGAGATAATAGTTCTAGCACACTGAATTGTTTAAAGTACGGAAGTATCCCCCACCCCCTGCTACCAAAAGGAGACAGAGAGAGAGAGAGAGAGAGAAATGCAATAAAAATGCAGGCGATTTTTAAAGGTGGAGAAGAGGAAAGGATCAGGTTTCTAGATTTCAGAAGAGGCAATATTTGTGTTTTTTTCTAGAACAAAGAGGGAAATTCAGTGAAAATCACATTTGTTATTTGTTAGGCTATTATCCATTTCATTGTCCACTTCTTCTTAGATACTTAGATAAAGCAACTTTCTGGTGCAGTAGATTAAATATTCCTTGCAGTTTGTGGATAAAAAAGAAATAATAAAAGCCCTGTCTTTTGTATAACACCATAGGAGAGTAGGCAAATTTCTCTTCAGGATAATGTTCACTGACAACTACCAGTATTATACTCTAGCACTATGGATAATATAATATGCTGTTGCTGAGAAAATAATTTTAACAGGAAGAGCCATGTTACTGTAATTACCCTAACTGCCCTTATTATTCTTTTTTCTTTTGCTAGAAGATTAAACTGTTTAACCTTTAAATAGAGAACAGTTTATAAGATTTTTATTAAAATTAAACAATGTGTGGTAAACAGAAATCGTTATCACATTTCAGTTAATGGAAGGAGGACAAGCTTTACATTACAAGTTGTTTTATAATGAATGTATCATACAATGAAAACAATGAAGGCTTTTGGTATGTTGACTAGTGTTGGCTCCAGTTTAATTCTGGTATGGAAGAAAAATTGCTAGAACTGTAAAAAGCAGCTGCTTTAAGTGAGCTCTATCCTCTAGCAGGTGGAATATGCTTAACACTTTGGGACAATACTTTTTTTTAAAACTTATGGTGAAGTATTGTGATGTTTAGAATAGAGATGTCACATTTTGAGTTCTACCCTTGTCTGTGTTGAATGAGATATTGTGTTTGCAAGTAGGGATTAAACAGATTCTTTTCTGAGTGTGTGCACACTTGCCATGTGCAATTTCAAAGATTTCTTAGTGTGTGCATGTATTCACGGAAGGATCATCACAGCTGGAGAAGGGCTGGAGAAGCATTGTTAAAGGAGGTTAAAGGGAAGGGAGCTAACCAATTTTGGTGTTCATCATGAGCAGTCATATTGTGATGTAAACCAATACCATGAAAGCTAGTGAGTGCCAGTATCTTAGACCAGGTATAAAATGCTGTCTGTAAGAATAGTCTCCCCAGCTGCAAGTTCTCTTCAACTCCATCCTCCTGTCTTTTGACATATCAATCATTAATGTTTATTTTCTTTGTAATACATTGGTACCTGAATTTCTATACAAAAATTACTTCAGTCAATATCAACTGTTTTTAATGTTTTCTCCTTTTTACTTTAATCAATCCACTTTTTGCTTTATTTCTGTATTTTTACAGAGTCCTTCGTTTTCCATATAATTAACCTTATTCTTTACTAGTTTCTCTATCCTGCTCCCGTCTGTCTTACTTCTGCTCCACCACTTAACCTTTCTAAATTAACTCTGTGTGGCTCGTGATATTTGGTGTTTTTTTCTTAAAGCCCCAGCTCTTGAAAACATGATATGTGAGAATCTCAGCTTTCATTTTTTTTAAATATATGTTCTTGTCCTCATAGTTTAAAAAAAGATAGCTTGAAAACATGAACCTCAAAGGTTCAAAAATCAGAAGCAAAGAGAAGGAACCAAACCTAAAGAAATCTCATGATTTTAAAGCCAAATATCTCATTTTTAGTGTTTATGTGACATCACTCATGATTATTGAACATTCAGGCAATACTCCTCCTTTCCTCTACCAGTTGGAATTCCAGAGGGCAGATGGAAATTTGGGTGAGTATGAAACGACAGATTTATGCCTCTTCTATATCCTCCTCCTCTTCTAGCTAACAGTGAAAGGTCTCCAACTTCCCAGTTATCCTGGAAAAATGGGAAAGCTAAGAGGGGAACAGATGTTTGCATGAAAGGAGAGAGGAGACATCTTGCCTTATCTTATGTGCTACTGTGGTTCCACTGATTGGTAAAAAGACTGCTAGTCTTAGAATGGAACCAACTTTTTCTGATCCTATTTCAGATTCTCCTGCCTGCCACCTAGTCACTTTATAAACTAGTGGGAAGGCAGGAGAAGATAGGAGAGACAGGAGGTCTCCTGTATTTAGTGCGTGGTTCAACTTTGAACAGCATGTAAAAATGGTATAATGGTATTCCATAAGTGACTTCCTGTTGTAACCCAGATGTGAAATGCTTTAACAATACGTAAGGATTACTCCTATGAATAAAGATTTGTGGTACTGGGACCATTATAAGTAAATAGGCTATAAGAGAGGCTTCACAATTCCCTTATGATTCTAAGACCCCCTTATAGGTCTGTGGGTTGAGAGAGACTTTCAAGTTCTGTGCTAGCCAGGTAACAGCTAAAATCCGCTGTTGGAGCTGCTACCTCATACGTACCTTAAGATGTTTATAGACCCTAAGCCTCAATCCTAAGCCTGAGATGCTGTTTATGTTTTGGTATCTGAGTGTAACCAGCAAAGTTTCACAATCCGATTTCTATATTTCAGGCATAAACTGTTTCATTCAAACATATTTAATTAAACCTTTAACAGCCATACTGGGTCAGACCAAAGGTCCATCAGCCCAGTATCCTGTCTTCAATGCCAAATGCCTCAGAGGGAGTGAGCAGAACAGAATCATCAAGTGATCCTTCTCCTGTTATCCACTTCCAGCCCCTGACCAACAGAGGCTAGGGACACAATTCCTACTCATTCTGACTAGTAAGTAGTCAGATGGACCAAACCTTCATGAATTTATATAGTTCTGTTTAGAACCATGTTACAGTCCTGGTCTTCACAACATCCTCTGGCAAGGAGTTCCACAGGTTGACTGTTTGCTGGGTGAAGAAAAAAACTCTTTGTTTTTGTATCTGCTACCTATTAATTTCATTTGATGACCCCCTAGTTCTTATGTTATGGGAACAAGTAAATAACTTTTCCTTATTCACTTTCTCCATACCTGTCAATTTTATAGACCTCTACCATATCCTCCCTTAGTTTCCTCTTTCCTAAACTGAAAAGTCCCAGTCTTTTAAATCTCTCATCATATGGCACCTGCTCCAAACCCCTAATAATTTTTCTTGCCCTTTTCTGAACCCTTTCCAATGCCAATATATCTTATGAGAGGAGGCAACCACAGCTGTATGCAGTATTCAAAATGTGGGTGTACCATTGATTTATATAGAGGCAAATAAGATATTCTCTGTCTTATTCTCTATCCATTTTTAAATTATTCCTAACATTCCGTTTGCTTTTTGACTGCTTCTACACACTGAGTGGATGTTTTCAGAGAACTATCCACAGTGACTCCAAGATTTCTCTCTTGAGTGGTTATGGCTAACTTAGTTCCCATCATTTTGTATGTGTAGTTGGAACTATTTTTTCCAATGTATGTTACTTTATATTTATCAATATTAATTTGCCATTTTATTGCCTAATGACCTCGTTTTGAGAGATCCTTTTGAGACTCTTCATGGTCTGCTTTAGTCTTAACTATCTTGAAGCAGTTTAGTATCATCTGCAAATTTTGCCACCCCACTGTTTACCCCTTTCTCTAGATCATTTATAAAAGGTTAAATAAGATTGGTCCAAGGACGGACCCTGGGGGACACCACTAGTTACTGCTCTCCATTCTGAAAACTTACCATTTATTCCTACCCTTTGTTTCCTGTCTTTTAACCAGTTATGAATCCATAAGATGACCTTCCCTCTTATCCCATGACAACTAACTTTACTTAAGAGCCTTTGGTGAGGGACCTTGTCAAAGGCTTTCTGGAAATCTAAGTACACTATTCCACTGGATCCCCCTTGTCCAAATCTTATTGACCCACTCAAAGAACTCTGGTAGATTAGTAAGTCATGACTTCCCTTTACAGAAACCATGTTGACTTTTCCCCAACAAATTATGTTCATCTGTGTGTCTGACCATTCTGTCTAGCAGGCCCACTTGTTGTTTAGCAGGCTTCCTATTTCTGATGTAAATAAAAAACATGTTGCTATTTTTGAGTTTTTGGCTAGCAGTTCTTCAAACTCCTTTTTGGCTTTCCTTATTATATTCCTACACTTAATTTGACAGAGCATATGTTCCTTTCTATTTTCCTTACTTTCTAAAAATTTCCACTTTTCAAATGATGCCTTTCTCTCTCTCTCACTGCTTCTTTTACTTGGTTGTTAAGCTACGGTGGCACTCTTTTGGTTCTCTAACTGTGTTTTTTTAATTCGGGATATACATTTAAGTTGGGCTTCTATGATGATGTCTTTGAAAAGTCTACATGCAGTTTGCAGATAACCAACCTCCTCATTTTTGTGTAGTTCCCCTTTTTGAAATTAAATGACACAGTGTTGGGCTGCTGTGGTGTTTCTCTCATCACAAGGATGTTAAATTTTAGTATATTATGGTTATTATTTCTAAGTGGTCCAGCTATGTTCACCTCTTTGACCAGAACCTGGGCTCCGCTTAGGACTAAATCAAGAATTTTCTTCCTTCTTGTGGGTTCCAGAATAAACTACTCCAAGAAACAGTCATTTAGGGTGCCAAGAAACTGTATCTCTGCATCCTGTCCTGAGGTGACGTGTACCCAGTCAATATGGGGGATAGCTGAAATCCCCCACTATTACTGAGTTTATCTTTATAGCCTTTCTAATCTCCTTTACAATTTCATAGTCACTATCACTATCCTGGTCAGATGGTTGGTAATATATCCCTACTGCTATATTCTTATTAGAGCATTGAATTACTATCCATAGAGAGTCTGTGGAATATTTTGGTTTATTTAAGATATTTACTTCATTTGATTCTACATTTTCTTTCATGTATAGTGTCACTCCCCCACCAGCATGGCCCGTTTTATCTTTCCGATATATTTTGTACTCTGATATTACTGTGTCCCATTGATTGTCCTCATTCCATCAAGTTTCTGTGGTATCTATTATATCCATATCCTCCTTGAATATGAGGTACTCTAGTTCACCCAGCTTATTTTTTAGACTTCTAGAATGTGTGTATAAGCACTTTAAAGATTTGTCACTATTTAGCTGTCTGCCATTTCCAAATGAAAGGCATGCTTTTTCATTTGACTGTTTCTCATCTGATCTTACCCATATTTTGTCATCTTCCATCTTCTCCTCCTTACTGAAATGTAGAGAATTTCTGTTAATAGACTCTCCCCTAAGAGATGTCTCTGTCCAGTCCTTGCAGTTCTCTGAACCTGTTGGCTTTCCCCCAGCCTTTAGTTTTAAAACTGTTTTACTACTGGTTTAATGTTAAGTGCCAGCAATCTGGTTCCATTTTGGTTTAGGTGGAACCCATCCTTCCTGTACAGGCTTTCCCTACTCCAAAAGTTTCCTAATAAATCTAAATCCCTCTTCCTTACATCATTGTCTCATCCACACACTGAGACCCTGCATTCTGCCTCCCAACCTGGCCCTGCACATGGAACTAGAAGAATTTCAGAGAACACTACCATTGTGGTCCTGGATTTCAATATCTTCCCTAGCAGCCTAAATTTGACCTCCAGGACCTCTCTCCTAGTCTTCCTTATGTCATTGGTACCTACATATACCATGACCTCTGTCTCCTCCCCAGCACTATACAAGGGGGAGGGATAGCTCAGTGGTTTGAGCATTGGCCTGCTAAACCCAGGGTTGTAAGTTCAATCCTTGAGGGGGCCATTTAGGAGATCTGGGGGGAAATCTGTCAGGGATGGTAGTGGTCCTGCTGTGAGGGCAGGGGACTGGACTTGACCTCTCAAGGTCCCTTCCAGCTCTACAAGATGGTATATTGCCATATACTATAAGTCTACCCACAACCTTCACACCAAGCAGTCAAGTCACCAAATGGTTCTCTCAGTCATTGCAAACCCAGCTGCCTAAGTTTCTAATGACTGAATTTCCCATTGCTAACACCTATCTGTTCTTAATGACTGGCATTTCCTCCCCTGAAGAGGTATCCTCAGTGCGAGAGGATACTGATATCATCTGAAAGGAGGGTCCCAACTATGGGATCATTTCTCTTTGCTCCAGTTGAATGTTCTCTGAGCCTTTCACAGTCCATAACAGCACAGGCACTGTCTAACCAGAGGTGGGACAGTTCTACAGTGTCCCAGAAAGCCTAATCTATGTACCTCTCTGCCTCCCTTAGCTCCTGCAATTAAGTCATCCAGACCTCCAAAGTCTGTACGCAGTCTCTGAGGGCCAGGAGATCCTTACACCAAATGCACGCGTATGCCACCTGCCCATAGGCAAGGTAATCATGCTACTTTGCATTCAATACATATTTAGGGCCTGCCAAATGCATGGCCATGAAAAATGTGTCACAAACCATGAAATCTAGTCTTCTGTGTACTTTTACCCTAAACGATACAGATTTCACAGGGGGAGACTTCAGTTTTTCAAACTGTGGATCCTGATCCAAGAGGGAATTACAGGGGAGTGCAAGGTTATTTTATGGGGTTATGGCATTGCCACTCTTACTTCTGTGCTGCCTTCAGAGCTGGATGGCCAGAGAGTGGTGGCAGTTGGTCAGGTGCCCAATTCTGAAGGCAGTGCTTTGCCAGCAGCACCACAGAAACAGGGGTGATAATAATAACCCAGGACACCCTTGCTTCCCCGCTGCTGCCTTCAGACCTGGGTGGCCAGAGAGTGGGAATTGGTGACTGAGGGCCCAGCTCTGCAGGCAGCAGTACAGAAGGAAAGGTTGTGTTACTATGCCATCCTTACTCCCTTAGTGCTGCTGGCCACCACTCAGCCTTCCAAACTAGGTTCCTGCTCAGCAGTCTCAACTCTTCATCTGCCCAGTTCTGCAAGCAACACTGCCATCTGCAGCACTCAAAAGTGGGGGTTGCAGTATCACCAGTCCCACTACAAAACCTTTGTGCCTCTCCCCACAACTCCTTCAGTCAGGATCTTTACCACTGGAACTCCAGGAAATATCAGATTTAAATTGCTGAAATCATGACATTTGTAATTTTAAAAATCCGATGACTGTGAAATTGTCAAAAATGGATTATGAATTTGATAGGGCCCTAGTCATACTTTTTTCTGCTCCTAGCATTGGAGCGCAAAAGGGCCCATGGCACCTTTATACCCCCAACTCCCTTTCTGCCTCTGTGCAGAAACAATCATATGCCTTGTGCTTGGGAGGTGCAAGAACTGCTGCCTCCTAGCTGTCAAGGACATGCAAATTGCCTCACAGGAAAAGGGGGAGGGACAGAGCAGAGACAGAGCTATGCCTCCTGCCCACCCCAGACCAGTCTATTTGCCAGATTTGGCTTGGTCACTCAGGAGGAGAGGCTATACCAGGCAAAGAAAAAGTGCCTTGTGTACATTCTGCCTACTTGCTGGATAGCTGAGAGGGAGGGATTTGTGCATATTGATGCACAGTCTCCCCAGACTTCTGCCTGGGCCAGCTGGATACCCACTTCTCCATCTCAGGACATGTACAATTTGCAGTCTGGCCTTATATATTGACACACTGGTAATGACAAGGATACGGTTATAAGAAAGCAGCATTTTACCATGCATACTTTGAAGATCATCACTCTCTAAGTGATTTAATCCTTTGTGACAGACGAGATTTATTATTTTATTTCCTAATTATATAAATCCTTTACCATCTGGTCTGTGTGTAAGGTGCAAGGTCATAAAATAATATTGAAAGTTTTAAGTACATCTCATTGCAGTTTCTCAATTCTAAAATATATCAAATCAACAGATTCAACACTGCCAGCTTCAGGAAATGCTTGAATCTCAGAAAAGCATATAATTGAGTGTACCTGTGGTATAGGACTATGTCTAATCAGTCGTCTGTGTAGGTGGGTAGTGTCAAGTGCCATTCATCTGCCTCCCCTGAGATTTCTGGAAACAAGAAGGAGGGGTAGTGGTAAGACAAAGATATATAACCATGTTGACCACTGAAGTACATGGTTAACAGCTTAATTATCTGGGTTCAGCTATCAGTCAGAGACAAACCTGTATAATTTAGCCATACTTTATAATTTACTATAGAAATGGCATAATGATAAGGACAGTGTTGCTAGAATTAGAATCTGCATTAAGTGTGTTTAATTTAATTTTTCTAATTATATTTCTAATAGCTTAAATATGTGCACTGATAAAATGGTTAGCCACCTGCATTTAAATGCCACCTGATGCGTTTATTTTGGAACAGTAGCAGATTGATATAATTTGAGCTCAAGTTCCTTTGAAAATTCATTTATTAATGGATATTAAATTATTCTTTGTGTCTGTGCTGCACATGAAGTTGTAGAGCTTCTATCATTGTGGGAATCACTGTTAAATGTTTTAAATCTGAAAACACCTATTGTATTTTTGAACTCTATTTAAGAGGTCTGTTTAATTAAAAATGTAAAGTTGCATTGACATTTTTCTATGGACCTTTTATGCTGGAATAATGCATTAAAAATCCATTACATTTAAATGTTTGCATAGCGTATGTGGGGAAGGTTAGGTGAGTATGCAGTATATGTACAGAGTATGTAAATCCATCAATGTTTTTATTATAGTGTAATTTCCATATGATATTTCATATGTATCTTCTTACTATTCATTTATTCCATTATCTTAATAGCATACTTTATGGATAACTATTTTTCAACTTTGAGGTCTGCTTGTTTTCAAATATTTAGAGCCTCTGAAGAATTTTTAGTTTCAGCTAAAAATTTACACATTTGGGAGTTTATACTTTGGGGTTCACCTTGCATCATTCAAAAATGATTTGGAAAAATATTTTAAAAAATCTTCTCTGAACAGAGGTAAATGAAAATTAGCTATTTTTTAAAAAGTTTATACTTTAAGTAATCACTTGGAGATGTTTCCAGACCATTTTGCAGTAAAATATAAGGGATAACTAAAACGGTTATTTCTTTTGCAATGGTTATTAAAATCAAACTGACTAAATTGGTATTATTTACAAATCTACAAAAACATAAATCCACAAAAATCAATGTTTGATGTTTATTTGGTCTGTCTTTTTATAGTGTATTTACAGAGATGCATGTGTCTTTTGACTATGCTTTAGTGAAAATACAGAGTGAATGCAACGGAGTGATTAATGTGTTAATCTTTTTTCCTTTGAAAGAAAGAGGAATTAAATGCAAAACCTCAAATTTTTGTAATATTTAAGTGACAATTTTAAACACTCAAAAATCAAAAAAGGATAAAATAGGGTTTCCACGGGAACCTTTATGTTGCCAAGTATTTCCCTCATATGACATTTCATTTGCTGAGATTGTACAGCTGAGTGGGAGACTATTTTTTTACTACTTTTTTAGTTTTGTTGTTAAAAACCTATTTTAAGTTAATACAAAATGGGTGGGATTTTCAGAAGTACTCACCTTTGGCCTAAATTCTACTGCCAGTAAAGACAAGGGTAAAAGTCTCAATTTCTTGGGAGCAGAATTAGACTAATGTTGACCACTTTTGAAGATTCCAAAACTGTAAGCTTAAATATTAAAAATGCGGAAGCAAATGCTATAAGTGATTCCAGTTAGATACTTTCAGTATTTACAATACTAAATGCATTATCATAGTAAATATTGGGGGGGGGGGGGGGGAGAAACTGTACTGGTACAGATTTATGGTTTGCAGTAGCTTTTGATGTATACATAACTTAGCTAGGTATGATAAGTTGAGCTTGAATAATAGTGGACAGCAAGATAAAGAAGCATGAACTCATGGATGATGGTATGAACCTGCAGTGTTTGATGGACTGCATAATACTCTGAATAAAATATGTTGAGTCAAGCAAATAAGTGACTAAGAGTATGTCTACACTGCAAAAAATACCTGCACCAGCGAGTCTCAGAACTAAGGTGTGTTTACTTGGGTTTGTGGCCTTGTGCTCTCAAGCTAAATATTCAGTGTAGTCATTTGGGCGTGGACTGGGGCCTGGCTCAGACTCACTCCCCCATTCCTCCTACCCCCTTTTAAGATCTATTTTCTTCATACTAATGTTAATGGAAAGAGGAATCTCTCAATCAGTTGTACTAGCAGTTGGTGGATATTCTTAGATTATATGTAAAGAAAAGTGCAGCAGCAGATAAAAGTGTATGGCTGAAGTGTCTGTGCATGTATGTTGTATTCCCACTAGTTTACTTTGTTAGATCCTAAACAATATGAGACTTAGACACTAGACAATACCACAGTCCTTTGTAAAAACTGTCATTGCCTGCTTGTTAAAAGATCCTATTTCTGCACATCCTTGACAAACACTTTTATAATGCTTCATTATAATAGGCATCTCAAAGACAAGTGAGATGTGCAAGTACAAGAAAATGAAATCAGTATTTAATTACTAAATATTCTACCCCTAAAATAAAAAAGCTTAAATAATTCAGTTTGATTTGGTCTAATTAGTCTGATTTCCTAGTATTTAGCCCTAATTAAGTGATACATAAGCCCTAATTATGTGGTACGTATACAGTGTGCTCTCTAAAGTTAAAGATCAGAACGGATACTGTCTTAAATGATGATAAACTATGTTAAATTATTAATTATAATTAATCTTACAAAATAGGCATAATTAGCTTAAGCACTTCAGATATTATACTTAACACATTACACATTATATGAAAGTCTTGAACATTTTAAAAATACTGTACCAAAAGGAAGATATTGATAAGTACTATAATTTATTGAGTACGGCTTAACTGATGTCTCACTGTTGTCAAAACATCTAGCCTTCATTGCTGAAAAGGCATGTTTATTTTAACTCATTAAATGCCATGCCCCTTGTCACCTGATGAGTAACGTTACCCAAAAAATTCCCACTGGAGACCACCCCAGGTTACACTAGGTATAGGTTTATGGATTGAGGAATTAACACTCCACTATATGCACTATATCAGGGCTACTCAACTTTGGAAGCCCGGGGGCCACAATGATACTCACAGCACATGCTGAGGGCCACAACTTAAGTGTGGTTGCATATACGTGCAAATATATCAAATAGCATTTTTCACACTGACAGGCATGAACAAAGCACTTTCCACAATGCCATGGCACTTCAGTACCTCCTTCCTGGATGGTAGATACCTCGACACCCTATACCTATCTGTTACACCCAGCCCACCTTCTTGCATCTTTCAATGCTTGCCCCGCCTGGGAGATGCCTCACTGTTTTGGAGCGTGTTCCCAGTGGAGGCCATGTTCAAAGGATCCCATCCACGGGCTGCATGTTAAGCCCCAGGTAAACCCAAACTGCACTGCTGGCCACAAAAAATAAATAAATTATAAAAAAAGAAAAGGCTGCAGGCCACATGTTGAGCAGCCCTGCACTATATGGTTAAACTAAAGAGGACAGAGCAGCCACTAAAGGTTTAAACAAAAGGGCAACCAGCTATCTCTCTCACACATAAACAAACACACCCACACCTTCACTCATTCACACACATTCATTCGTGCCCTTAGGCACTCACACAGGCATATGGGTTGCAGAAGGAGCCATGGCATGTTGCACCTGAAGGGTCTATCTGCTGATTATGGCTGGGGAGCTGATCAGGAAAGAAACTGGCTGCAGAAAGAGGAGCTTCTCAGAAAGAGAAAGAGGGTTTTTTCCTCCTGGTTCTCTCCTTTTAGTGCCTCTATACAACTCCTGTCACTCATCCACATTCATCACTGGGAAGCATGCCCAGACTTTCCTTGATCCAGCAGAGCAGCAGTCTCCTTAATTGATCTGATGACTCATCACCTGTTCCACATGCTCAGGTTTGTGGTTTCTAATCCCAAACACACAATAGTCTCTCCACTCACACACACACACACACACACACAAAGTTTAGAGCAAGTTACAAGCAAAGTGGCTGAGAATTACAAAGATTACAAAGTTGCACGGCTCAACAATTACCAAGCTTACAGTAAGTTTCTGAACTTATAGAGCAAAGTTGTAGAGATTTACAAAGTTGCAAGGTTTTACAAAGATTACAGAGTTACAAGGTTTAAGATTACAACAAATTGCAGAGTTTAAAAGGCAATGCATCTGAAACAAAGCTTCAGAGAATCATTTACAAATCATTAGTAATGAAGTGAGAGGGAACACAACTGCCCCCCCATTGCACCCAGCAATGCAGTCATCAGGAAGCTTTTGTCAGTCTCTAAATCATGTTGGCAGGACCTTACAGTTTAGTGTATTTCCAGAAAATCCATGTATAAAATCAAGTAATAGCTCAGGCGGAGTCTTTTATGCAACAAGTAAGGTGTACCCATTTTATTAGTTTATCTTCTTAATATACTACAGTGTAAAAGTCAATAAAGATTTTTGTTGTTGCTTTCATTAAAGTCATTTTAGGTTTGATTGCATGTAGCTGATACCACTGTGCTCTCTTCAAACATTTTTTATTGTAGAAAAATTATCATCATTTGATATTTAAGATAAGTTTTGGTTCTAAATTAAGAAAATACTGAATTTACCAAAGCCAAATGTTCTTTATTTTTACTACTTTGAACCAAGATAAATTATTTATATACAAAAATTTCTTCAAACAGAAGGAAGTTTGCAAATAGACTAACTTTTAATTTTTTTTTACGAGTGGTGTGAGGAAGGGAGACAGTAAAAACACCTATTTACTCAAAGTAAATTTGTAAGATGGAAGTGAGCAGGTACAGAAACGTTTGTCATCTTGTTTTGTTGTTGTCTCAGTTTGTGATAATAAGTATCCTTAGCTGAATATAAAAGTTTTAAAAGTCTATGATGCGAGATCCTGCAGCTTTTTGTCTTTTCTATCATTTGTCTGAAAAATAGCACAATTGTCTGACAGTGCATGAAATATCTGGGTGATACAGCCTTAAAATGCATTTTCACCTGGGTCCCCATGTGACTTAATTCAGCTCATACATTTGATGAGCTCAGTCTAATGTGGAGTGACCAACTTTCTAATGTGTGAAAATTGGATACTGAGAGCCAGAACCTCCTCCACCCCCTGCTTCGACTTTTCCCCTAAAGCTCCATCCCTGCTTTGCTTCTTCTCCCTAAGGCCCTGACACCTCTTCACTTCCTCCCATCACCCACTTCTCTCTCCACCTCCATTCCCCCTTCCAGCTGAGCAGGGATCAAGGGGAGACATGGCTAGGACATTTGAGGGAGAGCCACGATCCAGGGATGAAGGGGTGACTGGGTAGAATTGGAGATAGCAGCCTGGGTATAGGGCACAAAGGAGGCAACGAGTCTGGCCACTGGTCCCACCCCTCCAATGCCATGCTTGCCTCAAGATCCCTTCCCGTGGGTGTCAGCTCCTCTCTGCACCAGAGCTGGGCAGTCCTTGACAGCTCCAGCAGCAGCCTCCTCTCCCTACTTTCCCATCGGTGGCACAGCAGCTGATTGTGGTCAGTTATTTAGATAACCAGACTTTTGATGTCTGGTCAATGTTCTGAATGGACATTGTCAGGTTCCGTTTTCAACCAGGCTGGAAACTCATCTACTACTCAGTGGATATTTATACACGACAGAAAACCACTATGTTGCTTGGTAGCAGTCTCAGTCACTGTGAAGGAGATGATGAGAGTTGGACTGAGGGTGTTAAAGAATAGGATTTAGGTGTATTTGCAGAAGTGCAAATGTCTTGCATTACAGTTAGTCCAGCAGTAATTAAAATGATATATATTTAGTTTTAGATCTTTGCAAAATGTAGACTAAGTTTGTGTCTCTGGAAACACTTTTAAAATGCAGTCTATTGTAGAAATCTATTGACTGTCCATATGTATTGGGGTGAAATCTTTTCCTGACTGAAATCAATGGGAATTGTTCAATGGACTTCAGTGGAGCTAGTATTTTGCTTCAGGAGTATCTTAGCATTCAGCTGCTTAAAAAAGATGTTGAATAAAACTTATTTGAAATACAAACATCAGCAAAGGGGTTAAATGGTGATTTGTGCCTCTTAGCAATTTGTGTCTTTCTTAGCTTAGGGAAGACACAAGCAAAAATTTGTTGTTGTTCCTTTGAAACATTCACCTTAAAGAGGAAATATAACAGAGTTTGCAACGTTAGGCTAAAATTATTGTGAGATTTCAGGTGTGTCATGCTTTTGATGAAGTCAGAAGTTTGCAAGAACAACTTCCTTCCTGTCATTTGAACAATGCTGCTCCTGATCAGCACCAGGAAGCGTAGTTATATGCAGCAATAAAAATGACAGAATGATCAAAACTCATTTGAATCTTCAAAATAAAATGCACTCCGTTTTTGGTAAACATTTGGATGAGGAGTCATGAAATCAGTTTATTAATTTTTGCAAATCAGTTCACCTATTCTTAAACCCACTACAGTTGATCTGCAGTATTGATTCTGAATTCTGAAAAGTATTAGTGTATTGCTAATAAAGGTGTTGCTTCTAAAGGTATTAGTGTGTATAATATATTCTATAGACATTTGAGCTCTCAGTGGACCTCAAGCTGTAGGACTCTGTGGGAGGGTGGCAGAGCTTGGGTGGCAATATGAGCCGGAAACTGATAGTTGGAGCCCTGGACCCTTTAAAATGCCACATGAGCACCGGAGTGCTGCTTCACATGATCCATGCAGCTCTGACGCCTGGGAGGGGCCAGTGCTGTAGTCCAGACAGCGCTGAGGGCTGGTTGCCCTGGCTCTGCACCTTCCGCTTAAGGCTCCCACACACACCTTGCCTGGGGCCTTCCAAAGCTGTCAGCCCCTCTGGGAACAAATATTTAATAACAGGCTCTTTAGACTAGCAGAGAAATGAATAACACAGTACAATGGCTGGAAGCTGAAGTTAGACAAATTAAGACTGGAAATAAATTATAAATCTTGAATAATGAGAGTAATTGACAATTTGAATGATTTGCCAATTGTCATGGAGTACTCTCCATCACGGACCATTTTAAAGTGAGATTGGATGTTTTTTCTAAAAGATCTGCTCTAGGAATTATTTTGATGATGTTTCTATGGCATTTGTTCTAAAAGAGGTCAGACTAATGATCAATAAGGCCCTTCTGGCATTATAATTTATTAATCTATTAAACTGACTTGAAAAGAGAGCCCCTATTGCTGTAAAATAATGGATATGCTATATAACAAATCTCCATATGCTTTAACGGGGATATTTATCAGTGCAAAAATTTAATTTTAAAAGTTGTATGTGGTTGTTGTTGGACATTGAAATGAACGGGAGAAATGGGACCATTGATTCTCAAACTTTTTGGCCCATGGACCACCTGGCTCAATGTAAATCTTTCCACAGACTGCCAGTTGCTAATGGAAAATCACTGTTAATTACATAATTATGCCCAAGCCATTTGGCTGCATGTCATGCTGGGTTGCACAAATAGCCCCACAGCAGACTCAAGAGAGCCCCAAAGACCAAAGGCCAGGTTTGTTATCAGATGAAGTACAATAATAGACATCAGTAGACTCTACTGAACCACTAAGCATATGTATCCCCGACAATGGACCAGCTTAGGCAGTGTCAGGAATAAGACACTGCTCCCTTGGCTGGACAAAGACAACTCTTTTGGGTACACTTTTATACACCAGTACAAACAAGTTGCACATCACTCTTGATGTATCAGGATGCCACCCTCTGACGTTACCTAGATTGACCCATTTACTTGTACATTTACTATCATGCTGTCAGTTTAGATCCTGTCCTGAACCCTGGTTGGTATGTTCCTGTTATCTGTGCGGTGTGTGTGGGTACAGAGATGTTTCTTCATAAGGTGTTCTGTTATGACCCTGCTGGAATGTGTTTATGGCCTGTGCCTAATACCTGTCAAGTAAGAGTGTTTCTGTAATATCAGCTCTGTTCTTGCCAACTTCTGTGAGCAGGGCCTGTCTGTTGCTTACAGCTTAACTCTGCTTTATGTTAGCAAAGTCTTGACCATTGCTGTCTGTGCGCAGGCCTTATACATGACTTGTGATACATGGGCTATGTTTCAGATCCTCATCTTACTGCAGTCTAATAATATGTTTGATGCTTTTGAGTTCTAACTAATGCTGATTCTGCATTATCATTCTTATTATTATGTTTATTTGGATGATAATGCCTCAGGTATAGCAAATTATGTGAAAGAGAAAGTTTCTGCCACCAAAATCCCAATATTTTAATGTAAGAGTGGTCTAAAATTGGTAGATAAAAACAAACAGATGGGAGCAGTACAAGGAAACAATGACTGATACTGATCAACATGAAAAACAGTGGTCATGACATAAGCTGCTCACTGTTATCAAGTTTTTGTAGGCCTCACAGCAAAGAAGAGTTATAAAGATGGATATCAAAGAGGATAATGAGTTGGAATTTCCTGTTATCACCTGCAAAACCATCTCAGAGCTGCCAGCTCTTATAATTTTATTACAGGTTTCACAATGTCTGGTGACTCTCTTGAAGCCCCACCACATGGAATCATCTCATTAGGAAAGAATGTCTGCTTTAATTTAAAAAAATGTACAAGCAAGTTTCTAAGCATCTTGGTTACTACAAAAAAAACAAAAACAAAAAAAAAAAGCATGAAGATGTGATCCAGTTGTATCCTAAAGGCTCAGAAACAAGATGACAAATAGAAAGAGCCCAACACATTGTTTTTTTGAAAAACTCATGATTTTTAAGATAATTCCATGAATTTTGGAGCCCAGATTCATGATTTTTGAATATTTGGGGTTGGCTTTACTACCTTAAAGGCACAAGGGGCAATATCGGATGGTTCATATTTGTTAGAAAAAATTAACATGAGCAATTGAGATTGACATGATCTGAAAGGGTCAAGGTTCAATATATCAATCCATATGGGAGAGATAGGGCGGGGATAGGCCATAAAATGCCCCCGCTGTGAAAATGGGTAATTTGTGTCAGATGTAGTGGAGAAGGTGGGAAAAAGAACCAAGTAGGAGTAAATGCCCACTCAAGATACATGCTTGAGTGATGGAGAATGATGGTGATGTCCACAAGGACTGAGAAAGGAAGGTGGAGATAGACGTGGAAGGCAGAGATTGAGAGCACCCTTTGGGACTGTTGAGCTCATGTGAGTAGGCCTTACCCTCCCAGGTGGACCCACTGAATGTTAAAACCAAAAAGTTTAGGTATTTAACAACAAGGAGACTAGACTCCAGGGCTTCATTCTTGCAATGAGATCTATATGGTGCACTGGGACTTCACATAGCTTCAGATGTGTGTCTTACAGAGATCATTGGTACATGGGGACCTTTTTTAATACTTATTCTAGGTTTCCCAGTGTGTCCTGTGTCCTCAGTTTCTGACTATGCAGTAAATATTTTGGAGCAGGAAATATCTTATGTCTTTGCAGTTATTTAATAGAAACTTCTGGGTGAGGTGTTACTACAGAACTTATATAGATCTAAAGATGATGGAAAACGATAATCTTCTGAGCTCTGAAAATTAATTCTCAGTCTGCATTGGGCTGAGACTTGTGTGAAACAGAGACAGAGAGAGTTTGACTCTATTGCCCACTAGTTGGGATTTTGGCCACGGAAAGATTCAGCTTCAAGTTCCTGTCCTACTCTGAACACTGGAAATACAGAAAGTGTGTATGTATGTGTCTCATGCTGGTGGGAAAGTGGCAATATATGTGAAAGAAAGTGTAGAATCAAATGAAGTAAAAATCTTAAATAAATCAAACTGTTTCATAGCATCTTTATGGATAGTAATTCCATGCTCTAATAATATGTATATAGCAGTATGGATATATTACCAACCACCTGACTAGGATAGTGATAAGTGTCTGAAATGCTAAGGGAGATAGAGAGACTATAAAAAGATGTAAAAACCTCAATAATAGTGGGGGATTTCAACTATACACATATTAACTGGGTACACGTCCTCTCAGGATGGGATAAGGTTTCTTGACATTAAATGACTGCTTCTTGGAGCATCTGGTTCTGGAACTCACAAGAGGAGAAGCAATTCTTGATTTAGTTCTAGAGTTCAGGATCTGGTCCAAGAGGTGAATATAGGTGGACCGCTTGGAAATACTAACCATAATATAATTAAATGCAACATCTCAGTGATGGGAAAAACACTACAGCAGCCTAAAACTGTAGGATTTAATTTCAAAATAGGGAACTAGACAAACATGAGGGCTGTGTCTACATTGGCACCCCTTTCCGGAAAAGGGATGCTAATGAGATCAGTCGGAATTGCAAATGCCGCGGGGGATTTAAATATCCCCCGCGGCATTTGCATGAACATAGCTGCCACTTTTTTCCGGCTCGGGGTTTTGCCGGAGAAAAGCGCCAGTCTAGACGGGATCTTGCGGAAAATAAGCCCTTATTCCTTCTTGAAAGTAGGAATAAGGTATCTTCCAGAAAAGGGATTATTTTCCGCAAGATCCCGTCTAGACTGGCGCTTTTCTCCAGCAAAACCCCGAGCCAGAAAAAAGCAGCAGCCATGTTCATGCAAATGCCACGGGGGATATTTAAATCCCCCGTGGCATTTGCAATTCCGACTGGTCTCATTAGCATCCCTTTTCCGGAAAGGGGTGCCAATGTAGACACAGCCTACAGGTATATACAATAATCACTCATGCCCTGAAGCATGATATTTTACTATTTCATGTCCAATTTTCACAGTGATGTTTTTGGCTGTTGCATAGGGCTATGAGACTTTAATATTCAGGCCTTTTGTTTGTTTGTTTTTCTCTTCAGAAAAAGCTCCTGTCGAAGGAGATGGTCTAATGAAGAGAGAATCAGTGAGGTTTTGACACAAAATAGCTTTTTCTATTTATACAAACAACTGTTTGTTTGTTTGTTTGTAACATTTGTTACAGCAAATGTTTGATTTACTAGGGCTATGATGGTCAACTGTTGCCCAAGTGTGCCTTCCTATATTTTACTACTTCAACATGTACATTAAAAGTAATTGTTTATTATAACTGGGGAAATGCCTTTCATGGTCCTTATCAGTTCAATTCTTGTGTATGTGTTGTGTTATCAGGTGTGTGTTGTGTACATGTGATAAAGACTATTAAATATAGTATAACTTGATAATGACAAGTAGTGGTGGGTGAATCTCAAGTTTTATAAGTTTGGTCTGAATGTTTCTTCCTCCTCCCTCGCTTTCTCTCTCATTGGTTTATTGCAATGGTGGAATTCTGAGTCTTCTAACATTCTTTTCTCTGCATCAATCTTTTTTCACCCTCCCACCATACCCCATATTGTCATCCCACTTCTTTCTTTACTCCCACAGCTTTCCAGACTTGATCCACAGTCTTACCTCCAGGTACTGGTTGAAAGAGTAAAAAAAATTCAAATTTGGTTCAGCTATTTTGAGTTGGTTCTTACCTAAATATGAGTGCACTATTTTCTATAAAATGAATTTCATTATAATCTTCTGTATAATGCAGATTCAATATAGTTCGTTTACTGAATGTAGCTATGTTGCCGAGAAGTATATTTTGTCTTTTGGATTCTTTTGGTGTTAAACATCTCTCTCAAAAGTAGCAATAATTGCAAAGCAATACATAATCCTCAAGGAGTTGAGCGTGAGAAAGGAATGTTGCATACGACTGTAGGTCTTCGATATTCAGGTCTTTTTTGTTTTTATCTTCAGAAAGAGCCCCTGCAGAAGGAGATGATCTCATGATGAGAGAATCAGTAGAAAGATGATCATAGAACTATACTAAGACTGTACCTTCATCAGCAGAATACTGATAGAAGCTGTAGGTTTATGGTTCATTAATCCTTAAAGATACTAAACATGTTACCCACTGTACATTTTCTGTCTTATTACAGTGTCTTAATTCACTAAACACAATGGATGTACATTTTACAGTGTCATTATAAAGTTTTCCATTCTAAAGTTATCTCTGGCATGAGGCTGTGCTTTGAAACTGCTCTGAAATCAATGATAGAAACTATCAATAAAAGCTTGTCTTTCTCATGCTACCATTACTTCAGATAATAAATGTCCCTGTTATTATGATAATTCCACACATAAAATACCTCTCAGGAAAATACTGCTGCAAAACCTACGCCCCAATTATGCAATCTGGTTTGTGCAAGTGGATCCCCAAATTTGCATTAAGCCCCATTGAAGTCAGCAGAACTGTGATCTGCCTGTGCAGAGCAGCTTGTGGGTCTGGTGCCACAGTATTAAAGGGCCTGGGCTTTTTCCTTTTTAGTACAAATATTTTATTGAATTTTCAAACCTACAGTAATATAAACAATCTGAAATACATAGGCACAAGATAATGAAAAGCAAACATTATATGAAAATTCAAGTAATAGAGGTATGTTTTCAGATCACAAAAATCCTTCCTTTCCTTTTTATTTTTCCCCTCTCTTAGAGTTGCCAACCTATCTGGTATTATCCTGGAGCTTCCAGAAATTAAAGATTAATTGTTAATAAAAAAAATTAAATAATGAAACCTCCTAGAATGTATCCACCATCAACTGACAACTCTACCCCTCAATTATGGTATGTCCTGTCTCTCTCTGGGCTCAATAAAAACAACTCTCAGTTATATCCAGGCATTGTGTTGCCTGGCATGTTTTGTCATCTGTGTAATCTTCTATTTCTACATGTAACTTACATACAGACTTTTGAATTAGCCATCCATTATCTATAGTTGGTTGAACAGAAGAATACATGACTTGCTATTTATAAGAAATCTATATGCCCTTTTCCCACTGTGGTTGCTTCCTAGGACTCCGTAATATAACATTTTCCCAAGATTCCTGTTTTTTTTTCAGAGTGAATATATTTGTATGTATTGATAAGCAAAGAAATCAAAAGACTTCATTTCGTCTGCCAATTAAGCATAATTAGCTAAGTAGACATTTCTTAATCATATGTCTCAGTCTTTTCATATGGCCTGGATGATAGTGTTGTAGGGCAGTGCACTCATCCCTCCCCTAGGGGGAGCTATCAAGTCCCTGTGGTTCTTGAAATAATGCTCCAATTCTGTACACACTGTTAGCAGTTCTAAACCATGGTCCTCTCACTAGGGCAGCGCAGCCCAGTGGTCAGAGGCAATTACAAGTGCCCCACACTGAATCAGTGTGGCCTAGCAGCTGAAATCAATAATGAACTCTGCTCTCACTGGAGGCAGCATGGCCTAGTAGCTGTAGTCAATAACAAACAGCCCTCCCACTGGGGGAGTGCAGCCTAGAAGCCAGAGTCAATAATAGAGACGCCTCCCATTAGAGCGGTACAGCCTAGCAGCCGAAGCCAATAACAAATGCCCCTACCACTGGGGCAATGTGGCCTGCTATCCGGAATCAATAACAAGCATGCCTCCCACTGGGGCATTGTAGCCTAGCATCCAGAGTCTGTAGCAATGGGTGCAGGCCCCATGGATTGGGGATTGAGGAGGTGATAAGGGGACCTGGCCCCTCCCTACTTCAGCTGGTCCCAGCCCAGGGCCCTCTTAGCAGTGGTGCAGTCCACTGCTCAGTGGGGAATGCCACTGCAACACACTGAGCTCCTTTGGATACAATCTCATGACCTGGGCTACTTCTTACCAATTTCTGTTGGACTCTTCCCAGAGTCCTGCCTCCAGATCCTCAGCAGTGTCTCCAGGTCCAGTCTCACTGGTGGTTCACCTCCAGGAGCCCTGGCAGTACCTTCTTCCTCCTCAGCAGCCAGCCCAGTCTGAGCCTCTATCCAGGCCTTTATACTTGGGCTGCAGTCCAAGCATGCCCAGAAGGGCTGCAGGGGTGGGACTTCTTAAGCCAGATGAGTCTGGTTAGGTCTTGCTTCCCCAGTGCGGAGACTGCTACTCCATCACAGATAGGTTATATAATTTAGTACAATATCAAGTTTTAGCTGTAACTCTGTGGTTATTCTGCATGCTCTCTCTCGAGCAAAAGTGAAATGTTGATTAGGGAATAACAACATGGTTTGGAATACTCCTTCCAAATTGTTGGAGCAATTTCATAGGCAAATGTGAATAATATTCACTTTATTTTATTTTGCAAGAGGCTGCTGCATGTTTAAAAGTCTGAGCGAGGTAGCGGTGTTAGTCTGTAACTTAAAAATTGAGTGGTCCTGTAGCACCTTAAGGTATGTCTAAACTACATCCCTCATTTGTTGAGTACGGGTGTGTGGGATCTTTCGAAAAAGGTTTGGCTTTTTTTGAAAGAACCATGTCTAGATGGCACTTTCACTTTTGAAAAACCCTGTTTTGAAAAAGCATTCAGACGTCATTATGCAAATGAAGCACAGGATATTTAAATCCCTGCTTCATTTGCACTTTCGATCTGCCTAATTTACATCCCACTTTTGAAAGAGAGATGTAGTATAGACATAGCCTTAGAGATTAATAAACATTTATATAGTATCATGAGATTTCGTGGGCACAATCCACTTCTTCAGATGAGTGGAACAGGAGGCGGGTTGTGCCCTCATGATACTATATAAATAGTATCATGATACTATATACATTTGTATTAGTCTCTAAAGTGCTACAGGACCACTCGTTTTTTAAGGGTTTTTTTTTTTCAGGCCAGTTGGCTCAGTGCTTCTTATACTGTAATATATGGAGCTTTAAGTTAGGTCTGATGTAAAATGGGGACACACATGGCACAGTTTGGGGATACTTATCAGTGAATGGGGCCAGAAGACTAGAGTAGTTCAGAATGAGCATACGTGTTTCAGATGTGTGGAGCACTGAAACTCCAGTTGAAGTTAATGGGAAAAGTGGATGCTCAGCACCCTTACTCTATAAGGTCACTCCTAGAGGCCATGGTCAGTTTTCCAATTGCAAGACTATATTAACAACAGGTTACATAGTTGCCGAGAACATTCTTTGACATTTTGGTGTGTTAATGCTTTCTAATTTGTGCCCCAAAACTATTTTTAAAAGGAAAATTAGTTACTGTTAAATCTTTGAAAACTTAACTCAAAGTATATTAAGGAAATCCATTTAAAGCCTAGGGCAGTACCTAATGCAACATTTTTTTTCTGGGATGGTTCACTCTCAAGACTCTCAAGTTACTAGCATTGTCATCAAATCATAGTGCAAAATTTCAAAATAATTTAGGTTTAAGTGAGAAAAGATGTTGATTCTTTGTAAATAACCAGCAGTTTCAATCTGTTTTAAGAAATAAAATAAAATTCTATCTCTCAACACCTTTAGCTTCCTGAATTTTAAAGGCACAGATGTATTTACCTAACTATTTTTCATTCGGATATTATGTGTTAGATTATCGATTTTTTCATGTCCTCTTTGCTCCCATATGGTATTGCACTGCACTACTATGTTGCCTGTATATAAGTAATATTAAATCTTTTGTTGTATAATATGATTGAATACAGCCAAGATTTTTTTCTGTGAACTGAAACTACATTAGGAAAACTGTATAAAGTAATACACAAAGGAATTTTTAAAATCTTAGTTTAATTTTTTTCTGCATTACTACATTAAAAAAATCTGTCCCTTTGTCTGACTAATGTTAGTTTGATGATTATACTAATATTAACTGCTTTACTTGAGTAAGCAAAGAAGAAGTAAAATACCAGTCAGACCAGCTGCTAATTCACAGAACGTAGTACTATGGTTATTAAAAATACCCCAAAGATGTACCTTTGTGGTTCAGTCTTTTGAATTAGAATCAGAATATTAATTTAGGCCTGAAGCATGATTAAACATTGGAAGGCCCCTTAAGAATTTTCTCCAAATTTTCTTGGATTTCTCTTTATTGGGTCTTCCTGGACTCTGTTTAGCTCTGTAATTGCTTTGCTCCTTTGTTGATAGGTTAAAGCACAATGTGATTTTCTCCATGCCATAGTATTTAAGAGAATGGCTCAATGTTCCGTATGTATGTGTGCAGCTGAGACACAGAAAGACATAGCACATAGTAGGCTTTTTTTCCCTCTGCGTGTAAGAAATTATGCAGCATGAAATAAACATGGCCTATCCATGAAAAAGGAAGGCAGCCTGAATCAAAAGGGTTTTTTCTGCACTGATGAAAAAGCTGCACTGATGCATAGTTGGCTGAGAGAATAAATCACTAGCCACATGTATTTCAGATATTTATAAGCTTCATAGCCAGCTGGCTACTTTAGGTTATTGCCTGCTGTTACAACTCCAACATGGAATTTGCCCCTTCTGGAATTGCTCTGTATGTGAATCTGTGCTTCCAGTAAACCCACTCTTTTCTTCTGCTCAGGAAAACCACTATTGAGATACTTGTTCACTGCAGTTTAAGCTGGCTTTGCAATGATACTGTCATGTTTATGGTACCCTTGGCCTTCTGTATAAGGAGCTAAGATTTTGGACTTTATGTAATGAGGAGTTATGCTTATTTTTTTTAAAGTACAGTTGCCATAAAAGCGGTGGATACCTGCCAGCCAGAAGTGTTATTGGTAAATGGACAGGATTGGTAAATAGAAGGGTTTTTAATTAAGCACTAGTCATCCTCCAATCATCTCTACACTTTTTCATAGTTGTCAGTTATTCCATTTGCCCAAAGGGATAATGCTTTTCAAGTTTCTAAAAATAAAATTTTTAAATGGAGCTGTCAAAGTATTCCCATCATACATATACAGACAAAAGATCATCTGGCATGACAAGAGGAAAAAAAGGCAGGAATCCGATGCTCGTCACAAAACAAAACAAAAAAAAAAAGAAGAAGAAGAAGAAGAAATACCAAGCACAGTCCTGCAGTAAGTACTCAAGCAAAACTTCCAGTGCAAGAATGGAATTTGTTCTAGATGAGATCTGCAAGGTTAGGCCTTACATTTTGGTTTTTGTGTGGTGGAATGAGGAAAGGACTGCATAAGAAAGAAGTGAAGAAAGAAACAGAGAAGTGATAGTTATCCCTCCCAAAATAATTTTAAAAAATGGCCTAAAGGCTTAATCTGAAAATTAGATATGTGGGAACAAATGAAGCAAGGCCTAAACTTGAAGTGAGCAGTTTAGCCAACAAAATAACAGCAACAGGTTAACATTACAGTGTTGAAAACTTGTCTAGAGGTTAATCTGCAGTACAGTGTGTATGTGTTATATAATTTTTTGGGGGGGAATAAAATTAAAAGATGATATTCTGATTAAGGTTTTGAGGAGATTTTAAAAATACATACCCTAAAGGAAAAGTGCAGCTCTCATTAATAACTAGAGATACATATCACTTAGAGCGATATGTAATAGGTTTGAAATGCATACTTTTTCTATGGAGAGATCATATATATTTTTCACTACTGATTGTTAAAATGTTGGCAAAAATGCCAGTGAGATTTGAAATTGCTTAGGATTCAGAGAATATATAATTAATTGGGACGGTAATAATTTCTTTCTACATTTATCTACCATAGTAGATGAATACCTCACAATATTTAAACGGCCCTAAGTAGTACTGAAACATTATTATCCCTGTTTTACTGATGGAAGAACCGATCATGGAAAAACTCAAATGGGGGACTGAGACTTCAAAATTATTTGACTCTATGTGACTTGCCCTAGGTCACACAAGATATCTGTGGCACAGCAAGGAACTAAATCTAGGTCTCCCAAATTAGTCCCCTAACCACTGGACCATCCTTCTTCTCCTGGTACATGATGCTTGTAAGATTACATCTTGAATATTATGTACACTTAAAGCACAGAAAAGTTAAAAGAACTAATATATTATCTTTTAAGTATTCTGTTATGTCTTTGTCTAAACAACTGTAAAGAAAGCATATGATAATTAGGTACAAATACTCCTCAAGAAAAGGAGAAATTGTTAAGGACAGACCATGGGAGCATAATCAAGAGAAATGGGATAAAATTAAACAAAGAGAAATTCAGGCTGGTGATAATTTATTAGCATGAAATTTGCATGGATCATTAGAACCAACCAGTCATTGTGAGATGCACCTGCCATGTTCTGATTCTCTTAGAGAGAGTTACACTTCGCGTATTTAGGTCAATAATACATTTTGGTTACAATGTATTTAATACAAATTACAGTTTACTTTGAATATTTATTGGAAGACCTCTTTTTAGAGGCCAGCTTCTGAACTCTTATTCACATGGAGTATTTTCTTACTTTTGAATGGTCCTATTGAAGTCAATGAGCTTACTCACACAGGGTATGTCTACACTAGCACCCTAGTTCAAACTAGGGTGGTAATGTAGGCAACCAGAGTTGCAAATGAAGCCCAGGATTTGAATTTCCCGGGCTTCATTTGCATAAAGCCGGGCGCCGCCATTTTTAAATGTCCGCTAGTGCGGACTCCGTGCCGCGCGGCTACACGCGGCACGGACTAGGTAGTTTGGACTAGGCTTCCTAGTCCGAACTACCGTTACTCGGACTAGGTTTCACGAGGAGTAACGGTAGTTCAGACTAGGAAGCCTAGTCCGAACTACCTAGTCCGTGCCGCGTGTAGCCGCGTGGCACGGAGTCCGCACTAGCGGACATTTAAAAATGGTGGCGCCCGGCTTTATGCAAATGAAGCCCGGGAAATTCAAATCCCGGGCTTCATTTGCAACTCCGGTTGCCTACATTACCACCCTAGTTTGAACTGAGGTGGTAGTGTAGACATACCCGAAGTAAGGCACTACTCAATATCATAGAATCATAGAATCATAGAATAATAGGACTGGAAGGGACCTCGAGAGGTCATCGAGTCCAGCCCCCTGCCATCAAGGCAGGACCAAGCTCCATCTACACCATCCCTGACAGATGTCTATCTAACCTGTTCTTAAATATCTCCAGAGAGGGAGATTCCACCACCTCCCTTAGCAATTTATTCCAATATTTGACCACCCTGACAGTTAGGAATTTTTTCCTAATGTCCAATCTAAACCTCCCCTGCTGCACTTTAAGCCCATTACTCCTTGTCCTGTCCTCAGAAACCAAGAGAACAAATTTTCTCCTTCCTCCTTGTGACACCCTTTTAGATATTTGAAAACCGCTATAATGTCCCCCCTTAATCTTCTTTTTTCCAAACTAAACAAGCCCAGTTCATGAAGCCTGGCTTCATAGGTCATGTTTTCTAAACCTTTAATCATTCTTGTCGCTCTTCTCTGTACCCTTTTCAATTTCTCCACATCTTTCTTGAAATGTGGCGCCCAGAACTGGACACAGTACTCCAGCTGAGGCCTAACTAGTGCAGAGTAGAGCGGCAGAATGACTTCACGAATTTTGCTTACAACACACCTGTTGATACAACCTAGAATCATATTTGCTTTTTTTGCAACAGCATCACACTGTTGACTCATATTCAACTTGTGGTCCACTATGACTCCTAGATCCCTTTCCGCCAAGCTCCTTTCTAGACAGTTGCTTCCCATCTTGTATGTATGGAACTGATTGTTCCTTCCTAAGTGGAGCACTTTGCATTTCTCTTTATTAAACCTCATCCTGTTTACCTCTGACCATTTCTCAAACTTGCTAAGGTCATTTTGAATTATGTCCCAATCCTCCAAAGAAGTTGCAACCCCACCCAGTTTGATATCATCTGCAAACTTAATAAGCGTACTCTCTATCCCAATATCTACATCATTGATTATGCACCCAATTATGAATATGAACAACAGAATTTGACCACATAGCTTTGTGATAACCACATGATTAGAATACATTTCTGTTTTAAGTTCGGAATTAATAAGGTCAGTAAAATCTTTAATAAGAGATCTGTGATCTCAGCAACAATCTGAAAAATATCGTATTTGGCAGTCTTTGAAGAACTGATGAGTATAGTTAGGCTAAGGTAAAACGAATCACTGTGATAACACAGAAAAGAGCAGTCAGTACTAATAGTATTGAAGATGCATAACATCATCAACATAAAGATTGAACTAACTACTTGGTGACACAAAGTAGTTTCACAAAGATAGCAAGGACACATGCACATGCTTTAATTGGTGAAGGATGCAGCGCTAAAGCATGTTCAGAAAACCAGTCAGTGACAGTAGACTTAAAGCCTTCCAGAAAGAGAGAGAATATTTACAGCTGCACAAAATACATTTACAACCAAAAAGGAGAATTAACTTGAATGGGTTAGTAAACATTCTAAATGGATCTTTAAGAGATTCAGTAAGATGCAATGGTCCATTTTAATAAATACTATACTGGGATCTAGGCAAAAGGTCATTTAATATTGATGCACAGACTGTCTAAACTGTGAATGAGAATTTCCATGAGTTCACTTGGAAGAGAAATGTGAGTGGATCTGGTAGACAGACTTTGGGCAAAAAGTCAAAGAAAGACTTGGTTACCATTTATTATTATTATATTGTAATCCGGGGATTTTTTCATCAAAATGAAGCAATAGCTGTTTGATTTTGAAGAGGAAAGATAGAGACACTGATTAAAGAGTCTGTAAACAATAATCACTAAAGTTAAATAATCAAGAGTTTTGAATTAAATAACCCAAGAAGTATATTATTTCTATTAGAAATAATTGTGCTGAATAGTATAGATAGTCATTTGTCAATCCGACTGAATAATAGTACTAAACTTATTCAGATTATTAGAGATGAACTCAAAATATATTAATTGGCAGCTGGGAATGGAAATTGACAATGCATTTTAAAGTAGGACAGATTTATTATTAAATGTACAAAACAGTATTGCAATTTTGTAGTCTACTGTAAGGTTTGCCCAGAAGAATTTGAGGTTGCGAGTTCTTTCTACAAGGAGAAATCTTTTGTAAAAGCTTGTCACTCATCACACCTTACTCAGTTCATTAACCATGGGCAACCTCAAAGAATGTAGAGATTCAATTCACCCGAAATATCCTGAAATATTATTGCTCACCTAAATATCTTTGATCCTGAAATCAGATAGAGATCTTTATAAAACCAGGATTTTTCAAGAGTTATATTATTTTAAAATGTTTGTTTGTTTGAGCAGTTGTGTTTATCAAGTTCAAAACCAGGGCTATTAGCTTCATCTGGCTTCATGTGATCACAGCTGTGTGCCCACATGCAGTGAAGTGCAGGATTAGGGGTAAAGGCATGTTGTACAGATGATGATAGCTGGAATATCCAATCAAGGACAATATATTGGGGCTAGATTGTGCCAATATAAATATGTGGTGCTGTCCTACCTCCGCATGAACTTCAGGAGACATCTTTTTTTTTTCATTACTCAGCAAAGGTAGCTTGGAATTCTCAGTGTAGTCTGAAAACAAGGTTTATGTAGAAAATACAAATATTATGCCGTATGTTCAAATGCAGCTACAGTATTTAGCTGTATGAGTTTTCTCAGTAGTACCTCTCTTACTTTCTAATTTCATTTTCTCCACTCTGAATCAAAATTGAAGAATATTTTAGTGTGACTACCAGAATGTCTTAAGCTAAAGAGGAAACTTAGACTATGGTGTGACAGAGCTAGCTACTAGATGTAATGACTTCAGAAAGTTGCTTGATATAATTGTTTTTACATTCTTCATATCATTCCAGTGTTTTTTTAGTTCTACATGTATAAATATGCCTCTATTATGATTATATAGACACTCTTTCTTCTAGTATTCCATGTGATTACAGTGTATTTCTCTCAAGACTAAGCTGAAGCTTATTTTGAGCTTTCTCCTGAAAGGGTAATGACCATATTGTATGTTTTAAGCGGGGGGAGTGGCAGGTGGGGAAGTGGGCATGAGAAAGTGGTGGAAAGAAAGTTGGCTGTCTGGCTGAATTAAGGGAACACTGTTTTTTGATAGTGGAAAGGGGGGAGTTCAAACTGCTGCAGGCCATCCGCTATGAATCCGATGGGCAGAAAGGTTTAAAAGGGGCAGCTTGTGCAGTGAAGACCCTTTTACATGGACCAGGCTGAGGCAGCACTCATCCTCACTTCCATTTCCATGGGGAAGTACGAGATTTAGTCAAGATCTGCTGTGGGCATTGCACTAGCCACCCCATTTTATAGTGGCAGGAAGAATTTTTTTCTCTTGTCACCAGATTTGTCTAAGTGAAGGGATTTTTTTTTTTCACCTTCTGCCCCCTGGGATGTATTTGAATTAACATGAGTTCACCTGCACTATTGACTTTTATCTGCCAGGTAGCTCTATATATCTAATAATAAAGCTGCAGCTTGATTAAAACCAACCAAATGTCTCCTGACTTCATTTCGGTATAACTGGACCAAAAATACACAACATATGCTATGAAGTCTAGAGTATTTCTACAGAAAGTAAATAAATAAAGTTGAATGTTGTGGGGTTTTTATTAAATTCTTCAGTCCTTAATTACTTCATATTTAATTTTGATTGGAGCTTTTTAGTGGGGTTCACACTAACTAGCTAAATAGTTAATTTTTAAAATTCATTCCAGGTTATATAAAAGGTTAAGACATTTCACAAGGCTACAGATAGAGTCACTGCCTTTGGGCATGCAACAACTTCATTTTCTTTTTTTTATTATTCAAGATTATAAAATTAATGATGAATGTTATGAATCACAATACTAATAAAATAATTCTGGAGTCTTACAATATTCTCCTTCATATATTATCATTTTTCCATATGTGAACTGGAAAATCATTTTGAATGTGTAGAAGCAGATAAGTATGCTGGTCCTAGGCATCTTCTTGAGATTATTTACAAAATGCGCAGATTTGAATCACTAGATCTAATTGACTTGTAACAGTATGCAGCATCAGTATGATTATTTTTTGAGTTATCTATATGAGGCTTGCTGCAAAGAAGACAGAATGTTATAGATTGACAGTGACGTCCCTGCCTCTTCAATTATGGCTTAGTGCTTTACTTAAGATGTATCTTTACTATTATATCCTTATTTGAGTTAGCGCCAGCGCAGCATGTCAATGGTCAAATAAGAGAGGCAAGCTACAAGCCAGTCCTACTCAGCAGGGGAAAGTCCTGCAGGCCCAGTGATGCATGGTTTCCTGCTGGGGAAGGTGTCAGAGAGAGGTCCACTCCAAGGACCACTGCTGTCACTCAGAAACCTTCTAGAAGGTAGTAGTTCTCAGTAGGGGTGTAAATTCAAACAAAATACACTTAGCTGGATTTTTAGTTTTAGAGGAAGAAGGATTTGCAGCTGTATTGTAGGAAATCTGAACAGTTGCAGTTATTCAGAATTGTAAAAATTCCTTCTGTATTACAATTAATCCTTCAAATGATTCAGTTTTCCCAATTTTTCTATCCTGTTCTGTTAGTGAAAACAGAAGATGCTTTCAGATCACTTAGCTCATTTTTAAGTAACCTGTAAATTTCTAAGAAAATAATATTCACATTTTAAATTTTGTTAATGCAAAAATGGAGGTGGGTATATGTATTTCCTGTGAATGAAAGGTACATGTTAAATATTTCATTATGCCAAGCAATCTGTTTATTCTTGTCATACATTTCTGTTTGAGTTCACATATGTAGTTTGCACATCAGTGTGCACTCTCTCTCTCTCTCAATCTCTCCCCTCGCCCCCCTCGCCCAAGAGCACATGGGTCTCTGTAACCATGAGGCTTGATTTGATATTTCCAAAAAAAATTAAACTGACTCTAGTAGGGAAATAAGAGGATAAAGCTTGCAGTTTGCCATCTCTGGTTGGTAAATATAATGGAGATATTCTATTATTGGTAAAACAACCAAAGATTATCAGCTACATCCAGATACTTTCTGGGTCTTACAAACAGCGTGTAGTATTCTTGTCTATCCAAATGTAACTATACATCCCTGTTAAAACACAGAAATGATTATTACAATTTGAAAACATCATTTTTTTCCCAATATATTTTTCTAACCCTTTGTCTGCTTCTCTTTCTTTTTGTGGCTTTCGCTAAGTGGCAATTGAAAGAATAAGCTCTTAAGTATTCACATGGTTAACTTAACGGATCTGATATTTTTGTTAGTAAGAGGTAGAACTTAATAACGATGTGTGAGAGGACTGAAATAAAGCATAGATTGAAAAAAATAATTAATTGCTCACCTTTGACCTGACTCTGAAGGTACAGTTATTTTCTTACTGTGGGCCAAATCCTGCAGTTCCTACATGGACAAAACTCTAACTGAAGACAGTTGACTGATTACTGAGAGGTTCCGAGCATTTACATCTTCCATTAATTTCACTGGTTATTGGGGGGTATTTTAGCCTCTTTCAGGATTTAGCCATGTGGGAGCTTTGCCTCAGTGATGGCTAAGAAGTGTATAGGAGAACTTAAGGATTTTCAACAAAGTACTTAAGCACATACTTAAGTCCATCCCTGTTGAGCAAAACCGAAAAGCATGAGCTTAGTTCAGAGCACATTTATGTCCATTGACTTTAATGGGGAATTAAACATTTAGATCTTTAGCCCTACAGGGATGTATTTAAGCATGTGCTTACGTGCCCTCATGAATTAGTCTTGGCCTAATCTCTGCAGAACAAATTCTGTATATTTAAAATGTTAGGCCTTTTTTATCTGTTATAATGTGAAATATGTACTGTAATGTATTTTAATCATTAGGGGTGTCAGCATTTTGCTACCAAAAAGAAGTGGAATCTAACTGATATGCATATGTCTACACAGATGCTCGACATTAATAATATTTAATGTGAGTAAAATGCAGATCCCTTCATGTTTGGGGGAAGGGAAGAGATATCTTTAAGTGTTGAATAATACATTTTATTATGAAATAGAATATTATAAATGCTGTATTTTGGAGCAAAAATTTAAGATAAATAGTTCTTAAGCTAATAACAGTCCAGAAAATCTGGTTTCTCTGCCTTTTATGTGCCCTTCATATTGTTTTTGTAATCCTTATATAAATATAGATTTAGAACATCATGACGGGAATTCCTAGGGGGGATTTTTGTGGCACTTTAGAGCAAAATGTGGTTGACACTTGTTCCATGTTACCCTTGGGCTACAGTTTTGATCATAGACTGAATGGATTTATTCTTGTCAGCACAATGAATTTTACACTCATGTCACAGGTAAATTTTACAATCCTTTTTCATGTGCAAATGAAACACAAATGAATTCACTTATTTTATAATATTTCAACCAAGTTCTAAAAGTAAAAAGAATCATAACAGATAAAATACAGATGGGGGAGCAGTGCTCCTCTGCTCTTAGGCAATCCTGGGAAATTTATTGCAGTACAGAGCATTGAAGCTTCTTTAAAAGGGAATAGTAGTTGCACAAAACTCTAACCCAAAATGATACATAACAGGTGCACTGGTAGAGAACTCCTCTTTTGACAGCAATTAGTAATCATTTAATGACCTTTCTGATTATAGTTAACAGGTGTTCAAGAACATTCTATAGGTTCCTTCAATTTTAAAATATTTTAAGCATCCAAGCCCTTATGCTCTAGTATTGGACACCAGTTGGTTTGAATTAAAAAAAATTGTATTCCGATTAAAGAGTCTCAAGAAGGTTAAACATAAATTAGTCATAAAGCCAGTGAAACAAAGAGGAAATGATTAAGTTGTAGTATTATCTAAAAATATTCAATGTTTTAATTCTAATCGTGTTTAATTATGAAGAAAAAGAAGGAATTTCATTTTCTTTTAAAAACAAAAACAAACTGTCACTTATAACTTCAAACATTAATGTGCAATGTGCTATGTAATGCTGCAGATCTGAGCAATGTTTAAGACAACAAAGTGCTATTTGATAGTCTAGCCTTTCTGTGGAACAGCTCTTCTTCCTGTCTTTGATGTGTGGATGGTTTATTTAATCAATTATTAATCAAAGTTATGGCATTTTCTTATATATTTAGGTAAAACTAAAAGATGTCTCTCTTGCTTTCTTGCTTAAATAAAAGTTTAAATAGTGTGGAAATACTTGTTTTTGAACAAGAAATATATTGGAGAGATTCCAGTTTTAAAAGCCTTACTGTGTTTGAGCAATGTATGTTGGGAATAAAAGCAAGACATTTGAATTTCTTAGTCCTCTACCACGTGATGAGCTTAGGTAGAATTCAGAATACTTTTGTTAACCTGCCTTTCAATAACAAAAGCAGTACAAATAATTTGATTAGTGTATTTGTTGCACACTTGGTGTTAAACTTGACAAGAAACAGTTGAAAGACCCACCATTCTGGAGCAGGATGGGCAGCTGGACACTTGGTGCATGGAGAATCCTAAGCAGTTGGTAACATTTGGCAGCTTAACATAGAAAAAATGACTGTTAGGAAAATCTCAACTGCTGCTAATTAGCAGCAATGAACTGTGGGTAAGGACAGTACATTTTAACATGAGAAAGATTTTACTGTAACCACCACACTGAAAAAAATAGAAAGAAATGCTCCCTAGCTGACCCTTGTGGCAATCTAAGCTGCATATTGCAATAATCCTGTAAATTACTATGCTTTCTTATACAGTAACTTGGAGTTAATTAGTAATTTAACATTCTTCTACACTATTAAATGTCTTTCTTGCATTATATTATGTTGTTTCATGGTCTTACCTTAACACTAATGGGGTTTTGTTATATTTTCTCAAAACAGTAACAGTAAAATAAAACTGAGCTGGAAAATTAATTAGTTCTCTTTTACCTTTGATTTACCTGTTATTAACAATTAAGCGGTGAAGCACTCTTTCAGAGTGGTGCATGAGGTTATGTAGAGATGAATAGACTTCCAGAGTATATTATTGGGGTGGGGAAGTGAATAAAGATGAGTAGTGGGCAAACCCCTGGAAACCATAGCACAGGATCACAGTGCAATGCAAACACACTTAGAATTCAAAGTTGAATGGGATGAGAGAAAGGACATGGAGGCATCATATTTCATATCACAACATGCAACATTTTCTCTTTACAGACTAGGTGCACATGTTTAATGGTACAGCATTGCTGCCTATGGAGTTGTGTGTCTGAAGACTGGGAGATGGTAGGGAAGTAATGTTATAGTGTGTTGGTGAAGCTGAACTTTAACCTTATTTCCCAACTCTACTGAAAGAAGGAGAGGAGACACTTGTTATGGATTTAATAAGGCCACATTCAATGTTAGATGTTTGGTACTATCAAGCAGATAACAGTGTACAGTGCACGTAATCCCCTGTTTATTCTGTAATTACCCATGGGCCTTCCACCATCTTTCTCTCTTTTTCCATCTAAGTCCCTCCAGCATGTATATTCCTGAGACCTTATCGTAGCCAGGGAGGCTCTTACCAGCTCCCCCTCTTTTCCACATAGGGTTTCACTCTTAAATTCCCAAGGGGTAAATGAGTGCTGCAAAGCAGACCACCACCCACCTTTGTGCAGCCGCTTCTGAGCTTCCATACACCACCCCTGTCACAAAGCACCGCTGCCTTCTTCTGGCGAGTCGAACAATGACCCCATGTTTTCAGTGCAGGGCCATCATTGGCTTTGTAATGCTTGAGCTCTCTGCATATTCTTTTATTTTACAGTTAAAGAAAAATGTGAACTAAATAGAGGAAGCAACAATAATGAAATATGCGATCTGAGTAAAAATATAGAATATAATTATGTGTGGGTATGCGGAGAGACCTTCTATTCTAGATTAATCCAATACAAATTAAAAGTTGGAAGAGCTTCTTACTCAACAGTCATCTTCTCACTTGCAATGTTTGCTTCATTTTAAAAGAGAGTTTAAACAGGTTTTTCACTAAGTATTTTCAAAACTGTAGCCTTTGGAACTGATGATTCACCATTGCATTGTATTTTAAAGATAAAGGGATGTTTTCATTTTATATCCTAAAGATCAATGTGAACACTACAATGGAACAATTTGGTAAAAGCAGAGTTTCACTGGAAGAGAAAGCAAAAGATGTGTGCTTGGAAAGGATTGAATTCAACACAAAACATTTCCAGAAGATTTTGTCTCTAGGGGCTACTGCTAAAAGAAGTGCTGCTACCATTTAAAACCCCATTCTTTGCAGCTGGATCTGAACATTCCATAAAAAATTCATCCATGCTTTAAGAGATTTCTGCTTTTCTGTCCTCTCTATTGTTAGACAAATTGAAGTGTGCACTCTGAAGGAGTGTGGCAGTGAACTGAGAATTTATTTACTCATTCGATTCTAATATTGAGAGAATCTACTCTCTCCGTTCAAAGGGTAGAGCAACAATGCAAGTGACATCAGGTCACTCGGCACTTCATAGCTACCTGTGAGATAGAATTGTTCTCATGGCAGATAGGAAGTGACTGAAACCTCTTTTTCTCATCAATGTCTATTATGATTGATAGCTCTATGGTCACATTGAATATGCCCTTTTTAAATAATTCACAATGTCATCATCATAGTACTAGTTTATAACTAGCCTGTTATTTTTACCTTTGTTCATTCGCTATCAGAAGGTTTGATAAATTAAGTACTATGGATTTTGGTAGCATTATAACCAATCAAATCATACTTTTAAAAAAAAAAAAAAACCCTGACCAAAAACAAACCTGTATATACACAGCCCCAAAAAGCTATAAAACATCTACTGTCTCAGTGTCTTTAGGTATAATAATTCCTAAATGAATATCTCTCCAACTAAATGTACTCATTTTGCTGGTATTAATTACAATATGAATTTACCATCAAGATTTTACAGTTAAGCAGCTTTACTGAGTTCAGATAGTTTGTATTCTATGGGTTTTTTACTTTAAAGAAGAATATATTTTAAATGTGATAAATGTTCATTAGAAGTTGAATATAAGTGGCTGTTAGCCCTTAAAGCTGAATGTTTTAGTTATGAACACAACCATCCTCATTCTCTGAGTGCATTGAAAATACTTTTATAACCCTAGATTAAACCATTAGTATGTTACACAATAGTTCAAATTAGATATGTTATTTTTAACAGTGATTAAGGCACAAAATATTTAATTGAGGAATGTATAAATCAGTTTTTAATTGTTTAAATCTGAAGTTGCAGTTTAATAAGGCATATTAGAGAGCAGGGTAGTAATTATATATCATTTAACTGCAAAAATGCTGCCAATAATTAATGGAAAGGTCTAATAATAATCACACCTGTTTCTTTGCAGTCTTTATGAATTGTAGGCGTCAAACGATATTTTACATTGTTTAAATTCATTTACATTTAATTATTGTAATAAAATGTTTTATTTCCACTTACTTGGCATTTTCCATACTCTTCAGAATATCTTCTATTTTTGGGGCCCAATCCTGCATACTTTATGCCCCAGAAACTCTTTCTGACATCAGCAAGAGTTTTAAATATAAAAAGAAATAAAGATTTACATCATGAGTCAAGTGAAAGGGAAAAATATGTCAGGGCATTTGAAGATTGTGGCTGCCCTTGAACAAATGCCTTTGAGGAAAGAGAGGCCATAGGAACCTTCTCTTCTTTTGTGAACTGTGCTGAAGCAGGGCATAAGTGTAGCACCCAGTCAAATATAAAATGTTGAATCATCTCCCATTGCAGAGAATGGCCAAAACTCAAGATGACGTCAGTAGGGCCAGGATTTCATCCAGAGAGTTCAAGTGCTGTAGCCCTACCTTCTTGTCTCCCGCCCACCCCCGTTGTATCAGCCAGCAATAGTGCTGCAAGACCAGACCTGGAGGTAAAGATATGCCATGCCTTTTTGAAGGCTATAGCAGCCGCTAAGCATAGTTCAGCTCCATGAGGCATTTAGTGTTTCTGCCTCTCAGTGAGTCAGGGTATGTCTACACTACCCTCCTATTTCAAAATAGGAGGGTAATGTAGGCATACCGCAATTGCAAATGAAGCCCGGGATTTGAATTTCCCGGGCTTCATTTGCATAAGCCGGGTGCCGCCATTTTTAAATCCCGGCTGGTTCAAACCCCGTGCCCCGCGGCTACACGCGGCACGAACTAGGTAGTTGGAATGAGGAGTAACGGTAGTTCGAACTAGGAAGCCTAGTTCGAACTACCTAGTTCATGCCGCGTGTAGCCGCGCGGCACGGGGTTCGAACCAGCCGGGATTTAAAAATGGCGGCACCCGGCTTATGCAAATGAAGCCCGGGAAATTCAAATCCCGGGCTTCATTTGCAATTGCGGTATGCCTACATTACCCTCCTATTTCGAAATAGGAGGGCAGTGTAGACATACCCATAGAGTGCTGCTGCTCCATTGGTGCATCTCCAAACTAGCGCCCAAGTGATCTTAAGGACACCGGTATGGAAGAGAACTTAAAACCCTTCTTGTTCAAGATTTGGATTTATATTTGTTTCTTTTTCATGTACCATCTTGAGAGTTTTCACATGTGAAACGGACCAGGAAGATTTTCAAATCTGTTTGAGTTAGCCAAACAAAATGTATCATATTAAAATAGAATCCACATTGATTTCCTTGTGAAAAGCTAAGCTTTATGTATAATTTCAGGATTTTTTATCCCTACATACTTGATTATTGCATAGACACCTTTCTTGGTCTCTGCTTGGCTCAGGACAAGTACATTGCAGCATGGTAATCAGTATAAGAACTTCAACCATATGTGGTCACTTCCTGGCATCTGGCTGGAGTTAGAATGACATCTACTTTACTAAGGATTTAGAAAGTCAAAACAGCTTCTTAATATTGTGAAGAACCATGTAATACTTCCTTGTGCACAGTTTTATGCTAGCTCATGATGCAATTGCTTCAAAAAAACCAAAAAACACCTTTTTGCAATGTGTTCCACTTACAGATGTAGGAGTATAAAACTAGAAGATCTGTACCTACAGAGAACTCTATCGCAGAATGTATTCAGCTTTGTCTTTAAGACAATGTCTTAACTAATTCCTTTGCCATGAGTGGCCCAGTTCTACCACCACATAAGCACAGAACAAAAACAATCCTATATAGACTGTGTCTGTTTTTGCGCATGTAACATTAGTCTGCTGAGAAACAGAAATTGAAATTAATTAGATTGGACAGACTAGAGCCATTAGTTCATTTTTATGAGACTAGAAGCGTAGCATATTTGTCATAAGATTTAATTGTTACTTTTAAATGAAAAATTTAGAATTTTATTGATATGAAAAAGAAAAAATGTGATTTAAATATAATATGATATAAATAAAAATCCAACTTTTTTATTTTTGAAAAAAAGTCATTGATTTTTATTCACTCTGGTCTTTTCAATATTTGGAGATTGCTATCTAGTCCCACTTTAGCTTTCTTTTCTCAAGATTAAATGTGCCTTTTTAAAACCTTTCCTCATGTTCAGTTTTTCTAAATGTTTTATCATTTTTGTTGCTCTCCTCTGGACTCTGTCAAATTTATTCTCATCTTTCCTAAAGTGTGACACCCAGAACTGGACACAGTACTCTAGCTGAGACCTCCCGATTGCCTGCTAGAGCAGTATAATTACCTCCCTGGTGTTACACAGAACACTCCTGTTAATACTCTTCAGGGAGTCATTAGCCTTTTTTCGCTATGGCCTTACATTGTTAATTCATATCCAGTTTGCATAACTCTCAGATTCTTTTCAGCAGTGCTACAACCTAGTCATCATTCTCCACTTTGTTTTTGCTTGTGGCACGTTTGAGTTTTCCTTTCCAAGTGAAGTACTTTGCAGTTATCTTTATTGAATTTCATCTTGTTGAATCTAATTTTCCAATTTGTCAGGGTCATTTTGAATTAAAAGCCTGTCTTCCACCATGCTCATCACCTCTGTTAGCTTGGTGCCATCTGCAAATTTTATATACATACTCTTCACTCCATTACTCAATTAATTAATGAAAATATTAAATAATGACAGATTCAGCTGACCTTATGAACCCCACTAGATACTCCCTCTGAGTTTGACAGTGAGTGATTAAAATTACTCTTTGATATGGTTTTTCAACCAGTTGTGAACTCAACTTATAGTAATTTCTTCTAGACCCGATTTCCCTAGTTTGCTTATGAGACTTTTATGTAGGACAGAATCAAACACCTTACAGAAATCAAGTTATATTTTGTCTATTGCTTCTCCTAGGCTCAAGGCCAATAACCCTGTCAAAGAAGGAAGTTAGTTGGGTTTGGTATGATTTGTTCTTGAGAAATCCATGCTGGCTATTCCTTATAGCCCTACTGTTCTTTAGGTTCATACAAACAGATTGTTTAATAATTTCTTCTGGTATCTTTCCAGGGTATCAAAGTCTATAATTTCCCAAAATCATTCTCATTCCCCATAGGTATCATGTTTGCCCTTTTTCAGTCCTCTGAGATCTCACCAATCCTCTAGGAATTCTCAAAGGTAATAGCTATATTTTAATTTTGACCATTTTAGAGTAATTGTGTTTTCCTACTAGTATAGTGAAAGTATTTCTTTATCAAGAGACTATCATAGGCTTTTTGTTTCAGTATCTCTGTAAGCTTCTTATTGTTGAAATCTCTTCCATTGCACATTAAAATATCCAGTAACAGTCAACACAGCCTTCCTGTTCACTAGTAGTTCCTAATGTCTCTGTATGTGACTGTAATAAGATCCAACGAGCTGCAAGGAGAAAGCATTTATGAAGATGTGAAAGTTAGATATCCCCAACTACATGCACTGCATCAAATTAATTTGAGACGATCATCCAAAAGTTTACTTATTCAAATCCTAGCTGAACTTTTTGGATCTGCAAAGTTAGATGGAAAAGTCATTCAAACACAGGTTTTCTTTAAATTTCCAATAATTTTTCCTTTTGATCTAGAATGAAGTCTGGAAAATAAAATGCAGAGTGAAAATTAAAAATGAAGAATGTTTGTTAGCATGATTTTTGTAAAGCTCTAGATTGAAATCCTGACTCTATTTACAACAATGGCAAAACTGTTAACTTCAGTGTGACCAGGATTTCACCCAAAGGTGAATTTTTAATTTGATTTTTTACAAAAGTTTGGAACATTGACATTCTTATTCTATCAGAGCTTTTTATCTACACTTGATTAGCACTTTTTAGAGACTCGCTTAACTTTCAGAGATGTAAATCAGAACTTGAGGTATTTGATCATAACTCATTTTATTTTTCCCTAGCAAACTTAGAGTTATTTTGAGGATGCATACAAATAATGTATCTGTAACTGAGCAGGCTTTTTTTGTCTGCTGATGCAGAAGATGACCAGGAAGCCTCTGATTTAGCACTGTGGTTTCTCAGTGAAGTAATCTACCATATATTTGAGAAAGTTTGTGTGTCTGTCTGTAAACTATTAAACTGAAGTATCTTAAATCAAATTTTGGCACCGTCCATGCTGTGGGAAGTCAATGGGAGTCTTCCCTCAACTTCCCTTACTCCATATAGGAGCAGCACTACCAGTGTTGCCAGCTGCGCCCCTCTCAGTTTGAATTAGTGTGCCTTCACTAGACCTGCTCGTTCAAACTCTGGAAGATTGACTACAGCAGCTTTGATCTTTTCCGTAGTGTAGACATAGCCTAAGTGATTTGCCTAAGGAGGAAGTCTGTGGCAGAGGAATGTACAGAACCCATCTTCACTGTGTCCAGAAGACCACCTGGGAACTGTTACTACTTTTCTATCCTAGGGCATTCCTCTGGATCACCCATAGAATCATAGAATCATAGGACTGGAAGGGACCTCGAGAGGTCATCGAGTCCAGCCCCCCACCCTCAAGGCAGGACCAAGCTCCATCTACACCATCCCTGACAGATGTCTATCTAACCTGTTCTTAAATATCTCCAGAGAGGGAGATTCTACCACCTCCCTTGGCAATTTATTCCAATATTTGACCACCCTGACAGTTAGGAATTTTTTCCTAATGTCCAATGTAAACCTCCCCTGCTGCACTTTAAGCCCATTACTCCTTGTCCTGTCCTCAGAAACCAAGAGGAACAAATTTTCTCCTTCCTCCTTGTGACACCCTCTTAGATATTTGAAAACCGCTATCATGTCCCCCCTTAATCTTCTTTTTTCCAAACTAAACAAGCCCAGTTCATGAAGCCTGGCTTCATAGGTCATGTTCTCTAGACCTTTAATCATTCTTGTCGCTCTTCTCTGTACTCTTTCCAATTTCTTCACATCTTTCTTGAAATGTGGCGCCCAGAACTGGACACAGTACTCCAGCTGAGGTCTAACTAGTGCAGAGTAGAGCGGCAGAATGACTTCACGAGTTTTGCTTACAACACACCTGTTGATACAACCTAGAATCATATTTGCTTTTTTTGCAACAGCATCACACTGTTGACTCATATTCAACTTGTGGTCCACTATGACCCCTATATCCCTTTCCGCCATGCTCCTTCCTAGACAGTCGCTTCCCATCTTGTATGTATGGAACTGATTGTTCCTTCCTAAGTGGAGCACTTTGCATTTCTCTTTATTAAACCTCATCCTGTTTACCTCTGACCATTTCTCTAACTTGCTAAGGTCATTTTGAATTATGTCCCTATCTTCCAAAGAAGTTGCAACCCCACCCAGTTTGGTATCATCTGCAAACTTAATACGCGTACTCTCTATCCCAATATCTACATCATTGATGAAGATATTGAACAGTCACTGTCTCTTGGTAATTACAAACTCCTCTTCTGATAATGCTCAGTCTTGCAGTCACTGTGAATGAGGATCGTCTCTACTGCAACCAGGAATTCAAAGCCCAAGAGTTCTGATCATTGACATAAACAGAAATGAAAATGAGGGTAAAAATGACTTCCAAAGTGCCCATTCCATTAGCAAAACAAGACCATGTATGACTGAGCTACATAGCACCCTGTAGCATTTGTTGCATAGCCCATCTTATTTACAGCTAACCCAATGGACACTTCTGCATAAATCTGGTAAAGGTCAATCCTTTTATAACAGGGGAATGGAGTTATCAGGGTGAGTCAACTGGATGATTTGTGAGTGTTAGAATTCAACACTGATTTTGGTTGCAGCCTAATGGACTGATTCACTCTAAAACAAAAGGAACAAAATGCTCTTATCCATAAGGAACACTATTGTGGAGACTTGTTTTCAAAAATCCATGTTAGATGGTATTACAGCATCTGAATAGAAGTCTTTGATTTATGAAAATTATAATTATTTTGATTTTTGTCCACAGACAGCTTGAAATGTTGCAAAACTCTGCAGGTGCTTGCTGTTATAACAAAACTGCAGAACAGATGGTGCAAGGTACCAGGCCAGCTCAAGGGATTAAACACAAGCTTTTGAAATTTAAAATTAAAGCTGGGTGATCTTGAGAAAACGTGCCTGCCAAACAAGCTTGCTTTAAAAATAAAGTTCTCCAGCTTCTCCAGATAAGCTCATTTAAATTCAAATGAGACAAAACCTGGGTACTTATAAAGTGTTTAGTGGAGGCTGAAAAACACCTGATCAAGTCAATACATGATATATTCAATTGTTTATGATTGGGGGGGGGGATGTTTTGTATATAAACACCTTTGTTTAGTTCCAAGTGTCTGTAATGTTGAGGGAGAGCAATATGTATTGTCTGTTCTGAGTTCAACTACTAACTGACATCAGAAAAGTGAATTAAGTGGCCTCATTACAATCTCCTGTTTGTGCATGTCTCAGAAAATTATCATATGTTTTCTCATAGTTGTTGATAACCTGAATGTGGCTTTCAAAGTTAGTATGCTTGTTTAAATCTGAATTTTGCCAAAATTCAGAATACCTGGATATGCACATTCATTCTTGCTTTCAGGGCACAGGACTGAGAACATGAAGATATGGCATATGTGAGTTATAGTATATTTGGCAGAGCTGTGGAAGTAGTGCTTACGTAGCTTGTAGTTTCTTTGTTTCATGAAAGCTAAATTAATTTTGAAATTTATGAATGAAAAGGAAAACAGGTATTCTTTTCATTGTTTTGAACTCTGCATGCATTTCCTTTCTCACTCATGCTGAATAGTCTGGCCTCACATTCCTCTCACAAATAGTAAAGAACATTTGGCTCAGAATAAAATCAGAGTCCTTGCACTGTGTTGCAGATGTCACCTTTGTTTCAGTAACATTGTGACTTGCTTATAGAGCAATTTCAATTTCTCACTGGCACAGGACATTGTTTTCTGCATTTTTTAAAAAATCACGCTTAATCGTGAGCCTAATGGGAGCATTTAGGCTCACAATGAAGAAAAAGCCCACTGAGTGAAAAGCAGCAATCTCACAAGCTTTGATGGCCTTGTTGGCCAGAATTTGGAACTCCAGTGAAGAGTTTGCTATAGCTCTATTTAAAACCAAAATGGCTGGCAAATATTGTAATAGTGGACTTTGTTTGCAAGAGCCTTTGTTAATGTGTTAGATAACCTATTAATCACAACTTTTTATATTCATATGCAAAATGTGCCCAGAGGACAATTTAATCATTTATTACAGGTACTTTATCTATTTACTTTCCCTTTCCCTTTCCCTTTCCATCATGTGAGTAGTGTTCACTAACTAAATATGTTACAGTAAGAAGGCTATGATGGGGCATAGCAAATTCACTGTATGTCCTGAGAGCAAGACAGTAAAAGGATTGTCCAAAATATGAGCTGTTGATGATGTGGGAGGAGCTGGATGGAAGAGTGATAATTGTAGAAAATGTATAGCAGGTGCAATATTTTGGTGTGGATTTGAAAGGCAGTTTGCTTATAATAGCTGAATGACACTTTCATTTTCCTTTCTTATACCTGTCCAATCTTGTCAGTGTAAAGATTTTTAAAGACTTTAATTAGGTATACTGGTTACAGAGAAGAAATAGAGCATACCTTTCCACATCAGGCATATGATTGAGGATGATCTATTTGGCAGATATAGGCTGGCAAGCTGAACTGATATAAATTAACTAGAAAAGGTTAAGTTAGAATAAAATTAGGTTTGCAGACAAATCTTATAAACTAAAGTAAATTCTGAGCCGTGGCCTCAGTTTGCTTGTTGTGCTAAGTCATGGTAGCACATATGGCTCGTTATTAGTTGCCCCCATTACAAAGAACAATGTGTTTATTTTGATTGTTTCTTTTAAAAGGTGAGTTATAATGCTAAGGCTGACGGGAAAGTGCTTAGATTATTGATTCCACACCATGGACTCCTGCTGCATGTCTAGACCTGGCAGGCACCATATTAATACAAATAAATAATAACAGTAATATAACACAGAATTATTTTATATAGCATATTTTATACAAATTATATTCAAAATACAGAGGGCTATGATATGAGACAACAAAAAGTGCAAATAACATGGGATGCTGGCCGAGGTAAAGGCTAGACAAGAGTAGAGATACATTGACATTTTTAAGAGGAGACCTGATGAAATGAATTGACTGTGCTCAGCTACTGTCCTGTGGGTGCCTCTATAAGAACCTAGAGAGGTAGGAGAAGAGTGATAGCGAAATAGTCTCAAAGATCAGGGGTTACACAGTGGAAATGTCTCACACCAACTGTCATACTGTATAAAGCATTAATACTCAATTTAGATTTACTCATAGGCCAATTTGTGAATGTTATGACACGAGGTGAGCATTTGCGCAGAAGGCTGATAAAATAAAAAGCAAAACCAAAAAATTTCAGTTGGCCTTGACTGCAACATAAGTATTAGTGTTTCTATCTTTTAATAAAGATTATAAATCAATATTATTACCTGTGTTTGTGGCAATCTGTCATGAGAAAGATGACATCAATGATCTTTGGTAAGTTTTCTGAACAGTGGATGGTAAGAAGGCAGGACATGGTATAAGCACTAGTGAAGACGCTCATCTGATGCACTGGTGATCGTGGTGGTGTTTTTCTATAACATTCATGATCGAAAACCCAGATTCACAAAGGTATGTTGAGCCAAACATATTGAAAAGACATCTAAAATTTGATTTCTCAATTTTATATGTGTTCACTTTTTTTGATTGTATCACTTTGGTATATATGGTCATACCTATTTTCTTCCACAAATTGATCTGAGAAAGTGGGTCTGGCCCATGAAAGCTCATCACCTACTAAGCCATCTTGTTAGTCTTTAAAGTGCTACATAGTTCTGTCTTTTGTTCTGGTAGAGAAAGGTTATTCCATCCCATTCTCTACCCTTCAATTCCTTTTTCCCCATCCCTCTTCAGGAGGTGCAGCTGCTCCTGGCTCCAGGGCCAGTAGAAGAGGTTTCTCAGGAACACAGGGCAAGGATTTCTACTCCAGATATTTCCAAATACTGAAGCTAAAGGTGGCCTTCAGCACATTCTGGACCTGTGGGAACTCAACAAGTTTATAAATAAACTCAAGTTCCACATGGTCTTTCTGACTTCTGTCATCCTATCCCTTGAGCCAGTAGATTAGTGTGTGCCACCCTTGACATAAAGGATGCACCCTCCCACATCATGATTTATCAGCCCCACAGGAAGTACTTCGCATTTGTGGTGAACAACATCCACTATCGTTCCAGAACTCTGTCGACAAATGAGGTTTAACGCCATCAACAAAACTGCCACATTCTGTCAACTTACTGTCAATAGATCGCGGCGGTAGTGTAGACGCAGGTGTAGTTTTGTCGACAAAAGTTCACTTTTGTCAACAAAACCCTGTAGTCTAGACACACCCAAGCTGACCTGGCTCTCCACATAAGCATCAGAGAACTGAAGGCAGTACTTTTGGTGTTCCTGGCCTTCCAGACACACTTAACAGGTCACTCAATATTGGTATTGATGGACAACACAACAATATACCGTATTTTCCGGCGTATAAGGAAACTGGGTGTATAAGACGACCCCCTAATTTTCCAGGTAAAACATAGGTTTTGGCCTATACTCGCTGTATAAGACTACCCCCCTATATAGAACGTCCCTGTGCTGATACTGTATGTACAGTGCTGAGCCAATCCCGGCAAGCGGTGTATTCTATTAATGCATACAAAGCCTGCTCAGATTGGCAAAGGTTGCAATAGCCAGCCTCCCCCTTACCCCCCCCAAGCCCGTGTGGGGACGGATCCTCGCGTTGACTGCACGGAGGCCCCACTCCCTAGCTTTGCTCTAGGCTTGCTTGCAAAGGGGGGGTTAGGTTGTGGTCTACGCCCATTTATCTGGGAGAGACCAACCTACTGCCCAACAAGCCGTCCGCTTCCCCGGTTGGGGGAGAGTCCCCGTAATCTGGGATGGGGAGGACCCGGCGCCCGTCAGGGGGGCTACTCATGGCCCCTCTGGGTCTGTTGGAAGTGTCGCTCCAAGGGCCAGCGTCTCGGGCCGCCTCGCCTCCGGGTCCAGTGCACGTCCGGGGGTCTGGAACTCTCTTCCCCTCATGTCACCGTCCTCTGCCACCTCGTGACCTCTCGGGCCACCTCTGCCGCCTTGGCACCCCGGGTCGCCCTGCCATGGTGCCTGCCTCTCGTGCCAGCTCCGTGCTCCCCGCTTGCTCCCGCCGCCGCTGCCCGGGGTTTCTGCCGGCCTCCTCCCTTGGCCGGCATCCACAGTCGTCCCCGGAGGCCCCCTGGCTGCCTCCCTGCTCCCAGCCGTGCCCGCCGCAATCCTCCTCTGGCTGGCATCTGCGGTCGCTCCCTGGGACGCCCCGGCCGGCCCCACGCTCTCCGCCGCTTCCGCCCCTGACCAGCTGGTCCGGCCGCCTTTTAAACGTGGCGGGCAGACTCGGGCGCACGCGCCGCACTGCCGGAGGAGTGAGCCGGCTCCTGCTCTCCTCCTCCCGCTTCCAGGGTCGTCCGCGGGCGCACCAAGGGGCGGGGGCACCCCGTCACAGTAGCCGAAGCTACAGTATGTTTATACCCGGTGTATAAGATGACCCCCGATTTTTGGGGGATGTTTTTTAGTATAAAAAGTTGTCTTATACGCCGGAAAATACGGTAATCAAAAAGGGTGTGTGTGCATGCTTCTCTCCCTTAAACGAGGAAGCCCTCAGATTCCTGGATTTCTGTACAGAACATTTGATACATCTGCTAGCCTCATACCTCCCAGGAGTAGAGAACAAGCTAGTGAACTGCTTCAGAAGGTGTTTTCACACGCCTGAGTAGTCTCTTTGCTCAGATATCGCTGAAACAATCTTCCAGATGTAGGGTCTTCCCCAGGTAGACCTATTTGCCACATGACACAACAGAAGGGCAAGCAGTTTTGCTCCTTCCGAAACCATAGCGTGGGCTTCAGCATGGACACATTTCTCCTCCAATGAGGAGGCCATCTTCTATACACCTTTCCACCAATACCACTCATCCACAAGGTACTTCTCAAGATCTGGAGGGATCAAGCTCAAGTTATTTTGATTGCACCAGTCCCACCAATGCTGGTAAACCTCCTTACTGGATATGTCAGTGGAGATTTCAGTCCTACTTCTGCTCTTCCTGGACCTCACACAAAACCACAGTCTCCTACAACATCAGAACCTCAAATTGCTGCAGCTCACAGCATGGAAGCTCCTTGGTTGGACAAATTCTCCTTGGCAGCAGGAAAACCTCCAGGAGAGCCACCTGCCTTTCCAAGTGGAAGAGATTTTCAGTCTGGTTGGCACAACATGGCTCGCTCCCAATGGTAGCCTCATGCTACTAATTCTAGACTACCTTTTCCATCTCAGATAGCAATGGCTTTCAGTCTCCTCCATAAGGGTTCACTTAGATGCCATATCAGCTTTCCTCTTAAATGCACACAGTCAGTCGGTGTTTATCAACCCCACGGTCAGCCAATTTTTGAAAGGTCTCAACAGGCTCTACTCTCAGGTCCAACAACCCACTCCTTTGGGAATATGACCCAGTCCTTTCTAGACTGTTGAGACCACCATTTGAGCCATTGGACACATGATCCCTATTCTATCTCTTTTACAAGGTAGCATTCCTGATAGCAATAGCTGCAGAAGAGTGTCAGAGCTTAGGATCCTAATATCGGCTATATTGTATTCTCTAAGGATGAGGTGCAGCTCCAACAGCACCCTGCATTCCTCCCTAAGGTGGTGTTGCAACTCCATGTGAATCAGGACATTTCCTCCCACCCCTGTTTTCTAGCCACATTCTAGCGCCCAGGAACAGAGACTAACTCCTTTGACATTTTTAGGGCACTGGCCTTTATATCGAGAGAACAAAACTGTTAATAAAATTGTACAATTATTCAAAGAAGTGGAATGAAAGATCAGCCAATATCATTTCAACACATCTCATTGTGGATAGGAGCCTGAATCTGGGAATGCTACAACCTTTCAGGAGTGCCTCCACCTCCACTCACTGCACACTCCATCAGGGTGGAACGAGGTGTACCGGTAGTTCGGAATAGGAAGCCTAATCCGAACTACCTAGTTCGTGCCTCGTGTAGCTGCGGGCACGGAGTCCGAACTAGCGGACATTTAAAAATGGCGGCGCCTGGCAATATGCAAATGAAGCCCGGAAAATTCAAATCCCGGGCTCCATTTGCAACTCCGGTTGCCTACATTAACCACCCTAGTTCGAACTAGGGTGGTAGTGTAGACATACCCTGTGAGTCTCCTGATTGGAATGCATATAAATAAGCACTTGAAGGAGACAAAAATGGCTACTTACTTCTACATAACTATTGTTCTTCGACATATATTATTTATGTCCATTCCAATACCCACACTACCCCTTTGTCAGAGTTCCTGAACAGAAGGAACTGAGGAGGAAGCAGGTTGACAGGGCTCTTCATTGGGCAACTGCAGGGTGGACCCAGGCTGGCCATCTGCCTAGCCGCTAGGGGTAAAATCTTCCAGCAATCATGCATAGGCACATGCACACACCTTATTGGAATGGACATGAACAGCAGATCTCAAAGAACAACAGTTACCAGAAGGGTAAGTAACCGTTTATTTTTAAGAGTGAGGGTTTCAGGATTGGGCCCCATATTCTAAACTTTAGCTTTTTGTCCCCTACTGAGAAGAGTAAATTCTGAACTAAAAATTGATGGTAACTGAGGTAGCCAGGAGAAATCTCCATCACTGGGCTTATATCTGGGAAGATTTTCTATCTGATTGGAAAATATAATATGAAGTATAAGTAGATGTTATACAGTATAATATGAAGCCATTATTACTGGCTTTTTATGAGTCAAATCAATCTATATCTTTCACAAAATTTAGAAAAGAAATATAATTTGCCATGTAGGAAAGGTGACACAAATTTTAATTATGGTACATTTTAGAAAAATCATGTAATACTCTGATCTGGCCATTATCTTGGACAAAATTAAATTTAATTTACAGTAAACCTAGAAATTATATTTTTATTGGCTAGAGGTCCCACTTCTGTCTGTACTGATGTATTAGGGATGAGTGGAAAAAATATGATGGATTTGCAGTGAAGCTATTGTATAGCTTTATAGACAGAAAGAATTCAAATCTAAAAATATATACAGATACACACAGAAAGGCAAACACAGAAGTGCCACAAATACTGATGGAAGTAACATGCTACTTTCATCCAATGGAAACCCCTTCCTGGTGTTCCCACGGATTACGGTGTGGGGGAGGGAGGTGGAGGTGGGCAGTATGGTAGGAGAGAGAAGAAATCTTCTGTCTGTCAGTGTCATTCACCCCTCTACAGTGGGATAACTTCCAGACTAAACGGATTGTAAATTCCAGGCATATACCTTCTCATACTTTCCTGTTTGCTTTCTTGCTGCAAATCTGCACATCTCGACATCTTACACTGATTTTATGACATTACTTATACTGTCTTCTTTTTTTCGTGTCCTCTGAATTCAGCTGCACATGTGTAGGTTAGGAATATAGCCTGCACATTTGAGTACCTGATTTTCCCCCATAAGTTTTAGGAATGTGGCTTGAGACACATATGTTAGGTTACAGTGCTACATATTGTAAAACAGTGCTGTCATACAACAACAATAGTATTTCTTTAAAAGCCATTTCTGCTATTAAAGGCTTTTTCCTTTGGAAAAGGAATGTGACTGTGAATATGCCTGATCTCAGCTCAATGGTCTTTTTTACAACACTGGAAAGATACTGGAGAAGGCGGAACGGACTTGATGACCTCTTGGTGATTGATAAGCTACAGGAAAGACTTGGAGTGCCTTTCTTCAGTTTGTAAGCAACATTGATGATCTGTGAGATCGGAACGTATGAATGAAGGAATCACCGCATGGCCTTTTAAATGGAGCAGAGGTCATACAGATGTCATGAACGGGTAGTTGAGGATTCCCCAGGCATAGGGGAGTTCCTGACTGGCATAGCTGGCTCTATGCTATCTCCTCACAGGATTCGCCCTTTCCAGCTATTCTCGCTTCACGGTCTCCTAAAAAGGAATGGGCTGGGGAGAGTCCTGTGAAGAGATGGCATTGAGCCCATTTGTGGCAGCTTCAGTGATCCTCATATGAGGTAATGGATGCTAGGAAGATGTCAGAGCTAACATAAATTAGAGCAGTTTTCATGTTTCACAAGCCCAAGGAGGCTGAAGAGGCTGTAATTACTGCCGGAGGCCAAACCAGCTCATATCTGGAGATTGGAATAAGTGGAAGCATAGCATAAAACCTCCCACTTGAAGTATTGGGGTATGAGCTCAGAGTGCTGCATGACTCAGAGCCTAAAGATGAGGGCTGTTGGTTCAAGACTGCTATTGCTTTAAAAGACATGATTCTGTGTGTGGGTGCATGCACGCACATGTGCATAGTGTAGTATAATGGTCTCCTATGGGACCTCAACAGACTAGACTAGAATTAAGACAAACTGTTTCTTCAAGTATGGATGTCAATTGGCATTTTGATAGTTAACAGCCAGGTTTTTAAAAGTGGGCACTCAGCTCCCATTGGATTCATTTGAATTCAGTGAGAAGTAGATGCCTAAATACCTTGTAACTCTAATTGCTTTAACATCCAAATATGTGTCTTAATTTAGGTTTCCAAGTTTGAAAATTAGAGCCAAGTCTGCAGAGTTCTTTTGGATCAATCAAGATTAGAAATGTTATGCAAATCCAAGTTATTACTGACTAAAAGAATACAACTGATTTACAAACAACAAAATATTCTTTAAAAAGGCTTTCCTTCATTTTCTCACTGCTCACTGATTTTTTTATTTTTATTATGTTATTCATGCTGATGTATTTGCTTGTGGATTTCTTATTTCTTATTTATGTGCAGGTATTTCCATGGCACTCATTCCATAGTATCTATGCTTATATCTCCTTAAAAGGTGAATAAAATGAGTTTTAAAGAGGCTTCTTACATAAGCAAACCACCACACAAAAGTAATGGAAATATTGTAAGAAAGGTTCACCTATGGGAACAAAGACGCAAGGATAGTATTGACCCTAGAGTCTTACGTGCTGCCAATGAGTTCATTGTCAAGAAGCCACAGGGGTATACTATATGAACAGGCAAGAAGTGAATGTGTTTTAGGTTCAGTATCTATTGTGCATTCACTCCAATGTGACTTATAAATCTGTGTGTGTTAGAGATATTTAAGCATCTTTCTCCTACCACAGAAAAGAAGATAGCAGAATGCCTGTGATTAGGGTTTAGGGGGGAAAAAGAACTTTGATGTCTCCATTCCTCTCTGTATTTATCTTGGGGAGATAATTAGTTCAGTCCAGACTGGAACCATTTATATAAACATGGGTACATTGTGCTTCATGAAGTTCAGATGAAACAGTGGTGAAAAGCAAAGCACTCTTGATTTTGCAGAACTAAACACACAGCATCATTTTGTGTAAGCTGCAAAAATGTTTTTGTTTTGTTCATCTATGATAAGTGATATCCTCTTCACAGAACCAGGAAATACAATTAATATCTTTTACTACACTGTGGGTTGTAGCTCATTCTTTAGTGCTTGTGTGGTGAATGCCTTATAGACTCAAATCACTAAGGGTATGTCTACGCTACAGCTTTATTTTGAAATATCTAATTTTGAAATGGATATTTCGAAATAAGATATTTCAAAATAACACTTCTACACACAAAATGCATTTTGAAATAGCATTTGGCTATTTCGAAATAGTGTGTCCACACCGAGTGGGTGCTGAATCGCATGTAAGGCCAGCTGGAACCAGGTACTGAATAAGGTCCATGATCTCCGCCCTGGACCAGGAAGGTGCCCGCCTTCTCCAGGCCTTGGCAGGTGCCTGGGAGCTGGAAAACTGCTTCTGGGGAACGGTAGAGGGATGTGGCTTTCTGGCTCATGTTTTAGGGCCACTGGGTCAGGGGCACTGACTGCAGGCTCTGGGCTGGCAGGCTTGGAGCTGGCACAGGCACTGTGGCCAGAGTCAACCCCTTTAAGGGTTCCGGGGGGTGGGGGAGGGAGAGAAGTGTTCTTGGTTGATGCCAGAGTGGCCAGCAGGGCACCCTGGGAAGAGCTGGAGGCCCCCTATTTCGAAATAAGTGTCTACACACCACTTATTTCAAAATAGCAATTTTGAAATTGGCATTAATCCTTATGGAATGACGTTTACCAATTTCAAAATAAACCCTCTGCTATTTCAATTTAATTTCAAAATATCGGTTGGCTTGTGTAGATGCTGTTATTTCAAAATAACTTTGATGTGTAGACAGACCCTAAGATACCTATGTATTTGCCAAACTTTAAGCACAAGAGATCTTATTTAAATCAAGGAACTGCTCATGTGGTACATGACCAAGTTCTAGGTTGAATCATGGCTTAATGCTGTCTCCTGATTATATGCACATTTCTTGTATTATTGATTGAAAATATCTGCATAATGGCTGTATAACATAGGAATGTTGATGCATTTAAATTACTATAAAACATAAAGCAACAGAATATTAACTCAGAAGATAATAGATTATTTTTATTAATCTTGAATTTGTCTATTTGAACAGTATAAACAATCAAATATTTCCTATCTTTAGCTAGTTATTAAGCAAAACCAGATTTTCTGTTTTACCTGCACAATAACTTTTTAATCGCTTTCTCAGGGATTGTTTGAATTGATGAAAGGAAGATTTCTCTGTCTATAGTTCATCTTTTCTCTGAGATATATCATCATTGTATCTAGTATGTACTAAGCTACGATGCTGTCACGATGCTATGCACGCGATAGAAGAATACATTTCTAAGGGAATTTTGAGAGAAATTGGCAGTATTTGCAAAAGGAGAATCTCTCAAATGTTCACCACAGTTTGTGTATTCAGCACTATGCATTGCTGCAATGCATATGGCTAGTAAAGACTTCAAGCAGCTAGAACCCCCAATCAGAGTTCCAAAGTACTATATAATAAAACTATATACGTTAGTACTTAGTAAAAATATGTTTAATTTGTTCAATGATTTACAACATTTGTAGAGTTCTTAATGTTGAAGTATGTTTTTAAGGACTGTCTTAGTGGCTGTAGATATTTTATTTAATAATAAAGATTCCATTGCATGTAATCCTATGAAAAGATACTGTAATTAATTTGAAAATTGCTAAGGAGTTGGCAAGTATTTAAAACCTAATTTACTTATTATCTTTCATTCTGTTTAACGAATCAGATATAATATCTTTGAAAAGAAGGGGGTGGGAGGGAACTGTGTAGTGTAAGGCACCAAGCCATTAATATTAGTATTGCTTTTCTTTTTAAGTTCTACCATGTCTGCTACTTTATCAAGTACTAAATTAATGGCTAACACGTAAAGAGGCCTAATTTGCTGAATTTTCAGATGCAAGGATCTTGTTCTTTAAAACTCTAGAGAAATACAGTGCATTTATCAGCTTTGAGTGGATATCATTGTGTTTATAACAGAGTGGAGGCACCATGCAATTTTGCTCTTGAAATTGGTTTATATAGATGACTGGTTGCTGTGAAGTGTATGTCAGAGTTCCATGCAGCTGTTATGAAGTAGTACAATTGTCATTGCTTCTTACATGGTTGTTGAGAAGAGCTTGAGAGCCCAGCTCAGTCAGCTGTTGAATAGATAACCCAACACAGTTAACGTGGCATACATTGTAAAGAATTACATGCCTGCTACAATGAGCTGTGGGCCTTTGGTCTAGATAATAATCCTGGTGGGTGTACCATGTGTAGTGGCTGTCTGATCACTCAGATATGACTGACGAAACATAAAGAAAAATGTCAGTCGAGTAAAAGAAAAATGTGACTGTAAGTTTGTTTAAGGTTCATGTAAACGACTGTGGTTTTTTATTTAACCCCATGTCCACCAAAGACTTTCCTGTCAAACTGAATGTGTATCTATATGTAAGCTGTAGCTGAGATTGCATTTCAGATTACACTGAGATTTGTCAGCTAATGATAAAAGCATTGACCATCTCTTCAGATTACAGTGGCCTTATCTTCTCATTTCACAGCAAACAAAGTCCTTGTGTCAGTTTACATTTGCAAAGTGTGAACCTAACAGTACTAAAAAGGATAAGTGTTCACGACTTTTTAAGTGCCGTGGCATAATGCATTTGATTGAATTGCAGCAAACTAAAATAATCAAAGTGGCAACATGGACTAAACTGAAGAAGCAGTAATTAATACTGCTATCAAATTAGAAAAAATTATAAAAATGAAGATGTGCAGTGTAAAAACTAGACAACTGCTTGCCATTCAAAGGAAGCTCAAACGCTGGAAAGATTAATACAGAAAAATAAGATTTAGGTGGGCTTAAGGAAGTGACAAACAAACAAAGTCAAGCTAAGGTTGATGCTACTCAGAACTGATGTCATACAGTACATATTCCATGATACTGTTTTGCACCATTTGGTGACTATAACTCCTCATACTCTGTTTAGTTATACAGGACATTGCCTCAGATTTAACTTTGATTTGTATCAAGGATCCAGTTTCTCAAAGTAGTGGTCCACATTTAACTTAAATCCCTCACTTGTATATATATATATTGATAGCCCCTTATGAATGCTGTCACCCATTTCTCTTGAGTTCCTTTGAATTTGAAAGTAATTTTATTATTGCTAATGAGAAAAGGAAACAAAAAAAATCCCAAACAAACCCTAAGATTTTTTTTAAAATGCTGTGTACAGGTAGGGGCCAAATCCTATCCATCAGACTCTCCTGAAAAAGATCCCATTGAGTTCTAGTCATAGGCATGAGGTGAGTGAGCAAGGTGGAGTCCAGGGTTTTTAAAAAACACATACAGTACTATGAGTAAAGTGTAATAGCTCTGAACATAGGTGCTGAGCCTTGGGGCTGCTCAAACCTCCCCCTCAATCTGCCCAGGCCCTACTCCATCTGACCCCATCCCCCAAACTCTTCACCCCATCCCTCCCCCCCGTTCTGTACCCCATCCCCATTCCTTTCTTCCTCCCAGTGGTACTGTTATTATGTATGACCTCACAGGAGTTACCATGGACAGTATAACTTTGCATAGCCTCCAGTGAGAGTCCAGCTTTAACTGGCACAATCTGTTGCAGTGTATTTTCTGTAACCCCCATCTCTTTACATAACTCCCCAAACAATAATCCTCAGTAACATTGCCCCAACATAATATGGGACTGAGTTTGTTGTAGGAAATGAATTATAGTCCCAGTGCAGGGCATTATCCATAGGCTTGCAGCCTGTTTTTATTTCTTCTCTAATTCTTCAAATCAGCTTTTATTTGCATTTTTAAAAATATGCTGCAAATTGTAGCTTTGATACCAGACTTAATTTTGCCTACAGCTAGTATAATTAGAAAACTTTTGAATATATATTTTACATTTTCACTTTCGATCACCCTCTCTAACTTGGCCCTTTCCTAGGTTTTTGTGAGATTCTCTTTTGGGTAAATGCATCTGTTCCAAATTTCATCTACCCTATCCATGTTGATGACTTTCAGATCTACTGGTCCACTTCTGAATTGACTTCGTTGATCCAATTGCATGTTCATCTACAGGACTTCGTTTAAAATTTGTTTTAAAAATATTTCATTAGCGTGTTGCTGAAGATAATAAAATCACATCTTTAAAAGAACCATTGCCTGCTTTCTCAGCTGCTATCAGACCAGTTTAATAGTACTGTGTAGGGCCATATAAATCCTAAGGATGGCCCTGTGTAACAGCCATTTTATTCTCCATTATTTGGTATGTATAGTTAGGGTTAGGTTTTCCAATGTATGTTATTTTGCATTTGTTATCACTGAATTTCATCTGCCATTTTGTTGTTCAGTCATCCAGTTTTGTGACTCATCAAAGTCAACTTTGGACTTGACTATTTTGAGTAATTTTGTATTGTCTACAAACTTTGCCACCGCATTGATTATTTATATAGAACAGTACTGATCCTTGGAGGATCCTGCAATTTACCTCTTTCCATTTTGAAAACTGCCTTCGTTTCTTTTTTTTTTTTAACTAGTTACTGATCCAGGAGAGGACCTTCCTATCTCATGACTGCTTAGTTTGTTTAAGTGTCTCTGGTAAAGGCTTTAGGAAATTCCCAGTATTTTATGTCCACTTGATCACTCTTGTGCATGTGGTTTTTTTACCTGCCTCAAAGAATTTTAATAGTTTAGTAAGATATGATTTCCATTTATAAAATCCATGTTGATTCTTTCCTAACAAATCATGTTCATCTATGTTAGTCTTACCAGTCTGTAATTACCATGATTGCCTCTGGAGATTTTTTTTTTAATTTGGCATTATAATTCAATGCAAATAAGTAGAAAGTACTTCACTTAAGAAGGAAAAATAAAATGCATGACTACAAAATGGGGACTAACTTGCTAATTGGTGGTGGGGTTAAAAAGAATCCAGGGGGCTATAGTAGCTCGCAAATTGAACATGAGACAACAATATGATGTAATTGTGAAAAAAATCAAATATTTTGGGGTGCGTTAATGGGTGCCATATGTAACACACACAAGGTAATTGGCTTACTTTTCTTACTTATGAGACTTCATTTGGAGTACTAGGTTCACTTCTGAGCACCATACTTTAGGAAAGATGTAGACAACCTAGAAAGAGTCCAGAGGAGAGCAACAAAAATGAGAAAAGATTTAGAAAACTGGACCTATGTGGAAAAGTTAAGAAATAGCCATGTTTAGAATGGGGGCGGGGCGGGGGGAGATTTAATAATAGGCTTCAAGTTTGTGTGTGTGTGTTGTGTTGTGTTGTGTTGTAATAAAGATTACATTGATTAGTTCTTCTCCATGTCCACATAAGGTAGGACAAGAAGTAATGGGGTTAATCCTGCACCAAGAGAGATTTAATTTCAATTTTGGGAAAAGCTTTCTAAATGTAAGGGCAGTTAAGTTCTAGGAAAGATTCCAAGGGAGGTTGTGGAATTGCCATGATGAGAGATTTGTAAGAATAGGTTAGACAAACACCTGTCAGGATGGTCTAAGTTTACTTGTTGCTGCCTCAGATTAGGGACATATCATGACTTCTAGAGGTCCCTTCTAGCCCTTTATTGCTATGATTCCAGATCCTTCTTGAAAACATAGAATGTGCTGAGAGAAGCTCATTTCAGTAACTTTGAATTACATGAGTTTGCAGAACCATCCCTCTACTTCCAATAACTCCTTACTCTCAGTGACATTGCCATCAAATTCCAAATCTTTGTCTCTCTGAGGTCAATGGTAGGAATCCAGTTGAGTTCAGTTGGGTCAACATTTGGCCAAAAATGAGCAGGGCTATCAGGTAACTATTAGATCTGGAAATAATTGTGGGAGTTCCTTCTACTAACTTAGTGTCAGATTTTTCTACTATTACAGTATTTGAGTATCACCTTACTTTGTGGATAAACCAAATAATATTAATAGATATTATTCAGTGGAAAATTTGGATCCTTAATTTTCTATTTTTATTGTTTCTTAGTAAGATTCTATAATAACCTAATCTAAAAAGCATGTACAATCATTTCTTGTTCATAAGGGGTATCAAATTACACAGTAAAACACATCAGTTTTAAATGGATCAGATATGAATTTGCAATGTGAACAAAGTAATATGTGGTGCAATACATTCACTTTTTTCACTTTCTCTGTTTTTGTTTTTGTTTTTTTAAATTTTGTCTTCTCTGAAAAACCCAAAATGTTTATCTAGCAGCTGTTCACTAGAAATCTATCAGGAACACATTATAGCTATTTCAGAAAGATGTTATCTATTGTTTTTAGATAATTGTTAAATTACACGCTACCATTCTGAATAATCTAGAAATTACACTAGAAGTGACCTGTCTGCCACAGCAAACTTTAAAAAGAACAGTTGATTTCAAAGCTCAAAGTCGAGTTAGGGTGCTATTCTAAGCTAGTACTTTCTCAAAGTGGTAGCCTGCTGTGCTACCAGCCGGATACCTGAGTTCAGAAGCATATTCTGGATTCAACTCCAAACCCAGCTGAAGCTAGGGACTGTTCAAAGCTGATGTGTTAATGCTGTAAAGGTTGAGCTTACCAGGTGTGTTGTGTCAGAGGGTATGAAGTTTGCTTTTAAAAGAGTAGGCAGTTTTGTTTAATGCTCAGAGTTCCTCAATCACTGTCATATTTGGCGTCAGTCTTATGGGCAGGAATGTTTGGTAAAAAGATGTTGCAGAAAAATTATACTTGAAACTATTTTTTATAAAAAATGCTGCTTACACTTTTCATTGAAGATAAATTAATCAATCAAACATGCTGTGAAGTAGGCTGCAGTTTCAGTCTGAGTCACACAATAAATGTACTTATAGCAATGCCTTATACAACCACATACAATATCATTAAACTCTTTAGTATTGATGATCCTACAATATTTGATATGTTTTTAACATAAAATCATGTGATGTGATGGCCCCATTTTCCTCTCTATAGAGGAGAGAGAAAATCTTGTGAGTTGAAATTCATCAGGATTCCCTATTAATCATTTTCTAGGATCTCTTGCTCTTTTAACTTTCCATCCACTGAGGAAAAAGATAGTGGGGTTTGTGACATAACCACTGAGTCTGCCTAACTGCTGCTCTCTGTCACTGCAAGAGTGTCTGGTGAAGACACGCTTTGCCAACTGCACAGCACGCTCTCGTTGGTATAACAAAACTACCTCTGCGAGTGGTGGTCGCTAAGTCAGTGGGGGAAGAACTCCTGCCAACATAGCATTGTCCACCGAATGCTTATGCTAGTGTAACTTACAGGGCTCGACAAATCATGTAATCTACTCGCCCGTGGAGAGTAGATTACAAGCCGGCACAGCCTTAGAGTAGGGGTGGGCAAAATATGTCTGGCAAGCTGGATACAGCCCATGGGCACAGCGGGAGCCTCATCTAGGCTCCCTCCCTGCCTGTCCCACTCCCTCAGAGTCTTGTCTATGTCCCTGAATGCTGTGAGGAATGGGAGATGCTTCGCACACTGCCCACGCCCCCAGCACAACCCCACAGTCCTATTGGCCAGAAACCAAGCTTGCAGCATTCAGAGCATCAAATGGCCCCCGCAGCTGCTGTGAGCAGGATGCAGGGGCATGGAAGGCAGGAAGCCTGTCTGGGAAACCTGCAGCGCTCCTGGCAGGGAATTGCCCAGATAAGTGTCTCCTGGCTACAGCCTGCGTCTGGCATCCAAGCCCACCCCTCCCCCAGATCCTCTAACCCTCAGTTCCTGCCCCTCCCACCTGCACCCCATGTTACCCAAACCCAATCCCATGCTCCAAGTCACATCCTTCCTCCCAGACCTCACACCCCCTTTTGCACCCCAGTCGCTTACCCCACACTCCCTTCTGCATCCAACCTCCTTTGTTTGTTTGTTGTGATACTAAGGTAACAGAGCTAGATGCATGTGAAGGTCTACCTGTGTGATGGCTAGATACATGCAGACTTGCAAGAGTGAAATTCTGAAGATGCTTTGAAATCCAGTCAAGGTTTTTAAAATTTGGTATTTTTGAGCTTTTCAGATAAAGAAGCTACATTCAGCCTGTTTACATCCTTTATCCATACCTCCTCGCGTTTATTAAAGTTCTCAGATAATGGAAACAAAAGGGTGAAACAACTAAAAATAATAAAAGAATACAACTTTAATTAATGCTCCTATCTTACTCTTTCAAACACTTGAGAGGCATGATAATATAAAATAGCGAAATAAGTGCCTAAACAATGTGGTTGGCAGTTACACCGCTATATAAATAGTAACTACTGTGTGACAACTCACAACAATCAAAATATCACTTTTATATTCTCCACTTCTATTAATTATATTCAACTTAGAACCTATATTAAAATTGCATTTCTTACTGTCATAGAATATAGAAATCCACTGCTAGACATCTAACAACCAGCTAGCAAAGTACTCAGCTGGATCCCATTTCATCTATAAGACAGAAGAGATTTGATTCTAAAAACAATGAATTACTACCAAAAAATCCTAACATTATTTTAATGTATGAAGGTAACTTAGGTGAATTTGCATTGATTTTTAAGACTAATTCTCAAGAGATGCTATAAAAAATACTCCTTTGTTTTAACATGGCATTCTGCTTGAACCCTCTCTGCTGATACAAAAGAAAGCTTTCTTTGAGACCAGTATGAGACTGAACCCCAGAGTGAGGAAGGAGTCTGTTGCTTTCAAATGAGCCCTCTTCTAGTCACAAGTTATCCTTTAGTCCCCATCAATAAAAGTGGCTGTAATTAGTCTTCCTCCCACTGAAAGGTCTCTTCCTGTTGAATATAGCACAGGACTAGGTAAGATGTGGCCTGGGGGCCAGATCCAGCCCACCTAATACTTTGATCTGACCCACAGACTGCATCTGGCTGCTTTCTACTTGCATCCTGCTGTCCATGCCACCAAATTTCCAGTTCGTGGCTCAGGCAGCAGGATCCAATTTAAATGGCTCACAGCTCCTGGTATTGGCACTGCCCTGACAATAGCTAGAGCTATGAGTCTTTTAAATAGCTGTAGCGACCCCAAGGGGATGCAAAGCAATGTAGTAGCAGTGAGGACGAGAGCCGCAAGCCCTTTAAACTGCTGCTATTTAAAGGGCTAACAGCTCCCAGCAGCACTATATTGCATTGCCTGGCAGCTGCCTGGAGTTGCTGTGGCTATTTAAGGGTATGTCTACACTACAAAGTTAATTCAAACTAACAGTCGTTAGTTCGAATTAATTTTCATAGGCGCTACACATGCAAACCGCTAGTTCGAACTTAATTCGAACTAGCGGAGCGCTTAATTCGAACTAGGGAAACCTAATTCTACGAGGACTAACGCCTAGTTCGAATTAAGTTGTTCGAATTACGGGCTGTGTAGCCACTTAATTCAAACTAGTGGGAGGCTAGCCCTCCCCAGCTTGCCCTGGTGGCCACTCTGGGCCAAGCTAGGGAAACTCTTCTGTCCCCCTCCCGGCCCTCGAGCCCTTAAAGGGGCACGGTCTGGCTACAGTGCTTGTGCCAGGTGCAAGCCTGCCAGCACCCAGCCAGCAGACCCTGCACCTGGCACAGCATGAGCCAGCCACCCGCTGCCACCCAGCCCTCCGCCTCTTCCCGGGACCAGGCTGGTGGCGCCCAGGAGCCTGCCCAGGGCCGCAAGAGGTGGGCGCCCGCCTTGTATAGTGCGGAGATCGTGGACCTCATCCAGGTTTGGGAGGAGGCCTCCAACGTCCACGACCTCCGCACTAGGCACAGGAAAGTGGCTGTCTAGGGCAGGATAGCTGCCAGCCTGGCCACCAAAGGCCACATGCAAACCCAGGAGCAGGTTTTCATGAAAATCAAGGTGGTCCAGTGAGACCCCCCGACCCTGAGCTGAGAACATAAGAACGGCCATACTGGGTCAGACCAAAGGTCCATCTAGCCCAGTAGCCTGTCTGCCGACAGCGGCCAACACCAGCTACCCTGGAGTGGATGGACTGAAGACAATGACCAAGCCATTTGTCTCGTGCCATCCATCTCCAGTCTTCCACAAACAGAGGCCAGGGACACCATTCCTACCCCCTGGCTTATAGCACTCCATGGACCCAACCTCCATGACTTTATCTAACTTCTCTTTAGCTCTGTTCCAGTTCTAGCCTTCACAGCCTCCTGCAGCAAGGAGTTCCACAGGTTGACTATTTGCTTTGTGAAGAAGAACTTTCTTTTATTCGTTTGAAGCCTGCTACCCATTCATTTCATTTGGTGTCCTCTAGTCCTTCTATTATGGGAACTAATGAAGAACTTTTCTTTATGTACCCTCTCCACGCCGCTCATGAGTTTATAGACCTCTATCATATCCCCCCTCGGTCTCCTCTTTTCTAAGCTGAAAAGTCCCAGTCTCTTTAGCCTCTCTTCATATGGGACCTGTTCCAAACCCGTAATCATTGTAGTTGCCCTTTTCTGAACCCTTTCCAAGGCCAAAACATCTCTTTTGAGGTGAGATCACATCTGTACACTGTACTGAAGATATGGCGTACCATAGTTTTTTACTTCCCCTCCTCCTTCTTCCTCTGGCTTCCCCCTTTCAGCTCCCTCCTCCCAGGCTTCCTCCTCCCCTCTCCCACCCTTTCTCTTCCCCTCTCCCACCTCCTTTTCCCAATCTCCCCAGAGGTTAATCCCCCCCCAGTTTTGTTAAATAAAGAGAGCTTCTATTTTTTAACACACGTGTCCTTTATTTTTTACATCAGGAAGGGGGGCTAGAGAGGGGTAAGTGGAAGGAGGTGAGGGAGGAATGGGTTACGAGCTCCCGATGGGGAGGACTGGGGTGGCTCTGCGGGCTCCTTGGGGTGGAAGCTCTCCTGCAGGGTGTCCTGGATCCTGACAGCCCGCCTACTGACCCCCCCTCCCCCGGATGGCAGCCTGCGGCAAGTGCAGCTGGGCTGATGGCGGAGTGCTGTGATGTGCCAAGTGCGGGCACTCAGGGCTCTCCAAGATAGGACTGCTTTGCTGTCCGTCATTGAGATAGATCAGCAAGCGGGGAACCCTGAGAACTGTCTGTCCGGGGTGGGGGTCGGGTCCCTTTAAGCACAGCCGTCAGCTAGCCTGAGGCAGCAGCTCCACACTCTAAGTCCTAACCGGATGCCCTGCCGGCACCTGTTCCGGCCAGCCTTAACTTCAGTTCAGGGTCCACTCAGTGTGGACATGCTAGTTCGAATTAGCAAAACGCTAATTCGAACTAGTTTTTAGGTCTAGATGCATTAGTTCGAATTAGCTTAGTTCGAATTAGTGCTGTAGTGTAGACATACCCTAAAGGACTCCCAGTCATGTTGCTGCCCCATCAGGGACTGGAGCTGTCAGCCCTTTAAATAGCCACAGCCACCCCAGGCGGCTCCCAGGCAATGGGGTAGCAGCAGGCCCAGCAGCCATAAGCCATTTGCTCTGTTTTTGCTTCAAAGCCTCCAGCCCCAAACAACTCTAGGGGAAGTTTAGTCCTCCAGCCCTCACCCCTTCCGGGGGCAGAGGGTGGAGCCAGCCCAGAACCAGTACCAAAATTCATTAAGTGCTCCCCTGCAAAAATTATTGCTCACCCCAATATAGCATCTCCCAAATAATGTTGTATTGTCCCAAAGGCTGCTTATGTCAAGTAGTCACTACTTAAGCCACAGGACTTCCAAATAAAACTGTCCTATTACCTCTTTGAGATATCAAATCACAGGAAACTACTATGGAAAATTCACCCAGGCTTTTTTAATGAATAGAAAATGATTAGTGGGAGGAAGGATTTATAGGACTATATCCTATTACTTTACTATGTGGGTCACCACTTTGAATCTAGATCAAGTAGATATTGGCGTTCTTTTTAATGCCAAAAATTCACTACCATCCAGTGTTCAAATGAGGAGCAATGGGAGGAGTGGTTCTGCCATAACCTTTCATCTCCAGTAGGAAAAAAGACAAATTCAGAAATGAACTGCAGTTTGAGAAGTGTATCCAAGCCTGACAGTGTCCTTTATCCCAATCACCACAAACATACATGACCCCTCAGAATAGGATTTTTGTGGTTGATTAGTTCAAAAGCTGTTCTACAGGTTCTGTAGCTCAGCACCCAGAGATAAAAATGTCATTCCCATTGACAACATCACAGGACTTTCAAATTCTATCCATTTATTGGGTTATATACAGACACTTCCAATCAGTGGCCTTATTAGGAAATCAGAAAATGTGATGGGGCGGGGGGAGGAAGGGATAGAGATGCTTAGGGTATCCATTGAGATCTCGGCATTGTGCAGAATGACTTTATGTGGGAAATATGCAGCAAGACCTATTACAATGAGTCTTGGCAGCATTATAAACACACTAATAATTTTTTTCTTTTTAAAAGACTCTTTTTTTGAAAGATTTATTTTTAAAGCACATTGTTCAAACTCACAATTGTCCCACTGCCCCCTTCATTACCTCCTCGAGAGGATTTTCTTGGGTCTCAAGCCTCTAATCCCGCCCTTTTTTATGGCGAGAACCTATGATCTCGCTTCATATCAGTTTTAAGGCTGTATCTCTGTGATTGTACCAGCAGGTCTGACTTTGGGTTGGTGCCTCTGGTTCTGCTCTCTCTCAGAGACAATGACAAAAGTAACCAATGGCACACCAGCTGTCACAAAAGCACAGTACATTTATTTAGACCAAGAGCATTACAAAGAAAACTGTGAACTGTCTACATGCACGTTAAGCTTATTGGGTATTTCTTGTCATCTGCAAGGGATCCTGTAGATCCTTAGTTCATTTGGACAGGTTTTTGTTCCAAAGCGAGTCCTACTCTGAGTTAGAACAGGCTGACGCTTACACAGTTTGGAGGCCTTTATTTCCCAGGCCTACTAAAAGTGATACCCTGTCAATGTCATTTCCCCCAGGGGGAGAATCTTGATATGAAATAGCTGTGCATCTACATAACCAGCACTGAGAGTGTGCATTAATTACACACACCCAATGATTCTAAAGTTCACAGGAAACCCACCCCATGAGCCAGGCACACTAACTTACATATACTGTTTATGTGCCCGTCACATCTGGCACATCTGAATAAAATAGTCTTTTAAGTTTTCATGTTTGTGGCCACCAATGCTCAGTCAGTATTCTCACTCAAACATAGGCCTCTTAAATGATAAATGAGTAAGGAGAAAATACCTTCCAGGCTTGCCATTTTTCTGCTAACAATCAAGCTGAGTGCAGAGAAAAGAGCCAAACACCTTTGTGATCTGTTAACGATCCATGACCATGGAGGCCACAGCCAGACACATACATAAATGAGAGATAGTACTAATAGCCTTTGCCTCCAGAAAAACAAGACCTCTACCCATTTAGTAAAGAAGGATCTTCCTTATGTGCCAGTAGTTAGTAACATTTATGTTCTTTTCTCAGGCCTCTGGCCACTGGAAGACATCATAATTAAAAAAACCTGATGATCACTTCAGCAGGCCTGATATTATACATCCTGAAGGAAGCAGTGCACACTTACTATGAGTTCACGTGACAGCACACAGCACTGTGGATGGCAATGGATCTTGGGCAGTGAACATACTGAGATGTGAAATAGTGATTAAGGGCCTATTTTTTTTAAAAGATTTACAGTTCTATTGATGTCAGTGGGACTACTCAAATTACATAAATTAAGCTGGGGCATAAGTCTTGGAGGGTCGGGGCCTAACAGACTACAGTACTTCAAATGCTTTGTCTTTTGCTGCTAGTTATTTTGCTTAAGCATTTGTGCTTTGGAAAATAATGTTCATTTTTGAGATCACTAAAATGCTCCATCAGCAGTTTTTAGTAGTATTACCAGGGTTACAGATACTTGATACAGTGTGTGTAAAAGAACTTGATGAAAAAAGGGAATCACCCAGCAACCCACACACAGAGACACACTGAAAATCCTTTAATTTGCAAGCATCAAAAGGCACTTACAATTTTTTAGGAAGGCACTTCATTTTAAAATAAGCACTCTGATTCAGAAAGACAGCTGAAGTAGTCCAACATCTTAAAGGTAAATTTGACTTTATTGTCCCCTAACAAACTTAAACCAAAGTGTTTGTGTGTATCATCAACAGGTCTGCCTGTCCATTAACATGGTCTTCTGTTAGCTAGTTTATTATTTACTCAGAATTTAAAAAAAAAAAAAAAAAAAAAAAAGATACATCAGTGGATGGCTGCAAAATCTAGTAGTTTAATTTTGCTCCTTATTAAAAAAATCACACAGTTCCCCAACACATGCAACCCCGAATCAAGCAAGTGCCAGAGGAAAAGTGTAATTCATGCAGTATGCCAAAGAGGCAAACTTGGTCTCTGTTTGTTTGGTGGGGATGACACATTCAAGAGTAAGGTTTGACTATGAATTTAATTTAATTTATCTGAAAATGGCCAGCTTCCAGCTCCTGAGTATTAAAGCTAGGTCCAGTTAGTGGGAGCTGTCTATCTGACAGCAAATGCTGAGAAGCTACACAAGGGAAGATCAGGTTCTCATGTAACAGAACCCAGGCTAGGTATGTTGGAATCCATCCGTGATTATGACTGGAAATTAACTATAAGATGGCTATTGCAACAAATCACAATATTTTTGTCCTGCTGATGTGCTATACAATTGCAGCTAATTACATTAATGTGGACCTGGTCTAAATGGCAATGAAGTCATTAGAAAGTTTTAATTTGTCTCTCTATGTATTATATGAAGGGAGATGAACTACACTAAACCATATGGGTTTGCCTGAGATTGCAAGAACATTGAACTATTCATTTCAGGCCAGATTGGAGTCTTCCATTTACTTCATTGGCACTGGGTGAGATCCTTCAACACCATTCTAATTTCTGTAATTCATGCAAATCTTGGGGATATGGCTTCTCGTTTGTAAAGCCAGTTTATTTCTATAGTAATCCAATTAGATGCATAACTATTCAGCACATCTGTTTAAATCATTTATAACTAGCAAGGCACAGAGCTTTGGGCCAGGTGCTGAATTGCCTTCACTCCTACGGCATGTCTAAACTAGAAAATTATTTTGAAATAACTAAATTGGAAATAATAACTCCTGAAATAACTATTTCAAAATAAGCTTATTCCCCAAGGAAAGCAGGAGTATAGATTTCGAAGTAACAAGCCTGTTATTTCAAAATAACAGGCTTGGTAGTGTGGATGCACCACTTATTAATTCGAAATGGGGGGGATTATTTCAAAATAACTCCCTAGTATACACCAGGGCCTAGCGGCAGCAGTGGGAATTCAGAATTGTCAAAACAGTAATGTTTCCTTCTGTTTGTCTCATCTACCTAGTTATCATTATATAGCACATTCATTGCCATACTTGTGTTGGAGTGTCTCTTTTTTGCGAGCTCTTCTGTATTAACCCAAAGCTGTAACATAAGGGCTGTAATTACTAAAGAGAAATCCCAACATGTTGATGTTAGTGAACATAATAAAAACAATAAACAAGTTTTTAAGACTGGATTTTGTCAACCTCTCTGTCAGCCCAAAACTTAAATTTGAGACCTAAAGCGTGTTTTAATAGAGATGGATTTCACAAAAATTGGAAACTTCATAGTATTATGTGATATATTTTAACAAAGCTTTTACTTAAACTTTTATTGCAATCATTTCCAAAATAACATCTCTATCAAAAATAAATTTTTGGTGAGAAAATACAGGTTTTTGGCAACCAAAATTGTTGTAGCATGAATTTTAAAATTATTTTTGTAAAATTATTGGTGAAAAGTTCAATAGAAATATCATAGAAAATGTGAAAAAAATAAAATTTCAACAATTTTGTTTTTTAAGAAAAGGTCAGGGTTTTTTTTTTTAACAACCCTTCCTCACTTTTTGTGCTACAAAATTTCCATTAGCTACATCTGACATCGTTTCTTTTACTTAGTTGAATATGGTTATAGGACATCTGCTCTTCTTGCCTTTGTTCTTATTACAGGTATAGATAGGATGCACCAAAACCATATTAATGACTGTATATCAGTCTGACAATATCAGTATATATTGCATGTATTCATGGCTATACTGCATGAATATGCAACTATAATATCATAATCAGATGAATGCATATGAGCAGAATTTAATTGAGAAGATAACCTAAAAAAACCCTCTGAAATATTTTCTACCTCGTGCTAAACAATATGTTTTTAACATGATTATTATGCAGTAGGTACTTTCTTTTGCAAAGATCAGTTAAATTAAAATATTTCTCTCCTGTGAGAAACCCCCAAGTCACCCTTTTTAAGTTCTTTTGTTACCATCTTTAAAATTCCTAACTCTTGCATCATTGATTTAAGTGTCCTCTGAAATGTGTAATTGCAAAAACATTTTGAAAATTAAAATGCTTACATACTTGTACCCATTCATTACTACTGAGGTGTTAAAATAATTTATTCCATTATATTAACGGTTGCTTGATGCATCAAAAGATAATTTGCCATGTAATTTTGTTAAACCTGAAACTGTAGCGTATTTTCTTGATAATACCACTAATATATCAAGAGTAAATAAAATGTTTAGTGGTAGGCACATTAATTATTGCCTTCGTCTACTGGTGTTTAAAACTAAGAAATAATTAAATGTGCTTTAATAAGATATGGTTCCGGGAAAGCAGGATCATTTATGAATTGCTAGAGGTGCATAGAGCTGTCTTTCCCTTGAGAGACGGAATTTATGCCGAACACCCCGCTGATTGTTCAGGAGGTAAAGAACCAATAGCTGCATGTACAGAGGTTTAATTTAAAGTGTGTTTCTCACTAGGCTGCTCACAACACTTAATTAAACTCTGCTGTTTTGGCAATGACAAATGCTGTAGTGCAAAAGGAACCAGAGTAGCAGTGACTGAGAAGCTTTTGTAATTTCTTTCATGTGCACTGGCAGCAAGATTCAGGTCAGAAAAGAAAGGAAGAATAAAAGAAGATTTATTTAAGGTGTTTGATGAAAGTTGCCACTTTTAAGCATCAGTTTTAAGCACCATAGAATATATCTTTATTTGAGGATTTAATCAAGCAATGTCTATGGATATTTTGGCATGTGGCCATAAAAAACTGTCTGCAGCCACTTCTCAGCCTTTTCATCTGAGGAGGATTCTGTTCATCATCTTTGGCTTATACTTTAAAATAAAGTTTAAAAATTGAAGGTCCCAAACACTTACATTTTCCATTTATTATTTAGGCAAAACTTCTGTTGACTCCAGATATGGGCACACCAATAACATGTTTTCGAATTCTGTTCTCTATCTATCTAAACAGCATATATTATAATATAAATAGAATCAATAGATTTAAAATCAATTTCTTTTTACATATTGTGCTTTACTATTCAGAAATATTTGTTAATTGACATAATTTCACTTGTTATTAAATGAAGATCTGTTTTCTGCTGTGAAATGGTAGGTTAAAATATTAGGACATACTTTTCAAATATATTAATCAACCTTTCCCCCAGTTTGTGTATACATGAACAGTGTATGCTATATTACACTATATACTGTATTTAATTACGTATTCCATGTATATATATATATATATATATATGTGTGTGTGTGTGTGTGTGTGTGTATACACACACACAGAACTTAACATGGTGAATACGACATGTTTCATCAGCATATAGTGCCTTTTATTGAGAACAAAAATGAAAAATCCTTGAAGTAGCATTCAGTGACTATACAAAAGTATATTTTCTTTTCTCACTCTTACTGATCATAGTTGAATGATACATTTATAAAACAATAAAAATATATATTAATGTTATTAATTTCTGAGAATCAGAACACCAAGATGTACTGTGCTTTAAAGTCCATGTGGTGGTAATAAACTATAGTTTTAGAGTTTATGAAAATAGGGTTTAGAACTCTTTTACATTAAATATTACATTAAGGTAGAAAAAATGGGTTAGAAATTTCCCCAGCAAACAGTTGCTGACAATGAGTGTGTTTGTGGGCGAGAAAGTGGCCACATGTAAAACTTTTCCTAGAATAGAACTACTCCTGTAAAAAAAAGTAAACAAGAGGATAAGTCATTGCAGGAGCAAGGCCTAAATAATAATCCCTCTTTTTTATATAGAGACTGGTAAGGAAACTGGCAGATGACATATTGATATTGATTTCCTAGTTATTCTTATGATGCTTCTGCTCCTTCTGAGAGCCTCCTGATCTTGAGCAGAACAGAAAAAAATTATTTCCTAGTATTTCTATGAAACTTTTAGAACGTCTCAAAAATAATGTAGATATTCATATAAAACCATATCATTGTAATTGTTTTTCCCTCAAAAGGATAGTTTGAGGAATCCACGTGTATATGTTTTTCTTAATTAAGTTGACATGCTTTTTAGTGTGAACCTGAACAAAATTTCCTATGAATCTCCTATGACCCTCTTTGATTTATGTGTGCTGTTTCTATATCTGTCTTCTACACTTTCTCCAGCCTTCTCTTTACTGGAAGCAGGGCTTATACTCTCTGCAACTACCATACTGCTTCTTATGAGGTCCTAGACCCCTTTTCCTGTCCTAAGTCAAATTAGTCCCCCAGGTGACTCTGTTCCAGATAATGAAGGCACACCAGATATTAATTTGGTCTTCTGTATCTACCAAGGACCCCTATGCTATGAAATCTCGCTGATTAATTCTCTGCTTTTCCCAACCTTTTTGTCTCATGCTGACAGATAAAATCCAACTGGCTGGCAAGAATGTCATCCATGCCCTTTCCCCCCCTCCTTCCCAGCATTACCAATAGGAACATCATCCACAAGAAATTGTTTCCTCACTGAAAGCTTCAAACCCACAATGTTCAATCACACGAATCCAACTCCTGGCCAGTACACTTTCTTCCTTCCTATCCATAGTGGTTCTTGAGCACATTTGAAGTATTAAGGCAAAACTTCATATAATACTTTTTACTGGCTATGGAGCAATTCAGCTAGGGCCTATTTACCCTACACATTTATTTTAAAACTCCAACAATAAAACCAGTCCATTTGAAATGGTAGATAAAAAGCAATGAAATTGATGAATGCCTTTTGGCAAGTACAGTTGAGCTGTCATGGGGTTTTATACATTATTGACACTGTCAGTGATTTCAATGATTGTGGCTACAGCTGGGATATTATTATTACCATGTTGCAGTACTTCTGTTGGGAGGCTATTGCATAGTCACAGCTGGAAGTGCTAGTGGCATTTGATGTTCATGACCTGCAGTAATTGTACCATTTTATAACAGGAGTTTAGGAAATCCACTGTTAAAAATTAAACAGTACCCAGCCAAAGTGACTTAAGTTAGTAGGCAAGAGAATGGAGTCTGCCGCAGTCTGAATTCAATTGTTGGCACTAAGATTGCCTAGAGAGAGCAACACGAGGATAGAGTTCAAGCAGAGTAGCACCGATCTACTTGGAAATATGTGAATGATGTTTTTGCATTAACATGCCTCATTCACTTGTGTCCATTTGGACTGGATGCCACATATCTCATATTGATGTTTGCTATCTGGTAAAATGCTCTTTGTTTCACATGGTAATAAATGTTTTGTTAAGTGTGGAGTTGTGTGGGTAGCAAATTACCTGCTCATTTGTAATAATTCCAATTAATACTAAATATAGAAAAGATTAAAAATGTAATTTTTTTCCTGAGTTTTGAAATGCTGACAAATGAGGTATTGAAAATAAAATCATTGTTTTCACCCCACAGCATATGCTTTTAAATTGTGCAGATTGCAGTATAATTCCAATAAAGCACACTATAACTGTGTCTACACTGGGCCACTTATTCCAGAAAATCAGCCGCTTTTTCGGAATAAGCTGCGAGCTGTCTACACTGGCCCTTGAATTTCCGGAAAAGCAACGACGCTCTACTGTACAAAATCAGCCGCTATTCCGGAAAAACTATTCTGCTCCCGCTCGGGCATAAGTCCTTATTCTGGAACACTGTTCCGGAAAAGGGCCAGTGTAGACAGCCCAGTAGTCTTTTCCGGAAAAAAGCCCCATCGCGAAAATGGCGATCGGGGCTCTTTTCCGGAAAAGCGCGTCTACATTGGCCACAGATGCTTTTCTGGAAAAAGGGCTTTTCCGGAAAAGCAGCCTGCCAATGTAGATGCTCCTTTTCCGGAAAAACTGAAAACGGAATAGCAGTTCCGGAAATTCATGCCAGTGTAGACACAGCCTACCTGATTACACTGTTATCATAGTGAATGTACTTCACTTACTTGTTATAGCATATTACTGTGATCAGCCATTTGCAAGGAAATTTTTCATATGGAGCTGTTATTGGAAACCACTATCGTGAGTCTTTTAACAGTTTGGGGGATGAAACATTTACACCTTGGGAGAGCAACACTAAAAGGCACAAACATCTAATAATCCACAATTGATTGTTCCTTCATAGATACGTAATGAGAGAAGATCGAGAGGAACCTCGGCCATCCTTTATATTATAATACTGGTGATGGCACAGTTACAGCCCTAGGGCACACTTGAGTGGATGGGCTAGTATTGCCAGTCGCTCTACACTTATAGAAAAGCCCTTTAGAAACTTAGTAGACTGAATCCCATAGGAATCTATAAAAATAATGTGGCAAACCCAGAGAATAATATCCTTTCTGTAGGTTCGTTTTGAACCACTGATATAGGAATGATATAGCCAGCCATGGTCATAGGGAAGGTCATTTCTCACCAACTGGCCTTTTGGTGAAACAGCAAAATTCATCTATACTTGTGGCTTCCGCCTGTGGCTACACATGGCTATGAAGGGCTCTGGCCAGGGGGTTGGAAAAGGTTCCAGCAGTAAGGAGGCAGCAGGACCCTATGCTGCTGAAAAGGGAAGTATAGATATGTGTGCACAGCTAGGGCTTGTAGAGTGCAGTGTATAATACATATCCAAGGGCTCTGGTGTATCATTGTCTAACTGTCTGTGCTGCTATTTATACCATGTAGGGGGCATGCAGTGTCTATTCACGGTGCCATAACCACTGCATGCCAGGCCCTATTATCAGCATTGGTGCTACTATGCTGGCCCAAAATAAAATACCAAGAACCCTACACAGATACAAAATTGGTATTCACATCTGCAGAAATAATCCACAGATATCTGCATCCACATCCAAGGATGCGGATACCTGCACATATAAAACAGATAGCCATGGATTTTCAGGGGTCTAAAAATACCCTCTAGAGCAGGGGAGGCCAACCTATGGCTCCAGACCCACATTCAGCTCTTCAGAAGTTAATATGCGGCTCCTTTCATAGGTACCAAATCCAGGGCTGGAGCAGCAGGTGCCAATTTTCCACCAGGCCAGAGGGTGCTCACCGTTCAACCCCCAGCTCTGTTCTAGGGGCTGTCCCTCTCCACCCTTTCCCCCTAGGATCCTTCCACTTCCTACCATCTCCACTGAGCCTGTCACACTCATGCTTCCCCATCCAATGTCTCTCACTGAGAAAGAGCTGATCCCAGTGGGCAGGAGGGAAAGGAGAAGGAGGTGCTGACTGGTGGGACTGCCGGGGGGCAGGATGTGCTGAGACTGGTGGTGGGGAGATGATCGGGGTTGTTGAAATAGAACTGTTGCTCTTTGGCAATGTGCATTGGTAAATTCTGGCTCCTACGGTTAAGGTTGGCTACCCCTGCTCTAGAGCTTTGTTTGAACAATGCACATCTACACTGCCCCCAAAGACGGTGGCTGTGTCTACATTGGCATCCCTTTCCGGAAAAGGGATGCTAATGAGACACTTCGGAATTGCAAATACGCGGGGGATTTAAATATCTCCCGCGGCATTTGCATTTACATGGCTGCCGCTTTTTTCCGGCTCGGGGTTTTTGCCGGAGAAAAGTGCCAGTCTAGACGCGATTCTCCAGAAAATAAGCCCTTTGGAATAAGGGCTTATTTTCCGGAGAATCGTGTCTAGACTGGCGCTTTTCTCTGGCAAAAACCCCGAGCCAGAAAAAAGCGGCAGCCACTATATTTAAATCCCCCGCGGATTTGCAATTCCGAAGTGTCTCATTAGCATCCCTTTTCCGGAAAGGGATGCCAATGTAGACACAGCTGACCCATAGCTGCACACATGCAAAAAAAAAGTATCACTCCTTGCTTTATGGCACACAACATGGGAAGAGAGAGACTGTCAGTGAAGAGAGTAGAGTAGAGTACAGTAGAATTCTATGCTCATCAATATTTTAATTGATCTTAAAAGGAGATCTCACCCCAGCAGGAAGTTATTTTTCCCCCTCCAGCTGCTGCTGTTCACTTAAATATTCCCTTTTGGGAAAGCAAATAAACAATGTCATAGAAAATCATACACTTTGTAAGAGTCTTTGGACCATCCAATGTTTAATAAAGAATTATATTTGTGCTATAGATTTATAAAGGATGGCTCAAATACTTACAAACAGGATTTTGTTCTCAATTAAGTTTGATAATTTTAGAGCAGTTTCTATAGAGCCTTATTAAGATAAGCTTTCATTACATCCTATTGGTTTTTTTCGCTGTTAAATTCACAAGAGACTGTATACTGTTGAGAATATACACAGTGGTTTAGAGAACATAGAATTAGACAGAGTTCTGGCCCCGGAGACCATGCACTTAAATGGCTATATATAACGTCCATCTTTTGGATGAGAATTAAAATCCAATTTTAGGTCACTACTAGCAGAGGCAGATTTACAATGAAACACACTGTGCCCTGGCACCCTCTCCTCCCCCCCAACCACATGGGGTCCCTAGGACTGGGCAGTCCAGCACCCGGTCTGGCATTCCTGCCAGCCCTGTGCAGGAGGTGGCCACTCCGCAGGGGAGCCAGTCTCTCTGCAGACAGGGCTGTGGGGTGGGAGCAGGAGAGCAGGGAGGCTCACCTGCAGGCTGCAGCCTCAGGAGAGCTGGCAGGAGGTGGCAAACAGTACGGACATGGGCTGGAAGGCTTCAGAGGAGAACGGGACAGCCGCAGAGCCAAACAGAGAGAAGTGGTGCTTTGAAGTAGGAAAGTGCCACGTCTCTTCGGCAGCTGGTTGTGTAGCTGTGCTGCCTCCTCCTCCTCAGTCCTCCAGCCCCTGTGATGTTGCACTGCTGTGGGCTGCCACCTAATCAGTGGCTGCTGTCTGCAGGTGAGGGGGGAGAGTGTCTGTGGGGATGGGAGCTCAGGCCAGCAGGGCGCTCAGGTGGCCGATGGAACTGTGCCCCTCCCTTGCCTTCAGGTGGAGCACATGTGGGTGTCTGTTCACTTCTCCAGGCCAGCCAGCACAGGGCCATTGTTGCACCTGAAGCTGTCCTCCATGGCCATGGAGATCTTCGTATCTCCTATGTCGGTCTTCTCCAGCCCCACCATGATGGCTCTGCTCCTGCACTGGACCCTCAGCTCTACCCCTTCCACTTGAGGCCCTGCTCCCCTACCTGCACAGGGGTCTGGCTATTCTGTCAGCAGCCCTGCCTGACCCCTTAGTTCCAAACCATGGCCCACCAACCCCAGCTGTAGCTACATCCCTGCTCTTTCAGACATTTTAAATCTGCCTCAAAATCAATGACAGTTTTTTTAACAATAATGAAGCAATGCTAAGAGTCTGGCAGTCAAAAATGTGAAAAAAATGAAGGGGAGGCAAAAACACAAAGCTAAGTAAAAAGACAATTTGTCATCTTATTTTAAAATTTTTGAAATATTGTATAGAAGACATTCATCAAAAAGTATGGGCAAGGAAACTTCTCAATTATCTGATCACTTGCCGAGTTGTGGAGATACAACAATGATTGCAAAAGTTGAACAAGTGGACTCTGAAGTGGTAATGGAACTACAAAATATTGGTAATTTTGTCAAAGTAAGGGAAGAAACTTACCCTAAAGACATTGCTTTATGGCCAAACTCTATTTAATTGGATGTGATAGAATATTTCCTATTAAATAAACTGAAAAAGATAGGTAATATAGAAAATTTAAGAAAAGAGTTTGAGGTTAGAGGATGAAAGCAATTTAGAGGTCTTCATGAGTCCCATTTTCTGAGGATAAAGGTAAATGGGACCACAGAAATGAGAAATTGGTTGATTTTTTCAGAAACCAGCAAGGCAGTCTACTCTTACGTTTGCAAATTATTCCCTGACCATAGTAAAGGAAAAACAAACATTTGTCGATTAACACTCTAATTGAAAAAATGTTACAAGAGATATTGCTGATCATGAAACTTCCAAAGCTCATATTAATGATATGTGTAAGTTTGTTCAAAGATCTAAATTATCTGGAAGAATTGATTCTGTGTTATTGGTTCAGTTTGAGAAGGAGTGTTCTTATTGGAGTAAAGTGCTGAGACGTGTTGTTGCCACGGTGAAACTACTGTCCTTTTTGGGACTGCCTCTAAGATGACATGAGTCCTCAAACTATGCTCCGAGAATTCCATTCAGGTGGACTGAGGAAAGATTTTTTTTAATATAAAGCACTGTTATCCAAATCACTTAACAATAGTTAGCTAATGGTACAATCAATATTTGTAAAGATCATTAAGTGGTCCACCGAGACCCTGAGCAATTTTCACGTGGATTGTGGAAAAAAAGTTAGACTACAAAAACAATCAAGGCACCTCACTTTATTTTCATTTGCTTCTTATTACTTATAATAGAGGAGGAGGAGGAAGAGGAAGAAAAAAGAATGAAAAATGGGAGGCACAGGAAGAGTGAATGTTCTTTTTCTTGGCAAGATCTCTAGCCTCCCACTCCCTCCCAAAAAATGAAGCTGAGCATAGGGCCCCACTAATTTTAAATTCACCACTGGTGATTTGTCCATTCCTTTAGTTTCAATTGGACATGGTATTTGTGCTTAGCTCTTGTCCTGAACTATTGGTGCTGCTGTGTATTGTACAATAGCATCAACATTTCAGTGGTGGTTTGAAGTTATTCCTATACATCTCCTACCTATTTCATAGATGATCTGTAAGGCGTGATTATTTTAATAAATGATGATAAAGACCCAGATTTGAAAGATGTTGTCTTATGATTGCCTGTGGCTTTTGAAAATGAGACTTGGGCTCAGTTAAACATTGCAAGGCTGAGCAATGGATCTAAGCATTTTTAAGATTTCCAATGAAAAGTTATAATACAATCAAGGAAAATATGAGAAACATATCTTTAAAGTTGCAGGAAATTGTGTACAGGTTAACCTGATGAAAGACTTTTCCCTGGTACATCTTGGGTGGTTTGTGAGACTTCCAAATGTCACTGCATATGAAATTTTCAGGCTCCCAAAATATTTTGTGGGCATCAACATGGATTATTACTAGGGCATTGATTAATCACAGTTAACTCATGTAACAGAGAATACAAAGTGTTCAGTGCTCAGTTTATATTATTTTATTACAAATATCTGCAATGTAAAATCTCTCAAAAATAGTATTTTTCAATTCACCTGACACAAGTAGTATAGTGCAATCTGTTTATTGAGAAGGTATAGTTTATGAAGGTAGAATTTTACATAGCTACAGTAAAAAAGATGTAGAATTTACAAGTCCACTCAGTTCTACTTCTTATTCAGCCACTCACTAAGGCTACGTCTAGACTGCATTCCTCTGGCGACAGAGGGATGCAAATCAAGCACATCGACATTGCTAATGAATCAGGGATTTAAATATCCTGCACCTCATTAGCATAAACATAGCCACTGCTTTTTTTCAAAATGGAGTTTTTTTGGGGGAAAAAATGGCAGTCTAGATGCGCATCTGTGGAAAATAAACCCTTTTTTGACAGATCCTGTAAACCTCATTTTTTGAGGAATACAGGATCTGTCAAAAAAGGGTTTATTTTAGACAGATCTGCGTCTAGACTGCCATCTTTTCGAAAAAACTCTGTTTTGAAAAAAAGTGGCAGCCATGTTTATGCTAATAAGGCACGGGATATTTAAATCCCTGCTTCATTAGCAATGTCGATGTGCTTGATTTCTATCCCTCTATCAACAGAGGGATGCAGTCTAGACATAAGAGTCCGAGAAACAAATTTGTTTTAGTTTACAGGAGATAATTCTGCCTGCTTCTTCTTTACGGTGTGACCCAAAAATGAGAACAGGCATTCACATGGCATTATTGTAGACAGCACTGCAAGCTGTCAGATATGTTAAACATGTGTATGTTTTCAGAAGTCTTAAAAGAGCAAAATTTCAATATGGAAACTATAGAATTCTACCAGCAAAAAAAAAATCAACCTTCTGCTGGTGCCATCTGACTCAGGTGATGAAAATGGACATGAATTGGTCCACACTGATTTGGATCTGTATCGAGCAGAACTCATTATCAGCATGGGCGCATGTCCTCTGGGATAGTGGTTGAAGGATGAAGGGACAAACAAATCTTTAGCACATCTGGCATGTAAATCTCTCATGAAGCTGGTTATAGCAGTACAGTGCAAACACCTGTTATCATTTTCAGGTGACATTTTAAACAAGCACCGGGCAGCATTATTGCTTACAAATATAAACAAAGTTGTTTGAGTGATTGTCTGAACAAGCAGCATGTCTGAGTGGACTTGTAGGCTCTAAAGGTTTGCACTGTTTTAGGTTTGAATTCAGGTTTTTTTTACATAATTCTATATTTGTAAGTTCAACTTTCATAATAAAGAGCTTTCATTACAGTACTTGTATTAGGTGAATCTGAAAAATTCTATATCTTTTTTTGGGGAGAGGGTTGTGTTGTAATTAAAATCAATATATTAAAAAAGTAGAAAACATCCAAAACTATTTAAATAAATCACAGCACAATCAATTATGATTAATTTTAATTGCTTGACAGCTGTAATTGTTGCACACACAGTGTAAGTAGGAGCCACACAAGTTAAACTTGTTAATTTAATATATATCTTTGAGTTTTAAATATTTGCATTTAAATGTGTTGATTCTTTTCTTTCTCTTCTTTTTCTTTCCACCCTGTCTCCTTTAAACTTGCACACTCACAAACTATTTGCCAAATATTCCATGGTACAGCAAGAAATCTATGTTGATAGATCCCAAATTCCTGTTAGTTCTTAAGGTTGGAATAGGTGCAATAGGTAGTCCACAGTATGAAGCTACATGAAAATCCCTGAGTAAATGCCAGGGAAACCATTCAGGAATAGAGCCTTTAATCTTTAGATCGTCTAAAAGGAGTTTGGTGACATGAGGTGGCTTATTGCATTCGGCTAATTTCAACAAGTGTTGTATTGTTGTGAAGAGGCCTCATATCAAATTGTTTTTTACATGTTCTGTTAGGGGGCAAAAGCTGGTTATTATTTGTGACATCATTCGTTTGATGCTCCACATTCAATTTCTTTTAAATCCTAAATGGTCAAAATGAGTAAATTAAGAAGTAAAAAATATGCTTGTGTGTGTGTATAAATATAATTTCTATGCATTTCTATTTTATGTATGAACTTCACAGGTTTAGAGTATTTCTAAATATGCTGATATGCAGTGTGATTATTTAGAGTATTTGACCAGCTTTTTTCATGCCTTTGTGATCACTGATGTGCTGATTTAATATTCATCAGAGTTGGGCTATTGAGGAAGCACGCTGTCTGACTTAATATGCTGTTTGGCTTCTTGTGAAGCATAGGTGTGGGAAATAGAGGTGCAAGAGGTGCAGCGGTGTCCCAATGTTTTACATAGTTCCCAGCTACCAACCCTGCACCTAGGACTCTGGCTGCCAGCCCTGAGCCCATCCCTAGCCATGACCCTAGCCTTGGCCCCCTAACGCTGTCCAAGTCCATCCCAAAGATATGGACCTTCTCCTGGCCCTAGCTCGAAGGGGGGCAGGAGGAATGGAGGTAAAGAGGTTGGCTTTTAGCACACTCTCTATTAAACATATTCTAGTGCCACTGTTGTGAAGTATCATATCAGGGGTGAAGGTGGGAGTTGGCTTTTAAGCTGACTCTACACACATATTGGTTCCTGTGGAGCTGCATCCCCCACCCACTATTGCCTCTGCTACAGGTGGGAGCCGGTGCATGCGGGGAGCTGGCTTAAAAAGCTGTCTCCCTGCAAGCACAGGCTCCTGGGGAACCTTCTCTTCCCCTCCCCCCCAACTATGCTGCTGTCTTTGTATCTGGGGGTATGTCTACACTACCCCACTAGTACGAACTAGCGGGGTAATGTAGGCATACCGCACTTGCAAATGAAGCCCGGGATTTGAATTTCCCGGGCTTCATTTGCATAAGCGGGGAGCCGCCATTTTTAAAACCCTGCTGGTTCGAACCCCGTGCAGCACGGCTACATGGGGCTCGAACTAGGTAGTTCGAACTAGGATTCCTAGTACGAGGTGTACCGGTAGTTCGGAATAGGAATTCTAGTTCGAACTACCTAGTTCGAGCCCCGTGTAGCCGCGCTGCACAGGGTTCGAACCAGCGGGGTTTTAAAAATGGCGGCTCCCCGCTTATGCAAATGAAGCCCGGGAAATTCAAATCCCGGGCTTCATTTGCAAGTGTGGTATGCATACATTACCCTCCTAGTTCGAACAAGGAGGGTAGTGTAGACATACCCTGTATTAGTATCTTTCTGTATCTGCTTCTAACATTTAACTGAATAAAAAGGATCCTACAGGGCTGCTGCTGCTCCCAGCCTCACACTAGGGCTGGAGCTACCGCCAACTCCCAGCCTGAGCTGGGGGCAGCCCTCCACCCGCAGCAGGCTGAGGGTGGAAGGCTGCTACTGGGCACCTATTAACTGTTACCCATTAAATATCACCCAATAAGAATTATGCTTATCAGGTAACCAGTTAATCAGTTACCTGTTCATATCACTACTTCCTGCTGACATTAGGAGCACCAAAACACCCTTCCTCAGCTTCCTCAAGGGGTTCTTTCCTCTAAATCCCCTTCCAATAAATTTTATCTGGTCACCTTCCATAACAGGTACCCACAGTGCCCACCCCACTGATGTGGATTAGGGATTTGTGGGCACCTCTCCCCCTTCCACCTGTAGGCCCACTCATGTCCATTGGAGCTCCTGCCGGGGAAATGAGACCAAGGTGTAGGGGCTTCCTCTGCCCCACCTGCCCAGGATTCCTGCTGAGAAGCAGGGTCAGAGGTACACATTTTTGGAGGTCCCCCAATTGGTGGATCCACAATGAGCCCTGTTGGCTCAGTGGCCAGTCTACCAGTACCTGGACACACTGTGGAGGTAGTGAGAAAAAATCCTGTTTTAGCCAATCGGGGAGTGAGGGAAAAATATCTTTTCAGCCCTAAAGGGAAAAGAGGAATTAGCATAATGTGTACAGCCAAATGCACAGAAATCTGGTTCTACGAGTCCATGGGAAGGAGGATGCATGTTGCCAGCCCAATCCCAATTAGAGAGGGCTTCCTGGAACAGCCCATGGTATAAATATCCCCCATCAGTTGGGATGGTAGTGGCTCTCTTCCCCCCTTCCCTGCAGCTGGTGTGGCCTCTCCGTGTTCCTTATTGTCCTGCCCAGACAAACCTTCCCCTGTGTTACAATTACAGAAGAGTCCTCATAGATATATCAACCCCTTTTCTTCCAGCTATGTGGACAAAGGAACTGCTGCATACAATCGCAATTTCTTGAAAACAATTTTGCATACATTGTTCAAATGAGGAAAGTGAATTAAGCTGTGGATTTATGGTAAAGTTTGAAAGTATTGTGGTCTTGCATTTGAGGCTTGTTCACTAATGGTGCTTTTTTTGATCTTATTACTTATTCAGATTTTTTTTCTCTGGTGTTTATAATTTGAAATTATTGATGAGAGAACAGTATTTACTTAGTGTCAGGATTAAGATAATATGTTGGGATGAAATATGTATTTCTTTGTCCCTCATAAAAGTAACTATGTATTTGGGCCTGATTCTGAAAACACACGGGCTACGTCTAGACTGGCATGATTTTTCGCAAATGCTTTTAACGGAAAAGTTTTTCCGTTAAAAGCATTTGTGGAAAAGAGCGTCTAGATTGGCACAGACGCTTTTCCACAAAAGCACTTTTTGTGGAAAAGCATCTGTGCCAATCTAGACGTGGTTTTGCGCAAGAAAGCCCCGATCGCCATTTTCGCCATCAAGGCTGAGGCTTTTTTGCGCAAAACAATACCGCGTTGTCTACACTGGCCCTCTTGCGCAAAAGCATTTGCGCAAGAGGGCTTTTGCCCGAATGGGAGCAGCATAGTATTTCTGCAAGAACACTGACAATCTTACATGAGATCGTCAGTGTTCTTGTGGAAATTCAAGTGGCCAGTGTAGACAGCTGGAAAGTTTTTCTGCAAAAGCAGCTGCTTTTGTGGAAAAACTTGCCAGTCTAGACGCAGCCACGGTGTATATAACTGTTCACTTGTGCTCAGTTCTGTAACAGGATTGGTGTGTACATTGTTGTCAGCACTTTTTTTCACATTGTTGTCAGGATGGAGCATGGTGGTTTACTACAGTGGAGGATTTGACCCATTGTGTATAAATGCAATGAAGGGGATCCCCAAGTATTTTATTTAGTAAATATATGAAGTTGATTAGGTTGGAAAATGGTTGGAAACTATCTGCTAATAATAAAGACTGAAGAGGGGAGTCACTTCTGACACCAAATACAAAACACTGATTATGCCTAAATTCTCTGATATTTTAAAATTCTTGTGGAAAGAATCTGCCAGCAAAAATCAACTGTACACAAACAGTACATCATCTTCACATGTTTGTAGAGATTGTACTAAGTACTTGTTGATGAGAGCTCACTTTATACAAGCAGTACATCATTGCTGTGATTGTTGAAATGTCTTCATTGACAGAGACCCTGGGAGAATATATTCTCCATTGGCTGCCTGTTTTCTCCATCAGTTCCAATGATGGAGATTCATGACTGGTTTTCAAGTCATTACAATTTCTTAAACATTTTATAATGTCTGACCTTGAAAACTGTCTGTCATGCAAGTCAACTTAAAAATCACTCCAATCAGTTTATCAGCATTTATAAAGCACTTATCACTCTCCCATGGTACCTGAGCACTGTACAGGGATTACAAAATAATAAAGCTGCTTGGAAAAGTCACTGAAATCTGATGATGATTTGGATTCTGTGTTGTGATTTCACTGGACTGAAAGAAAGGGAAAGAAAGAAATAATATATTTCAAAACATTGCAAAATAGAACCATTATGTCGTCTTTTAAATCTTAAAATGAACTTAACTATTTAATTAGCAAAATAACTAAGCATAAACCTTAGCTAGAGGCATAATTTATGCTATTTGTATAATTTAAAAATAACTTGGAAAACTACACACACAATTTTAAAGTCCTTTATATGATGCATGTTAGAGTTTAACTGATTAACTGTTTAACCAATAAGCTGATGCGTATCTGTTAACATTGTCAGTTAAACTCTGCCCTGCTCCCAGGCTATGTCTGCAGTGTTATTTCAGAACAACATCAGTTATTCCAAAATAACGAAGTGTGCGTCTACACAGCAAGCCCATTATTTTGAAACAAAGTCGAAATAACGGGCTTCTTACTCTGATTTCTGTAAACCTCATTGTATGAGAAGTAAGAGAAGTCAGGAGAAGAGTGGTCTATTTGGAAATAACTGCTATGTAGACAGCACGAAAGGTCAAAATAAGCTATTTTGACTTAAGCTACGCAATTCGAGTAGCTCAAGTTGTGTAGCTTATTTTGAGTTTAGCCCTGATGTGTAGATGTGTCTCCAGGGAGGTGGCTTTACTTCAGCAGTGAAGCCCTCTTCTCAGGACTAGAGCTAGCAGCCCCTGCCACCCCGACTCCCGGGGAGATGTCTTCTCTGCGGTCTCTGCAGTATGAAGCTTTATTTAAGCATTATACTTCAGAGCCCACAGCGTGTATAACCATTTAACTGCTATGATTTTTAGAGCTTACTCCGTTACCTTATTAAATGACTTTATATAGTAAACACCAATTTGGGGACAAACCCTCCTTTGTATTGCTGGTATACAGGCAGGGAAAGAGGGCATAGAAGCTTCATCTCCCTCTTCAGCTGCACAGTTACCAGGATATCACTTCTTACTAGTGCTTCCTAAAGTGCTCTGGAGGAAGATCAGCTATGTTGCTGACCTGCACACCACAGTTGTAAGGAGATGTGGTCAGCTAGTGAAGGGCATGTTGAGCATCCTATACATAGAATGTATCTTTTAATCTGCTACATGTCCTACCCAAGATCAAACACTTTCTATATGGAATCTTGTGGTAAAGCACATACTTGTCACTATCCCTGCTGTAGCTCAAGGAGCCAGCTAGGGGACAAATTGATCATTACTGTGATAAATAAAACTTACTGTATTATTTTCACAACCTGTTCTTTCTAGCATGCTCATTCGCACGCGCTCTCTCTCTTAGGAACATAAATAAAAACATCTACGTGGAATCTATAAGGCTAATGTTCTGCTTAAGACAAATTTAAAACCAATAGCGTGTCTTAAACAAATACCAAATACCACATTATTCATGTCTGAGATAGTAAGGAATGCTCTGTCATGCTCAGTTTTTAGTTTCCTGAATTTTTTCAGGAGATGTTAGACCTTCTAATAGTTCTTTGTGTTTAATTTACACAGTGATGGGGAAAGGTACGGATTAAGATTTAAGAAATGATCGTTTTTTTCTTTCCAAATGAAAATTTTAGCATCATATTTTCCCCAGAAATATTTCTATGCTTTATTGGCACCAATTATTGCTATAAATTATTAAAGCAAAGAGTGGATGATATCTGGCTGTAGGACTTTTCTGCATTTCTGACATGGAAGGCTGGTGGCTATATAAAAGTGATATGAATCTATTGGCACTGGGTTTCCTGCCCTTTTGCTCTAACTGGGAATAGTATCAATTACATGCTATGGGCTTGATCAACTCCAATTGGATTCACTGGCAAGATTCCTATTGGCAGTCTCTGTGGGCAACGTTCACTGTAGAGTAGCAGGTTGATAGTAGTTCAGGCTTTTTTTCCACTTAAGTCCTGTGGTAGGAACAGACAGGCATAGAAAGGGCTTTGGTACCCCTGCATGATATTATGAGCAGCTCTACACTAACATTGAATAACCTGGTGCTAAGATGAGGGGTTGACAATGTGTTAGGGGAGAGGGTGGGACTACAAGAACTCCTTCCCAAACATCTTACAGCTCCTATTCTGACTTGTTGATTCGAGCTGCAGCCAGAAAGGGGCTGTCCCACAGATCTGAGATTTGCCCCCAGGCGGGGTTGCAATTCCTTCATCTTCAAATCAAGCAGTTCAGAGCTACATAATGCCAGATTACTCAAGGTACATCTACACAACTGCATTATTTCAGAATAACTGATGTTATTTGAAAATAATAAAATACGTGACTACACAGCAAGCCAATATTTCAGAACAAAGGTGAGCAGGAGGACTTCTTACTCGGACTGCTGTAGCCCTCATTTCAAGGGGAGTAAGGGAAGTCAAAGGAAGATTGTTCTTCTTTCGACTTCCTGCTGTGTATACAGTGCCAAAAGTCAAGTTAAGCTATTTGGACTTCAGCTATGCAATTAATGTAGCTGAAGTTGCGTATCTTAATTTGACTTTTGCCCTGCACAGTAGATGGCAATAAACAATAACCACAAAAAAGGACCAGCCTTCACTTTCAGCAAAACAAGATTCATGTGACTGCTACTTTGGCACACAATAAAGCAAGTAGTTGTCGTAGCAACTACCATCATTTCATAGTAGTTTATTCTAATGCGGTGGCAGAGAATGCTGTTGTTAAAAGAATTGTCAGTCCCCCTGAGAGAGAAATGTTTACACGTTTCCATAGATACAAAACAGAGTTATTTCCCTACATTTTCTGCATTCATTATGTCTATATGTAAGTGTCCAAAAATGCCCCTTCTCTCCTGGTGTAATTTACTGAAACACAAAAGAAAATTCAACCTGAGTCTTCTCTTCCTCAGTCTGTGCTCTGCAGTTCTTCCCTGCCTTGGCAAGGCACTCTCACTAGTCTTTTCTTACTCCCATGGAGTCAGCTATTTCTAGGCCTCAGTTTTCTTTAGCCCTATAGCTCTGGCTTCCAGATTCTAATCCTACCCTTCTGACAAGGATCTTGTGCAAGAGCCTTCTGTTCACTGCCGCCTCTGATTGCCTCTCTGTGAACACCTACCCTCTCTAGTAGCGTTGTCCTACTCTTATAGAGGAATCTGCTGTGGGCCACCTTAGTAACAAGGGTTGGCAGACTCTCTAGGCTTCTAGCTTTTAAAGGGCAATGTGTTTTACTACTTTTTACATGGTGGTAAAAAGCACAACACATTGTTTTCTTTTAAAAAATATTGTTTTTATTTAAAATTAACTTTTTAAATTTAAATTTTTGTTTCCACTTTAACTTTTATTTAGGATAAATCACACTGCTTCCGCGGCCAGAGAGGGCCTCAAATGCTATTCTACTGCATTGAAAAGGCTGAGCTTGGGGAGCCCATGCTAAGAGAGTCAGTAATATGTGTGCCCTCAGAGTCCAGCTCTGGGATGTCTCACGGTATAGCTTTGCTCTGAGTTGTAATAGGGGGTGAGCTCGGGAGGTCAGGACTGAACCAGGCTATGCCACTGGAGGCAAGGGATGGGGCTGGTGTATATATGGATTTATTGGCCTTTATTTTCCCAATGACACAGAAATCACAAAAGCTGCTGCCTCTTCAGAGCTTCAGCAAAAAGCAGCTGAGGAGCAGTGAACGGGATGATGATTGTCTCTATGTATTTGTTCAATGCTAGCATAATGGAGCCTCAGTCATGATTCAGGTCTTTGACTGCTACAGTTATACACAAAGGGTGACCATCTACCCCATTTTTATTGAGACAGTTTTTTCCAACATTTTTATGGCTGACCTCAAACAGCATTTCCTCAGCTCTCATCCCCTAGCATCCTTCCTCTACTTACACTACACTGATGACATCTTCATTGTATGGACCAACAGGAAGAAGACCCTTGAAGAATTCCACAGGGATTTCAACAACTTCCATCCCAACATCAACCTTAGCCTGGATCAGTCCGCACGAGAGATCCACTTCCTTGACATACAGTACAATTAAATGATCATCACTACCGTATACTGGAAACATATTGACTGCTATTCTTTCCTGCATGCTTCTAGCTTCCATCCAGGACACATCACACAGTCATTTGTTTACAGCCAGGTCCTCAGTGTAACTGGATTTGCTCCAGTCCCACACACAGAGACAAACACCTACAGGATCTTTATCAGGAATTCTTAAAACTTAAATACCCACCTGGGGAAGTAAAAAACACAGATTGACAGAGCCAGACAAGTATCCAGGAATCTGTTTCTTCAAAACAGGCCCAATGAGGAAAATAACAGAACAGCATTAGTCATCACCTACAGCCCCCAGCTTAAACCCCTCCAGCGCACCACTGACAATCTACAACCTATCCTGGAAAATGATCTCTCATTCTCACAGGCCAATGCTTGCTTACAGTCAACCCCCTAACGTGAAGCAAATGCTTTCCAGTAACCAAACATCCTATCTCAGACATACTCACCCAGGAACCCACTCCTGCTATAATCCCTCTGTGTACACATCTATACAAGTGACACCATCACTGGACCTAAACACATAACCACATCAGAGGCTCATACAACAGCACATCCTCTAATGTGATCTATGCCACCAAGTGCCAGCAATGCCCCTTTGCCATGTGCATTGGCCAAACTGGACAGTCTCTATGACAAAGGATTAATGGACACAAATCAGACGTTAGAAATGGTAACACAGAGAAACCTGTAGGGGAACATTTTAACCTGCCTGGGAACTCATTATTGGATTTAAAAGTAGCCATTCTTCTACAAAGGAGTTTCACAAGCCAACTACAGAGTGACTGCAGAATTGACCTTCATATGCAAATTTGACACTGTTTCCCTTGGCCCGAACAAAGACTTGAACTAAATGACATATAATAAAACCAGCTTTCCTTATATTCAACATCCCACTGACATTAAAAGCTAAGTATGGGACACTTGCAGCCTACTCAATTAGCATCAGTGCTACAATTGACAGGTATTTTTTTCTTACCACTCACCCTTCTTTTTCTGTTATATATTCTGAGGGTCCCCCTTTTTTTCTCCACTCAAGCTCATCTGAAGAAGTGGATTGTTCCCACGAAAGCTTGTTAATCTCTAAGGTGCCACAGGACCACTCGTCGTTTGTAAAGTTTCATATTTAAGTCCTCTTGTGTGTGCCCTGCCTTTAAAAAAAATAGGCATTTTTCCTTTATTATCTGCACCTCAGGTGGTCAGTCAGCAGTCAGTGCAGTCTCAGTGTCTCTGAGTGCAGGCAGGTGGTGATTGGTTGGTATCTCATACTTCGCTTTTGGTGTATCTTCTCACTGGGTATTTTCTGCCCTGCTGATCCAGACCGCAGAGAATGCATAGTGGCCTCAGATCAGGTATGAATGTGGGAAGGGCCAACATCAGTAGAAAAGACAGCCTTCTGTGTGTTTGGGAGTGTATAATCTTTCCGCATGTGAAACCTAAAGCAGGGTTCTCAACAAGGTCCACAAGTCCTTTAGGGGGTACCACTGAGCACCGATGTTGAGATCCAGAGCCTGAGCTCCAGTGCCACTGATGGGGCTGAAGTAGGAGCCGTGGAGCTGAAGCCCCTATCCTGGTGCCGGCCCCCCATTCCAAGGCTGAAGCCCTTATCCCAGCTCCACTGCCCCCCAGTCTGAAGTCCCAGTCCCCAGCGCCCTTCCCACCTCTGAGGTCTGGAGCCAGCAGGGCAGAATCCCAGAATCCTATGTGGCAGATGTCTCCTGAACCCATGAACAGAGCTGGGAGGCCCTGGGATTGTTTCCATCCATGAAAACACTGAGCAGTGCAGGGGACAACTCCATGCCCCTCATATCTCCTTCTCTCCCTGACCCCTAGTCAGTTTGGAGGTGGGAAGCTGGAACTAGGCAGTGCAGGGCAGCTGCTCCTCTGGCTGGTGCAGGCAGCGCTGGTGTTCCCTTCTCTCCTGCTGCTGCTCATACAGGGGGTTGAAGCTGCTCCTCAACTCCCAGACCCCTTTTCTCTCCCAGCCAATAAGAGCCACAGGCATAGAGGACCTGGCTCCATGGCTGGCAGAGCCCTCATGGAACAGAGACTTCAGGGGAGCTCTGCTGAAACACAGACCCTAGATATATCCCTCTCTGTACCCTGTGCCACCCACCTGTCCACACACAGCTCCTAGCTACTGCTCTTTCTACACCTGGAGCCACCTCCTCCCTACACCCTGAGCTGTTTTCAAACTTTTAGAGCAGAGAGCCCCACCTTTTTTATAATTTTTGATTGCACCTCTCCCCCCACCCAACCAAAACAGGCCGGGTGACCTGTTGCACTCTCTCCCCAGACCCACCATATGGTGCTGGCTTGTGACCTTCTGGCCCTTGCTTCCCAAATAGAAGTCATACTGCTTCTATGCTCAAGGCCTCTGCCCATGTGGCCTTGACCCCCGAGGCCCTCGTTCTCCCATTTGGCCCTGGAATTTTCATAGCATTTTTGGGAAGGTAAGGGAGGGAGAAGCTACTGCATAATTCTGATTGTCATTGAGCTCCCTTGGATTTGGGCAAAATTACCAGATGTCCCTTATTCTGAACAGGAAAATATGTTCACCCCAAATGCACATAATGAATGTAATGAGACTACAAACAGTTGAGGAAGTTTTCATGGCCACTTCTGGAAGGCACAGAGAGGACTGAATAGGAATACTGACTTAAGTGGGCCTTTTGTTTTACAAAAAAGGTCGCAAAATTGGACACTAAGTTTGCAAAGGCCGAGCTCAATCAGAAAAGGAGGGACCTGAGAAGATTCAAACATTCCTCTCATGTAAACTTCCAGATGTTCCAATGCTTCTCCAAAATTCATTGGGTTTAGAAATACGGCTGCAGTCTTGGATTTACTCAGACTTACCATTTTCAACAAGAGAAGAGGCCTCTTCACAGGTGTCAATACTTAAGTTTCATGCTGAAATCCAGAAAGAGAGAGGCATATGTGATTTTTTTTTCTGTTATTAAGTTTACCAATGTTTTTGATGCTCAAAACTCAATCAAGGCTCATATCTGAGCTCATTTTGAACTTCAGCGTGAGCTTCCGGACAGGGCTTATTTTACTTCAACTGATCGGAAAGATCAGGGTTTATCAGGCAGTCAGAGGGCTATTATGTTACAGCTCATGTGACTATCAGAGGCAATGGGAATTTTATCAATGATTTCAGTGGAAGTAGGAGAATGCCTTAATATATTAATTGTACTGCCAGACATAATTTAGGACCCTATTCAAACATCCTTTTTCTTCATGTAGAATTCCCACTGAAGTCAATGGAGGATTTGTGCATAAAGTGATAAGCTGTAGATTGAGGAGGAGCGGCTGAATTTTAAACCCAGCTCTGCCACTGATTTACAGTGGCAAATTACACTGTAATGTTTGCAAATTACAAAAAACATTTCTCTCTCTTAATTTCCCCAACTGCAAAACAGGGATAAAATACATACCTCCAGGGTGCTGTGAAGAATAACTGGTTAATTTTTATTCAATGATTTGAAAATATAAGCACTAGTGCGAAATGTGGCCCATATAATATAAACTCAAGGTTAAATTCACTTTACTCATACAAAGCTCCAGTAAACCCATGAAATCCACATACCTTTAATCTGGGTAGTAAGGGCCTCACAGTGGTATCTCCAAGCTTTTCAAACTATATACTGTATTATTTATCATCATCGTTTATACCTTTGAGATCACTATTCAGGAAAAGTCAACTTACCTTGTTTCACAATAAGAACATAATTTCGATCAAATTAATTTTAACAAGATATAAAATTATAGAAACATTTTCATGCCTTATGAATGTTAACTGTAAATCACACAAAAAGAGGAACTGAAGTTCCTCAATATGATCTTCAATGTGAAAATAAACTTACATGTGAATATACTTACATTTGGCAAAACAAACCATCTGAGCTATAGTATTATAATACTGTTCCAAAAAATTTAAATAATAATAAATATTGCTTGCTGAACAAAATTTTTGAAGGTGCATCCTGTACTTTCATTGAAGTTAATAAAGTAGTCACAAATGATTCTGCCCACTTTTGTCCCAAAGAGGATCATATTTAATGCTCCATTTAATTTGCTCAAATGTCAGGGAACATCAAAAGAGGAAATTTATTGTATTAGTCACTGAAAGAGATATAGTAGGAGCATGATGCTATCTAAAGATGATTAATAAATAGAGTTATTGATTTTGCAAAATTCAATACATCCAGCTGTTCAATTGATGGTATTAGTAGAGAGAGTAGTTTTAGTTTATTTGCTACTATGAAAATCTGTCTGTCTATCCTATTTATTCATTTATTTTATTAGGGAGGGCCAAACTAGTTAAAAAAAGAGAAACTTCCTTGAACTTCTACTCATCCCTAGACTTACAACTGATCTGGTCTGAAAGATTTAAGTGTGCTTGGACAAATTTGTGTATCTGAAAAGAGTATGGTATTTGCAACAAGCCAGTTAGGGCAGCCATTTAGATGGCATATCGTTTCTTTCAGTCTCTTTCATGCTAGAATTGTCACCATGACTTCTTAAACAGACAACAATATATGAATTGTTGGATGGAATTTGATACATTTTTAAGTGTGACCCATTTTTAAATATGACTCATGTCCCGATTCTGCAACTTGATGCACAGAAGTGGCCTTCTGCACCTATAGGGAAGTGCCAGTGAAATCAATGGGGTTACATGCAGGCACGAAAGGTCTGTCTGCTTCATTTGCAGGATTGGAACTCTAATCTTTTTCTGACTTGGCTTTGACATAGTGGCTGTGTCTAGACTGGCAAGTTTTTCCACAAAATCATCTGCTTTTGCGGAAAAACTTGCCAGCTGTCTATACTGGCCGCTTGAATTTTCGCAAAAGCACTGACGATCTCATGTAAGATCGTCAGTGCTTTTCCGGAAATACTATGCTGCTCCCGTTTGGGCAAGTCTTTTTCCAAAAGACTTTTGCGCAAAAGGGCCAGTGTAAACAGCACAGTACTGTTTTCTGCAAAAAAGCCCCGATCGCGAAAATGGCGATCGGGGCTTTTTTGCGGAAAACCGCATCTAGATTGGCCATGGACACTTTTCCGCAAAAAGTGCTTTTGTGGAAAAGCATCCTGCCACTCTAGACGTGCTTTTCCAAAAATGCTTTTAACGGAAAACTTTTCCGTTAAAAGCATTTTCGGAAAATCATGCCAGTGTAGACGTAGCCACAGTGTTCAAATGTACTAAGTAATATTAGTGCAGTGGTTTCATTCTAGTTAATGTTTTTTATATTGTATATTTTTAGTCCTGTAAACAGTGTTAATACTTGTACTGTAATTATAATTCTCTTTGACATTACCATATTGATAGGTGCAGCCTCAGAGGACGTCTCCTGGAGGCATGTTACACAAAAGAGAAGCTTTTATGGACAGAGTTGATCTGGCATCCTTGGTTGCACAGGCGGGAGAAATGTTTGAACCTCAGGCTGAGAACACTTGTTCTATTTGAAGACAAAAGACAAGCAGAATGTTCCATTGCAATGTACCCATGAGGCTGCATGGCCATAAGGTTTCACGCTATACAGATGAGAGTAATGGACATAAGACTGAGACACATGGATGAGAAATCTGTGACTGTGCATGAATTGGATTGAAAAGAGATTTGGGAGGGAGATTTTTAGAATTATATGTAAATAAATGAAGCAAAGGCTCAAACAAGTGAGTTACATAATCTGTCTATTAGAAATTTAAAATTTTAAAAAACCCATTAAGATTGTTCATGTAGCCTTCCACCCACATGATCATTTGTTGTTATTTATTATTGTTGTTGTGAGATGGAGAAATATTATTATATGAGAGACAGAATAATTAAGGGTTTTGTTCAAAACCACATAATATGTCAGTATTACCACTGATAATAAAATCTTGGTAGTACTGAACACTCCTTTTGTCCCATTCCTTTCTCCCCCCCCTCCAGCTACTAGACATTTTTTCCACTCAGTCACATAGTATATTCCTCTCAAATCTGTTTTATCACTAGTAGTTCACAGTTTCACATGTTTAGCATGTCTCCAGGGTTAGGCACACGCAGATTTTCCACAGCCTTTCATCCCTCTCCTCTCTTTTCATCTTCCCATTTTTTTTCAGTGGATGTTGGCAATGTAAAAAACAACACAAAGAAACTCCTTTTCCCAGTCATGCTTACAGTGCAGCAGGGCAAGGAGGTTGGACCGTGACGTTTTGATGAATGTTAGTGCGGTAGAAACTACCTGAACCACTTTTAAAGGAAGGAAATCCAAGTCTTGTGATGTTTATATGACAAAGATACTGGTTTTAGTTGCAGGTTGATTCTTATAATAGCAAAGTCAAGTCCTACAACTTACTATATTTGTCACACAGTGGCATGACAAGTAACTCTGTTACATAGTTACTAAGAAACCCAAATAAATTTGGTGTTTGGAATCATAAAATGAAAAACACTAACTGATTTCAACACTTTCTCAAATTCTCTCTCCTATGCATTCTCTCCTTGAGGCCTGAGTTTAATCCTGTAATTTCTCATGTACTGTTGTGTTACCAATAGAAGAACTAATTAAGAACACTCATTTTAATTTTTAAAAGCTTTTGCATTAGCTGTGCTCTTTGTCCCTTTTGTGTTTGCTTTCTGAGGATTTGAACAATTAAGTTTTACTTTCACAAATGCGAGGTGAACATTTTTTGCATGACACAAATATAGATGGAGTGATAAATAGCAATGAGGACAATATATAGCAAAGTGAACAGGAGCACTTGTGAAACTGAGCCCAACAATCTGGCTGTGTCTACACTGGGCCACTTATTCCAGAAAATCAGCTGCTTTTTCGGAATAAGCTGCGAGCTGTCTACACTGGCCCTTGAATTTCCGGAAAAGCAACGATGCTCTACTGGACAAAATCAGCCGCTATTCCGGAAAAACTATTCTGCTCCCGCTCGGGCATAAGTCCTTATTCTGGAACACTGTTCCGGAAAAGGGCCAGTGTAGACAGCCCAGTAGTCTTTTCCGGAAAAGCGCGTCTACATTGGCCACAGATGCTCTTCCGGAAAAAGGGCTTTTCCAGAAAAGCAGCCTGCCAATGTAGACGCTCCTTTTCCGGAAAAACTGAAAACAGAATAGTATTCCGTTTTAAGCATTTCCAGAAATTCATGCCAGTGTAGACACAGCCTCCATGTTTTAGCATAGTCAAATGCAAGGGTTCAGGTCCTACATGTAAGGTGGGGGGCTGGATCATGTAAAGCATCAACTTTAAAGAGGGCTATGGGATTATGGTAGGAACTCCGACTGAACTTGAGCTCCTCAATATTGTGACGAAAATGTGTGACATAGATATGTGATATAGAGTAGTATTGGGGGGATGAATCTGTCATTGGTAACATGACGGCTGCAATATTGTGTTGAGTTCTGCTGTCCACATATTCAAAAGAATGTTGAAATATTGGAAAAAGTTCAGAGAGGAGCTGCAAAAATGATTTGAGGTCTGAAGAACTCATTCTACAGTGAAAGGTCAAAGGAGATCTTGTTTTCAGTGTTATGAGAAACAAAGGTTCAAAAACTGACTCATCAGATACTCATGTAATGACCCTTGCAGGCCTTTTTTGACAAGCCAAAAGGTGGATTTCTTCCAATTGTGCTCCTATATTGAGACAGTTTAGCACTAATTAAAAGTTCTTGAAGATTAAGGCTAACATATTTGCATCCATATTGAGAACTTAAAGTAAAAAACAGCCAGCAAAAATGACTGCAAATATGTTAATCTGCAACTTGACAGGCCTCTTCAATCCTGTTTAGGTAACATAACTAGAAAACATACACTTTTGCCCATCAAAAACAGGCCTCTTTTGACTTAAAGGATCCACTATCCTAAACCAGTTTTGTATCTTTATCTTGGGCATTAATCTCTAATGTGGAACCTTGTCAAATGCCTTTTTGAAAATTTAAGTATACTGCATCCACCGAATTTCCCTTATCTATCATGGCAGTAAAATCTTCAAAGAACATGGGCGGATTAGTTAAACATGACCTCCCATACTGGGATCCATGCTGGTTATCCTTAATCACATTGTACTTTTCCAGGACTTCTCTCACTGCCTCCCTTAAGAGAGTTTCCAATATTTCCCACTCACAGATGTTAAACTTGCTGGTCTACAGTTTCCTGGTTTGTCTATTTAAAATAACTGAGTTATGTTTGATACTTTCAAATCATCAGGAAACTCACCCAAGGCTTGTGAGTTCTTTAAAATGTTCATTAAAAAGTCACCAATCTCCTTGCTTTTCCTTTGACATTACATTTTCATTATCTCCTGATACATGCTCTCTAGTCTCATTTTTAAGTGGCTTAGTCAGTTTTTGTATTTTGTCTGTTGCGTATATATAGCTGTAAAATCCCACACTGTTACTGAATTTTTTTTGCCAGAATGACAAGTGTGATCACTGGGGTGGGGAGAGGGGGAAGGTGTGCACTGTACTTTGGCTTGCACTGTATAATTTGGAGGGTTAAGGTCTCACCTGACGCTAATGAGCTTTGTATTGCCACAAGGCGTCATAAACCCATTTCAGGAGAACCCAAACTTCCTCAGCCAGGCTGTCACATATCTTTTTCAAAGAATCTATTTATTCAGCAGACTTCATTAAATGCATCCTGAAGCTTCAGATATCGTATTAGGTTTATACGCCCTCAAAGTTGTTTTAATTTGTTACATTTTTCATAGTGTAATTCTTTGAGGTCTGTCTCTCTTTGTGTGGGTGTTAAGAGGCTGACATGCTGCCAGGCAGCCTTGGAAAGTATACCCACCCTTAGAAACATCAGACAGCTCCCACACAGTGTTCACTGGAACCCCTTCTGACGTCACTGCTAATTAGATCATATACTAGATATTGCCATCAGGGAGAAGACTGATCTAGAGGAAGAGGGGGGGTGGATTGGGGCAGGGGGGAGAGGGGGGAATGACTTGAGGAAAGTAGAGTGGAAGGCCAGAAATGCTGGTCTGTTATACCATAAAGCAGATAATGTCTCCTGAATCAGTATTAGTCTCAGTGGGCACTGAACCGTGGAAGCTTCCAAGGCAGGCACCCAAGGAGACCTAATGTGGTGGAGAATAGAGACATTAGTGAGCATGTTTCTTAATAAAGGTGTGCTTATCTCAGACCTTGCATGTGTACTGTGGGTTTCTGCAATACTCATGATAAGTAGTACTCCTTGTTTCATTGAATAGCACAGTAAATAGTCACATAAAACCCAGATAATTTGCTGCCTTGTAAGTTAAAGCCCCAGGCAATCTTATCCCTTCTTTTGTCATGTCCCTTATACTTCTAGGGCAACTCCTTTGTCAAATAGTGCTACATTTTAAACCCGGAGCTAATGAATGAGATAATGTGCATAATTTCACCACCCCTCCATTGGCACCCTCTTTTTTTTTTTTTTAACATTTTATATTTCATTATTAACTGGACTATTTTTCCTTCCCTATACTCTATGGATGCACTAACAGCAAATCATGTCACCAGCACAATCATCTATCTGATGAAAGTACAGAGGAAAACATCCATGTTTGACTAACTTTAAAAGTGAAGGTGTTAATTATTCAGCAGTAGAGCAGCTCTTACCTTAATACTGATGTTAAGACAGATACCATATTTATCTTAAAGTACCCCAGAGCGAGGAACCTGTGAAGAAGACAGTTACCTTCGGAACCATATTTATCAAGTAAATAGCTCAGAAAAGGATACTGCCACTTACATCTTTAAAATACAAAAATGCATGCATTTCACTATTTTGTAAATGCCAGAGAGATGCAGCATCCGTTAGAGTTAACGGTGCGGCACTTTTGTGTTCAGTAGCATGAATCATTAATCATGAGACAGGCCATATTCTTGTACTGCTTCTGCTTTCATTACTTGGCCTAATTAAACAGTTCTCTGAACTGGAATCTCAGATTCCTCTGTTACAGATTATCATTAATTATGGTGAAAGTGCTCAGAGATGTTGGACTCAATTATATTCTGCTCAACTCTGGCACTGTGTGATTCATTGCACAGCCTGCTTTGCAGATGTACTCTTTTCTTATCTTGCACTCCCACTTTTGTAAATTGGGCTCTGCCAGCCAACAAACTAAGAGTTATGTGCTGCGTTTTCATTAAAAACATGTTGCAGAAGCACAGACCAATTAAGGATTTTGTATTTTATATAGAGTGATGAGATGAACACTGGATTCTGGGAGAATTAGTTTAGCAAAGAAGCAATCTCAGTTTTCCACTGTATTGCTAAATTTGTGTATTTAGTTGTGAGTTCAGGTGTTTAAGTCTTTGGTTTGATTTTTCATCATGTTTCTTTTATATAACTTCTATCAGGAAAATTTTATCTTCATCTTTATTTAAAAAGATGACACCGCAAAAGATGACAAGATCATCTCTGTTGCTTAAAAATATTGCTAAAGAAAACTTTTATAAACAGTGAACACATTTCCCCATGTATAAAGCCACAACATAAAGATTTCTCAGTTTGAGTACCATGTTTATCTCTGTTTACAATATGAACAGAGATAATACTCAGTAGTGTTCTGTAATCAAGTCAGGTATGTTTTAGTTGTTTGTTTGTACTAGGTGCTTTAAAAATGGTACTAGAAAGTAGCATTGACAATAAATATGGCCAGTTCATGCTAATAAAATACTGATATCAACAACTTTTAAGTCTATTATTTGGTCCGATATGGCTTAACAAATGAATACTGTACATTTCTCTTTTGTTTTTTGCTCTAAGAAATCATGCCAAAAATGGTGAAGATTTTGTGAACATTGACAATAAAAAAATATGATCTAAAACTACGCTGCCCTAAAATGTAAGTAGAAAATAACATTATTTTTATTTTTATACCCATTTTGGCTTTTGGTATGTGAACCAGACTTTTTAAAAAACAATGATCGTGCTAGAAAACCATACCTCATGAATATTTGTAAAGTGGTGTAGTGGTAAATTAAGTCCCATTCCATTGGGTAAACATGCATTATAGTAAAAATGCTGCAATGTGACCTAGGGATGAAAAATTTAAACAAATACCCATATGTCATTTTTGACTTCTAAAGTATCCATTGAGAAGTTTGTTGGGGATTTGATTCCTTGTATAGTTGAAAGTATGGACTTTAATATAAAAATAATTTTGCTTTACACAATGATCAAATATGCAAACACATTTGGGAATAGCACAGGCAAGCTACTCCTCATGCTTTTCTTTCATGAATTCTAAACTAATGTAGAAGTGATCCGCTTTAGAGCTCAGCTGTTCATAAAGTAAAATAGATTGCCAACAAAATTGCTTATACTGTACATTGCCAACATATAAGTATTTACAGATTGCAGGTTAACATGGCTTACATGAGAGAGTGTAGGTGAGGAAAAAGTTTTAAAATTCTGAGAGTGGAGAATTTATATTCATCATCCTCTTTGCACCAAGCACAAGATTTTTTTTACTGATACGTGATTAGCTAATTCACCTGCAGTAAGTGGATTTCTTTTCCCCATATCAAAATATTCTCTCTGAATCTTATGTACAGGTAGATTGAAGCAGAATGTTCCTGATTAAGTTATCATAAAAGCAGCACTATTTTTACTTCATGTATGATTGTATGATTGTAGTAGCAAAATATATTTAATATATAAATAATGTGTTGTGGAGCTAACAGGAACATTGGGTTTTCACAATACTCTTGCACCTGCAGAAACATGAGCTCAAAATTCTTAGGTCACATATGAAAATGAGTTTGGTTGTCTCATTCTCGTCCCTGTTTGCTCAGATCATAACATCACTATACAGTCTGGCTTGATTGGCAGCATCTGCTTGATAGAGGCCTAGGACATGAATAACAGGCCCCTTGGAATAACAGGTCAGGTTTGAGGCACATTGGCATAGTTTTATGTGGAAGCTTGCATACAGCCCATAAGTACTATGCTTGGTTCATATCAGCAATGTTGATCTCTATCTTTAACAATCATCACATTCACTTTGCTTACAATTCTTTGTTGTCACTTGTTTTTTCCATCATACCTATTGTCTGATAAGTGTGTACTTAATGCAGGCAGTTCAATTTCGAATGTAAAATTATTAGGATTTTCCCAGGTTGATTGACACAAAGAAGTATATATTGTTTTAGTGATATTCTAAATTAATGTGTTTGCATTTATAGTTTCTCACACAAGATCTTCCTTTTAAAACTGCATGTCAAAAAGAGAGCTGAATTAGAACAATACCAAAAATGTTCTAAATATAAGTCTTTTGGCTTAACTGTTTGCAGGCTCTCAAATCCTACAGTAGTTGCAGGTTTTAATATATATGAAAATCAGTAGTCTTGTATCTCTGCATATGTGCTTTTTGTAATATAATTTTGACAGATGGTGAGCTGGCTAAATCTAGCTCTTCACTATAGAAAGCCTTGTCTTGTCTTGCTTGTCTCAAAACTTGTTTTAAAAAAGCCTTGGTATTTATTTGTTAAATACAGATGTTTTGGAGGGGTCTGATTTTATTTTTCATTTTTCATGTAGTTCCCAAGTATTTCCACCCCTTATTTATTTCCATATACAAATTTTACCTGAGCTGTGACTTTTCTCTTTGCATAATGCAGTCTATGCTAGTCTAGGCCTCTTCTTATTAAAAGAAATATGTTACCTGCCACTGTTTGCATCAACTGAAATTCTGACAACAATATCTTACTATATAGGGAGAATAACCATTCCCCCCTACCCCCCCAACCAGGAAGCAGTTTCCTCTCCTACCAGCTGCTGACAGACTGCTCATTGAAAATGTAATACACTGCTGCCATGTCACAGGTCAGCTGGCAAATGGCAATCTGAATTTTAAAAGGAATATGAATAAAATTCTGTTTTATTTTGAAAATGAACTTTGTGCCCTCCATCATGAATCCAATATATGTCTTAATCTTCTATGCTCTTGAAGCCTGCGGCTCCTGGCTGAGTCCTTTGACTCCTGAACCTAATAAGGAAATAGGTTGTTTTCTCATCCTAGTCTCATTTTTAGAAGGGCTGAAACAAACAGTCCCTATTTCAAATGTAATTGACAAAGCATAAAAACATGTGTGTTATGTAATTTTAGGTTTATGACAGAGCTCAGCACTGGGATGTTTTATTTTAAAATTTGATTAAGATGTTATACCTTTGGAAATGTGCTGTCAAGATTCAAAATCAAAATTTACCAACTGTACTATTTCATGTTTACTTTGGAACTGTACACGTAAAACTGATAAGAGAGATGAAATAGATAATAGTATGCTTCAATTGGGACCATTTTCATTTAACCTGGACATTATATAGAGCCAGATATTGACAATTTTATACTGTAGGAGTTGGTGCTGTTTAAAAATTGCTGGCTTTTTTTTTTTGTTTGTTTCTTGGTTTTTTTTATAGTTTGGTAGATGATGTTTGCTCCTTCTGAAGGGCTTTGAATTCATTTTTGAGGGTACTCCACTTATAATGCATTTAAATATAAGAATCTAGAAAAGAAGAAAAGTCTTTTCGCTGACTAGAAAAATTGAATTTCTATTCCTGAAACATTCCCACTCCCTTCTTCCACAAATGATGTACTGACAGTCAGTTTAACTGATTTATTATTTCCTCTTTTGTTAACAGCATGTGAGAAGTGTGCCCTTACCTTCAAAAATACAGATGTGCATGGCTTTTGAATAAGTGTAATCAGGCATCTCGGTGCTTTTCTGCTACCTTATCTTGAAATCACATCTGTGTAACATCAGAGCCTAGCTGATCAGCTCTAAGAAACTAATGGTGGCATTTTCCTGGACTAGGGAAATAACTTGTGTGGCTTTTTTTTTTTAAGCCAGGAGTTGTTCATTTTTTAACATTAGCTGGCAATGTGTATATTTACCTAAAGGTATAATGAGTGCATCAGCTCACAGAAAACAATTAAAAATCTATCTCCTTGACTTAGGACTGGATTATGGTCTCTTCCTCCTCTTCCTTTGGTGGATAAATCTAATGAAAAGCCAGAAAGTGCCAAGAAGTGAACTGCACTAATTTTTCTGGAAAGAGTCTCCTTAATTGAGCTACAAAGTGGGTGTTAAGGTTTCCAGGGGATCCATAGGAAAGGAAACCCACAAACCTGTGAAAGGCTGGAGTCATCTAATGCTTGTCCATTCCCACTGTTGGTTTGACACTCCTTTTCTAGTTGCAACAGTGCTCCTAGGGGAGAAACACTGTCAGTGGCTAAGCCGCTTTGCACAGCAGATCAGTGGCAGCCACAGAGTGGACACCAAGGCTGCTACATTTCTCCAAAGTTCTCTTTTGATTGGACCCAAAGGAGCAGTCAGAGTCCAGGTTTATGGAGACAGAAGACCTGCAAGCTTTATATATATTTTAGGAGAGTGCTTCCGAGTTTTCAGACCCTTTTTAAATTTTAAACTACTTTTGACAGCGTGGTTCAATTATAAAGTTTCCATAGCTAAAGGGGAAAAGAATAATCTATCTGTTAAGGACAGATGAATGCTGTAGATGAAAAGGTACACTGGCACATGAGTGCCTTGTTACAGTATGTGTAATATTTCAATCAAAATATTCTTTCTTTTGCATCCCACACTTGCTGCTAGGAGGGGTATAAACTGAAAAATATTGGAGTTGCATTTTGAGTTTGAAATGAGTCAAATATCAGAGTTGGGACAAAGTGGAGCAGAATAAACTCACCCATCCCTAATGGTGCTTAGTTAAGGACTTGCTTCCTGGCATCTGATTTTCAAAGGGATCTAATTAATAATTTGTTTAGAAAATAATCTCAAACTAGAGAGTATATCTCCCAGGTAAATACACTTTGTATCCAGTCCATTTTTGGCACAAAGATATTACCGGCTAGTAGCAACCTTGCAACCTTTTATGTACAAGAACTACATGACATATGATGTTTGGAGTGGAAATGATAAAATCATTGCAACCTTTCTTGCATTTTCCCTTCTGTTTGCAGAAGTTAGACTGCCTTTCACTCCAGCTGAATTTGTGTTGGGTCAAAATATCACAATTTGTTACACATTCTTATTGCCAGCTACATTTACATCAGCCGAATAGCTGATGTCCTAGGTAGGTGAAGAGAATGAATTTCCATCTTCGCATACTGCAGGTCACTTAGTACCTCCTGCCAGGGGTGAAGACAAAATGCTGAGATACATCTCACTGGACCCAATCCTTACTAGACTCATTAGAACCAGGGAGCTTCCAATGTCTAAATGGGTCAGATTCGGATGCTTGTAAGTCATGTTTTAGCAGTATCATAAAACAACAAACTGGAAAGAAACCGAAGCTGGTCAATTATTTTCCGAATGCAAAAATGTTGATCCTTCTCTCCAACAAAAAGAGAAAAGGGATGATTTTTTTCACCAAACTATGTGGAAATGCTCCCTATAGTTTGACTAATTCTAAAATAATTATTTTAGCTTCTTTGTAAAGGTCTGTAAATTTAACTGATCTGCTCATATCACAATGTGTTTTCCATTCAAGGCAGCCTACAGACAATTAACTTCCTTCTATTTCCTTTAAAATGTCCTCTTGGTTTCAGTCTCTGTCTGTATCTCTCTCTGAAAGGCTGCTTGCTTCCCCTTCAGAGGCCTATCTATGAAAGGGTAGTGTGGATAATGGGTAGAGCTGGAGAGGATTCAGTTGTTGTAGGATCCCTTTCTAGGAAAGGGGCTCATTGATAATAGACAAGAAATGTCCAGCAAAAAGACAATGCGAGAAATAATATGTGTATGGGGTAGAAGAGAAGGGAAGAGGAATAACTGGAGTATGTCTGGTAGGGCAGTTTTTATTCGGCATCTTCTTTTTCTGCTGAAAGAAAAAATAACATGTTGCTTCTTTTGTGATATTGATAACAAGGAAACAGCAGGATCATTAAAAAAATGAGCCTAGGATACTGGCTTCATGATAGCTTGGATAGTCAATACACTTTATTTGGTTTTGATCCATGGTGCTTCGTGCCCTGCAAGATTTGTTCTGAGCTTTGGATTTAAATAAACTTCAAATCTCAGTGTGAAGGTCAGGTAAAGCCATCAACTCGCTCCTGGTTTTGCCATGAATTTCACATGGTTCCACATGAAACAATAAAATGGACCATATTTTCCGAAAGATGGGTGCTGATTCATTCAAATAGCTTGCAAGCCCTGGGGGACTTTTGATAAAATCCAGACTGAGGTACTTTGTAATGAAACTCCAAATGAAGGATCCTCATCCCCTCTCTGAGCTCTCCATGCAAACAAAAAAGGCTGGAGCAGTGTAAAGGGATCCCCAAAGTTCTGTACTCTCTGAGAATCCCCTCACAAGTTGTGGCACAGGCACATACTGGGTCAGGTAGAGAAGCAGTGGCGGGAATGTGGGAAAAGGTCATGGCTCACAGTAGTATGAAGATTCCAAACAGCACTGCAGCCCAGGGAGATAATTGTGACTTAGGCCCCCCAGGGCAGCCTAAGTTACATTGGGGGCCAATTCAGAGCCTGGAGCAGTTCAGGATTGGGAAGGCACAAAGGTGGTTTTAAAGAGCATGTTACAGAATGTCACCATAAGTGCATTTATCTCAGTGGTTACACACATATGGGCTTTGCAGTATAAGTCTTGGCAGTGAAGCGTCCTGTGAGTGCGACTGCCAGCCCCTGCCAGCCCAGGAGACTTTGCTGCAGCATGGCTCCCAGTGAGGAGGCTTTGCTGCCTCTGCCTCAATGAAACCAGGAGGCTGAGTGTAACCGACACCATTAACCCATAAGCACTTATCAGTTAAATACTTAGTCCTGTCCTCTTTAACAACTCTAGTACATAGTGGGAAGGGCACTAACCTGAGACCTGGATTCAAGACTTGTGTTACCACAAACTTCTGCTTCTGTAAAATGAGGATAGCAGGCACTTCCCTACCTTGCAGACACTATGGCTGTGTCTAGACTGGCCAGTTTTTCTGGAAAATCAGCCGCTTTTCTGGAAAAACTTGCCAACTGTCTACATGGCCACTTGAATTTCCGCAAAAGCACTGACTTCCTACTGTAAGAAATCAGTGCTTCTTGCGGAAATACTATGCTGCTCCCATTCGGGCAAAAGTCCCTTTTGCGCAAAACTTTTGCGCAAAAGGGCCAGCATAGATAGCTGAGATCTGTTTTCCGCAAAAAAGCCCCAATCACGAAAATGGCGATCGGGGCTTTTTTGCGCAAAAGCGCGTCTAGATTGGCCACGGACGCTTTTCCGCAAAAAGTGCTTTTGCGGAAAAGCGTCCGTGCCAATCTAGACGCACTTTTCTGAAAATGCTTTTAACGGAAAACTTTTCCGTTAAAAGCATTTCTGGAAAATCATGCCAGTCTAGACGTTGCCTATGCCAATGGGGACCATAGAAGTACCTAAGAAAAAATAGATAAGGTTATTTTTAAAGCTATATTAATATGCCCAATTCACCAATGTGTAAATTGAGCCTCAAATAGGGTAAGGGTATGTCTACACTACAGCACTAATTCGAACTAACTTAATTTGAATTAGTTAATTCGAACTAAGCTAATTCGAACTAGTGCATCTAGACCTAAAAACTAGTTCGAATTAGCGTTTTGCTAATTCGAACTAGCATGTCCACATTGAGTGAACCCTGAACCGGGGTTAAGGATGGCCGGAAGCAGTGCCGGCAGGGCATCAGATTAGGACTTAGAGCGTGGAGCTGCTGTCTCAGGCTAGCCAAGGGCTGTGCTTAAAGGGACCCAACCCCCACCCCGGACAGACAGTTCTCAGGGGTTCCCCACTTGCAAAGTAGTCCTGGCTTGGAGTGCCCTGAGTACCCACACTGGGCACATCACAGTACTCAGCCATCAGACCGGCTGCACTTGCCGCAGGCTGCCATCTGGGGGGGGGGTCCATCAGGGGGCTGCAGGAGAGCTTCCACCCCGAGGAGCCCGCAGAGCCACCTCAGTCCTTCCCATCGGGGGCTCATACCCCATTCCTCCCTCACCTCCTTCCACTTACCCCTCCCTAGCCCCCCTTCCTGATGTACAAAATAAAGGACACGTGTGTTCAAAAATAGAAACTCTCTTTATTGAACAAAACTTGGGGAGACTGGGAAAAGGAGGTGGGAGAGGGAAAGAGAGAGGGTGGGAGAGGGGAGGGCAACTAAAATGATCAGGGGTTTGTAACAGGTCCCATATGAAGAGAGGCTAAAGAGACTGGGACTTTTCAGCTTAGAAAAGAGGAGACTGAGGGGGGACATGATAGAGGTCTATAAAAGCATGATTGGTGTGGAGAGGGTGCATAAAGAAAAGTTCTTCATTAGTTCCCATAATAAAAGGATTAAAGGACACCAAATGAAATGAATGGGTAGCCGGCTTCAAACTAACAACAGAAAGTTCTTCTTCACAAAGCAAACAGTCAACCTGTGGAACTCCTTGCTGCAGGAGGCTGTGACGGCTAGAACTAGAACAGAGTTTAAAGAGAAGTTATATAAAGTCATGGAGGTTGGGTCCATGGAGTGCTATTAGCCAGGGGGTAGAAATGGTGTCCCTGGCCTCTGTTTGTGGAAGGCTGGAGATGGATGGCACAAGACAAATGGCTTGGTCATTATCTTCGGTCCATCCCCTCCAGGGTTCCTAGGGTTGGCCACTGTCGGCAGACAGGCTATTAGGCTAGATGGACCTTTGGTCTGACCCAGTACGGACGTTCTTATGTTTTTATGTTTTAAGCTCAGGGCTCAGGGCCGGGAGTCTCACTCGACCACCTTGATTTTCATGCCAGCCTGCTCCTGGGTGGCCAGGCTGGCAGCTATTCTGCCCTAGACAGCCACTTTCCTGTGCCTAGTGCGGAGGTCGTGGATGTTGGAGGCTTCCCCCCAAACCTGGATGAGGTCTACAATCTCCGCACTAGACCAGGTGGGCTCCCGCCTCTTGCGGCCCCGGGTAGGCTCCTGGGAGCTGCCAGCCTGGTCCCGGGAAGAGGGGGAGGGCTGGGGGGCATCGGGTGGCTGGCTCGATCCATGCCAGGTGCAGGGTCTGCTGGCTGGGTGCTGGCAGGCTTGCACCTGGCACGGGCACCGTAGCCAGACCGTGCCCCTTTAAGGGCTCTGGGGCCGGGAGGGGGGAGAAGAGTTTCCCTGGTGGTGCCCAGAGTGGCCACCAGGGAAAGCTGGGAAGGGCTAGCCTCCCACTAGTTCGAATCAAGTGGCTACACAGCCCTTAATTCGAACTACTTAATTCGAACTAGGCGTTAGTCCTCGTGGAATGAGTTTTACCTAGTTGGAATTAAGCGCTCCGCTAGTTCGAATTAAGTTCGAACTAGCAGTTTGCATGTGTAGTGCCTATGAAAGTTAATTCGAACTGACGGCTGTTAGTTCGAATTAACTTTGTAGTGTAGACATACCCTATGTGACTTGCCCTCAATCATACAAAGAGTCAGTACAGAACCGGAAATAGAACCCAAGAGTCCTGATTCCTGCCTCCCTCCCCCATTCTAATATCTACGGAGCAACATGAAGGTTTATCCAAGATGTTTTGGATTAGCTTTGCCAAGAGTGAATGTTGTTCTGAATTCAGTGTTGGTAAAGAGTCTCAAAAGTATGAAAACTATCCAGTCTTTCTGCTCTAGTAAGTCCATCTTCTGGATTCCTCAGCAAATGTATCAGTGTCCCTCATTTCAACAGTTAATGTACCTTTTCCTTTAGATGAAGTAAAAGATGTAGTACTAATTCCTGTGAGGATGGATGGTTTGCCCTTTGAATGGTGGCCATCGGCACACTGATTTATGTCGTTCCCAGCTTTTACAATGAAATCATAACGATCATTTTAAACTCAGACAATGGATTTTATTCCATTCATCACAAAACACTTCACAAATTCATGTCACTCAACATGTGTAACACTTGCCGAATCAGGCCAGGCCCTTCACAAACTGAAATGTACACTGTACAGGTATCATTTCCCCCCTATCACAGAAAGGCAGCCACCTCCAGGGTAAAACACATCAGCTGTTCAACAGCTCACAGAAACACTAACATTAAACACTGAAATTACAAAGGGGATTTGTGTAGTTAGAGTGCAGCTGGAATTTCCTTACATCCTCAGGCAACACAAGAATTATGGCCATAAATTTCTAGGAGTGATACAAAACATGGAAACCCCACAGCACCTGACATACCCATAAGAAGGTCAGGTATTTTGGGGGTTGGAGAGTATCCCTGGGCTGTGAGGCAAATCAATTATTTCATTATGCATTCATCTCTCATTCAGAACTAGCCCTTGTTTGTGTTTGATTGCTGGTACTGATAATGATGATGTTGAGAATTGCTATGATGAGAAATTGCAATCAGCTAAATAGCAGAAGAGGTTTTCCTTGGGGAAGGATAGACTAGGAAGAGAGAGTTATATAACTTGATTTAACAATAATTAAGATTGCCACACACGGTATACCTGCAACAATACCATAAAAGCAAAGGTACAAAAAATAAAGCCACCTGCCAGAACATATCTTCTATTCACAGCCACAAACCTTGCACTTCTACAACTACTACTTGCCAGTGGATTATTCCACCTTTCCTGCCCATCCTTTTCAAAATTGCTTCCTCCAAAAACACTGAACTGCTGATCAGTTTTCCCTTCCATAAATCCCTCTTCAGGACAGTACCTCTTGCCATCACTGTTCATCATGATGTTTGGTGCAGTGAAAAGAAATGTAACAGTCTGCCTCATCTCACAGGCCAGCCAAAGATGTATGATGTACAAAGGATATCCAACAGAAAGTCTATATTAATTAGAACTGAGTGAAGTATGTAAAAATTTCATTCAAATGGTTAAACGAATTCATTTCAGCCATAACCACACATATTTTGTGTTCAATTTCAACAACATTTCAGCAATCCATTTAACTGATACAAATGCTGGTGCAAAACAGATTTCTACAGTCAATGTTAATAGGTTCAAAAAAAAGGCACTGATTTAGAGCATGCTCATCCAGTGAGGGAAAGTGATACTGGAAGGGAGACATCCCACTGGTTTAGGGATAGTGTACAGTAATTATGATGATAGTGGGAGAATATATTCTAGTAAATGTAGGAGTAAATGGTTTGTACTGTTAGGTGGCTTAAATTTTCTTATATATAAAATGCAATATATGTGGATTTGTTTTAATTTCTTTTAGTTTTTAGGATACTGTCTTTGAAAGTAATGAAGATCTCTACACTTTCTCCTCTCCTAGACTACGTCTAGACTACATCCCTTTTTCGTAAAAGGGATGCAAATTAGACATATCACAATTGCTAAGGAAGCGGGGATTTAAATCTCCCCTGCTTCATTAGCATAAAAATGGCTGCTGCTTTTTTTCAGCATGGAGCTTTGCCGGAAAAAAGCGCCAGTCTAGACGTGGATCTTTCAGAAAATAAAGACTTTTCTGAAAGATCCCTTATTTTAAGAGGGATAAGGGATCTTTCGGAAAAGGCTTTATTTTCCGAAAGATCTGCGTCTAGACTGGCGCTTTTTTTCCAGCAAAGCTCCGTGCCGAAAAAAAGCGGCAGCCATTTTTATGCTAATGAAGCGGGGGAGATTTAAATCCCCGCTTCATTAGCAATTGCGATACGTCTAATTTGCATCCCTTTTATGAAAAATTCGTAAATCTAGACGTAGCCCTATAGTCTTAGAGGGGTAGCTGTGCTAATCTGTAACTTTAAAAACAATGAGTAGTCAAGTAGCACTTATGAGACTAACACGAAAGGTCATGATACAATATATTTTTGTTAGTCTCTTAGGCTACACTGCAGGGTTTTTGCGCAAGAAGTCTTTTGCAGAAGACTTCTGGTGCAAAAATTTCTTGTGCAAAAGCACGTCCACACCTCAAAGTGCATCGCTTTTGCAATGCACTTTTGCGCAAGAGAGTGTCCACACTGCATGGACTCTCTTGCACAAGAAATCTCTCATTGACATTCACAGAATGGCCATCAGAGCATCTGTGCTTTTTCGGATAGGCTCTATTTGCACAAGAAACCCCTGCAGAGCATCCACAAATGCCTTTTTGCGCAACAGCTGTAGCACAAAAAGGAGTTATGCCTTGTAAAAAGAGGTTTACCTACACTGGAAAAAGCCCTCTGTTCTGCCATTTTACTGCTGATTTACTTGCGCAAAAGTGCATTTGAGGTGTGGACGCTCTGCAGGTTTTTGAGCAAGAATACCTGCTTTTGCACAAAAACCTTGCAGTGTAGACATAGCCTAAAGTGCCACAGGACTATGCATTGTCTCTCTATATAGTATATTTTAATGAAGTGTCTCTGAAGAGATGTCATAGATCTACATTAGCATGTAAAATTTTGTTCCACTCTGAAAAGCAGGAATCTGGGTTGCAGGTTTATGTTGTTGAGGTGATTTTCATATAAAAACTTCTTGTTTAACAAGTTTTAAGACATTTTTTGTAACCTCACATATCTGAAAAACAAGCTGGCCTTTTTCTGGCTGATGTATCATCACCAGTAATAGACTCTGTAGGCCAAATACTTTCCTTATTTCATTACATTTGTGCAGTCCCATTGCTCTCAGCTGTAGCTATGCTCTCAACTATGGTACCATAATCTAGCCCTGCTACTGGAACTTGGTGCTGCTGCCCACTACAGAATAAAATTCTGCTTGTTCTTAGATGTGTTGGCTCTGCAGTACTTATAGGTATACAATTTTATTTTGCATAAGCATAAGTGTCTTTGTAAGCAAGCATCCAGTATGCTAGAAACATTGAGTAGAAGGATGAAATTGTTACATAGTCACTTATAAAGTAGTACCACTTTTCAATAATACGCCACAGTTGTATTCATTCAAAGTGAAATCCAATATAAAAAGTGCTAGATCCGTATAGCACATTAGTTGTCTTGTACAGAAATGTTTAGGGACTTAAACATTAAAATGTACTTTTTTGGCCGTTACCAAACCCTGCTTCAACAATGAATGAAATCAGAGCCCAAGTCCATTTTATAAAACATAATTTAATCCCTGTACTTCATCCATTATTGTGATTGCATTATCATATACATAATTCATCAAGTTAAAGAATATGCAGATAGCCCTGTGGACATATATTGTACATGATGATATTTCATTGACAAAAGCAGAACGTAATTGCATTTTAACCACTGAAAAAAGCAATGATCATATTTGGCAAGAGTTGAAAAAATGCAAGTTTTCCTTTAATCCTAGCATGTTTTCTTCTCTCTTTGCTTTTTCTTGGGAGCACTTCAGTTCTCAGAAGTCACGGTGTATGTTTTGGTCCCTCAGGCTTATTGGATAGCAAATAAGGAAAGGAAATCTCTCTAACAGAAAAGACTTTGGGATAGTATGGTAAACTACATGCTATGTCTCACAAGCACTGCAAATTCAGCTTGCCCTTGCATTGAGGAAAACTTCAAACCATCAATTGTTTGGTGATTAGACCATCCACATGTAATTTGGGGAACATATTTCCTAATCCTTTCAGTTTTGTTCAGCAAACATTTGAACATACCGCATGACCATTTTAAATCAATTTTACAGATCCATAGGTTGGAACCCCAATAGGATACCAAAATTGACACAGCTTGAAGTGGTACTGTCATGATATCTGGCTGGCAAACTAAATTCAAAGTCTTGATGAAAAAAACTGAAAAAATCCATGAAATATTTTCAGAAAACAGAAATTTTCATCTATGTTTCTTTTGACCAACTTGAATCTATTATAGTCACAAAGACCAAGGATAGGGACATTTTCTGCCCAGGATATGTGCCCTAATAAAAGATAGTTGATGCTCTTACTGTATGTGCTCTCTTGGCTGCCTAGACTCTGTCCATCTGCTAGAATGGCTTTGTGCCAGTTCACAAAGTGATCTGCCAGAACAGATGCCAAGAAATCCCGCAGCAAAGAGTTTAAATATTCAAATTATATAATGTTGCTAATGCCGTGTGTCAACCCTGTTGACACCTACATTTTATGAAAGATGATATCTATGTACTGGAGGAATTCAAAAATTATTCATAGGTTATAAGGTCAGAAAGGACCATTATGATCATCTAGCTTGACCTGCTGTGGAACAACACAGGGGATTTGGCAGTGGTTTTACAGAAAAGAGCTGTGGATTGAAGAACCCTACATTAGGAAACTGAGTTTTCCCCCATTATTAAACAAAGCAACTTTTTATTTCTAATTATATCCTCTGCCATCCCCTTCTCTCATCTAATGATACTGTCTCTGCTCCCTTCCTCCCCCCCTCTTTCTTGCTGTCTTCTATTCCTTCATACATTCTGGCAATGCTTGATCTAGTCCACTGTGTCAGATGCCCTCTCTTTTGTCATTCAACTTCTTCTGGAAAGTCCCTTTACCAGAGAAGGAGCCAAAGTGCTAACCCATGTCAATCAACACCATCACCTTAGTCGTGTAAAAGGAATAAAATGACTTACATGGTTACCTTGCTCTGGGCCTCCAAGTATTTTTGTTAGAGCTTAAACTTTTTGGGTCATATTCAAAGAGGATGTGTGAAGGGAAGGTGATCTTTGAACAGGATTCTCTCCACTATTGTGTTGAATCAAATGACTCATAAGAGACAACTAGGTTGTTAATGAGTATTCAATGCAATCTCATAAGGTCTGAGTAATAAATACAAAGTCCCTAGCCTTGATTTTGCCAGAAGCTGCAAATGAGCAATAAGGGATGGATCACTTTGATGATTACTTATTCTGTTCATTTCTTCTGAATCACCTCATATTGGCCACCATCCAAAGACAGGATACTTGGCTAGATGGACCATTGGTGTCACCCAATATGACCATTCTTATGTTTTTATGGTAATCAATTCATGATGATGATCAATACTTGTTGAAATTACATAACCAATATGAAATACAAGGAAAAATCACTGTAAGCTAGAGCCTTATGGTCTTCAGCAAGACCACCGTTGAGGTCAAATAAATAGACCTGTGCTCAAAATATAGTCTTCTCCAGCCTGGTCTTTCAATGTCCAATATAACAGGAATCAAAGAGTCTTCCTTGGAGTTCCTTGGACTTTCACATTTCCAGTGAACTGCCACAAAGTTGTGATCCAAATGGCACAGTTATCACAGTCAGATATATAAGCAGTGCAATCCTCACAACCTAACATAATCAATTGCTACCTTAAAAGGAGAGAAGAGACCTGTTCCATTGAAAGAAACCACCAAGAAACCTCGTCCATGAAAATTCAACTATTATACCATACAGGCTATAGCAGCTCCATAGCACAGCTATTAAATACGGACAAATTAGCTGAGATGGAATAACCAGTAAAGGCCTGATCCAACTGCCATTAAAGACCATGAATAGATTTTTTTGTCTTTTAGTGTTTGCAGACAATGTATTTCATGCAAGCGTACATGTGCGCCCAGTCCCAAAGCCAGAGAATTTTGCCTAGCACTACCCATAGGGGCAGCGCTCAAGCCTGCTGGCCCGTTACTCTCTCCCCTGACTATTTAAGGACAGCACTATCTCTGCCCCACCAGTTACTTCTTACTGCCTATAGCTTGAGTTTTAGTTCTCAGTATGTTTTTTGCAAGCTTGTGTCCCAGTGCTGTCTGTGGGTTTTACTGTATCTAACTGCTAGTGGTTAATTTATAGTACCATTAATTTAGTTTTTTTATAATATATGAGATTTGGCTGGTGTGATACCTTCCCTGAGGTTGAAACACTACCTGGTGTGGGTAGCCAGACCCAGTAGTGACCCCTACATTCAATGTGTCTTTTGCATTGGGGAAAAGAATATTTAAGAAAGTACTTCACCTGCAAGTCATTTGAGCAGATAATTCAGGTTGCCAGAAATTTATACACTTGAAGCAGCACCTTCCGGAAAAGGCCATGAGGCCCATTTCAGCACCCAGGGTCTCCACAACGTGTCAGGCCCCAAGAGGGTATCTTAGATGATATGGGCTATTGTTGAGCAGGATTCATATTTCTTTCCCAGGAGGAAAAGAGACTTTCTGCTTTCTCTGGTCCTCCTAGAAAGATGTCTCATAAAACAGATTGGAGCTGTTTCTTCTCCCTTTCAAAGAAGAGTTCAGACTGGCACCATGAATTGTGTGGTGAACATGGGATAAATCAGGCTCTTAAGCCTGCTTTCTGGTAGCAGGAGGAAACTGACACCATGCTGCAGGGTATCTGTTGAGTCCATTATTGATTAATTTGTTGTCAGCATGGACAGTTTCTATGTCAGGGCAGCATCAGACTTGCTTTGCCTGCCTGTTCATCATTTTCCACTAATTCAGAAATGTTCCGCTGTGGTGTCCTGAGCCAAATGGGCTTCTATGCTTCTTCTAATTCTGGGTGAAAAGTTGAAATAACCCATGTTTTTGATACTGAGGGGCTTATCATCGAACGTACAATTTTCAGTGCCTATAACAAATCCGGTGCACGCTGCACATATGGGATTTATGCTGGTTTCAGCTTCTTTACTGATATTTGCTCTATTACTGAGTGTGAGCTATATATGAGTATTTAAAGCACTGACTGATTTACTTTTGTTGGTACCAGTGCATCATGTATTCTGAACTTTGGATGGGGCTGGACATTTACTGGCCACTTTAGGGGTAGCTCCTCCATTGCTTGTGGACTACTTGGAAGGTTTGTCAGAGTCAGGCTCAGAGACCTCTTCCTCCTTTTCTTCACTTTTTCAATATTCTTGAAAATCATTGAGACCTCCGGTGGATCACCGACAATACTGATACCATTTCCATAGCAAAGATACGGGTCCTTGGCCCAAATCCTATTCACCAGCCATGTCAAAGTCAGACCCGCAATGGCCTCAATAGGATCCTTGATGTTCTGCAGTCAGCAAAGTCTTGATCCTTGGCTCACTCCACAGTGAAGCCACCTATACCACTGGTAGCCTTTCCTCCTGAATCTCTGGGACTGCAGCCACAAATAGGGGCTGCTCCTGATGAGCTGGTTCACTCTGAACCATAGTTAGAAGCATCACTAGAGATTCTGGTGGCTCTGCTTCCTTCTACTTCTTCATCTCCAAATGACAGATTCTTTATCCCCTTTACCTGAGGATTCTAAATAATTACAGAACCTCCTGAAGAACATGTCTAAACAGGCCATCATCAGAAGAAGAAGCTGATATTCTAGAAGTGGAAACAGACCTTAACATAAATACTGCTCCACCATAAAAATGGAAGAAATTAGCATGGCAATAAGATCCTTAAAGAATGGTAAAGCTCCAAGACATGACATAACTTCAATGCTGAATTGTTCAAGGCAGACCCAGAACTTTCAGCCACTATTCTCCAACCACTCTTTACAGCATTAAGGGAAGGGAAGCAGGTACTAGAGGAATGGACAAATGGAATTATTGTCAAGGATACCCAAGAAGGGAGCACTCAATGACTGTAACAATCGGTGCAGCATCACTCTTCTCACAATACCAAGCAAGATCCTTGCTAAGATCATTATTCAGCGTTTCGTAGATGCTGTTGACAAATCACTGAGGAAAGAACAAGCTGGCTTTCACAAATGAAAGGGGGGGTATGTAGATCAATTTTGTGTACTGCGTAACATCATTGAACAACGCATTGAATGGCAGAGGCAGTTGTTCATCAACTTTCTTGATTTTGAAAAAGCCTTTGACAGCATTCATAGGGATAGTCTTTGGCATATTCTGAGAGCATATGGAATACCACAGCAAGTAGTACAGCTCATTAAGAGCTTTTAAAATAATTTCACATGCAGCATGGGAAACAATGATCTATGCTTTAAAGTTAAGACTGGAGTTTAAAAGAGAACTAGATAAATTCATGGAGGTTAAGTCCATAAATGGCTATTAGCCAGTATGGGTAAGGAATGGTGCCTCTAGCCTCTGTTTGTCAGAGGGTGGAGATGGATGGCAGCAGAGAGATCGCTTGATCATTATCTGTTCGATTCACTCCCTCTGGGACACCTGGCATTGGCTACTGTTGGCAGATAGGGTATTGGGCTGATGGACCTTTGGTCTGACACAGTATGGCCATTCTTATGTTCTTATGAGTATGGCAGGGATGTGTCATGTCTCTGAGGCTCTTTAACTTAGTCATAGACGGGGTTATGTGGCATGCAATAGAAGATGAGCCAAGAGGCATTAGACGGACTGTCTTCTCCATATTAGAGGGCCTTGATTTTGCTGATGATCTAGTGCTGCTCTCCCATATGAATTGTCATATGTAAGAGAAGACAAATCAACTTTGCACCTTCAGAAAACAGGGTTAGAGTTAGCTAAGAGTTAGCCAGAAGAAGACAGCAGTCATGACCCTAAATATTGAGGCACCAGCACCCGTTAAGATCGATGTCCATGACCTACCTATCACAGGGTACGTCTAGACTACCGCGTTTTGTCGACAGATACTGTCGACAAAACTTCCGTCGACAAAGAGCGTCCAGACACATTGAGTTCTGTCGACAAAGCAAGCTGCTTTGTCAACAGAACTCCATAGTCTGGACGCAACGTTACAGGCAATAACACCTTCTGTCGACAGAGTTCTGTCGACAGAAGGTGTTATGCCTCGTAAAATGAGGTATACCAGTGTCGACAAAACTGCTGAGTTCTGTCGACGTTATGTCGACAGAACTCAGCGGTAGTGTAGACGCTGGTATGGTTTTGTCGACAAAAGTCCACTTTTGTCGACAAAACTAGGTAGTCTAGACACACCCACAGAGAGCTATACATACTTGGGTAGTAGTATTGGGCAAGACAGAGGCATCAGAAGTGATATCCAGAGCATACTTTGTAAAGCCAGAAATGTCTTCATGAGTCTGAAAGTTGTATGGAAGTCACCACATTACAGCATCCATACTAAACTGAAGTTTTATCAGAGCTGTGTATTATCAACATTATTACATGGATCAGAATGCTGGTGGATGGCAGAGTACAACCTTGATAAATTGTCAATTTTTCACACCAGAAGTCTTCAGAAAATCCTCCGTATTTTTTGGCCAAAAATAATTTCACATCAGGACCTGCTTGCATGGTGCAAACAAGATAACATGGCCACCATCATTATGAAAAGATGCTGGAGATGGATTGGGCACTTGCTCAGGAAAGATGGAAGCTCCATCACAAAGATTGCTGTGCACTGGACCCCTGAAGGGAAGCGGAAATGAGGTCAACCCAAGACAACATGGTGTTGAAGTAGAAATGAAGAGCATGAATCACACTTGGGGCACTATTGAGAGGCTGGCCAGTGACTGACAGAAGTTGAGGACCTTTGTTAATGCCCTATATGCTAGTGGGCATAAAGGGCGATGATGATGATGAAGAAAATGGCTTCAGCCTTGGGTATTCAGGCTGAGTTTGTTCAGGAGAATATCCATAAATTGCTTGATATTCTCTAGTCCTGCTCCACAGACACACTGGCAAGTTTATAGAATTATAGTCTCTTCTGTAATAATGAGAAGTGCGTCATGGTCATAGAATTGTGATATCGCTCCTGAGATCCAACAGATAATTGAGGACTTCAACTTTGGTCAATATTTGTTTTTGGAGAAAACTAATGAAATGTTATAATCTTTTAAAGATTCTCAGGCTATGTCACTTTTTTTGGGGGTGGGGAGAGGGGTACTCTGGCAATAAAGAGGTGTCACTTCCTAAGGAAACAGCAGCAATAGTTCCTTCAGAGTTTCTTTAAGTCAAATTATTCTTCTAGCCAGCAGAACTTTTCTAGAAGCAGACACAGGTCACTTTGGAGAAGATTTTCTGGTCCCAATTTCAACTGGCTAGTCACTCTTTAAATTAGTTTTTGGCAAACAGTGAATTTGAGTCACTCTGAGTTTGATATTCCAGTCTTCAAGCTTCAAATCATTTCCTCTCAGCTTGGGACAGGGGATCCCACTTCTACAGGGTTTGGGATACAATAAACATGGACAAGTGAGCTCTAAGTATTGTGGGACTAGGTTATGCCATTTAATTCCTGTCCATTCCCTATTCTCATTCTCCTATCTTGTCCCTTTCTAGGAACCCCTATCATAAGTCTATGCTTCTTCAGCAGGTGCAGACTCTCTGGGATTCAGGCGCCATAGAGTATTTTCTCTTTCAGAATCTGATTCTATAACAGTACTTTCTACAGAAGGGATGAGACTTATCCTTGATCTCTGTTGTCTCTCCATATACAACAAATATATAACATTTCTAGCTACTATTCTCCCAGCTTTAATTCACAGTAAAATGGATGGACTGGAGCAGCATGTCTCAGAAAAAGATAAATTCATGTCTTTCCATACCCACACAATCAGTTAGTGAGAGGCAAGTCCAGAGATCAAGTCCTCTGTTTATATATTCACTGGCAACACCGCCACATTGTACTATGTGCAGAAGCAAGGAAGAGCCCACTCCAATCAACTTTGTCAGGTAGTGATCCAATTTCAGCAGTTCTGCATCAAAAGACAGCATAATTCCTATTCACTTAACAAGGTCCAGAGCAGTGGTGGGTAACCTGCAACCCATGGCCCGCATGTGGTTCACTGGGATTCCACCTGCAGCTTGTGGACCTCTGTCTGTTCTCGGTCTCTCCTGTACTAAAAGACAGCTTTGCTTGTTGCTATCACACATGTAAAAAGAATAAGAGAGCTTCGCTCTTTAATGATTGACCCTTGTATATTTTATTCAAACACAAAATGGCCTTAACGCCGCATCCAACATTTTTGTTTAAAGTACTTTTTTCAGTTTCATTTAACCAAATAATTTATTTACCGGTATTCTCTCCCAAGCCATGTTCAAATGCAGATGAGCCGCAGCTTCATTAATTGGGTATTTGATGAATCTTGACATTTTATTTAGATAAGAGTGTACCATTTCATTCGTTGGCTCATAATTTTGTCTCCGATGCAGATCAGATGAAGTGTCAGGCAATCGCCACACAGATAATCCAAATAGATATCTTTCTGTATTTTTATAGCATATGGAGTAGCTTATTGATTTAGGGTTCACGTGATAATTGATCATATTTCACAACAACATTGCAATATTGGACATTTGCAGAGTTGCTATGTGGTCTTCTGTGTATACTTTTACCAAACACAGTACTATTAAGGCTGCATCTAGATTAAATGTAAACTTTGGAAAAGCAGTTCTGCAGCCATTCTTAAGGAGAGTCCTAGTTTACCTCTTTCTGATACAGCTTCTGAGTCATCTGAATGGAATTAACACCTGCAACCACTCGAAGAAGAAAAGATGGTTACCTACCTGTATGGTGTAGTTCAAATTGGGTAGCATATTTTGAGCTCCAGGTGCAGTGAAGATACAGCCTCAGTGTGAAGAAAATAAGGCGGTTTGGGGTAGCACTGCCCTGAAATAGACAAAGATGGGCCTAAGGTTATGTCTACACAGCAGCGTTATTTTGGAATAAGCTATTCCGGAAGCGATATTCTAGAATAGCTTATTCCGAAATAACACATCTACACACAAAATGTATTTAGAAATAGCGCGTCCACATTGATTGGATGCTGAATTGCATTTAAGGCCAGGTAAGCAGGGCATCAGGTCAGTAGTTACCACGTGTGGCTGCTGCTTTAGGCTAGCTGAGTCTCATGCTTAAAGGGACCCCCTTGGACAGCCATTTCTCAGGTTTTCCTGCTTGCTTGCCTACCTTCCTGAGGAACAGCAAAGCATTTTCTCTTCTTGCTCTGGTTGCTCTGACTCAGGACACCACAGTACTCTCCACTATGGAGCAGGAGCTGGCTCCAGGCACTCTTCAGCTCTTAGAGCTTTTACTGTCTGCAGGCTGCCTCCCAGGCTCTGCAGGAACCCAACCTCCAGGGCTTCTTGGAGACCCTCCTCAGGTATGTGGGGGAGCGGCTACAGGGCCTGGATGCCACCCACTGTGGTTTGGCTGCCGTGTCCCACTGCATGTGGCATCTGGACAGCAGTGCAGACTGGTGTGACCACATCATTCTGGAGCAGTGTGGAGGCCAAAAATGGCTCCAGAACTTTTGAATGAAGAAGGGCACTCTTCCTCGAGATGTGTGAGTGGTTTGCCCCCTCCCTGAGTTGACGGGACACACACATGAGGCCTGCCATCCCCCTCCAGAAGTGTGTCACCATCGCCCTCTGGAAACTCTCCACACCGGACAGCTACTAATCCATAGGGAACCAGTTCAGTGTATGGAGGGAGAAGCAGGAGGGAGAGAGGGAGTGGGAGGAGGAGTGATAGCTGGAGAGGGAGCAGAGGCTGGAGCAGGAGAAGGCAGCATGCTCTGCACCAGGGTGTGCACATCATTGCACAAGGAATGGCCCTGTGCAAGCAGCTTCCGCTGGCTCTCCCACCATAGCTACAGGTCCTCCTCCACCTAGCGGTCGGTTATACTGTGCAGGGCTTGCAGTGCTGCCAGATGCTGTCGCTGGTATTCATCCATTGGACGTGCACGCCTGCGGAAGCCTTGGGTGCGGGAGGATGTTCTGAGTTGTGTGGGCTACCCTCCACTTGCAGCTGGTCTGGCTGTAGAGAACAAAGAAAGACGATCAGTCATCCCAGGGGACACAATGCTGGAAGCCCAGCCCCCCTCTGCAAGCCCAGAGCAACAGTTCTCGGTGCTGTCACATCCAATGTGCATGGAACCAGGCCATGTGTGCTATGGCCAGTGACCCCTCATGTCCCCAGGACTGGGGGCTGCCCCAAGACTGTGGTCATGCCTGTGTGTGGGAGTGCTGAGTGTGTGTGTGTGTTGGGGGGGGGGGGTCCCCTGCCTCCTTCTTGAGAGGGCTTGTGGACGGAGGGCATCCCACCCCAGGGTCAGGAGCCTTGCAGCTCTATCCAGACACCCTGTGGCCAAGAGCCCAAGTCTTCTATGTTGCAGCCTGCTGGGGACCAAATGCTTAGGAGAGGCACAGCACATGATCTCATGTGCATAGGTGGCTGCATGATCCATGGCCAGAAAGGGCCCAGCATGAAGTGCCTAGCTCCCCCCCCCCACCCGCTGAATGATGGGAAAGTTATGGCACTCACATGACATTCCTTCCCCGGCCTTGGACGACGCCTGGGAGATGTCCTCAGGGTGGCCACGGGGCTCCTAGATCTGGTTGGGGGTCAGGCTGGCCTCCTCCTGGTTCTGGGTCTCTTCCTCCTCTTCCTCGCCATCATCTGGGTCCCAGGCGAGGACAATGATAGGCGTCTCTACCTCAGGGTATGTCTACACTACCCTCCTAGTTCGAACTAGCGGGGTAATGTAGGCATACCGCACTTGCAAATGAAGCCCGGGATTTGAATTTCCCGGGCTTCATTTGCATAAGCGGGGAGCCGCCATTTTTAAAACCCCGCTGGTTCGAACCCCGTGCAGCGCGGCTACACGGGGCTCGAACTAGGTAGTTCGGACTAGGATTCCTATTCCGAACTACCGGTACACCTCGAGGTACCTCCTCTATCAGCTCCTTGAGTATCCTGGGATGCATTTCATCAGGACCTGGTGACTTGCTGACATCTAACTTTCCTAAGTGATTTTTAACTTGTTCTTTGTGTATCCTATCTTCTAAACTTACCCTCTCTCTGCTTGCATTCACTATGTTAGGCACACCTCCAGACTTCTCGGTGAAGACCGAAACAAAGAAGTCATATATACAGGTAGGTATGAGGCTCTGCCCCAGAGCAGGAGCTGCCCTTCTTGGCCCTGGCATAAGACTGGCGTAGCTCATTGAACTTCATCCTCACCTGTTCTGGGTGCAGATGTGGCCTTTGCTCCCCAGGCTGTCTGCCACATGTGGCCATAGATGTTGGTGTTCCTGGATCTGGTGCGGAAATCCTAGAAGTTTGTCTTGTCCCCCCAAACCTCAGTAAGTTCCAGGACCTCCGCACCAGACCAGGAAGGCGCACATTACTTGCGGCCCCTTGCAGGCTCCTGGGAGCTTTGTGAATGTGGCACTGTAAAGAGCTCATAAAATGAGCTTTGCCAGAATTAGTGTGAGAATCCTATCTTTATGTTTACCACTGCTCTTTTTCATCTCTTCTCTATTATTTTACAATGATTTGCCAGGTTTTTTATTCTGCATTTCTATTCAGTATATAGATGTATTTAATTCTCCACTAGACCTATTTCTTATACCACATTCATATTTCAGGTGTTACATATAAGCATTTTAAAGAAGAGAGTGCTACTAAAATAGAGAATGAGGAAGTGTTTTATATTTTATACGTTTTTCATGTTTTGTGACATCTTTTCATCTAGACAGTGAAGAAAGTTTAAAAAAAGAAAATGGACAGAATAGGACAATGTACAGTCTAAGTTAAATAAGTGAAACTTTAGTCAAGTGAGAAATATTCATTATAACAGAAATACCTGAAATTACATGGGAAACAGCTATAGCAGTTGGCAGATTACGATTCAAGTACTTGTAAATTTTTATGACACTGAAAGTATATTTTAAAAGAAGTGTGAGAAAAGGTTCAGAATATAGTGATGGCACTAAAACAGGCCTAGTTTTTACCTAATGATAGCTAGAAGAGATTAGCTCAGTATCTGCAGGAGTTCTTTACGCTCTTCATAGAATGTACCCAACATAGTCCAGATGCTCACATTAACTGGTGATTCTAGGAGGCAAATTTTTAAGCCCCTGCCCTGTGACAATCTCCAAGTGGGGTGGATTGTCAGATTGTTCCACAGCCTCAGCCTCAGCACAGCCCAAGCTTGAATGTGTACACCACAATTAAATAGCCCATTAGCCCAAACCCTGCAATCCTGAGTTAGCTTTCACAGGCCAGTCATAGGTTTTTAATTACTATTTGGACATACCAATAGAGATCACTGAAGGATCAGGGACTTAAGGCCTGAGCCAAAGCCAATTGAATTCAGTAGGAGTCTTTCCACTGAGTTCACTGGACCACTGTTTTATATTCATAATATTCTACATATTATACATGAGTTAAGTAATATTTTTGCAAAAGTATTCAGTTACACTAAATCTACTATGAATCAATTCAGGAACACCTACTGGAGTGGCAGTAAATGAGAAAATAAGATGCATTATTGCACCTAGAAAGGCGTTTTTATGCTTTGGGGACTTAATTCTGTGAGGCCTGGTCTACACGAGGGGATAAATTCGAATTAAGATACACAACTTCAGCTTCATGAATTGCATAGCTTAAATTCAAAGTATCTTAATTTGAATTTTGGTGCATCCACCCTGCGAGAAAGCGAAGGGAGTACACTTTCCCTTTGACATCCCTTACTCCCAGCATCGTGTGTCTTCCCTAGACCCGCTAATTTGAACCCCAGAAGATCTACTGCGGCTTCTTTGGTCTTATCTGTAGTGTAGATGTGACCTGAGCTACTGAGCACCCTCAAATACTATGGATTTAATAGGAATTCAATGCTTGTAGGTTTAGGCCTGCTAGACTAACCTGGCCATTTAAGACTCTTATAAAGTCAAATATCACAGTTAGCGTGCCCCCTCAAATACTAATGTACGCTGTTGTAGTTTTGAGAAACATACACAGGGAGAACAGGTGAATTTCTAGACATGCTTGGATGAAACCAATAATAATCTCTTCACAATTAATTCAATATTAGGATAATTATTTTTAAATAGGGAACTATGCATGATTGAACATATGGATTTGGCTGTGCGGCAGTATAAATAGAGCTGCTTTTCTAGATTCTGCTATTTATCTTAAAAAAAAAACCACACTAAAGTTTGACTGACACTAATTTCCCGAACAAGATACCCTAGAAACTCCAGTTTATCTCATAAAATCATAACAGACAGGGTTTGTGATGTCCCCTCTGCAATATTCTTTATTCTGTCAGTTTATAGCATTTGAAATGACGGAAAGAGATGCGTTCCTTTCATATGCCAGCTAGAAGAACAGAACCTGTCACCAACAGTGTAATGTGCTGTGTATTATCACTCTGACTGATCCAGAGGCCCAGAGACTGTCATCTTTTTAGACTGTACAAGTCAACACAAATAAAACTGAGGAGGCAAATGATAATGTCTGAGATAGATCCAGGCTCATTCTGGCCATTACTTTTTATTCAAACCTTAGAGATGACATGATGTGAAAAATGAGCCTGTGTCTAGTTCAGTGCCCATTAGTGTGTGAGCACATTATCTTCCACTTTTCACATTGAATCTCTCTGTACACAGCATGGCAGTTATATCTATGCAGCCAGTCAGCTTTAGGGGGGGTTGTGAGTACCTTTTTCCCCCCTTAATGTATAGCAAATATTGAAACCAAATGATGTATTGGAAGCACTTTTGGACATATTTTTTTTGAATGGTTCTGTACATATACTTTACACATTTCTCTCCATAGTGTAGAGCAGATGCAGCTCTAAAATAGTTCTTTCAGACTTTTGGAAAGTATTCTCAAATGGGTTTGACATGAGTGACAGCGAGGTTCCTCTTTACCTTAAAACTAGATTCCAGCCCTACAAGTTCCTAACTATTGTATTCAATGTATCTGCATTTCTGGAATTCTAATGCATTCATTCTCACAAATGGGAATGAAAAGTGTCATTTTGCGACATGTACAGTATATGTAGACCTTTGTTTTCTGTAATAATTGATTATCTAAGAAAAATAAACTGTTTTTATGCTACAGTCAGATGACAGGATCCTTATACAGTCTGCATAACCATAAAATAAACATCTTTGTTGCCTGCTGATGTGGAGAAATCAATTAATTTTTCATATCATTCCTTAAGTGTCACATTATTTTGGCCAGAGATCGCAAATTGCACTATGAAAATGTGCCTTTCAACAACTCTATTGGATACAAAAACTGACAGACCTCAATGAGTACATTTGCCGCCTTTAAAAATAACTGAAGGAAAACCATGCTTCCAACATGAATCAGTTTCCTGAGGAGTTTTTAGCACGGTCACTAGCACTATTAATACCCAAGTAAAATTCCTGTTTCTCTCCTGTATAACCTTTAATTACCCCCACCACCCCAAAAATATCCCTCAATTACCTTGCGGGCAGAATTATGCATATTTTAAAAGTTCTCCTAGGGATATAACACTAAACGTTGGGTTGTTATGGTTCAGTGGTTTAAATTATAGTGTACTTAATTAAAACAGTGTAAAAAGCTGTCAGTATTCCATATAATTTGAAAGACTTTGATTAGTGGGGTTTTTTTTACTATTACAGCATACTTAGCTTTGCCATTATATTGTCATTTACTATCACCTTATCATTGAAAGATGCTTTCAAGGCTATAGCGTAAACAAATCAGAATTATTAGCTAACGAATCAGGTTACAAGTCCATCCTGTTGCTGGGGTTCTTTCACTTATTGTCCTACAAGAGGAGCAGAAGCAAACAGACTTTGTGGTTGGCCATTTGTATTTCACAACAGAAAGTGTAAAATTTTCAAGCTAGGAATATTGTTGTATTTGGTTAATTTTTTACATTAGGAAATGGTTGAAATTGTGATGTCTTCTTTCTTACAGAAGCTCATGGACATACTGTTCATAGAGACAGTAAAAAAGAACAATTCAAACTACTAGAAGAAATATTTGTTTTAAAAGATGTTACTTTTCCATATGTCTGGTTTGTTATTATTAGCCTCATCCTTTTGGTTAAAAAAACAAACAAAATAAAACCTACCAACACGAAGTAGTCAACATGCTGATTTTTTGAAAATTATTATTTTCATTTAACTCGGACTATGCTACTTCAATATATGCAAATCCATAAGGATGGGTCTCCCCAATAATCTACACCAAAGGTAATTTCTTTCCATAGTTCCCTCTTAAAGACAATGTACGTGTGAGAAGACTTCCAAAAACGAAATCTTTCAGCAGTAACTGAAACAGAGTGTAATTTAACAACTATACTGTTATGTCTGGAATAGCCATGATTTTGAAGTAATTGTCTAATTATCCACACTGACCACAAATAGTCTTAATTGGGAGAATTTCCTTGGAAATTCCAACTGAAATACCAAGCAATATGAAGAGTTACTGTTATAACAGTAGAGGGCAGCATCGTATGTTGGATATAGCCATCTAACTACTACATGAGGAGGAAAATAAGAGGACAAAAGGTTGAACGGCTGTTTTATCACCGATGCAATAATAATGACAATAACTCTACTAACACACCTTTCCCCATGGACAAAAGTAAGAAAGAAAAGTGTGTCCATTTACTCTCTTGGGTGATAACATTAATTTTTATAACTTTAAAGCTAGAACAAAATATCTTGGTCTTTTCACACTTACACCCATGTAACTTGGGATAAACAATTTTGGGGTTTCTGTACCTCTCTGCACCTCTTGCTCCACTCACTTGAACATGTGGGTTGTGCCCATGAAAGCTCATGATACTATATACATTTGTTGTTAGTCTTTAAGGTGCGATAGGACACTCGTTTTTTTTCTTTTCTGCCTAGTTATTCTTGACAAAACATTGCTTCAAAGTTTTATTCATTAATCTCTTACAGTTGCTAGTTTGTAGCTGATTTCCTCTGCTCGATAATTATTTTATTTTATTTTATTGAGTCTAGCTTCCTACTGGCATCCAACATCACAATGGAAGTTTGAAGAAACATTGAGATTTCCATTTGTTAACTCAGCTAAGACCTGGTACAGTACATTACAAAAGGATGATATGTTTGATAGGCATTTAATTCTTCTCATGGAGTTCGCAGCACCATGGAATTACCTTTGCAAATAGTTTGTATATGAAGGAGAGATGAAGTATTACTATTGTATAGTTGAAGGGGTCACTGGAAAGAATAAGGTTGCTGTATTCAGAAGGAATAGTGAATGTCCCAAATTCAGGTACCCGAAAGTGTTTGTTACTAGAATATGAACAGACTCGAGCAAACTACCTGAATGTGAACCCTGTTTAAAGAAATGTGTGAACAGAAGAGGAAAACATGTAACACTATGATCCAAAATCAATGCACAGATGATGAGCCATGAAAAAATTCTAGTGAAATGAGGCAGCTCATGCAATTATGATGGTATGTTTACGGATGCTTCAAGCACCTTGAATTGCTGGGGGATACAGTTTTGCCCTCAAAGATTTTATATCTCCAGGAGGAGGGGAGGATGTTACCTGAGCTAAAAGCTCTAATAGCTTGGGATGGTTTTCTCTTTAAAGTAATTTATATTGCTGAAAGGACAACTCCCTTGGGGGTATATTATTTGAAATTGTTGTTAACACACAAAAGATTTTTCTTTCTTTCAAGAATACCTTTTTAAATTTTACAAATTCTTAAATTGCAAATGAACAATTCCTTTTGAACCATTTTATGCTTCTGGAGGGATTCCTCTTGCCATGAGAACCATCATTGTATAAAGCGTGAGCAGGTTCTCTCTCCTTCCCCTGCCAACAAAAGCTGTGGCTCTGCACTGCACTATGAAGCATACAGCAGCATCTACAGAAGATATTATGTAGGGAATCTTAATTAGGCATATACCGGTAGTTCAAAATCTGTTCAGGATGGATTATCTGAATGAATACTGGTAAATTATCTTTTTATTATCCCTTTAGGGTGTGTCTAGACTACAGGGTTTTTCCAAAAAAAGTGGCCTTTTTTTAAAAAAAAAAAAAAACTTCCCCTGCATCTAGACTGCCACCACGTTCTTTCTAAATTAAATCAAAAGAATGCAGCATTTTTTTCTACCACAATAAACCTCATTTTATGAGGAAGAATGCCTTTTTTCAAAAGTGTTCTTTCAAAAACTGGCATTCTTGAATGCAAACAGGGCTTTTTCAAAAGAGAGCATCCAGACTGCCTAGGTGCTCTCTTTTGAAAAAGCCACTGACTTTTTTGAAAGAAGTGGTTGCAGTCTAGATGTTCTCTTTTGAAAGAGGCTTGTAGTCTAGACTTTCTGCTGGGGAAAATGGATTGGATAACAGGCATCTGATACTTTTACTTCCCTAGACTCAAGTGGAGAAGCAGCCAAATATTGGGGAAAATAGCACCTTGGGGCACTACAGTTATACATCTATGGTAGATTGCTTAAAAATGGAAGAACAACACAGCGGGGCAGAGGCTGTCCAATAAGTTCTTGGACTGCATTGGAGACAACTTTTTATTTCAGAAGATTGAAAAAGATACCAGGGAGGAAGCTGTTATAGATCTGATCCTAACAAATAGGGAAGAACTAGTTGAGAATTTGAAACTGGAAGGCAGCTTGGGTGAAAGTGATCATGAAATCATAACGTTCACAATTCTAAGGAAGGGTAGAAGGGAGAACAGCAAAATAGAGACAATGGATTTTGGGAAGGCGGATTTTGGTAAGCTGAGAGAGCTGATAGGTAAGGTCCCATGGGAATCAAGACTGAGGAGAGTTGGCAGTTTTTCAAAGGGATGTTGTTAAGGGCCCAAAAGCAAGCTATTCCGCTGCGTTGGAAAGATAGAAAATATGGCAAAAGACTGCCTTGGCTTAACCACAAGATCTTGCATGATCTAAAAATGAAAAAGGAGTCCTATAAAAAATGGAACGTAGGACAAATTACAAAGGATGAGTATAGGCAAACAATACAGGAATGCAGGGGCAAGATTAGAAAGGCAAAGGCACAAAATGAGCTCAAACTAGCTATGGGAATAAAGGGAAACAAGAAGACTTTTTATAAATACATTAGAAGCAAGAGGAAGACCAAGGACACGGTAGGCTCACTGGTCAGTGAGGAGGGAGAAACAGTAACAGGAAACTTGGAAATGGCAGAGATGCTTAATGACTTCTTTGTTTCGGTCTTCACTGAGAAGTGTGATGAAGGAATGCCTAACATAGTGAATTCTAGTGGGAAGGAGGTACGTTTAGAAGATAAAATAAAAAAAGAACAAGTTAAAAATCACCTAGAAAAGTTAGATGCCTGCAAGTCACCAGGGCCTGATGAAATGCATCCTAGAATACTCAAGGAGCTGATAAAGGAGGTATCTGAGCCTCTAGCTATTTATCTTTGAAAAATCATGGGAGACAGGAAAGATTCCAGAAGACTGGAAAAGGGCAAATATAATGCCCATTTATAAAAAGGTAAATAAGAACAACCCAGGAAACTACAGACCAGTTAGTTTAACTTCTGTGCCAGGGAAGATAATAGTGCAAGTAATAAGGAAATCATCTGTAAATATTTGGAAGGTGGCAAGGTGATAGGGAACAGCCAGCATGGATTTGTAAAAAACAAATCATGTCAAACCAATCTGATAGCTTTCTTTGATAGGATAATGAGTCTTGTGGATAAGGGAGAAGTGGTGGATATCTAGACTTTAGTAAAGCTTTTGATACGGTCTCTCATGATATTCTTATCAATAAACTAGGCAAATACAACTTAGATGGGGCTACCATAAGGTGGGTGCACAACTGGCTGGATAACTGTACTCAGAGAGTAATTATTAATGGTTCACAGTCCTGCTAGAAAGGCATAACAAGTGGGGTTCTGCAGGGGTCTGTTTTGGGACTGGCTCTCTTCAATCTCTTCATCAACGATTTAGATATTGGCATCGAAACTACACTTATTAAGTTTGCAGATGATACCAAGCTGGAAGGGGTTGCAACTGCTCTGGAGGATAGGGTCATAATTCAAAATTATCTGGGCAAATTGGAGAAATGGTCTGAGGTAAACAGGATGAAGTTTAATTAAGACAAATGTAAAGTACTCCACTTAGGACGGAACAATCAGTTTCACACATACAGAATGGGAAGTGACTGTCTAGGAAGGAGTATGGCAGAAAGGGATCTAGGGGTTATAGTGGACCACAAGCTGAATATGAGTCAGCAGTGTGTTGCTGTTGCAAAATAAGCAAACATGATTCTGGGATGCATTAACAGGTGTGTTGTGGGCAAGACACGAGACGTCATTCTTCTGCTCTACACTGCGCTGGTTAGGCCTCAGTTGGAGTATTGTGTCCAGTTCTGGGCACCGCATTTCAAAAAAGATGTGGAGAAATTGGAGAGGGTCCAGAGAAGAGCAACAAGAATGATTAAAGGTGTAGAGAACATGACCTATGAAGGAATGCTGAAAGAATTGGATTTGTTTAGTTTAGAAAAGAGAAGACTGAGGGGCGACATGATAGCTGTTTTTAGGTATCTAAAAGGGTGTCATAAGGAGGAGGGAGAAAACTTGTTCATCTTGGCCTCTGAGGATAGAACAAGAAGCAATGGGCTTAAACTGCAGCAAGGGAGGTTTAGGTTGGACATTAGGAAAAAGTTCCTAACTGTCAGGGTAGTCAAACACTAGAATAAATTTCCCAGGGAGGTTGTGAAATCTTATTTAAGAGTAGGTTAGATAAATGTCTATCAGGGATGGTCTAGACAGTATTTGGTCCTGCCATGAGGGCAGGGGACTGGACTCGATGACCTCTCGAGGTCCCTTCCAGTCCTAGTATTCTATGATTCTATATGTAATCTCCAGGGGAGCTTGCCAAAGCTAGCTCCATGGATGGGAACATCTCACTCGGAAAGTGACAGCATTGTAAGGGTAAATGAAACATGATACTGTACCCTCAGTTATCCAGAGGAAAAAAAATGTCCAGTTGTTCACATCAAAATTAAAACAAACAAACAGTAGAAACCAAATGCTGGTCCTCCTACCCATCTGTTTGTAAATAAATGTAATATCACCACTCCGCCAGTAAACAACCAATATATTGGTTGCTAGCATTTTACAATGTGTTGCTCAAGGGACACACGGCTATGGTGTCTCCTCAAAATATTTGGCAAAATTTTTTTTATTTTTATATTTTCATATTTTATTTTCTGATGCTTACAGGCCAGAATGCATGCAATTTCCACCCCGATACCATTTTTATGCATTTGAGTTTGCTTATTGCAAGTCATTACCCTTGAAAATATGTGGTAAAATATCATTGGCAAGAACACAGTCCTATAGCCATTTTTTCCACAAGGCCTCTTTCCAGCAGACACGAATGTCTGTATCTTACATTTATAAAGGTTGAGTTGACAGCTTATACTATAAAGTATATGGAAACAAGTCCATTAATGTGGGACTGCGGTAAACCACAACAATTTTAAGATGGTGACATTTTTAATTATGGAAAACCCTGACTTTGTACAATGTATTCTGCTCACTAGGTTGCCTCTGTATTTCTATCAGTAGCCTTACTACACATCTTCAAATTCTGGCATTTGCAAGTCTAGCTTGAGTTCTGAGTGTACTTTTGAGTCGTTTATTTCCTCTTAATCTGTTTTCTTGTCCACGGTATGAACTTGGCAAAATGGTCAGCACAACTGTTAAAATTCAACTATATAATGTCCAGTATAAGAGTGACAAAAAATAATTCCATCATAGATTATTTATCCAGATTGTTAACTCCCTGCACAGATGGGTCTGCATAAGACAGTGTCAGAGAAGAGTGGCTTTTTAAGCCAATTAAATAGAAACCTTGGCCAAGAAAGATTTGCAGAATGTCTATGCATCTGAATTCATGACGCATTATACTGTGTGTTTAGGCAATGCTTTTCTTCTCAATGGGAAGAAATAGGATAGAATGTTCTGCTTTGCTAAAGTATATGATTCATATTGTGTCTTATGAAAAACATGTCTCCTAGAAAAGGACTTCCAATTTATCAACAGCTGCAGAATGTTTCAGGTGCAGAAAAAAAAGGCCATCTTTATTTCAATAAAATAATTGTAATTTTCAAGTGTTTCAATTTCATTGTCAATATATACAGCAAGCTGTGATTTGTATTTAGATATCTCGAAAGAGAATAATATAAATAATAATATAAATAATATCCAAAGGGAAAAACAAGCTAAGCATGTTAGTACTTTTATTTTTACTTTTTCTTTTATTGCTGTTCTTTTAGGTTATGTAGACTAAAAAATTGTAGTGAAAATCAAATATAGGCCAGGGAATATGAAAAAAATACATTACCACAACCGCAACTGTATGATTTATAATTATAGAAGTGTCTGGGATAGCTTGGGGAAGATGTCAGGGTAGGACATGTCATAGATGTTATATATTATAAGGGCTTAATCCTGCTCCCATTGATGTTAAGATAACAGCAAAAGTTACTGACTACACTGGAACAGCAACAGTATGTAGGAAAATAATGTTAAGCTTAAGGATTCAGATAAAAATTGTTTATTAAAATGAAAAATGTAACCAAGCAATAAAAACAAGAGAGATACCACAGAATTCAGAACACTATAATCAAAGCTTCATTCCATTTAAGCTGCAAGTTGAAAGAACAACTTTTCTTCACACAGTGGTGGCAATGCAAGGACTAAATAGGTTAATTTTCACATAGGATGGAATTGATGTTATTCATATTTTCTTCATTTCAGAATATAATATACAATTATATTGCCACTCTACTCCACCAATGACATGTCCGTTCTCTCCATGTATCTATCAAGTGTATCCACATTTTCCCTCCCTGTAGAGAATGCCTCTTCTGAACAAGGCCACACCCTTCTCTTCATTGAAAACCTTCCTGATGTCCCATCTGATCAGCAATTCTATAAGTAAGTATAGTGGCATGGTTGCAGGGTAACTTAGTATTGTCAATACATAAACCATCCCTTTAGAAACCACAATGATTCTGCAGAGCTTCTTTTAGCCAGAGGTTCAATGGTATTGTGCCTCCTACCCCAAGGCACAATATCACATGAGTCCCAACTGCACTTAAGAGCCCCATTGATACCCTTGCCAATTATTGAAGTCTCCTTTGAGAGGATCGCCATGGGCCTGATAGGCCCATTGGAGAAATCAGTCTGGGGCAATCAGAACATACTAGTTGTCCTGGATTATGCAATCCAAAAACCAAAGGCTGTACCTCTGTGGAACACGCTATCCAAAACAATAGCTAGGGAATTAATGCAAATTTTCTCTGGGATACCCAAAGAAATCTTAACAGATCAAGGGATGCACTTTGTTTCCAAATTAATGTGTGCAATGCTCCACATATGGGCTCTAGGAACATCAGTCTATCATCCACTGACTGATGGCCTTATTGAATGTTTTAACAGGACCCTGAAAAGCATGACACAGAAAGTGGTGAGCTGGGAAAGGAAAGACTGGGATACCTTGCAGTCATATCTCATGTTTGCTATAAGAACTGTTATATGATCATAATCCCCATGGTATGCTTGATTGGTCCAGTCACATTATTTAAATTAGAAGGAGACACAGAAAGTTGTCTGCATTTCCTGTTGTGGCTGCATAAGCCCTTGCTTATGCCTGCTTCCTGCACCCAGTCCTGTTCCTGGATCTTGCCTTGCCTGTTCCCTCCATAATCCTTGCCTCTCCTCCAGCTCCTGACCTTACACCTTGCTTCCATCTATTACCAGTTCTGTGTCTGACTGCAGTCTGACTTCTGGTCTTGTCTCTGGCTTGATCCTGGGCTCTTGCATTTGATATCTGATCTTGGCTCTGACCCTGAGATTTGTTTCCTGACTTTGGCTTTGACCCCTAGCTATGGTAATTGACAGAGGGCTCTGGAGTTGACTGCCAGCTTTGTTGCCCTGTCCCTCACCCCCGCCATCTCCTTTTCTTCCCACTACAAGACTACACATGACTCCTGTTCTGACTACTAGGCCAGACCATAACAAGAAGAAAAACAGGAGCAAAAAATCAAAACTCTCTATAAACAAGAATTCCAGCTTTCAGACTGGATCCAGCAATGCTCACATACTATGTCTGCTCATCACTGATTGAACCTCTGGAAGTTTAAAGCAATGACTTTGGTAATTCATTATTCACCTGCTGAGCCTTGTGAGTCATTACTCTGAACTTCTGCAACATCCTGCATTACACATGCATGCACTACACCGTCATTTACAGATGCAATGAGAAGAAACCAGATAAGATGAGTCTTTGAGAGAAGGAAAGGCATATAACAAATACAAAAATTAAAACACTCGGGAATAAGGCAAATACTGAAAGTAAGAACTGGGAATGAGGCAAATATTGGATTAAGACAAATACTGCTGCAGATTCCAATGTCAATTCTAATAGTGATAGTGAAGATTGGAGTCTGTTGACAGTTGAAGATGAAGGGCTAAGACTGAAGGCAAAATATCTTCTAGAATTCAATCCTGTGTCATTGTATTATTTGACCCAGTTGACTCAAATTACTGGGATATAACTGAATAAACTTAAACATGAGCAGTACACTTAAATACATGAGAATCCAGTAAATTAATGCACATTCTTGATAACTAGAAGTTGACAGCTATAGCAATCTTGCATGTCATCTAGGATGCTCTAATGTACTTTAATTGTAAATTTTGGTATTTAGATATATTCAAACTAGATGGTGGCAGAGAGGGGGGACTTTATAAGGAAGAATAGAAATAATCAGTTTACTGAAATGTAGTGCTGTTGAGACATATAGGAAATATTTCAGATCTGAGGCTATACTACAGATTTTTTTCAAAAAAACAACCATTTTTTAAAAAAACGTCACTTACATCCACACTGCAATTGTGTTCTTAAAAAAAAAAATCAAAAGAACAGAGGGGGTTTTTATGACATTGGTAAATGTCTTTCTATGAGGAAGAAGCCTTTTTACAAAAGAGCTCTTTCAGGAAAAGGCATGTGTGGAGGGGGAAAAGGGAGTTCTTTCGAAAGAAGAGGAAGGAGGAAAAAGCACAGGTGCCCTGGTGGCCATTCCATCCATACTAATCACAGCTTAAATGCAAGATAGCATCTTTCGAAAAAGCAGATCACTTTTTCAATGCGCTTTGGTACGGAAGACGTTTTTTCTGAAGATCTCTTCCGGAAAAGTTCCTTCCGAAAGAAGCCTACAGTCTAGATGTAGCCTGAATTAGGAAAAGCCATTTGTTAATCAGGTATTGTGTATATATAATAAAATTATTTAGAAAATTACTGTTCAGCTCCATATATGAATATTCTTAGAAGTCAGGTTTATCATAATAAAAGGCCAGATTTGGCCACTATTATTCACATTGAACATCTTACTCTTAGACTCATAGACTTTAAGGTCAGAAGGGACCATTATGATCATCTAGTCTGACCCTCTGCACAGTGCAGGCCACAGAATCTCACCCACCCCTCCCAGAATAATCCTCTCACCTATATCTCAGATATTGAAGCCTTCAATACTTTGAAGACCCCAAGATGCAGAGAATCCTCTAGCTGTGATCTGTACCCCATGCTACAGAGGAAGGCGAAAAACCTCCAGGGCCTCTGCCAATCTACCCTGGAGGAAAATTCCTTCCCGACCCCAAATATGGCGTTCAGCTAAACCCTGAGCATGTGGGCAAGACTCATCAGTCAGACACCCAGAAAGTTCTCTAGTAATTCCTATCATCCCTCCATTGACCTATTTCCCACTGATAATGAATGGTCAATTAGTTATCAAGATCATGTTATCTCATCAAACCATCCCCTTCATAAACCCATCTAGTTTAATCTAGAAGCCAGATAGATCTTTTGCCCCCACTACTTCCCTTGGAAGGCCGTTCCAGAACCTCACTCCTCTAATGGTTAGAAACCTTCGTCTAATCTCAAGTCCAAACTTCCTACTAGCCAGCTTATATCCATTTGTTCTTGTGTCCACATTGGTATTAAGCTTAAATAATTCCTCTCCCTCCCTGGTATTTATCCCTCTAATATATTTAAAAAGTGCAATCATGTCCCCCCTCAGCCTTCTTTTGGTTAAGGTAAACAAGCCAAGCTCCTTGAGTTTCCTTTCATAAGACAGGTTTTCCATTTCTCAGATCATCCTAGTGGCCCTTCTTTGTACCTGTTCCAGTTTGAATTCATCCTTCTTAAACATGGGAGACCAGAACTGCACACAGTATTCCAAATGGGGTCTCACCAATGCCTTGTATAATGGCACTAACACCTCCTTATCCCTACTGGAAATACCTCGCCTAATACATACCAAGATCATATTAGCCTTTTTCACGGCCATGTCACAATGGCGGCTCATAGTCATTCTATAATCAACCAGGACTCCGAGGTCCTTCTCCTCCTCCGTTACTTCCAACTGATGTGTCTCCAGCTTATAACTAAAATTCTTGTTATTAATCCCTAAATGCATAACCTTACACTTCTCACTATTAAATTTCATCCTATTTCTATCACTCCAATTTACAAGATCTTCCTGTATGATATCCCGATCCTTTTCTGAATTGGCAATAGCTCCCAACTTTGTGTCATCCGCAAATTTTATTAGGACACTTCCACTTTTGGTGCCAAGATCAGCAATAAAAAGATTAAATAAAATTGGCCCCAAAACTGATCCCTGAGGAACTCCACTAGTAACCTTCCTCCAACCTGACAGTTCACCTTTCAATATGACCCGCTGTAGTCTCCCCTTTAACCAGTTGCTTATCCACCTCTCAACTTTCATATTAATCCCTATCTTTTCCAATTTAACCAATAATTCCCCATGTGGTACTGTATCAAATGCCTTACTAAAGTCGAGGTAGATTAGATCCACTGCATTTCCTTTATCTAAAAAATCTGTTACTTTCTCAAAAAAGGAGATCAGGTTGGTTTGGCACGATCTACCTTTTGTAAAAACCATGTTGTAATTTGTCCCAATTGCCATTAGCCTCAATGTCTCTAACTACTTTCTCCAGGATTTTTTCCAGGATCTTACATATTACAGATGTCAAACTAACAGGCCTATAGTTACCCGGGTCGCTTTTTTCCCATTTCTCTTGGCATAGTCCCCTTGAATCAGGACATTAGAATATAGGCCAAAGTGTGAAAAGTTATACTCTATGGTTTGTAGTTCATGTGTGAACCATTTTATAATGCCAGAAAGGAAAAAGGATATAATTATTTATCAAAGAAGAATAAAGACGCAGAGACTTTAGGGGTATGTTTAATGATATGACTTATGAATTTCATGACTACATGCAAGTGAGAAGTTATTTCTTTGAAGAAGAAATTATTAAAATTTATCTTTAGTTTGATTGGCAACTTAAAAAATAACGGCTCATCCCTGTTTAAGTATTTTAGGGCAGATTTTTAAAGACACAAATGACTGGTGCTCTTTTATTCAATATACTGCTTGCATCACATTTTATTTTAGGGTTATCCCAGGCCAGAAAAAATAATAGTTTTCTGACCAGTGAAAGAAAAATAACCATATACATCAACTCATACACATGCAGCTTCATGCTGAACCTTTCTAGTCCAGCACCTTGGGGAATGAACCAGAGAATTTTCCAGCCAATGGGAGGTCAATATTGTCTAGCAGCATTATCAATACTTCCCTCAGAACAGTGTTTCTCAAACTGTGCTCCGTGGAGCCGCAGGGCTCTGCGAGACATCTCCAGGGGCTCCACGAGGTTGACGAACTGGAAACTTTGATAGGTACAACACATACAGTCAGTGGACTGATGGGGCTCCACATAAGTACAAAACACACAATCAGTGGACTGCTGAGGATCTGCATAAATTTTTATGCAAGTAAAGGGCTCCGGAGCCCCAAAAGTTGAGAACCGCTGCCTTAGAAGACATTTAGGGGTAAATTAGAGATAAATAACAGCAAAGAACACTGATCCCCAGGATGGGTGGCTGGAAACAAACTTTATGGTACTGCGAAAAACTTGGCCACACCCGTTATAAGTGGTCATTCAGCTAACTAAAATCATTCCGAACCATGGATGTTGCTGGACTAGAAAGTGCTGGACTAAAGAGGTTCAATCTGTATTGTAAAACTATGGTATTATGTACCATGTAGTAGTTTATTGTATTATTTAGGCTATCATAAGCAAATACCTAACCTCCATGTTTATGGAATTGTGTCTGCCTTTAGTTTCCGGGGCACCCCTGGGCTTCGGGGTGCTCTGATAATCTGGATTTTGGTGAGCATATTTTTAGTTCCAGAAGTGAAACAGGTATAATTCATGTACTTCCATGTACTCTCAAGTACACCCACTGCTTTTTCCCTAAGTAAAACAAAGAGCTATATTTAAAAAACTTGAAAGAAAACAACAACTTCATATCCAGCCAAGGATATTGTTTGTACAGATCCTATGTCTCTTGTTACTTATGGTGAGGCGTCTACTCCCCATATCCTGTCTTTCTCCTCCTGTTCACCTGAACACCCATCTGGAGTAACCCCACCTACTGATTAAAGAATGAGGGATTATCAGTCTCTTAGGAAAGCCTCATTCAATTTTCCTGAACTGAATGGATGGATGGGATTACATTACATGAGCTTTATGGATGGATGGGATTACATTTGGGGAAATAGGTGAATCCTTAGGGTGCCATCAAGCCTATGAAGGACTCCCATGCGGAAAATAAATCATTTTTATAAGTCAGATATTTGTGTCTGGAGATTAGAAAGAGAGATTTATTAATGTGATGTGTAGTTGAGAGTACAGAGACAAGGGAGAGAAAGGTGTGTCTGAATAGGGGCATGCTAGCACGATAATTTCAGCTGAAAATAAACAACATTCCATAAAAGTCTAATTTTTGGAAGTGAAGAGGCCTCTCTCATTTCTTCATCATCTGATCAGATATTTGTCTCTCAGGTAATGAATGAATAGAATAATAATATTCACACATCTTAAATTGTTGGTATGTAAAGGGTTTTGTTCTGATCCCATGTATTTATATGAATATATTCTGTTTTTCAAGATCTTCTGTTTGGGTTGGGGAGATAGATGCATACTATGATTCTTTTATGACATGGGACAAGCATTATTAATCTGCATTGACCTCAGGCTGGGGAAGTGCATTGTACATGTGCATCCACGTTCATATTTACTCAAAAGGAAGCACCCATGGTATCATTTGCTTTTTACTGTCACATTGGAGTTCTGTGTGTGGCATATCTTCACAATGAAGTCCTGAGTTTTATCTTTTGAATTATCTAGATCCCAACAACTTTGTACCAAAAATTAGATAAGCAGTATATCCCATGTTCTTAGTAAATGTGGACACTGGAAAGTTCGGGAATGCATAAAAACCTGTCTTATTTGCTGCTGCTTGGACAGGTCCCAACTGTCTATTCCACCCTTATTCCACTGAGTCACTTTCATCATTGTATTGTCTATACTCGTGATATGATTGTGATACTTACTGTCGTGTACTGCAGAAAGTCCTTAGATTTTTTTTGAGTCAGTGAGATCCTTAAAAATGCTGAAAAGTCTTATAGGGAAACAAATTTTAACAAATGTGACAAAGAAGAATCAGGAACAGAAATTTCTGTAGTACATTTAGGGGTTATTTTGAGGACTTCTCTTGAGATAGCTGGTCATCTAATATGGTTAGTTTCTTGTGCTGAACACAGAATTGTTACTTCTCTACGAACAATAGACTGCGTAGAGTCATGTGTAATATATTTGTACACACACACACACACACACACACACTCAGCAGTCATACTTAAAAGGTTTCTTATGTTTTGCAATATATACTCTATCCTTAAAATAAGAAACAGTGGCACATGTAATATTTCTCAAAAATGGAAGAAACATTTTATATGTGCCCAGTTCGTGCACATGTAAAATATATGGGTGATTGTTTATGCTCTACCCTCTTTAGGATTGCTATACAAACTGTACATTCAATATAAAAATACTAGGAAATGGTTGTTAAAGAGAATATCAACTATAACATTAATTAAAGCAACAGAATTTATCTTTGCAAAACAATTAAAGACAAGAAGAAACTTTTTTAGGTAACTGTCACTCTTGCATATCAGTGGAGTTTTACAGAAAATGAAGGTGGAAAATAAATAGCTATAAAAAGCTAGTTAAGGACTGTGAAGAATACATATTTAATAGTTTTGATAAAGGTTTAAGTTCTGAAAGAAATGTGGCAACAATATTGAGGGAAAACCTATATGAAATAGTGAAACCGAATGAGAAATTGATGCTTTATTTATTAGACTGCAATCATCTTCATAATATGCTTGAAGATAAATGGTTAGGCATTCTTTTAGGGGGAAAAAAGCATAGCAGAATGTTGCATTTGACATAGTGATTATTGATGGTGATGATAAAGTTCAAAACATCGAACAGTGAAAAACCCAAATGCAATACTAAAAATGGTGGAGTGGAAGTGGAAAATTATGTGAAATGTTAGGGATGTTTCATTTCAGTACCTCTGCCTCATTATACTATCAGCAAAATGTAAAATACATAGCCTAGATAAATGTCTCATTAAGTCTTTCACTGCTCACTCTGGGTGCTTGGTGGTGTGCTTGAATAATGAAAAATACAGAACTGCTTTTATCACATGGGGATAGTGACAAAATATAGCAATTTGATGAAAAGTTTTTTTAATTTTCTCTATAGAATAATATTGTATGGAAATATACAGTATAATATACATTAAAAAGCATGACCATAAAATATCTAATATGCTTCAATGTAGTTGTAACAATACTAAGCCATAATCTGTGCTGTTTCACAAGTAAATGAAGATGAGAGTTGGTGTGTTCCTCTGAACATTTAGAATATTGCAAGGATTTTCGAGCCTGGGTGCAAAACTTTGGCACCTAGCATATAATTCTTTTTACAAGATGCTAAGAACCTGCGGTTCCCACTGAATTCAAAGGGCTTTGTAGATGTTCAGCACTTCGGAGAATCAGTCCACTATTATTTAGTTGCCTGGCACTATATTTAGGAGCCTAACTTGCACAGACATATAGCTCAGGCACAGAACTTTGCACAGAGACATATGTTTAAGAAACTATGGGGAAAGGCATCCTCTTAAGAGCATCAGCACAAATCTGATTAAAGAAACTAGGAGCTGCTCCTATGGAGCTGAAAGGTGAATTTGGATCTATAATGATGACATATGTTAGCATCATACCAGTTGCATAATAAGCATTGGACCTGCAAAGGATTTAAGTACGTGCCTCATTTTGAGCTCAAGACTAGTCCCACTGATTTTAACAGGGCTACTCATTTGCTTAAAATTAAGGTCATACTGAAGCTGTTTGCAGTAAAGGAGCTAGTTTCCAACAAGATTAAGTGATGCTGCAAATGGTTATTTTCATGGTAACTCACAGATATTTACTTTATACCTGTTGATGTTTGACATGCATTAAAAGCTGTTTACAGTGAATTAAGTGCTTCCAAACAAATCTGGCAAGGATCTACTTATATAATTTGGCTCTTGGTTGATGATAGAAGAAGCAAGATCTCCATGTATAGCACTAAACCAAGGGTGGCGCTGCATGTGGCTCTTCAGAAATTAATATGTGGCAGCTGTTTGCAGCGGTACCAACACTGGAAATAGAGCCATGGGTACCAACTTTCCGGTGTGCTGGGGAGGGGATGCGCACTGCTCAACCCATGTCTCTGGCATGGGCCCTGCCTCCACTCCATTCTTCCCTCAAAGCCCCTGCCCATCCCCCAAGCCTGCCACACCTTTGCTCCCCTCCACTGCACCCCAAGCCTTCTGCATGCCATGAAACAACTCATTGCAATGGAGAGGAGGTGTGTGGAGGGAGTGGGAGGTGCTTATTGGGAGGGCTGCTGGCAGGGGGAGGAGGTGGGGGGGTGGGAGCTGATGAGGGCTGCTGACATACTGCTGAAGCTCTTTAGCAATGTATATTAGTAAATTTTGGCTCCTTCTCAGGCTCAGGCTGCCACCCTTGCATTAAACCATAAATACCACACACATGCAATCTCTCCTGTTAGTTATATATATGTCCTTGATAATATTATCTTCTGAGATGCTGAAAGATTGAGATAAAATATAGTTGATTCTTTTGGAAATGAAATAATTAGAATGAATCAGATTAAGTGCCAAATCTAGCACAGTGCCCCGGGAACATATTTACTTAGAGCAATTACTATTACTTAAAGAGGGGGAGGATTAGAGGGAATCAGCACTAGGTTTGACTATTGTAGGCTAGCACAACAGATTGAGTGAGCCATTGAGTTCCAGAAGAATATGTACTGTACCTAAAGGTAAAACAGAATTAATTTCTGGAAGTACAGTTCTTAAGTATAGAAATGTAGTCATTGCATTTTTCACAGAACAATTTTTAAGATGTTTGCTTTAATACGGATTACAATTTGCAGTATTTCAAGGCATTGAAATTATTCGTGATTTTCAATTTTCTTCACTAGAAATTCTGCTAGTTCTGCTATTAAGTTATATAAAGCTTTTTATCCACAGAGCTTTTCATCAAAGTACAAAGGGCAAGTATATCTCTATTGTCTTCATTATATCCAAGCCCCTTGTAAGTGAATGCATTGGCCACTGTTAAGAGTACAATCAATATAGTGTATTCAGTTCCAGATTCAGTAATGATTGTTTTTGACTAGTTTATAGGTTATCGGTTGAAATATTTTGAAGATTCAAAATTTGAAAGCAAATAATGTAGGGAAAATACACATTTTTCATGGGCTCTATTAAGGCCTTAATCTGATTCAGTTTTTTATCTTCCTATGTAAGGCCATGTCTACTCGCAGCTTCTTGTGCAAATAATATGCAAATGAGGCTAAGCGTGGAGTATTGCCGAGCCTCATTTGCATACCTAATAAGCCACCATTTTTTTCAGAAGAGGCTCTTGTGTAAGAAGGGGCAGTGTAGACGCTCCTTCTTGCGCAAGAGCCTCTTCTGAAAAAAATGGTGGGTCATTAGGTATGGAAATGAGGCTCAGCGATATTCCACACTTAGCCTCATTTGCATATTACTCACGCAAGAAGCCATGAGTGTAGGCATAGCCTAAGAGACTGAACCAAAAGAGAAAGTGGAATTTTAAGGTTCCAGGTCTGTATTTGAAATCCATTGTGGTTCCCTGTCCTGTAATGACAAATCTCCATTACATCTCATAGGCTGTGTCCAGACTCAAGGGTTTTTTCAGAAAAAAGTAGCCTTTTTTCGACAAAACTTCATTTGCGTCTAGACTACAGCCGCGTTCTTTCGAAATTAAATCGAAAGAACGCAGCTTTTCTTTCGACGGTGGTAAACCTAATTTCATAAGGAAGAACGCCTTTTTTCAAAAGTGCTCTTTCGAAAAAATGCGTTCTTGAATGCAGACAGGGCATTTTCAAAAGAGAGCATCCAGACTGCCTGGGTGCTTTCTTTCGAAAAAGCGGCTTGCTTTTTCGAAAGTACTGGTTGCAGTCTAGACGCTCTTTTTCGAAAGAGGCTTGCAGTTTAGACGTAGCCATAGTGTGTGGCAGCTGCTTATAAATGTTGACTTTCAATTATGAGCACAGTATCAACCTCTCCTGGTAGCTACATACAGAGTATCAACAATTACAATCTCCAGGTTTCAAGACAGGATTCATTTGTAATTCTTGAATCCAAATCAGGACAAAATCCTGCCCATTTATTCCAATTATCTACGTGTTTTTTTGGCTTCTTAATTGTTTCCCTCCTGTCATCTTTTTTCAGACCCAAATTCCACATGCTTTATACCCCGAGTTTTCAAAGAATAGCCCATTAATGATTTCTAATGGAGCCATGGTCCTTTTCCGAGTCCTCTGTTTCAGCTCATGCTATTTCTCTTACCCTCAAACTTCATGGGTAATGCTTTCTAATTCAATTGTGCTGAATTTTTAGCCACCTGGAAAGGTGAATTAATATCCAAACCATTTTTATACATTGTAATTCTATAAAACTGCTATACTGGAAATAACCTCAAACCAGGTTAAATTCTCACTAATTCAAAGCAAAACTATTCTGCAACACCATCTAGTGATATTTAAATGCACATTCATTAGAAATATATGCTTTTAGAGCCAGTGCGGTAACTATCTTAAATAATTATTTGTACTGTATGTACAGTTTATTATTCAATATATCTGCACCTATAGATTGTTTATTTGGGAAAAAAACCTACATTAAAACAAGAATAAACTGTATATGCTTCCCTGAGGTGTAACTGATTTGCAAAAAGTAGAAAGGTAGTACAGAGAAGGGGGGACCATATAATATGCAATATTATGTTTATAGAATAACTAATCTACATTTAGAATATTTTCAAGGATAGTTTTTGTTCTTTCTCTGAAATGCCAATTACACAAATCTAACCTATGTTTCTATGTACTCTATACATATCATCATTCTATTTTACATATTCCAGTTGTGCTTCAATCTGAACAATTTACATATGTGGGATAATGCATTGATTTTTTTTCAATTTGTAAATCTTCTTAAATTAGAAATTCATAGATAAAAAATTATGTGAAAAGTGCATTATTATAACAACACTGTTTTGCTATATATACACAGGTATTCTGAATATAAAATAATACTCCACAAAGATATTGCTGATAGTTTTTCTTTGGGGAGCTTAATTTGTAGGGACTTAAACAGGTAGGCAATGTCACATGAACAGACTAATGGAGACCAAAGTACTGGAGTCACTGCATTTGAACTCAAAACGCCACCAACGATAAATTACTAGCTAGATAGTAATGGCTTAGTTTTGTTTATGCTGTGGCATCACAATGACATTTTTGTCTTCTGTTTCCACAGAAATAGATGGACTTGTAGAAAATTTAAACCTTGTACTGTGCCTTTCCAATACATTTTTTTTCAATTCTGTTAAATATATTCAATATGCCAAAATCATACTTCTCTTGGTACTAGAATTTAAATGTGTATTGTAGCAGGTTCACTCACTTTCTGCACGGCTTCTTCCCTCAGTGTGGCTTGTGGGGAAGTAACCGGCTGCTTCGACGCCAATGCCCCCTCTTTGGGTGAAGTGTTCTCTTCAGGGCACTGCCCTCTGGCAGTGACCACTCCAGTCTTGGTCCACGTCTTCTTCCAGGGCAGGGGAGTCATTGTTCTTCTTCCACTCCTCCTCCAGGGTCCTCCCTACTCCCTAGGACCCCTAGCTCTTCTCTCACTCTGCCTGCCCGGTTACCTCCTGCAACCCTGCCTTGTGGACTTATGGCCTGGGGCTTCCCTGGCTCAAACTCCCCCAGCTGCCTCCTTGTAGCCCAGCCTTTTAGGGCTGCCTCCATGTGAGCCCCACCCTCCATGACTGCCTCCTTGCAGCCCTGGGCCTCAGGCTGGGTAGCTTGGGTTTGCTAGGCCGAAGTCTCTCTCATTACAAGCAGGTCTCTCTCCTCCTCCCAGGAGCTGCTCTATATGGCCTCCAGCTGGGCACTCTTTAGCTGCCTTAGCTGGGCTTCCTCTTGACTCCAGGTCTCAGCCCCTTAAAGGGCCAGTACAGGGCAACACCCTGCCACAGTGTGTGTGTGTGTGTGTATATATATATATATATGAAACAATTAATAAAAGATTGGTCTTTCTAAGGTTCCAGTGGACTACTACATCTATCTGCCTAAACAGCGATTGTTTTAGAGGTGTTTCTCTGACCTCAAAGATTTCTGGTATGTAATCCAATTTGAGCTCAGAGTAACATCACTCAGTAAAGCAGGTATCACTTACGTTATGCCCATTCAATGTTTGGCTGCTTTGCTGAGACTGCCAAAAATAATTCTACCTTTAATCTCTAGCTAAAAATAGCAAACTTGCTTCACAGATATATGCAACAGATACCCTACTACTTCTTCAGACCATTATATAGTATTTTGCTGCATACACAATTGTTCTTTGAGCCACAAAATGACTTTTCACAAACTGTTTAAATGAAAAATCAAATGTGCACTTTTGAAACATAAAGCAAAAACGTGAGCAAGAAAATAATCTAATACTTGTTCATTGGCATTATTCATGCAACTAAAACATACCACTAGGATTTAAAGTGACCCACATCCTCAATTATTCTCCTGCTTCCATGCCAGTTGGTTCACATATTCTTGTTACGTGTGTGTGTGTGTGTGTGTGTGTGTGTGTGTGTGTGTGTGTGTGTGAGTGAGAGAGAGAGAGAGAGAGAGAGAGAAGGTGTTTGTGTTATGGAGGAAGGCTTAAAGACTGAAGACATCTGCTGTGCTGTGAAGTTTAACAGAGGAGAATTTAATGGCATATTTCAACTCTTCTCTTTGCAGAAAAATTTTATTGTCCAAGGATAGTATAATTGGACAGGGCCCATGAGGGCAAAAAAGTCCATCCAGGTGTAAGAAATTGCAGGATAAGGGTCTATTTATAAACTATTTTTTATAACACATACATTTTGCAAACCTATTTAGTACATATTATAATATGTAACATATTAGTAACAGTAGTAACAGATGGAACAGTAGTAACATCTAGTAACAATGATGGGTTACAGTTAGTCTCCTGCTTTTACTTCCTTTTAACCTCCCAAAACATTTTCTTTTGGAGCTTTTATTTTTCTATTTTTGATCTGTCCCTGAAGGCAAAATTTGGGAGAGGTAATTTTATTATATTAATTATCATCATCTACATCACAGTAGTGCCTAGAGTTCCCTCACTGACATTAGGGTCTTATTGTGCTAAGCACTATACAAATACATACTAAGAATTAATCCCTGTCCCAGAGACTGTGTTTAAGTGATTGGGGGGTTATGCAGTAAATAAATAAGAAGTGCAATTCAGTCTGAAATTAGTTCTTAGTGAGGTATAGCAAGTTTATTATTATAAAAAAATTGGCGTTGACTTACAAATGAATTATGAGTTCATTAATTCACAGTCTGAGTAGCATGGGGCAAATGAAGATGGACACTGACACCTGAAAATGTTGACCAAGTGGCTGCAAATTTGTTTAACAACACACCCAAAAGGCAGGCCAGGGAGGATTACTTCTGAGGCATGACTTATCTGAGCTGAATCAAAGATGAAGAAGGGCAGTTGAGGATGCTCCCTGCCTGTCCTTAGCCCTTCCTCTTTAAAGTACTTTTGTAGAGCCTCTCAAACACTTTAGAGCATTATCCACCCACTTTAAGAATATAAGAATGGCCATACTGAGTTAAACCAAAGGACCATCTAGCCCAGTATCCTGTCCTCCAGCCAATGCTAGGTGCTCCAGTGGGAATGAACAAAACACGTAATCATCAAATGATCCCTCCCCTGTCACACATTTCCAGCTTTTGACAAATAGCCATTGACGGCCCTATCCTCCATTTATCTAGTTCTTTTCTGAAGCCTGTTAAAGGCCTGATATTCATAACATCCTCTGGCAAGGAGTTCCATGGGTTGACTTTGTTGCATGACTTTGTTGCATATTTCTTTTTGTTTTGTTTTAAACCTGCTATATTTTAATTTCATTTGGCAACATCTAGTTCTTATGTTATGGGAACAAGTAAATAACTTTTCCTTATTCACTTTCTCCACACTAGTCATGATTTTATAGACTTCTATCATATCCCCCCTTAGGCTATGTCTAGACTGCAAGCCTCTTTCAAAAGAGGCTTTTTTGAAAGATGCTTTTATCCAGGCAGTCTGGATGCTCTCTTTCAAAAAAGTACAGTTTGCATTACAAAGCGCCTTTTTTCGAAAGACCACTTTCGAAAAAAGGCATTATTCCTCGTAATATGAGGTTTTCCACGGTCGAAAAAACTGACACATTCTTTCGATTTACTTTTGAAAGAATGCGGCAGCAATCTAGACGCAGGTGAAGTTTTTTTTAAAAAAGGCTACATTTTCCCCAAAAAACCTGTACTCTAGACACACCCTTCGTCTTCTTTTCTAAGGTGAAAAGTCCCAGTCTTTTTAATCTCTCCTTATATGGCAGCTGTTCCAAACCCCTGATAATTGTAGCTGTCCTTTTTCTGAACTTTTTCCAATGCCAAGATACATTTTTTGAGATGAGGCGATGACATCTGCACGCAGTATTCAAGATGTGGGTTTACCATGGATATATAGAGAGACATTAAGATTTTCTCTATCCCTTTTTTAATAATTCCTAACATTCTATTTGCTTTTTTGACTGCTGTTGCACATTGAGTGGATGTTTTCAGAGAATAATCCACAATGACTGCAAGACATGGGAAGTAATTATCGTACTCTACTCAGCACTGATAAGGCCTCAGTTGGAGTATTGTGTCCAGTTCTGAGCACCACATTTCAAGAAAGATGTGGAGAAATTGGAGAAGGTCAAGAGAAGACCAACAAAAATGATTAAAGCTCTAGAAAACATGACCAATGAGGGAAGACTGAAGGAATTGGGCTTGTTTAGTTTTGAAGAGCGAAGACTGAGAGGGGACATGATTTCAGTTTTCAAGTATCTAAAAGTGTGTTATAAGGAGGAGGGAGAAAATTTGTTCTCCTTGGTCTCTGATGACAGGAAAAGAAGCAATGGGCTTAAATTGTAGCAAGGGAGGTTTAGGTTGGACATTAGGAAAAACTTTCTAATGGTCAGAGTGATTAAACACTGGAATAAATTAGCTAGGGAGGTTGTACAATCTCTATCACTGGATATATTTTAGAGCAGGTTGGATAGACATCTATCAGGGATGATGTAGACCAGGGCTAGGAAAAATATGGCCTGAGGCCCACAGGCAGCCGTCCAAACGACCAGATCTGGCCAGCAGCCCACCCTGTCAGGACCCTCAAGCACACAGCTGCTATGGTTTAAAGTGCAGTCTGTGCTGTTTTCTGCTCTGCCAGGAGTGTAAGGCTTTATGTGATCTCCCCCAGCTCAATCCTCAGCTCCTAGTGGCCAGAAACAACCAGCCAATAGGATCTGACCCCAGCCAATCACTCAGCTCATATTGGCTGGAAACAATCAACCAATAGGAGCTGAGAGATTGGCCTGGGGGATGGGGACAGTACAAGCCTCTCCCCCTCCCAGAGCTGAGAGCCACATGGAGAGAACAGCCTGCAGTTTAAAGTGATCTGGAATTGTAGCAGGCAAGGAGCCCAGACTGCCTGGGGGGGGGGGGGGGCAGAGAAGGTGCTACAGGGCTGCTGGTCAGGAGACACTTAGGTAAGCACCTCCCAGCCAGAGCCTGCTTCTGGTACCCCAGCCCCTGAAGTACCCCAACTCCCTCCCCCAGATCACCATCCAAACCCTCTGCACCCACCTGTCCCAGATCACAACTCCCTCCTACACCTTGTATCCCCTCCACTCATCCTCCAAGCCAGAATCCTCTCCTGCATCCCTTTTCCCTTTCTCCTAGGTCACAATTCCCTCTCAGACTTTGTACCTCCTCCTAGAACCCTTATCCCAGGCCAAAATCCACTCTGCACCCATTCTCCCTCCCTAATCCTACACCCCAAACTCCTGACCCAGGTCACAACCTCCTCCTTCATCCAAACTCCCTCTCAGATTTCACACCATCTCCTGCACCCCTGTCCCTTACCCTGTCTGCCCTTCTGCACCCAACCTTCATCTTAGACCCTTCATCTCCTCCACAGAAAAGTGTGGCCCTTGACCACACTCCAAAATCTTTGAGTGGTCCCCCACAAAAAAATATTGCCCACTTCTGATCAAGATGGTGCTTCGTCCTGCCATGAGGGCAGGAGACAGGACTTGATGATCTCTCGAGGTCCTTCCAGTTCTAGTGTTCTATCACTCTACGGGTATGTCTACACTACAAAGTTAGTTCAAACTAACAGACATAAGTTCGAACTAACTTTCATAGGCGCTACACTAACGCTCCATTAGTTTGAATTTAATTCGAACTAACGGAGCGCTTAGTTCGAACTAGGTAATCCTCATTCCACGAGGATTAAGCCTAGTTCGAACTAGCTAGTTCGAATTAAGGGGTATGTAGCCCCTTAATTCGAACTAGTGGGAGGCTAGTCCTCCCCAGGTTTCCCTGGTGACCACTCTGGCCAACACCAGGGAAACTCTATTGCCCCCCTCCCAGTCCCGGACCCCTTAAAGGGGCACGGGCTGGCTACGGTGCCCGTGCCAGGTGCAAGCCTGCCAGCACCCAGCCAGCAGACCCTGCACCTGACACGGATCGAGCCACACACCCGATGCCCCCCAGACCTCCCCCTCTTCCCGGGACCAGGCTGGCGGCTCCTGGGAGCTTGCCCGGGACCGCAAGAGGCGGGCACCCGCCTGGGCTAGTGCGGACATCGTGGACCTTGTCCATGATCTCCGTACTAGGCACAGGAAAGTGGCCGGCTTGGGCAGGATAGCTGCCAGCCTGGCCACCCAGGAGCAGGTGTGCAAGAGAATCAAGGGGGTCCACGGAGACCCCCGACCCTGAGCCCTGAGTTTACAATGGCCGTCCTGGGTCAGACCAAAGGTTCATCTAGCCCAGTAGCCTGTCTGCCGACAGCGGCCAACCCTAGGAACACTGGAGGGGATGGACCGAAGACAGTGACCAAGCCATTTGTCTCGTGCCATCCCTCTCCAGCCTTCCACAAACCTTGGGCAGGGACACCACTCCTACCCCCTGGCTAATACCACTCCATGGACCCAACCTCCATGACTTGATCTCACTTCCCTTTAAACTCTGTTCCAGTTCTAGCCTTCACAGCCTCCTGCAGCAAGGAGTTCCACAGGTTGACTCTTTGCTTTGTGAAGAACAACTTTCTGTTACTAGTTTGAAGCCTGCTACCCATTCCTTTCCTTTGGTGTCCTCTAGTCCTTCTTTATGGGAACTAATGAAGAACTTTTCTGTATGCACCGTCTCCACCCAACTCCTGCTTTTAGAGACCTCTATCCTTTCCCCCCTCCGTCTCCTCTTTTCTAAGCTGAAAAGTCCCAGTCTCTGTAGCCTCTCTTCATATGGGACCTGTTCCCAACCCCTGATCATTTTAGTTGCCCTCCCCTCTCCCAGCCTCTCTCTTCCACTCTCCCACCTCCTTTTCCCAGTCTCCCCCAGTTTTGTTCAATAAAGACAGATTCCATTTTGGAAGACACGTTATCTTTATTTTGTACATCAAGAAGAGGGGCTAGGGAAGGGTAAGTGGAAGGAGGTGAGGGAGGAATGGGGCACGAGCCCCCGATGGGGAGGACTGGGCTGGCTCTGCGGGCTTCTGGGGGTGGAAGCTCTCCTGCAGCCCCCCAATTGCCTCCTCTCCCCAGATGGCAGCCTGCGGCAAGTGCAGCCGGGCTGATGGCCGAGTGCTGTGATGTGCACAGTGTAAGCACTCAGGGCACTCCAAGCCAGGACTGCTTTGCAAGCAGGGCACCCCTGAGAACTGTCTGTCCGGGGTGGGGGTCAGGACCTTTTAAGCACAGCCGTCGGCTAGCCTGAGACAGCATTTCCACGCTCTAAGTCCTCCTCTGATGCCCTGCTGGCACTGCTTCCAGCCATCCTTAACCCCGCTTCAGGGTCCACTTAATGTGGACGCTCTAGTTTGAATTAGCAAAACGCTAATTCGAACTAGTTTTTAGTTCTAGATGCGTTAGTTCGAATTAGCTTAGTTCGAATTAGTTAATTCGAACTAAGTTAGTTCGAATTAGCGCTGTAGTGTAGACATACCCTATGATTCTAAGATTTCTTTCTTGAGTGGTAATAGCTTAGGGTATGTCTACACTACAAAGTTAGTTCGAACTAACGGACGTTAGTTCGAACTAACTTTCATAGGCGCTACACTAGCACTCCGTTAGTTCGAACTTAATTCGAACTAACGGAGCACTTAGTTCGAACTAGGTAATCCTCATTCCACGAGGATTAAGCCTAGTTCGAACTTACAAGTTCGAATTAAGGGCTGTGTAGACCCTTAATTCGAACTAGTGGGAGGCTAGCCCTCCCCAGGTTTCCCTGGTGGCCACTCTGGCCAACACCAGGGAAACTCTACTGCTTCCCTCCTGGCCCTGGACCCCTTAAAGGGGCACGGGCTGGCTACGGTGCCCGTGCCAGGTGCAAGCCTGCCAGCACCCAGCCAGCAGACCCTGCACCTGGCACGGATCAAGCCAGCCACCCGATGCCCCCCAGCCCTCCCCCTCTTCCCAGGACCAGGCTGGCGGCTCCCGGGAGCTTGCCCGGGACCGCAAGAGGCGGGCACCCGCCTGGGCTAGTGCGGACATCGTGGACCTCGTCCACGATCTCCGCACTAGGCACAGGAAAGTGGCCGGCTTGGGCAGGATAGCTGCCAGCCTGGCCACCCAGGAACAGGTGTGCATGAAAATCAAGGGGGTCCATGAGACCCCCAACCCTGAGCCCTGAGCTTACAATGGCCATCCTGGGTCAGACCAAAGGTTCATCTAGCCCAGTAGCCTGTCTGCCGACAGTGGCCAACCCTAGGGACCCTGGAGGGGATGGACCGAAGACAGTGACCAAGCCATTTGTCTCGTGCCATCCCTCTCCAGCCTTCCACAAACCTTGGGCAGGGACACCACTCCTACCCCCTGGCTAATAGCACTCCATGGACCCAACCTCCATGACTTGATCTCACTTCCCTTTCAACTCTGTTCTAGTTCTAGCCTTCACAGCCTTCTGCAGCAAGGAGTTCCACAGGTTGACTCTTTGCTTTGTGAAGAAGAACTTTCTGTTACTAGTTTGAAGCCTGCTACCCATTCCTTTCCGTTGGTGTCCTCTAGTCCTTCTTTATGGGAACTAATGAACTTTTCTGTATGCACCCTCTCCACCCAACTCCTGCTTTTAGAGACCTCTATCCTGTCCCCCCTCCGTCTCCTCTTTTCTAAGCTGAAAAGTCCCAGTCTCTTTAGCCTCTCTTCATATGGGACCTGTTCCCAACCCCTGATCATTGTAGTTGCCCTCCCCTCTCCCACCCTCTCTATTCCCCTCTCCCACCTCCTTTTCCCAGTCTCCCCCAGTTTTGTTCAATAATGACAGATTCCATTTTTGACCACAATTGTCCTTTATTTTGTACATCAGGAAGAGGGGCTAGGGAGGGGTAAGTGGAAGGAGGTGAGGGAGGAATGGGGTATGAGCCCCCGATGGGGAGGACTGGGCTGACTCTGCGGGCTTCTGGGGGTGGAAGCTCTCCTGCAGCCCCCCAATTGCCCCTTCTCCCCAGATGGCAGCCTGCGGCAAGTGCAGCCGGGCTGATGGCCAAGTGGTGTGATGTGCCCAGTGTGGGTACTCCGGGCACTCCAAGCCAGGACTGGTTTGCAAGTGGGGCACCCCTGAGAACTGTCTGTCCGGGGTGGGGGTCGGGACCCTTTAAGCGCAGCCCTCGGCTAGCCTGAGACAGCATCTCCACGCTCTAAGTCCTCTTCTGATGCCCTGCCGGCACTGCTTCCGGCCATCCTTAAGCCCGGTTCAGGGTCCACTTAATGTGGACATGCTAGTTCGAATTAGCAAAACGCTAATTCGAACTAGTTTTTAGTTCTAGACGCGTTAGTTCGAATTAGCTTAGTTCGAATTAACTAATTCGAACTAAGTTAGTTCGAATTAGCGCTGTAGTGTAGACGTACCCTTATTTATTACCCATCATTTAACCAAGGTGCTTCTATTGCAGGGAATGCCAGGCCTGAGACTCTGGGTCAGTTACTATGCAGAAATAAAACTGAGCCTCATAGACGTACTTAAGAATTCATTTTTAGGAGACGTTAGTGTGTTGAAGGAGGGTGCTTAGCCTATATTCTTGATTCGTTGTGTGTCTATGCTTCAGGATTCCAGTTCAAAGCAGGAAGCTCACAATTACAGATAGAGAATATTCTCATGGTATTTCCAGCATAAAGAGTAGCATCACATTTTCATAAGATGCCCAGACCGGTACTGAAATTTAAGAGCTCCAGGAACTTTGGATTGACATCTAGACTTTTAGCTGCTTATCTCAACTCCCAAACCTTCCGAGGGTCAGCTGTTGTATTTCCCTTAATTAAAAAGGAGAGACATCTTTGACCAAAAAATATCTTAGTCAGTTTGAGTAGAGTTCTCTGTAATATCCCCAGATGGATCTGCTTTTACTCACACAGTGGCATTTATTTGTAATGCACAGCTGATCTCTTGGGTTGTTATTCCTCACTTTCGAAAATGAAATGGAGTAGCTTTACCCTTCTCACTCATACTTGGGTGTACAATAAGTCAGCCCCTTTGTTGCTTTACACTTCCAGAGCGTCAAGAAAGCCATTTCAGAAACTGGATTTTTGTAGATTTTAAAGAGGACTTTTTTAGTTTTGAGGGTATAGTGTACCTATAAGAATTTTAGAAAGCACTCAAATGCAAATTGCAGATATTTGATATTTACTACTCTGGTAAAATGAATTTTAAGAACTTCTCTAGTGTTGTTACATGTAAATTTGATGCTCAGGTAAAAAATACCAATGTCATTAGAACACTCGTGAAGACAGTGTCTCTAAATCGTTTCCCAATAGTGCAATATAAATTAGATTTAATTGTATTATTGAATGTTGCACTAAGGTATTACAAAGCAGTTTCACAAGATAAAAATGTGTTTTCATGTGTATTTTTCAGAAAGCAAAACTACATTTCTTGACTACTACTTTCCATTTTAAAGACAGCAGTGCGCTTATTTCATTCAACAGGATTCAGTAGAGAGTTAGTGCTAATTACTTCCCATGTTTCCTGTGCATTGCAGACCTTCCGTTACAGTTGTCTGTTGTTTCTTATTATTGTTTCAATAAGTTGTCAGCAAAAAAGTATTATGTAAGAAGATATGGATCTCAATGAAAACCTTGAATCAACACACCCACCTTTCACAAGGGCTAAGCACCTAAACTTGGATCTACTTCCATGGATGACCCCTGTACAGTAATGGTAATGTGCACAAACAGAATTATCCTATTGCATCTCCATAAAGAGCTAAACAGATTCTCAGATCTAAACCTCTCCTCTACCTCTGGATTTTAGGAAATATATTATATCCACTCTTGGTTTTGCTATGTGGTACAGGTACTAGTACTGTACCAGGTTATTAGAGAGACAATGTGTGTGAGGTAATTAATTTACTAGACCAACTTCTGTTGGTGTGAGGCAAGCTTTGTTACATAGAGCTGAAGAAGAGCAGTTAGACTCTGAGCACTTGGGCTAGACTCAGCAGCATCAGGGGACCCAACAGCCTTCCTGGGCCCCTTGGCAAGGTGTAGGAGGAGCCCGGCTGTGCACTACCAAAAGGGGTTGGCACCTCTGGTGTGAGAGGCAGGGCTGAGGGCAACCAGAGTGTGGCACGCCTGGCTTCTCAGTCTTAGAGCCACCTGGAGTGTGCTGCATGGCATTTTAAAGGGCTCCGAGCTCCAGGTGCCACCACTGCTGCAGTAGCAGCAATGGCGGCTGAAACCGTGAGCCTTTTTGAATCACCAGGCCCTGAGCAACTACTCCTTTGCCGCCCCCTTGTCTGCAGGCAGCCTGTCAGTCAGATATCTCAGAGAATTCTCTACAGTAGCTCAGGACAGATTTACACTACGGGAGGAGATTGATTTAACTTATACAAGTTTAACTTCCCAGTCAACATATTTAGATCTACTTGCCATGGTGTCTTCACAGCCATGTCTGGACCGATCGCTGCCCCTTTGATCCAGCCACTAGTGAAGACAAGCCCTTCAGAGACCTCCTCATGTAGTGTTCTATCAGCAGTCATTGTAGATATTTGCTGCTATTAGTTGCAGATGAGCTACATTCACTTGTAGGAAGACTTATCGCACCATCCCCTCATAAACTTATCAAGTTCAGTCTTGATGCCACCTTTTGGTGGATCAGTTGAGTTTATATTGGAGCAGATGTGTGGCAGTTTGAAGGAGTCAAATCATGGTTGCAGAATAAGAACAAAAAGTAGAGATAACAGATATAAGTGATTTATAGCTCACAGAAAGAGTGAAAACGTTTGTGAAACTGCTCTGTGGATTTGCTGGTTACATATTATATTGTAATGGGCACTGGAGTTTAGGCTAAAGAGAGAAGCAATCCAAAGATGACATAATTAACCAGATGAGCATAATTAATCTCCTCCATGATTACCCTGAAGGAGAAATGTTCATGGATGCAAAAATGAAATATGATGAATGAGTGGAAAATGCAAATCAATTCAGTGCTGGAGTGTTCAAAATTTGTTGAAAAGGGAGAGCTGGACTGGTAACTTGGGGATGTTAGGTAGTTTATGGAAGCACTAGTTTTGCAATGGAAAGGGGACTAAGTAACTAATTAGGATTCCCAACCTCCTCCAGCAGAGTAACCCATAGCACCATGATTGCTCATCTGCCAACAACTCCAAGCATTGCATAGAGAACTGAATACTCAAAATGGCTGCCTTTGCATAAATATTTTAGTAATTGTGAAGGGGGCTTAAGGTAAAAGCAGTGATCTTGTGCATAAGGTTAAGCTTTCATTCAAAACTGAAACTTAAACCTGTTTACTGTAATATGGAGCTTCCTGTTGAATTTCTAATAAAAGTAATGACACTTTGAGACTATGTCCCATACAAAGGTTCTAATTATAGACATGGAAACATGAAGCTTATGTCCTGTTTTCCTGTCTTCCTCCCCTTTCTTCTCCCCTTCCTGAAACCTTAGATTTCTAGTTTCATTCCATTAGATGTTTCTTCAACAGGCTACTGGGGACACTCCCATGCTGTTCCTTGGAAGACAGACAGCATCCCCAAAAGCCTTAACTCCATTATGGAATATTGAATACATAGTTACAGTGGATTTCTCATTTCCATAAATTAACTCCTTTATACATCTGTGCACTGAATTGGAAAGAGAAAAAAAAAGTTTGGTCACTATACTTACCAGCTAGTTGTGTTATATTAAATGCTTACTACTTAAACATAGCGTAAGATGCTTGAAAGGTGCATTAAATCTCAAACCCATTATTTACCCAGCTGAAAAACACAAAAACTTGGTTCTAATGAGCATATTAACATTTGTGAATGGTGTGCCTTTCAAATACATTTTTAGACTAGGTATTTAGTGTCTGCTTCTATTATTCAGTGAGTTCTACCCTGTGCAAAAATAGTTGTATGAGAAAAATTTAAAAGACCTTTTACACTAGTATTACTACCAGGGGGAAAAATTCCATGCATTCAGCAGATTTCCCTTCAGCATGAAAAGCTGTTTAAATGATTATTACTTTTAAATGATTCACAATCTTCTTTCTCTGAGCTCGCTCATCCATATTATATGTATATATTTTGAATTTCTAAAATAAGCCCATCCTCCGCTCTGAGCACAGGAACAAATATTAATAAAACAACAATTATTTAGATCTATGTACAATAAATCCCCAGCAAATTCCCCCATATCTCACTGGCTCCTTCCACAAGGCTCAATCCTAGTCACTACCCTGCTTCTCCTTTCTCACGTCTAGGAAAAGCATGGAAGAACAAGACACTTTGCAATGGAAGGGTAAGTGATTTGCCTTCTGGTAAACTGAGCTGGAAAGCCACTGCTACACTTCAGAAGTCCTCACTTGAAACTGTCCTCATCCCAGCCTCCTTCTGTGTAAACCAGGGGTTATTACATCTGCCCTCTCAGGTGATCTCCCATGGCACAGGAGACAGGGACAGTCTGAAGTAACCAGGACACAAAGCCTTTTAAAGATTTATAATATTAAAAAAAACAGCAGCCAAAAACAAAAACAGACCCTGCACCTAAGTTTAAATAGTTTGAGAATAACCAATTCTGAAATAATTTATTAGGTTAACTAATGAGGCCTTGGTTTTTCAGCACAAACACAATTGTTTACTTTTGTAGCCATGTGAAGGGCAGTTTGTGTAATTTCAAGATAGAAAATAATAGCCAGTTTTGTGTAGAGCAGTTGAAATACTGAACCTTGCAGCAACATCATACCTCTCAAGCAGTCCCAGGTAAGTGGCTTCACATTACTTGAACATTGACCATGGGCTGGATGTATGAGCTCAGTAAGTGCCTCCCCTACCCAGAATGTCAGCATCCAGGTCTGCTTGCCAGTCTGCTGGAGAGTCAAACTGATATCTTTGCTAATATCCATCAGCAACTGGGAGATCCCACTGCAAGCTCAATGATTTCTAAAATACATTCAAACATTCAGTTGTATGTTTTATTGGTAATGCTCAGTGTGTATGAAATGATAAGGGAGGCAGGAAGGAAGTCACTGATATGCATCATAAAGATGGATCAGGATTAATCAAAACAATATTTTTTACAACATTCCGTGAAGTAGTGCCAGTTGATTTAACACCAATCCATGTGACACATACAGAGAACCACACTTCATCTTATCCAAATGCAAGATTTGTCAATATCAGATAATCAAAGAGAAACGCAGAGGAGCACAAAATATACCAATATCTAATTCAGCTTGTTATATTCTTTATTATGCTGTCTTCTTTAATGTAATGTGTCTAAGATGCCATCAGGCAAGAGCCCATTGTGAATAAGCTGTCAAGTTTAATTGGGCCATACTGTTAAAAAAAATCTTTAATAAATAAATAAAGCATTCTCTGTATGATTCAAAAATAGGAGCTCTGAAAGCAATTCCAATAAATTCAACTGAGTAAACATATCATATCCTTAAAACAGGATAAATAAGTAAGTAAATAAATAATTATGTTTCTTTATGAAGACGTGGTTAAAATGCAATTTGGTCTGTGGCTTTAAATGAAATTGTGTGTTCTGCTGTTGTTTGAGGCTTATAAAAATTTCTGGTTTCTAACAAAGATGGCTCATTTCTGCATAATTTGAATATATCTAAATCACTGCCAGGCTCTGCAGACTAAAATGTGATCTATGAAATGCTGTTGTAAATCAATCATATAAACCATCCAAGTTCTATAAATCATGTTTTCTTTTTAAACCCATTATTGCTAGTTCACCAGTTAGAAATGGTAAAAGAACCACTAGCTTTGGAGGTTGTGCAAAATACAAATACCAGTTTTGCAGATCTTATTCTGTGCTCTCCTGATGGCTGTTTAACAGCAGCTAACTGATAACCTTTACTCCCTAAAGTATGTTAATTATAAGTCTATGATACTAGTAACAACAATAATTTGGCATGACAAGGGCATGCATGAGTTGCTGTCCAGTCACTCTGCCGTATTAAGTTCTGATTCTTTCAAAGCTGCAGGAGTGTTTGCAAAACAGAATAAGTAATAACAATTAAAAGCCCCTCCTCTTTCCCTGCACTAAAATATCTTCAAGCCCAGTCAGTCTCATCACACCATGAGGTTTTGTCTCTACTATGGAAATTCCTCTCTTCATTACGAAGGTCTTACCAGGTCCACCTTGAACATTGGATATGTTATAACATTAGCCGTTCTCAAGAGATTTTCACTACCAACTTCTTGCTTGAGCCAAGGTGGCATTTGCACCACAGAGGTAGATGTATATATGGGGATTCAGATCTCAGCCTTATTTCTTGGCAGTTATACCATTCCCTTTATTCTAGTGTCTGATGTATTCAAATTTCAGAGGGATTCGATTTGAGGATATTTTTGATTTCTAAAACTGACTGAATTATTTGTTGTCTTCTATGTAACTGAAGTATAAATAACTCCGATCTATTTAATAATTGTGTAATAGACTAAAAGGAAAAGAGAAATATATAATTTTCTCTATGTGGGTTTGAATTTTTCAAGTCATTTCCTAGAACTCTGCAAGACTGGTGTGTTTGTCTATTTGTGCACATGCATGCATGCACACACATAAAGGCTACGTCTACACTACATGCTTCTTGCTCAAGAAGCCTTTTGGGCATAAACTTCTTGTGCAAGAGCATGTCTACACTTCAAAGTACATCACAAAAGCAATGTGCTATTGCGCAAGAGAGTATTCATATTGTATGGACGCTCTTGCGCAAGAAAGCTCTGATGGCCAATCACAGAATGGCCATCAGAGCACCTGTGCTTTTTCCCATAGGTGTTTCTTGTGCAAGCGTCCACACTTGCCTTTTTGCATAATAACTGTAGCGCAAAAAGGAGTTATGCCTCATAAAAGGAGGTTTACCTTCACCGGCAAAAGCCCTCTCTTTTGCTGTTTAAATGTTGATTTACTTGCGCAAAAGCACATTTGAGGTGTGGACGCTCCATGGGTTTTTGCACAAGAACAGCTTGTTTTGCACAAAAACCTTGCAGTAGATGTAGCCAAAATGTATAGGGAACAGTTTTGCTCTAGCAGAAAATTATCCAAGATGTGAGAATATTTAACTATTGGAAGAAATATCAGAAATATCAGATCTCAACAGAAGGTAGGAGATGTAACATTAACATAAATGGCCAAAAACAGATGGACAATTTCTTTGTTGTTATAAGAAAAATGTGTAAAGAGGACTTTTTCAAAACAAAACCCCTATAATCCTCTTTTTCTGTTGCAAAAATTAGCTAATATTCTAGGCATCAAAGCTGCAATGAATTCCAGATACTCATAACTACTACCTCACTGCCTGCAGTTGTGGCTCTATGTGTGCACAGTAGTTGCTAGCTTGAAGCTTACTGTAAGTTCAGAACCTTTCTGGAATAAAGGAAAAAAATTTGCCAATATTGCAAAAGGAAAGTGGTGTACAGAATGTTGTGAGCTGATTTCCATACATATTCAATAAAAAGTTGTACTACCGCAGTAAAGTCCTAAAGCATTCCCTTCCATCATGTAGTTTGTATTATTTTCAGAAAAAATCAGCCCTGCAGCAAAGCCTTCGATTAATTATTAACACATTCTGAGAATTGCTTTCTTCATCCAAAAAGTTAAATAAGGATCATATAATTCTGAGTTATTAACATATAAATGCAAAAAACCCAAAAGTCCTGATACAGATATTTTGTACAAAATTGTTTCCTTAATTTAACAAGGTCAAATAAATAGAAAGATATAAACTTTTCACGCACTTCAGCTCACACTGTTATGCATTCATGACTTTATTTAAATAAACTGTTAATAGCATGCTGAGGGTATTAGGAAGAAAATAATAAACAAAACCTATAGTAAGAGAAATCTGACAAGAGTGAAAGAAACAAAAAATATGTTGTTAGGAAAAACAAACATGGACATCCTCCAACAAGAGGATCGGATACAGTAGCATTCCATGTGCAGATCACGAAGTATAGCACTGACATCTTTTTGAAAGGGATATAGACAAACAGGAGAGAGTTTGGGAAGCAACAAAAGTGATAAAAGGTTTAGAAAATAACAGCATGATGAAGCATTATGAGAACTGGGATCAATTATGCTCATTCATCAATGAAGATAAACAAGCAGGAATGGTTTTGAGTTGCAGCAGGGAATTTTAGTTCGAATATTGGGGGTAAAACAGTTGTCCCATAGAATAATGAGACCAAGGAGATTATGTCATATTTGGAGCTGTTCAGGGTTAACTACATAATCCATCTGGTTACAAATAGTTATAGAATAGGAATCCAGGTGAAGCTGAAATAATAAGATGTCTATTACCAATGCAAGGAGCCAGGTAACAAAAGGGAAGAATTTGAATTAGCGGTGCATGAATTGAAACTAAATATTATAGAGATAATAGAAACATGGTAGAATAGTAGTCACTGTCGATGTTGTTTATGAAAGACAGAAATAAAGGAAAAGTTGGTGGAGCAGCGTCATATGTAAACAATGAGGTAGACTAAAATTAGAAGTGAATGAATTGCTAAATATAGGTTGGCAGCAGAGCGGCCGGCATTGACCTTCTCTAGTCCAGCAAATTCTCTGGTTCAGGACCGGTCAGGTGCTGAGGATGCCAGACCAAGGAGATTCAACCTGTATAATTAGTTCCTGAGATAAGGAAGAGTTGTAGAGGAAAGTCATCATTGAGACTTCACTGCTTTTTTGGTCCTTACTGAAAAACGCCAAGGTAGAGGAATATTGACATATTTGAAATAGCATGGGAGGGGTAGCCATGTTAGTCTGTAATTTTAAAAACCATTAGTAGTTCTGTGGCAACTTAGGGTATATCTACACTACCCCGCAAGTTCGAACTAGCCGGGTAATGTATGCATACCGAACGTGCAAATGAAGCCCGGGATTTGAATTTCCCGGGCTTCATTTGCATAAGCTGGCCGGCGCCATTTTTAAATGCCGGCTTGTTCGAACCCCGTGCCGCGCAGCTACACGCGGCACGGGCTAGATAGTTCGGAATGGCTTGCTAGTTCGAACTATCTGTACGCCTCGTTCCTCGTGGAATGAGGAGTAACGGTAGTTCGGACTAGGAAGCCTAGTCCGAACTACCTAGTTCGTGCCACGTGTAGCCGCGCGGCACGGGGTTCGAACGAGCAAGGATTTAAAAATGGCAGTGCCCAGTTTATGCAAATGAAGCCCGGGAAATTCAAATCCCGGGCTTCATTTGCAAGTGCGATTTGCCTACATTACCCCGCTAGTTCGAACTAGACATACCCTATGAGACTAATGCTAAGATACTTTTCAATGGCTTGAAGTAACCCTGAAAAAATATTTCCAATAACAGTCAAGATGTTAATTTCTTTTGTTTCTGACACCAATTTTTATTTTTATGAGTTATCTCATCACACTGTAATCCAAAAGGTTTCATTAAAGTGAACATTTATTTCTAATCTATTTTGCTGTCAAATTTCTCTTAATTTTTTATTTTCTTGACTAATTACTATACTGATATTTAACAAGTTTGGAACATTCAAAGGAATCTAAGGGAGTTAGGCACTGGTATCTGATGCCTGAACCTCCCCACATTGAAATTCAGTGGGATATGGGCCTATTTCCCTTAGACATATGAAAATCCCAACCTTGAAATGTTTCCTCAGTTTTCCTTTTTGTGTAAACAGAAATTATTGTTGGGGTGATTCAGGGAATAAACCTTTTCATGTAGACATTTCACACTGTCTGCTATGCTTTTGTATCAGATGCATCTGTCTTCAATGGATGGTGTCAAGCATGCTTTGGACAAAATCTACTATGAGTAAAATTTACAAATGAATTATCTTTTGGTAAAACAAATTAACCTTTAGCGTTTGTACCAAGGGTTGGGATTTGTCATTCATTATCATTTTTTTGTTTTTTAAATAAAAATGGCTTTCTTAATAAAAAGACAACAAATGGTCTGGTAGCACTTTTTTGTTATAGACTAACAAAAGGTCTATAAAGTGCTACCAGACCATTTGTTTTCTTTTTCTGTAACAGACTAACTCGGCTACCCCCTGAAGCTTCTTAATAAAAAGAGTGCAACTCTGAGGTTAATTACCACTATGTTTTAGTGCATTTATGAATACGGACAGGAGAGGTAAGTGGTTGAATATGGGAATATTCCCTTACCAGTGTGCAAGACTATATTAACAGCTAGTCACTTAATTCAAGCTCACAAATATACAAAGACAAATGCATACATAGCATCTGAAATTCTCTCTCTCTCTCTCTCTCTCTCTCTCTCTCTCAAATAGACCTGTACTCTTTGAATTCTCTGTGTGGATGAAATCAAAGTGCAGAACAAACACTGTTTTGATATGGCTTTGAAGATGATAACAGCTTCTAACAGAGAAAAAGGAGGCTTTGGGTCTGTAAGAAAGCAATGATTGACATGACATAAAGCCCAAGAAAAGTTTACCTTTTAATGAGAATGCAGTAAGAACCTCTCCAAGAATGTTTCTCTTCACTATAAAACATTCTAGTTACAGTAGATTTCAATCCTTTATTGCAGTCATTCATAAAGTGGCACCCTGTCTTTTAAGCAAAAACATCTTTTGAATCAAATGAGCACACTTTAGGATCAAGATCCCGGCAAGAGGAATTACAGAGTGTCTAAGGACTTTTTTATCTCCAGTACAAAGTTTTTTAGTAAATTCCTATGTTTTCCTCGAGTGGAGTTGGCAAAGCTTAGCTGTGCATTCTAATAAATGTGGAAATAAAGTGGGAAGGGAGGAGAGTTAAGTCAAACTTTGATTTTTTCTGAAAGGCTTTTTGAAAAATTAAATCTAAGGTTTCACATCTGTTTGTGTGTAATAGTAATCTTTAATATTTGTGCAATTGCAAATTAAATTAATGGAAACAAATCATGCATGTTCAAAACACCATATACATTATCATAATATAGGGAGAAATCTGAGAAAAACAGAACTGTATGTTTATCTTTTAAAGAACTTCTATATTCATGTTCTGTAACCTGTGCTTTATGCACCTCAGAACTGACTTGGTTCAGAAGAGACATTGGGAGTCGAAATTGACCTACATGAGATACTTCTGTCCTTACACCATTTTTTTTTTCAAAAAAAATGTGAAAATCATTTTACTAAGAATTATGGTTTATGCTGTTTCTACTGGGAAAGTTTTAGAAACATTTTTTTGTGGTAATCTACCATTTGTGCACTTTATAGACTAAGTTTCTCAGTGTCAGCAATTTTCTAAATGGCACTGGTAAAAAAATTAACTACATCAAGTTTCATAAAAAGGATGGAGGACTGACGTTGCACATTTCTGTGGAAACCAAAATAATAGTTTGACCAACTCTTGTTAAAGTCAAGGGAAGTCTTTCAACTGGTGTTGATCCTAACCCTACAATAACTGTAGAATTAACCTATATTTAGATGTAAAATCCAAAATGGTCATACTGTGAAGCAGCAGAGAGTACTCTAAACTGTTTAAATACATATGCTGGTTTATTACACAACTTTATATTTACCTGAAAATTGCATTTAGTGAAAATTGTTTTGCTATGGGTTTTAGGCTCAAGAAATACAGAAAAGGCTTCTTCGTTTCCTTCAAAACATGTGTATATAGCTTCATGATTGTTCTTTCCTCTGAAAAAACCTCTCTCTCTCCCCTCCCCACATGTATTGGTTCAGCGATACTGAACACACAAAACATCGTAAGTATTTTATCAACAGTGCTCCTTGTTTGGCTTTGTATTTTAGTCAGAATTGTGATGTGATGATCTATGTCTACATTACAAGCCATTATTTCAAAATAATGGCATTCTGGAGGACTTCTTACTCTGACTCCCATAACCTTCATTTTACAAGGAGTAAGGGAAGTTGAAGGGAGAGTGTTCTTCCTTCGACTTCCTGATGTGTAGATAGAGCCAAAAGCTGAATTAAGCTATTTTGACTTAAGCTACGCAACTGATGTAGCTCAAGTTGTATAGCTTAATTCAACTTTTGCTCTGCTGTATAGATGTGCCATTAGCGTCCTTGAACAAGTCTCTTAACCTCTTAACCACTTTACCATATTTCCTTCATTTGTGACACGGGGATAACAATGCTTACTTACCTACACAGAAGGATTAGTTGCTTTAAAGATTAGTTGAGAAATATGAAAAATTGCTAACTATGAAACGTTTTATATATATAGTGATATTTTGTTTTCTAGGGAACAGAAACAATTGATTCAAAAAGAAAAGTAGATCTTTAGACAAATACATTCTGTAACAGATTACAACTGTAGGTCTGGTGTGTTTGGAAACATTATTTCACAGACTCTCTTAGCCTTGGTCTATAATAGGGAGTTATTTTGAAATAACAAACAGAGGGTTCATACTACCAAACCCGTTATTTCAAAATAACCAGCCCCTTATTTTGAAATAAGAACTCCTGCTTTCCTTGGGGAATCAGCTTATTTTGAATTAGGTGTTTTGGAAGTTATTATTCTGAATTTAGTTATTTCAAAATAATGTTCTAGTGTAGACATACCCAGATCTAATACAAAATGTGGCATGCTTAGCTACTATCATGCAACACAATGCTTGCCACTTAGTTCCATTAATTTATTTTTATTTAGGAAAGTTTTCAGCTGGTATCACAAGACCTAAGGATGCATTCCTTTATATGCCAAAGTATGGCATTCCTCATTTGGGATGCACAAGCAGTTTGGAACATTGCCAACCAAGCTATCTCTCTGAGGATAATCTGGGGGTTTAATCTCTTCCCATATTAGAAAAATTCATAGGTGGAGACAGGTTTGTTGTCTAGCTTGACAAAATGCATAGGACTCCTCTTGGTGATCTTTTAGAGCTGAAACATTAATTAAGTGTCTATACTGCTGTGCAGTATACAGCAGTATCTCAAGTCTCTGATAAGGTGTCAAAGATATTGTGAATTTCCTCTCCAGCGTATCTCACATTCTGACAATGTTTGAGGATGATAGAATGTCTTTAACTACTTGCTCTCTGTATCCTATATGTCCATTTGAATCCTGGAAAGCAAAAAAATGGCTTCATATTTTCCCTACACGCCAGTGATTCCTGCATACAGGTACATTTTGCTCTCTTTTTTCATGCTCAGTATTTCCTTTTATTTCAGTAGTTCTTCTAGCTCCCACATTTAAAGGGGTTTATACTCCCTTTGAAATATGCAACAGCCATTGCCTGTGAGAAATGTACTTTCAAAATAAATAAAGGACAGGGAGAACAGAGCAGTTGGAACAGACATAAATGTTATAATGTTTGACAAGTACAATTTTTGCCTTTCTTCACTTCCCTCTTTATTCCCCTGTTATGTATTGGGATACATGTGAGCACACCCTTTACTCTGGCATGGATTCCACTGACTTCAGTGGGATTCTGCACAGACTCCATGGCAGGATTGGAACCTGTTGCGGCACAAATTGATTCTAATATGTTACTACTGTTATGATCCACCACTGTGGGAGATGAAAGGGTAAGTTGTTGCTGGGCATGTTATGATAAAATGGATTGGGATGCATAAAGAATTAAGTGGCGATTTTTTCATGCAAGGAGTCCCCAGTGCTTTTCTTGGTAGCAAGTGCTAGAATTTTCTCAGTGACTATTTCTAATGAGATGAACTTTCAGTTGTGGAACAAACCATCTTTTTGAAATAGCTTTGGTTTGCTGACTTTCTGGGCTTGCTACAAAGGGGCATCTGTTGACTATAGTTGTTGTAGAGGGGAGGTTGATGAGGGTTGTGGATAAGGGAGAAGCGGTGGATGTCATATACCTAGACTTTAGTAAGGCATTTGATCCGGTCTCGCATGATATTCTTATTGATAAACTAGGCAAATATAACTTAGATAGGGCCACGATAAGGTGGGTGCATAATTGGCTGGATAACTGTAGTCAAAGAGTTGTTGTTAACGGTGCTAAATCCTGCAGGAAAGGGATGTAGATATTGGGATAGAGAGTACGCTTATTAAGTTTGCAGATGATACCAAACTGGGTGGGGTTGCAACTTCTTTGGAGGATAGGGACATAATTCAAAATGACCTTAGCAAGTTAGAGAAATGGTCAGAGGTAAACAGGATGAGGTTTAATAAAGAGAAATGCAAAGTGCTCCACTTAGGAAGGAACAATCAGTTCCATACATACAAGATGAGAAGCGACTGTCTCGGAAGGAAGGAGCATGGCGGAAAGGGATCTAGGGGTCATAGTGGACCACAAGTTGAATATGAGTCAACAGTGTGATGCTGTTGCAAAAAAAGCAAATATGATTCTAGGTTGTATCAACAGGTGTGTTGTAAGCAAAACTCGTGAAGTCATTCTGCCGCTCTTCTGTGCACTAGTTAGGCCTCAGCTGGAGTACTGTGTCCAGTTCTTGGTGCCACATTTCAAGAAAGATGTGGAGAAATTGGAAAGGGTACAGAGAAGAGCGACAAGAATGATTAAAGGTCTAGAGAACATGACCTATGAAGCCAGGTGTCATGAACTGGGCTTGTTTAGTTTGGAAAAAAGAAGATTAAGGGGGGACATGATAGCGGTTTTCAAATATCTAAAAGGGTGTCACAAGGAGGAAGGAGAAAATTTGTTCCTCTTGGTTTCTGAGGACAGGACAAGGAGAGGCTTAAAGTGCAGCAGGGGAGGTTTAGATTGGACATTAGGAAAAAATTCCTAACTGTCAGGGTAGTCAAATATTGGAATAAATTGCCAAGGGAGGTGGTGGAATCGCCCTCTCTGGAGATATTTAAGAACAGGTTAGATAGACATCTGTCAGGGATGGTGTAGACGGAGCTTGGTCCTACCTTGAGGGTAGGGGGCTGGACTCGATGACCTCTCGAGGTCCCTTCCAGTCCTATGATTCTATGATTCTATGGTTGGCTCTGTGAATGGATGGCAGTTGTGTGTTCTGTGGCTGCTTAATTGTATTGTTCATTGGAACTTATAGCAGCAATATCTAGGGTACATCTAGACTATAGGCTTTTTTCCAACAGAGGCTTTGTTGGCAGATACTGTTGACAAAGCCTCGGTCGAAAAAGAGAGTCTAGACTATAGCCAAGTATCAGAGGGGTAACCGTGTTAGTCTGAATCTGCAAAAGCGACGAGGAGTCCTGTGGCACCTTATAGACTATAGCCAGTTCTGTTGACAAAGCAAGCCGCTTTTTCAACAGAGAGTCTAGACGCTCTCTTTTGAAAAAGCACAGTGTGGATGCAATAGTGCCTTTTTTTTTACATAACTCTGTCGAAAAAAGGCGTTATTCCTCGTAAAATGAGGTTTATCGACGATGACAAAACTGCCGCGTTCTGTCAACAGAACACAGCGGTAGTGTAGACTCAGGTATAGTTTTGTTGACAAAAGTCCACTTTTGTCGACAAAACCCTGTAGTCTAGACACACCCCTAGACTCTGAAATAGGCACCTCTTCTTAGTCCTCTACAAATCTAAATAAAAGAAAGTGATTTGCTATAGCTCCCTGGTGTTTGTTTTCCTTCTGTATCCTGTTCTTTTACTCCATTGCTTCAAATATGTCAGGATTAGCTCTTTTTTCCCCGTTCACAAACTATTAATAAATTGGTGAGGATTTTCCTGAAGCAGTCCATAATTTGTAATTCCTGAAATGTTTTCAAGTGAACATATTTGAGCCTTTAGGGACAGTATGATCTTTTTGAATAAGTGTTTCTTGAATAAGTGTTGTTTGAATAACTTTGATGTTTGGTATTCATATTTTTGTTTGTGCAATCATTCTCCTGAGCCACTTTGGCATGTTTACTGCTTGTATATTGGCTGTTTTGAATTTTATAAACAGGAGGCATGTTTGAACAGGCCAATGTGCTTTGACTGTCTCAGAGAGGAAAGAAGCATGTGGTATAAATAATGATGTGATAACAGGAACAAAGAATCTTGGGAAGTTTTGAAGTTCAGAACACAGAGGAAGTTGTGGAATGGACAAGTCATTCCTTTAGAGTCTTGAACCACAGAGGGGACAAAGATTTTAAAAGTAACCATCTCATTCCTGTTCATATTTTGGTGGTTGATTTCAATGGGAACAGAACCAGGCTCTTAAAAAGCATACAGGGGAAGGGATGTAGCACTGAAAGAAAACAGACACACAAAATAACACGAGAAGTCACAGATTATGAAAGAATGAGGAATAGAGGCCTAGATGAAGAATGAGAGGAACCTGAGAAGATGATGTTCTAGCCAAAGAGTGTGAGAGAAAGCAAAAGTTGAAACTCCTGGAAACAGCTCATAAGGCTAAAGAGCAGCACAAACAGATTCACCTCTGTATCTGTGGGATTAAGGGTGCCATGCCTGAAAATGTTATTTACATGCCAAAAAGATACTTGAGAATAGTTTGGTTTAAATATTAGAATCTATTGGTATGTTCTAGATAATTGTGAAGTTTCTCATCTCTCTCTCCTGCCATGATATCACACCTTGTCTTTTCAGTAGCAATTCTAACAACATAGCTGTTTATTTTTTCTGAGTGATTTTGTTCAGAGAAGTAGGAAAGATGGCAGTATTCCAAACTTTAGATTCAATTATTTTTAAATTTACGGTTAGCAATGGGAGGTGTTGTCCCATTTAACCTAGTCCAAGTTTATGGCTGCCAATCTTATGTTAGGAAGATAAATATTATTTATTTCAAAAAATGTTAGAGAAATCATTTGACATTTATTTTGTGGTATCACCTAAAGGCCACAACCACTTTGGGTCCCAATGTGCTAGACATTGTACAAACACATAATAATCACAGTCCCTGCCCCAAATTGTTTATGCATGAGGGAAGAAAATGGAACCACTATATTTATTTTCAGTTGTTACCCAAATATGGATTTGAACTATGCCTTTCATTGACAAAACATCTCATGTACTAACCTACACCATCAACTTGTTTCCCCACAGTTTTGAGAGAAACAGGAGAGAAATCTGTTCCTCTTCAGCCACTGCACATGGCGTTTTATGAACTTTACTCCATCCCAAACAGTATTCATCCTCTCAGTCCCTTTCTTTAGCTAACCATAGCTCTATATCCCAGGCAGAGGTAATCTGGGGCCTACCTACAGTTTCACATGGCAGCCCCAGTAGCTACATCTCATCCACCATTGCATGGCAACTATAGGGGCATCACACACTCAAAGGGGCTAGTATGCTAAAGTCTTATCAACTCCTCACTGGACAGATTGAGTCTTTCCCTTCTCAAGGCCACTGCTGCTTGTCTTTAATGGGAGCTTTACCTGTGCCAGACTGAAGGATGAGGCCCATAGGCCTGGTCCCTTGCGTTTATATGAATGTAGACTAGGACTGAGCAATAAGCTTGAGGTGACTTGCCAGGGTTATCTCCTGTTGGGCCACTGCCACCTGCGCCTCAACAGATATAGCTACTGGCAGCTCCTGTTGGCCACGGATCACTGTTCACAGCCAATGGGAGTTGCAGGATGTGGCATGGCCTGTGACACTATTTCCCACAGCTCCCATTGGCTGGAAACAGCAATCTACAGCCAATGGGTGGTGCAAGTGCCTGTACATGTAGAGGCACTGATAAATAAAGCATCAGCAGCCCACCAGGAACTAACACTGGCAAACCACATCCGGCTGCAAGTTGGTTGTTCCCCACCACTGATGTAGACATACGTGCATTCCATGATGGATTAATTTTGAGAACAAAACAAAGTTGCAGAGAAAAAGGAGAAACTTCACAAATAAACTTTAGTTCAAGAATAGACCCTGAGGAAATATTGCTTGGTTTCACAGATGCACCTGAGACTGACAAAATCAGTTAAGGAAGGATTTCAGAGTGGTGGCAAAGCTATAAATGCTAGAAAGAGATACATGTCATAATACCTCATGAAATTTGAGAAGTTCATTACAGGCTACAGATAGCCTGAAGAGAAATGAGCAAGACGGTGTGTTTGACCCTTTAATGATGAACAAACATTTAAGTCTTCCTTATTTTGAAGATTTTGGAGAATGTTATGCTTGGCTGAATGTGCTTCCCTTGAGTGGATTCACGCAGAGCAAATCTGAAACTACAGTTCTGGACTCCTTAGATTCTCTTGCTTGTCATCACCATCCTGGTTTTTTGCCTCTAAGCCTTCCAACACTAAACTGTTTTGCTTTTTCTTGTGTGATTCCATTCTCCTTTCTCTCAATGGCCATGGAGTCTCAGCAGCAGTCAAAGCCCCTGCCGGGTCAAGAATTAAAAAAGACAAAAGGCACCATTTAAACCTACTTCTGCTGCTTGGTAGTGCAAATCATTGAAGAAGTCATATAGAAGCTGATTTTGGAATAGTGTTGAATAATGAGGGCTGCAGATATGTAGTTTGGTTAAGCCAGCATATTACTGACCAATGGGCCTGCCAAAATTGCATGTTACATTCAAACAAGCTGGATCTTACAGCTTTCCTGGTAAATTATTCAATATTTTGGGGGTGAGAACTTAGGGTGAAATAATTTTCTTTTATTGTTTGAAAACAGGTTTGATATTTTCTGGGGGCTCAAGATGCCCCCTAATTTTTTGATTGTCTTTCACATAGCAAAGTAGAAGCAGTGATATATTTCAACATGGTCACCATTGGTGAAATACAGCTCCTCGCACTGATGGGGAAGAACAAATCAGAGGACATCTTTGACCCTACAGTTTTCCCTTGCCATGTCAAGGAGCAACACTGAGCAGATTTCTATAACTAAATCTCCTTCCTTATAAACTAACTAACATGACCCGCTTCCTATCTCCCCATAAAGGGACAGCTGAGGGACTTCACCACAAAGCAAATAATGGGGCTACTAAGCATTTTCACAACAGCTGCATAATCACCTTCTTCACTGCATTCCCCAGAAATGGGAGTATAAGTAAGAAATACCAGCCAACAAATGAGAGCTTCAGCAAAACATCACCCCCTAGCTATGCATACAACCATCACCAGGCTCCCAATGTCACAGAAGCATCAGATACCAGTGGGCACCCATGAAGGGGACACAATTCAATGCAGGACCAGATCCAGTGTGGCTGAGGCAAACCCACCAAATACAGAATTCTCTGGGCTTGATTTCCCCCAACAGTAGTATAAGAGCACCCATTTTTTCGTCCAGTCTTAGAAGAGGGCAAAAGGAACCACACCCCCTGATTTTTTAAACATTTTTACTGAAAAGAGGAACTGTAGAATCCTGAGTCCTAGTAGACACTGTAACTACAAATGTTTGCATAGAAATCCAATGCCTGGAAAATAAGCTGCTTACTTTCTTGTGAACAGGCCTACTATGGAAAGCAAAGCTGGTAAACGTTATTTATTTTTACAAATGTATTTTTCCATATATATATATAAAACAAAACTCAGCACTTCTGCATTTTCCCCACAAAACATCCAGGCGTGACCCCCATAAAAGCAATCTCTCTGCATCAGCATGAACTAATAGATGCACCTTGAAGCATGCCCTAAAAGCCAGTAGAATATAACTCATTTCAGTGTACTATCCACAACTGGTAATAGTAAATATTTTCATTTTTATCAATGAAATAGGTCTTTGATAGCTGTACCCTTTGCCAATATCCCCCAACAATGTCTTTCTGCCCTTTTAAAATATCCTGCCTTAATTTTATTGAAGTGTAATTTGTCATGTATCAAAATCCAAAGCAATATTGTACAACATTATTTGCAGAGCTAGAGCTCAGCTAGAAAATTCATACCCAGATTTCAACACCCTTCACCTCCACACATAATCAGTTCAGTTTAATCTCTAATTATTTCATCATTATCAGTAGTAGAATCTTGCTAATTTGTGCTGGCAGACACCTTGTGAATTACCTGATGTTTTGAGTTAATGGGCAATTGAACAAACACTTATTATTATTTGTTCAGCATATAGGTGTGCATGGCAGTTTGCATTCTAATAAAAGGCTGAGTCCCTGCATATAGAAACTTATTCTATAGCAAGTCCACTATCACAAACAACAGTCAACAAGCAAGGATGCACTTTGCTCATTTATTTGCCAAGCACAGTTTAGTTTAATTATTTATAATGCTTGTTCATATACTAATAAATGTGTTCTGTGGTACCTTTTCTAGAAGTAATGAACTTTTAGTAATTGGAGACCTTATTATTGACCTTGGCTATTAATTTTTGCTGAGAAGTGAGGAAAAACATCTGGGTTTTGAGATATGGGGAATGCAGAATAGTAGTGTGATTTACCAAGATTTTGCTGTATTTGAAAAGCATAGAGCCCATAGAATCCTTTTCTAATGTAAACTGGAGTATTTAATTGACATCAGTATGACAATTTTCATTAACAGAATATCTGGCTGCAGGATTATTTTTTATACTTGGCCACTTTTGTATTTTACTTGTCAAAATCCACAAAAACTAGCTACAGCTATACTATGAACGGAGTCTGAATTTTAATAATAAAGAGACTGGCAAAAAGAAAAAAAATAATTTTGATGCTACATACATTGTAGTTCCAGCCCAGAGGAGCCTATTTTTCCAAGACCATGAAATAAGAAGTCCATATGAAGGCCACCATATAGCTATTACCTGCAAATACTGTTACTCAGTTAAGCATCAGAATATGAAGCAGAGAGTTCTGCTAGTAAAATCTTGTTGGGTGTGTACTTCTATGTGTGCCTGGATTTACTTTTTGAAAGACAGTGTGCTGGAAAGGCTTGGAGTTAGATAAACTTTTGAGCATGGAACCCTAACCTAAATTTCTCTAGGTTCATATGAAGTGACAACGGCTATGATTGTAACCAAATATATTGCTAATTTTCAGATCTAGAGACTTTTTTTTCCTAAAAGGGAAACAATTTGCAATGATGGGATACAGAGTATTACACCGAGGTGTCACTGATTCTATTCTAGGTCAGGTGGAGAGCAATCAAAAGTTGCTGCTGTCTGATGGTTGTATGCACAATAAACTTGGTGGTCTGTGCCAGATTTCTAAATCTGCACTTGACAAAACATGGAGAAATCACATGAGCCTCCAATAGTGTGAAGGAGGTATGATTGGATCATGAACATATGAAATTTGAGGACTTGAAACTGTTCTCTTTAAAGTCTCAGTTACATGCTCTTGCACTATTTTACAGGTAGGATAGAAAAAAGATTATTTGAAAACTCTGAATTCTGAACCTTGAACTTTTCTTTTAAATACATTGAGCTTCAATTACAAGTATGTCCCAATGTTGTGAGTTAAAGTAGATTAACACCCATTATCACTGCACCTTTGTAATGAATTAATATTCACAGATTTGTTTCCCACAGGTAGAATCATAATTTGAGTGCAGTTTGTTTTGGCTTCCCACAGATTGAAACTGTAGATGAAGGGCAATATTAAAGTAGCTTAGACACCCTGTTATTTTCTGTTGAATTTAGACAAACAATACATAAAAGATATTTAACAATTTCCCAATCTTGGCAGAAGATCAAAACAAACATATGCAACAGTTTCCAAGAGAAATACCTGACATGCCATACCAATGAAGGCATGATATTTCACTTGTACATAATACAATGTTTATTCTTACATCATTATGAGATTAGTATTGTATACTGCATGTTAAAAATTAGCAAAAATATTTAACTAAATCTTATTTGGAACTTGGTTGTATGTCATTGGGATACAGATTCAAAACAAATATAATGCACATTTGAGGACATGTGAACTGTTTCCTTAAATCTGAAACTGAAAGATGGCTCCTGTAGATGAAGGACAATGTTAGGCTGAAATGCTACAGTAAAGCAGGTAGAGAGTGTGGCAGAGTAGTTTTAAAGAACAATAGTGTTTTCTTCACTCTAATGAAGTTTCTTGTTCAGTCTTAGAAGAAGGCAGCTCTTTCTGTGCTACCACAGCTCATGTTCAAAATCAAGAGAATGTCATTGCAATGTAAGTGAGAGATTGTGGCCATGTTGTGTCCCAGGAAAGCTACTCCAATTATGAGACTGTGTTAGGTAGTACTTTGAAGTCTCCATCGTAAGGAATACAGGATTACCCCAGCCCAGCTTTTCAGAAGTAGCATGGGATCATTCCTCCAAATCAGTAGATCTCCTGAGTTTTGTAGATACCTTGTGCCTACATGTTAGATCCTGATCCAAAGCATTCACTTGACAGTGGTTAGGCAGTGGGTATTCCAACACTACCATGTATTAAGCTAGTAAGAATGTATTTCCCATTTACCTCACTCACCCCTCTTCTCATCTACACATCTATATTTATTTTATTCACCTGTTGTTACCTGGTCATATGTTTAGATTTCAAACTCTTTGGGGTCAGGGATTATATTATTTTATGTATATATAGTGTCTCTCAGAATGGGATTGCCAGTGGAGAAAGGGTTAAGGGGAGCTTTGGGGCCCAATTATTTGCAGCCAATGCCAAGCCTGGAGGGGAATAAAAGGAAAGGCCCTGGCTCAGTTTAGGGTTGACTGGCCAAGGAGGTGGAACGGAGCTTTGCTAAAAGAATTGTCAAAACAATATTGTTAGCAGTCATTGAAGTAGAATAGTTGGATAGCCAAAAAGCAAGCAACACTCAAATCAGAGACTGTTTAGGAACTAAGCCTGAAAGAAAGGGTAGAAGGACCATCTCTTCCTTCCATCTATCCCCAGAAAACTGGGATGGCCCAATATTGAGTTACATTTGCTTTTTTGGGGGGCAAGACCCTCAACACCACCCGCAAAGACTGAAGGAATCACTAACTGGTAGGCCAGAGCCTGCTTTGTTGCACACCAGATGTACACACTTTAAGAAGACCCATGTTGTGGTGGAGAGCTGCTCAAGCCATACCAATAGTGCTACAGCAAAATAAATAATAACAAATAACAATAATGTTTCTACTCGGTACCTTCTGGATCTTTAGCAGCCTGGCTTATGTAGAGTTGTGAGGCTGGAGTCTCCTCCTATGAGTAGGGGGAATTGAGGGGAGAGAAGAACATTTTCAACCAGAGGGAGAAAGGGACGTCAGCTGAGTAAGCTGATTGAATTATTATTAATTCATTCACAAAATTCCCTCAGGGAATTGGATGAGGGAACTATCAAGTTATGGGGAGTAGTTCTCCCTGTACCACGGGGCTGACTGACCAGGAAAAAGGGACAGAGCTTTGCTTGCAGAGTTGTGGAGAAGGTCTGCTTGCCAGAGCAGCAACTGGGATAGAACAGCTCCACTCCCCTCTCCCCCAAGGACTAAGTGATGCTTGAATTAGAAACTGTTTAGGAATCAAGCTAAATGGAAAAGGAAGAAGTTCCCTGTCTCCTGTGGATGACTCTGTATTGAATTACATGTGTAAGTTCTAACCCCAACCCTATGAAGGGTCTTTTGTAGGCACAGAAGTAGAGAAATATCCTGGAGAGGCAGCACTCCTTTGGGACTCTCTACCACTATATGACTCTGAAAGGGTTTGTCTCATGAACAGTATAAATTAGACCCAGAAAGCCCAAATGCCTGGGTTCTGCTAACTTGTGCTTAGGTAGGAACTGGTGTGGATGGCAAAGGTGGCTGTACAGAACTTTATATTTCCCGTGATCCAGGAGTAAACCATTATGGCCAAAGCTGGGGTGAGCAGTAAAATAGCGGTGGTTCACCAGGGTTAGCCCCTGCTGGGCTGCTGCCACTATATTTACCTGCACCTCTGCAGGTACCAGTGATTGCAGCTTCTAATCAATGGGAGTTGCGGAAAGTGACACAGACCAGAGCACCACTTCCCACAGTTCCCATTAGTTGGGAACAGCAATCTGCGACCAAAAGGAGCTGCATTCCAGAGGTGCAAGTAAATATAGCAGTTGTGGCCCACCAGGGGCTAAGACTAGCAGATCAGCTCAGGCCCATGGGTTGGTATTTGCTCATCCCTGGCCAAAGCAAAGTTTAGCACAGTGTCTGGTGGATGTAACTTGAGCCTGGCTGCAATAACCTTCCAATGGTAATTGTAGAAACTAGAGAATGCTTGGCCACACTCCTATTCCACCTTTTAATGGGTTCTGCTTCTTTGCAATCATACAAATGTATGCTGTTTAATTCACTTAAATTTTATTTCAAGGGGACTACTAACACGAGTAAACTTAAGCATGTGCACACATAAACTTTGCACAGAATCTAACACGTTAATGCTTTTTTATACTTGATCATGTAAAGTACTGGAGAGTACTAATAATATAAAACAACACATGTTGGATGTGTGTCCCTGCCTCACCACCCCAGAGTATTCTTTGGGCTGGAATCCAAGTCCTTGGAGCCACCTAGGCCCAGGAAAGCAAGCAGGCAGGCCTCTGGCTCTATGAGGCTGTATATGATGGGTGACCTCTTTCTTCTGGAGCCCCTCACTCAGCTTCTGTGACCTTCTGTTTCCTGCTCCAGGCTTCCTCTTCCTGGCTGGCTTCCCCTTTTTCTCTGTGTTTATTTAACCCCTTTCAGGTCAGCTAGTCTCTTTCATTTCCATTGCTCCTACCTTCCCCTGCCCTTCAGTTAAATGGGATTTCCAAAGTTCAATATGCTTTATAGCATAACTTTTGGGGAGATAGAAGAACCATCATTAACTTCAAGTAGTTGCGATTGTATCTGTTAAGAGTTTACATGATACAAGACCTGTCAACAATGGTGGATCCCTATTCATATAGACATTTATAATACAACTTCACAATACCCATCAGAATTAATAAATTGTACAGATGTAGCCCCAATTGTTTTTACTTTGATAACCTTTCTTTAAATTGTGCTTGTATCTGAAAAGTGACTGTAAAATTGCATCTTTAATGTGTCCCGGTGGTTTCCAGTTAATTTTCAGCCCTCCAAATTCATCTGAGATATAGAAGCTGAGCTGCATTTATTCCTTCTCCTATATAATCTTCAGTAATCCTGAAATAATTTTTGTGCCTTCTAAGTGTCAGTATGTGTAAAGTGGAGGTATGGCTTGAGAGGCTCAGATGTTGTATATATATTTCAGTTTACCTTAACTGCTTCACTGCTAGTTCCAGGTGATGATGATCATAAAGGAAGGATCTACAGCAGCTTGAATGAGTTTCCTGGGGTGACTGTGAGAAAAATAAGATTTTACTTGATCTGAAAATCACCGAGTTACATTTTTTGCAGAATCATTTTGCAGGGTGGGGATGGAACATGTCAATGAGAACTACTTTGTGAAATCATTTAGAAAGTCTTGAATTCCAAATTAAGCATTTTTCTGTGAGTACTGGTGAGCACTTGACAGTTCTTGCTCTTAAACCTGTTCAATAGGGGAGGGGACAGCAGAATTTTGGGTATGATGAAAAACCTCTTCTAGTGGAGAGAGAAGAAAGAGAGAACAGAAAAGCAAGAACACTCTAGAAAAGAGGATGAGCACTGTTGTAAGGGACATTTTATAATAATCAAAGTGCAATCACTGAAGATCAGTGATGAAGAGGTAGGAAAGTGTTGCTGAAGGCTACCCATTTCCTCACTAATCTTTCACTTCGCTTAGATTATCAAACATCATACTGCCAAAAGCTCCTGGGCTTTTGTTTTCTCTCTGATGTGGTTCCATGTAAGAGACCCAGCATCTTCCATTCTGTGTGTCTTTTCCCCCCTCACTCTCTGATGGCTCTTGAGCCTGCTATGCTGCCATGGGAACCTGCATGAGACAGTAGGCTCCCATTAGATTTATTCCCTTTCATCCCTTTTTTGAAAATGAATTAAATGTTTTGTGGTGAATTTGGCATGAAAATATGTCCTGACTCAAAACACTTGAAATTTTCAATTTTTGATGTTCAGCTATGAGTCTGCAAGCCAAAAATATGTAGCTATGAAGATTGACAGCCAGAAAAGCTGTATATTCAAAACCTGAGAGTTCATAAATATTTACACGTCTCCATGATCACTGCTGGCGGTAATTCACATTTGCCAATTAGAAACAGGCTGAGACTGAAATAGCTGAACTACTGGAGAATGCATGGATTATCACAGAATCATGGACTTTATAGATTAACAAGATTTGCTACAGCAGCTTATTTGACCCACCTTCTGCCAGTGGAGGATTGTTTCCTATTGTGTGTTTTCTGGTGCTGGTGCTTTTCCAATCTTATATTGCCAAAGACAGGTAATGATGAGACACCTACTCTGTAAACAAAAAACAGGACTGTGTAGCACCTTAAAGACTAACAAGATGGTTTAATAGGTGATGAGCTTTCATGGGCCAGACCCACTTCCTCAGATCAAATAGTGGAAGAAAATTTTCACAACCATATATACCAAAGGATACAGATAAAAAAAATGAACACATATGAAAAGGACAAATCAAATTTCAGAACAGAAGGGGGATGGAGGGGGGGGAGTGAGGGAGGTAAATGTTTGTGAGCTAATGATATTAGAGGTGATAACTGGGGAAGCTATCTTTGTAATGGGTAAGATAATTAGCATCTTTATTCAATTTGAGTGTAAAGTGTCGAATTTAAGCATGAATGACAGTTCAGAGGATTCTCTTTTAAGTGAAGTCTTAAAAGGTCTTTGAAGCAGGATGCAGGCAATCAAGTCATTGAGACAATGTCCTTTCTGGTTGAAATGGCAAGAAACGGTTTTTTCTTTATGATCCTGTCTGATATCTGTTTTGTGGGCATTGATCTTTTGGTGAAGTGTCTGAGACGTTTGTCCAATGTACATAGCGGACGGACACTTTCGGCACATGATAGCATAAATTATATTTCTGGATGCGCAGGAATATGTGTTCTTGATCTTATAACTCACTTGGTTGTGTCCAATAATGGTATCTGAGGAAGTGGGTCTGGCCCACGAAAGCTCATCACCTATTAAAACATCTTGTTAGTCCTTAAAGTGCTACACAGTCCTGTTTTTTGTTTCAGCTGCACCAGACTAACACGGCTACATTTCTACCACTATTCTACTCTATAAAGAATGGCGAGAGTCTACAGTAAAGGTGGGCAATAAAACAGTGGTGATTCACCAAGTTTCACCCTTGACAGGGTGCCGCTGCTATATTTACCTGTGTCTCCACAAGTATGTTGATTGTTACTCTCCTTTTCCAGTGAATGGAAGCTGTGGAAAATGGTGTGGACCAGGACACCGCTTCCCGCAGCTCCCATTGACTGGATTGGTGATCCACAGCCTACAGGAGCTGCAGTCACCCATATCTGTGGAGGTGCAGGTAAATACAACAGTGGTGGCCCACCAGGGAGTAACCTTAGGTTACAGCCTTGTTTATTCCTTGTTCAAAACAATAACAATTCACACAGCAAACAAAGGATCGTTCTTGTAGAAAGAGCTATTGCTAATCTCCCTATCATAGGATGTTCCTTGTGCTGATTTATATCTCATGCATACTACTATGGCTATGTCTAGAATGCAAGCCTCTTTCGAAAGAGGCTTTTTCGAAAGATACTTTTGAAAAAGCCTCTTTCGAAAAAGCACGTCTAGACTACAATACGCGGATCGGAATATCGATCCGCTTTTTCGAAAAAGAGCATCCTGACTGCTGGACCCTCTTTCGAAATTAAAAGCCACCCGGAACTGCTTCTGCCAGGGCATGGGGCCAGCATTGCCTTCCGGGTGCTGCTGCCTGCCCTTTGCAGAGATGCGTGGTTAAAGGGACGCCCCTGAACACCCGTTGCTCTGCTTCTGCAGCTGCCTTTGCTGTCCCTGTAGGAGGTAAGCAAGGCATTGCAGTGCTGGTTTGGAGTGCTCAGCTTCCTGGGACACCCCAGCAGGTTTTTTGTGTGGAGGTTTTTCTGTTTTAGACCCATTTTTTTTTGGCATGGAGCCAGAGCTGCCCCTGGGCAGGCGATGGCCCCACGCCATCATACTGCAAGTGTTGCTGCAGCTGCATGACAGAGTCATGAGGCTACTTCCCCATCTGGACCTAGACCAGAGGTACGAAGGGATCGTCAGTCATGCAGCCCCACTGCTCTTGCCTCCAAACTTCTTTGTGGACAGGCGTTTTTGGAGGCTTGACACCAGCTCTGACTGGTGGGACCTGCTCGTTATGCACCTCTGGGATGACCAAAAGTGGCTACGCAACGTCCGAATGCGAAAGACCACTTTCCAGGAGCTGTGTACCTGGCTCGCCCCTGCTCTGCAACGGCAAGACACCCACCTGCGGCCCGCTATCCCCGTGGAAAAGAGGGTCGCCATTGCCCTCTGGAAGCTGGCAACCCCCAACAGCTACCGCTCCGTGGGACACCAATTTGGAGTGGGCAGGTCTACTGTTGGATATATCCTGATGGAGGTAAGTCATTGTCTGGGGACAGTCACAGTTTGGGGTGGGGGGAAGGGAGACTGTCAGGAAGGGCAAAGTGGAGTGTGAGTGGGAGGGAGCTTCTCCACTCACCCTGAACTGCTCGTCTGTCTACCAGATCTGGACAGCGTCATGGCCGGCTTTGCTGCCCTTGGCTTCCCGAATTGTGGAGGAGCGCTCGATGGGACACACATTCCAATCCGTGCACCGCCCCATCGAGCAGCCCAATTCATTAAAAGAAAGGGCTACTTTTCTATGGTCCTCCAGGCCCTGGTCAACCATCGTGGCCAGTTTTCTGACATTTGTGTTGGGTGGTCAGGGCAGGCACATGATGCCTGCATCTTCAGAAACTTGTACCTCTACCGGAGGCTTCAGGCAGGAACATTTTTCCCGCATCACAACTTTGCGGTTGGGGATGTGCACATACCGGTGTGCCTAGTGGCTGATGCCGCCTACCCCTGATGCCGTGGCTGATGAAGCCCTACACCAGCCACTTGGATGCGAGCAAGGAGCAGTTTAATGCTCACCTTAACTGGGCTCGCAACCAGGTGGAAAGTGCGTTCGGATGTTTAAAAGGCAGATTCTGGTGCTTGCTCACACGCCTAGACATGGGGGAGAGCAACATCCCTGAGGTGGTGGCCGCGTGTTGCGTTCTCCATAACCCGGTGGAGAGGAAAGGGGAGGCCTTCCTACCAGGGTGGGGTACAGGTGCTGATGGTCAGGAGAGGCACTTTGCCCAGCCCCGGACAGCTGCTATCCGCCAGGCTCACCGGTCTGCTGTTTGCATACGGGAGGCCCTACGGGAGCAATTCTCAATTGGAGGCCACTGACTCTATTGAGGGGCTTCTGCCTGGGGACTGAGCCCTGGCCCAATAGAAGCTTCCCTCCACAACCCATCTCCTGACTCTGTTTGGAGAAATAATAAACACCAGGGTTTGTCTCAAAATAATAAGTTCTGTTTTATTTTATTAAATATCACTCACTGGAAAATAATATAACTGTTGCAAACATAAAAAAGCTTTTGTTCATTTTTGATGTAGAAAATATACTTTCATGCCAAACTATGTACAATAAACATTTTGTTGAACACTTTCCTTGTCATTTAACTGGGGTGATGGGGGTGCTTGAAACCTGGAGGGGGAAGGGGACTTGAAACCTGGAGGGGGGAAGGGGATCAGGTTGCACGATGCTTGCCTGATCTCAGTCTCCTGTTTGGGCCTCGTGTTCGGGGTCCACCATGGCCACGGGATCGGGTGGTGCACCTGTCAGTTGGCTGGATAACAGCGGGTAGGTGCTCTTGGGACGCCTGAGGGAGAGTAGGGCCAGGGGGAGAGAGGGGCTGAGGAACTGGAGGGGCTGGGGGAGAGGGAGGTCCAAGGGGGGAAAGGGATGCTGCTGTGGAAGGGGGGTTTGGTGGGGCAGGGTCACGGGGTGCTGGAGGAGCAGGGCTAGGCACAGGAGCAGGCAAGCCGCAGACCTCCCTGAGAGTGGCACTCAGGGACGTGCTCTGCTGGACCAGCTCCTCCATCAGCCGGTCATGCCACCGATCCTCTGCCTCCGCCCTCTCTTGCAGGATGGTGTTGAGCTCCTGCACAGCCTCCACATGCTGCCTCAGGATGTCCGCATACACACACCTGTGTCTGCAGCTCTCATGTCCCCGAGATGGAGGTGGGGCTGGGGTGCTGTGGCCCTCTTGCACGGCTGGTCCGGCTGTGGAGGAAAAGAGGAAGACACAACCAGTCCTAAAAAACTGGACTATGTAGCACTTAAAATACTAACAGGATGGTGTATTAGGGGATGAGCTTTTGTGGGCCAGACCCACTTCCTCAGATCAGAGTAACACGGCTACATTTCTGTCACAATCAGTCATGTGTGCAACAGCTGTCCAAAAGGGCATGCCCTCTCTTTGAGACAGGGGAATCAGACATTCTGAAGGTAACACCTGGGCATCAGCCTGAGCATTACAGGTTTCCCTTGTGCATCACCCACTGTGCACCCACCTACCTCCCCCTCCCCCGGGTGTTACACAACCTCACTGCACTCACCTGCTGCTTCATCTCCGGTGTCAGATGACACCTGGGAGCCCTCTGGGTTCTGTGTGACTGGCTCCAGGGTGAGGGTTGCCATCTCTTCACTGTCCTCCTCTGGCACCATGTCCCCGTCTCCAGACTGCTCTGGGTCCTGTTCTGGCGCGTCCACCACAGGGTCCGCCAAGCCTGACTGCACGAGACGCCGTGGTGTGTGTGCTTCACCACCACCCAGGATCTGGTCCAGCTCAGTATAATAAGGGCAGGAGTGGAGGGTTGCCCCAGAACGGGAGCTATCCTCCCTGGCCTTCACATACCCTTGGCGCAGCTCCTTAACTTTGGAGGGCACCTGGTCCTGGGTGTGGGGGTAGTGTCCTTTCTGGGCCAGGGCCTCTGCCATGCGGCCATAAATGTCCGCATTTCGCCGCTGGCTTTTTAGGGCTTGTAAGGCCTCCTCCTCTCCCAGAGCTCGAGAAGGGTCTTGAGCTCTGGCCCAGACCATGATGGTGCCCGGCGTTTGGAGACCCTGGTTGGGTCCCCAGAAGGCTCTCTAAAAGGGCCAGGGGGGTCTTGGGGCTGGGACATGCTGCACTTCACCAGCCGTGTGCTCTGGCTGCTTTGCTGCCACAAGTGGCTGTGAGGGTGCCTGTCCCTTTAAGAAATGGCTGCAGACAGGAACCAGAGACATGCAAGGCATGCCCCAGATTGTCCACCAGGGCTTCTTCCTGGAGACCATTATTTTTGAAAAAATGGCCTCCCCGCGTCCACACTCACCTATTTTCGACGGATCTCCGTCAAAAAAGGCGTTCTTCCTCGTGCAATGAGGTTTACCGCCGTTGAAAGAAAAGCCGCGTTCTTTCGATTTAATTTCGAAAGAACGCGGCTGTAGTCTAGACGCAGGTGAAGTTTTTTCGAAAAAAGGCTACTTTTTTCGAAAAAACCCCTGAGTCTGGACACAGCCTATGTGCCACGCTGGCCAGCCCATGGACAAAGACCAATTTGACGATACTAATAATCAAGGCCTAGCCTGCTGGCTCACCAGCAAGCACTCCTTTGCAATGATACAAATAAGAGGGAGGAGAGAAGAGCTGAGCTGCAAATGAAGAGGGGGAACTAATATTGCTCTTTCACTTTTTATTAATGCAAACATCTTTTCAGTGCTCTATCTGAATTAGGAGGAAGTTATATTGTACATGGTACTCCTCTATAATACTTTCAATATTTCAGAGGGGTAGCTGTGTTAGTCTGTAACTATAAAAACAATGAGTAGTCCTGTGGCACCTTAGGGTATGTCTACACAGCACAGTTATTTTGAAATAACAGCTGTTATGGGTATGCCCCTAGTTGGGCATTTTGAAATAGCAGCTGTTATTTCGAAATAACTTTACCAGCATCTCCACAGCCAAACCGCTATTTTGAAATTAAGTTGAAATAGTGAAGGGCTTATTTCAAAATTGGTAAACCTCATTCCATGAGGAATAGCACCAATTTCAAAATTGCTATTTCGAAATAAGCGTTGTGTAGACACTTATTTCGAAATAGGGGGCCTCCAGCCCTTCCCAGGGTGCCCTGGTGGCCACTTTGGGCACAACCAAGAAAAGTCCTCTCCTTTGCCCCTCCACGGAGCCCTTAAAGGGGTAGACTCTGTCCATAGTGCCTGTGCCAGCTCCAAGCCTGCCAGCCCAGAGCCAGCAGTCGCTGCACCTGACCCAGTGGCCCAAGCATGAGCCAGGCAGCCAGTGCCAGCCAGCCCTCCACGGCTCTCCAGGACCAGTTTGCCAGATCCCAGGAAAAGGTGGGTTCCTGCCTGGTCCAGTGTGGAGATCAGGGACCTAATTCAGGTTTGGGGGGATGCCTCCAACGTTCATGATCTCCACACTAAACAGAGGAATACAGCTACAGTCTACAGGCAGATGGCTGCCAGCCTGGCCACCAAAGGCCACATGCAAATCCAGGAGCAGTTCTCATGAAAATAAAGGAGCTGCAGCATGCGTATGCCAGGGCCACAGGAGGCAGCTCCCAACCAGGGGCAGACCCAGACCCCTGACCCTAGTTTGATGCCATGGACTGCATCCTGGGGGGCAGGATGATCCGTGCTCCCCTGGTGGTCATTGACCCTGGGGCAGAGCTTGCTGTCTCCTGCTGCTCCAGCCCCTGTTGCGTCCCCAGCTACCATTCCTTCTCCAACTCTTCCCCCTCCTGCTTCTTCCTCCACACCCTCCCCACAACCCCAGGGATGTCGAGGCCCCCGCACCACCAGTGCTGGAAGACAGTTGGACCGGCGAGACCTCCCCAACCCTGAGCACTGAGCTTCTCCTCCCCCTTCCTCCCATTGCCTCCCCCTGCCAGCTCCCTCCTCCCAGGTTTCCCCCTCCCTCTCCCACCTTCTTTCCCCAGTCTCACCTCAGTTTCATCCTCCCCCCCAGTTTTCTTCAATAAAGAGGCTTTGTTATAATGAACACATGTGTCTTTTATGGTACAGCAGGAAGGGGAGTTAGGGATGGGTAAGTGGAAGGACATGAGGGAGGAATGAAGCTCAAGTCCCCAGTGGGGGATACCAGGGAGACTGTTACTGCCTGCAGAACATGCTGCCAGGCTTGCAGCAACATGTCCAGGAGAAGTACCAGAGTGCCCGGGGCGGCTCTGGCTCCATGCTGCAGGGTTCTGTGGTGTCCTGAGTGAGGGCAACCAGAGCATACAGAGAAAAAAATGCTTTGGTGTCCCTCAGTGAGGTAGGCAAGCAAGCAGGGAAACCTTAGAACCAGATGTCCAAGGTGATCCCTTTAAGCACAAGTCTCACATAGCCTCAGGCAGTAGCCACACAAGGTAACTCCTTACCTGATGACCTGCCAGAACTGGTTCTTGCCAGCCTTAAATGAGATTCAACGTCCTATCAGTGTGGATGCACTATTCTGAAATAGCAAAATGCTGTTTCGAAATGCATTTTGTGTCTAGATTCATTATTTCAAAATAAACTATTTCAAAATAACACTGTAGTGTAGACATACCCTTAGAGACTAACAAAAATGTATGTAGTATCATGAGCTTTTGTGGACAAAACCCACTTCCTCAGACTCAAGTTCATCTGAAAAAGTGGGTTTTGCCGACAAAAGCGCATGATGTTATATATAGTTTCATTACTCTCTAAAGTGCCATCGGTCTGATCATTTTTTTCAATATTTCAGTTAATATGCAGGAAGGCACTGATGTACGAGTTCTGGAAAGCACTTCAACCTGTAGCAGGGTCCTGTAGCATCTTGTTGAAATTTGCATTAAGTCATTTTACATGTGGTTATGTCTTGTTGTGTCTAGTGATGCAATGTAACCCGATATAACCCCACTTGACATTATGCAACAAAAATGTCTTTTATGCCATTCACCAAAGAGAACTGAGCTGTGAAAAGTAGATATTTTGAGCTTGGAATTGTTCTTTAATGTGGTATCTTACGGCAGATACATATGTCTAATTTGTCAGCTCCACAAAAATAATAGTAGTTTGACTGATACAATATGAATTTTCATATGTACACATGTGGCTTTTGGAGCCTGGCAATGTCTCAAAATAGTAATTTTATTCTAAATCACAAAATAGTGAACTTGTTCTACTTAGCTCTATCTTTAATTTGTGTGTTTTGAGAAAGATAATAACATCTAATCAAACATTTTGATCTCATTAATGAGTTTTTAAAATTAAGACAACATTAAAACTAAGCCAGTAAATTAATCTCATTTTCCGCACTGAAATGACTAGAAACATAAATATAACTTGTGGGCTTGAAAAATTTTGCTATAAAGCTGATACCAACACTCATATATTTGTTTGTTTCACTGGTTCCTAGTTTCATTTCAAAACAGGTACTGGAAATAATGAACACGCTCTAATCAGGTGGTCTATTTTTTTCTTTAAATTTGAGGGACGATTTGCTTCCCATTTGGTTTGCAAGTCAATGTCCATCATCTGTTACACTCTTCTTTCTCTTTCTTTATAATGTTGCCATAGCTGATTCACTGTATGAATAAGTTGTATAGTTACCAGAGTTTTGCACAAATAACTTGTGTTTCAGTTCTTTCTTTCCCAGTGTGATATATGGTTTCAGTTTCAGTCGGACACTCTGGATTGCTACATAGGTTAGCAAACAAAGTAGACTATTTAAACATCTAGCATTTTATTCCTGCCAGTCTGTGTGCTTCTTTATCCAAAGGTCATCTTTGAACCTGGCCCAACCTTCCTCCTCTTCATACATCAATATAAATATGCATCTAAAGTAGGCAGTTTTCAGTTAACATTTTAGATGGAGCTACTGGTGGAAAAGGAAGGCAGCCTATAATCTACCATTAAGTAGGGATGGCCTCCACAAACACTTCACATTCAAAGACTCTCTAAAATTTTGGGCAAAATCTGTATCTGAATTTTGTGTCTCTGGCCTTATTTTTTAATGCTCTGAAATGTGTGAGAGTGAGAGAATAATTAATGTACATTTTAAGTGAACACCATGATAGCAATAGGTGCCTATATTAAACTCCCCCAGGAGGAGAATTAAGACTTAAAGAGTGCAGGTATTGCTTTGTGATTGAGATGCTGAACTGGGACTCATGAAATCTGGATTTGTCTTCCAACTCCATTATAAACCTGTTATGTGACCATTGTATGTTAGTTCCTCAGCTACACAATGGAGGTAAGAATGCTTCCCAATCTCACAGGGATGTACTGACATGCTTCCATACTATGGTGATGAATATTGGAAAAAAGTTTATAAAATAATAAATTAAAAAATAGAGCAACTTCTGATTAGAAGAGACAACTCTGTGAATTTTAATTGCTGTAACTGATGTTCAGTTACTATGGTGATTGGTGGGACTTCTACTTTTGATAGATGATAGATAAATGTTTATTTGGATATGTATTGTCATCATTAGAGTACTATAAGCCCACTAAAAAGTCACCATTTATCCTCCTCTTATACTTTGTACTATGGAATATCTGCATGTTGACAACAACAGTAAATACTCAGATATTTCAAGCAACCATTTAGCATAACAGAAACTCCCTGATAATTCCATCTCCACACTCATCTGCTTTCTAATGATGGTACACTAATGTGCTTTTAGAAAAATTATTCAAACATGTAGATGCCAAGAGGGCTACTTGAGTTAAAGATTTTTTAAAAAAATAGCCAATTGATCAAGACAACTTATTTTACTTCGTTTTGATTTATAAAACTACCAACTACCCAGCTGCAAGCATAAGATCATTAGTAAATCAATACAGCCTCTATGTCCCTCCTCCCAGAGTCTCTCCAGATACTCATGCAATGAAATTGTAGCATGTGAAACAATGGACTGTGATAAACCAAAAAGAGGAAGAAATTTCACAGTGGAGGGGACTTCACAAGAATGACTTGCTGGCTGTCCCCTATCTTTTATGTAAAAAAGAACCCAGCTCACATGCCTCTGCTATGAGGAAGTGAAGCCATGTTTTCTGGGGACTAACATTTGTAGGCAAAACCAAATATCTAAGATAGAATCTGGAAACTTACAGGCAAACATCACACTATATAAGGTCCTATGATTAGATGAGAGAAGTGTCTTCAGTTTCTTGATTTTATATATGAAGATTTTTAGACATGAGGTTGCATGCAATCTTACTAGCCTGAGACAGAATTCAAACTATTATTTCAAACTAGACTAAACTTTCTAAAGAACATAAGTAGGGACATACATGTTTGTAATTTTGCATGCATTGCTAATCATTTTAATGATAACACTGAAGATCAGCTAGCCTATCAGTAAGGTGGTTTATATTTTAATATCTATCTTGACAAGATTGTTTTAAAAATAAACCTAACCACAATATGCACTCAAAACTCATGTTTATCCTGAAATACATCCAGATTAGCAAAGTGACACTGAAAAATGTTCTATCTTTGACCACTGCAATGAAAACTTTGATTTGCAGTGTGTAGTATTTAACTGAGCAAGCATCATAAGCCTGCAAGAAGAACTGCAGCTGGTTTCATTTGCAGTATCAGAGCTGATTAATTTGCACTATAGCCATGAAAACCCATAAATAAATAATGTGTGGAACCCTTTCCCCTTCCACCAGCCACTTCAATTTACAGAATTAAACTAGCTGTTGCAGGGAATCTTAACCTGAACCCTAAGCAAGTTTGAATCAAAATCCTTTTGTTTTATAAACTAACATCTTGTTTTTAAGCCCTTTAGGATCATTCTTTGGATTCTGTTCATGCTTTTAAAGAAACTCTGTTTATTGTATTTACTCTAGCAATTTATGGAAATCACACATCCAAAAATTATAGTAATTTAAGCAAAAATTTTATTTTATTTTAAAAATAATGTATGAAGTTTTATAGAAACACTGAGGAGATTTGTTTATGTTTTGGTTAAGGACTATATTTAGTATGAATTACAATGAACTTCTTTAGAGCATGCCTATTTGTACTTTGTTTTTTATATGAATCCATAAGGTATCAATTGAACTACTTTAGGAATTTTGATCGTACAACAGTTTTTCCTAAATACTCATCCTGACTTTTATCATTAAAATTCAGAGAAATTTGTTATTAGTTTTAAAGACTCTCAGATTAAACTGTGTGTTTTGAGTCAGGAGGAGACCTGGAAGATATTGAGAGAAAGCAGTAGGGTTTTTTTTTTCCATGTGCAAAAATTGGACCAAATTACTATAGTAATGTAAAGGGATCGAGTTAGAGCAGATAGGATCTTATCAGGATTTCAAATCCTAGACTAATTTAGATTTATAAAAATAAACATTTTAAATAAAACTAGTCAATTGAATATTTGGGATTACAATTTGTCATGTAAATAAAACAATAAATAGATAGCAATACCAGTAAACTACATAAAATGAGACGAGCACAATGTTTTTATTGATATATAGGCTCATCTGAAATGTAATTTTTGTTTATAGGCTGAGTGATTTGGAGGAGAATTTTTGCTTATATGCTATATGAAATGAACATGAGAATTCAAAACCATGTGTCTGACCGTATGTTGGTCTATGTTTTTTGCCTAAACTAATAAACGTAAAAGAAAGATTTTAATAATTGACTTCAAAAGCTTTCTAACATTGGGGATCTTTGCAAGGAACCTGCAAATTATATATCAGTTGATACTACATTGCTGCTAAAATCACATCAAAATAAGGACCTTTGTCAGTTCTAGGGACTGTTAATTATTAGGAAAGTGGTCTCCTTCTTTCCTTTCCATTCTTTTTCTTTTTCTTTCTAACTATGGCAATAAATCTTACCTTGCGAGATTCCTCCCCCCCAACATTACATAGCTACTGAAATCCAGTCTGGAGTTGGAGGTTGAATTTGCTCCATATGCCATACATATAGACATTAGTAAATTGCAGTTGAGTTCATGTGTGTAACCCTTGTTTGCCTTCATGCGAGAAATGTTAACAAGAAATATCTATCTTGCTAACACACACTTCACCATTTAAAAGTTTATTCCAAAGTATTAACTCCTCGAGGGCCCCACCCTCTGGCACCCCACGGTCTCAGTAATTAAGTTCCCTTTTCTGACAGTTGAAAATATGTATATAAAGCATATGTTCAGGAAGCTAAGAGGAAACCTCATGCAGTTAGCTCTGAAAAGGACTTAAAAAGTTACAGTCACAAAGTAGAAATCAAAAGATATTAAAGAAAAAATAAATAAAGCAGCAGTTCTAGCCACAAGATGTATACTATAATTGCATTACTCATTACGTGCCAAAATCACTTGCTTTGAAATCTTACTAAAACAAGAAATATTTTACAGTGAGATTTGTAATTATTGTCAGTATCTCTGCCACCTGTGTGTGTGTCTATATATACATATGCATGTGTATGTACATATTTGTCTTTTTGCAGTATGTACATATTGTGGTTAAAAGCTTTACTGTTTATATTATCTTGCTTCTACCCAGGTGTAAAAATAGAGTGATACTTGTCTCCTAATTAAAAATTAATTCTGAATATCTACATGTTTAATACTGTTTATTTTTAATGAAGGATTTAACTTAGCCTTTGCATTTTCATTTAGGGCATGAAAAGCACCACCAAGCAACAGCACAGCAAAACAAAGCTACTGCCCTATGTGTAATATACTCAAGAAAAAGGATTCTGAGGCTTCCTGAGCTGGTCTTGTTGCTCATCTAAAAAATAAAGAGGGGCCTCTTTAAATAGAAATGCCTCTTAACTTGATTTATAATGTGAGGTGTTAATTGAACTGAATAATAAAAATATCATGTTAACCGTACTCTGGATGTCCTGTTACCCTGTAGTCTTTTCTTGCTTGGCTAGAACTACAGGAGCAATTTAAAAATACTAACAACCACTAGCAGAAATCAGATGCACTTTATCTAGCACTGCTTTAGTGTCTAAAAAAAAAAGTTTTTCTTTAAAATGGTTTCTGGTACATGGAAGGAAAAGAACCCTCTGTTTTTTACAGAACGACAACTGCCAGAATATAGCAAGCAATGTTTTAAGGGAAAAAAAATCCTGGCTGTAAATGTGCACAATATTCCACATTATATACATGTCATTTCTGAGTACTGTTGGAACGATGCGGTGTCAAATCTGTATGACAGATTGAGGTGAAAGCTGGGAAGAGAGAGCCTGTGAAGAAACAGCCTTGACCGAGTCAGGCACCCTATAGAATTTATCCTGCAGGCTATAAGTAACCAGTTTCATCACATAAAAGGAAGAAAGGAATAGGGATAATTGTCTACTAATTTAACTATCTCAGTTGGTCATACTATTATTTAAATTACATTTCAATGTAACAATGCCATCTAGTGATGAAAATTAAAATGATGCTTTCGACTGCCTCACATGGGAATTGGATATTGTTTTAATATTTTTAAGTTAGGTGCTTAACTATTATAAAGATGTATGTTCTATACATAATATGTTGATGGTTAATCAGCTGTAACATCTGGGATAAGAAGTGAATAAGCATGAAACCTTGAAAAAGTTTCCTGCCCTCAGTTTTCTGACAGAAGGAAAATCTCTGTAAGTGAAAAGCTCATGTAAGTTAAAACACTCAGTCTGTCTCCGTGAGACTGGGAACTGAGCTCAGAAGAAACAAATGATACGTTTATTCAGGAGAGCTTTCAAATCATTTCCTTTGAAACATGTTTATTTCTTTGATCTTTACTTTTCAAAAATATGCTTTTTAAACACTTCTTTAGCTACTTTGCACTTACATATACATCACTTCATCCCCTACTTGTTTGCAACTTTTGCAGTGCAGCTAACTATTCCATGAAACAAGTCAGAAGATCATTTTGGTCACACCACATATTACCCATGTATTTGTTCCTCATTCTTTCCTGTGGCCAAATCTTTTCACAGAATTGCTTTTCCAGGCAAATATTTCCAGAGTAAACAGAATATATGACTTATTCCACTTGCTCATGCTTATTTTGTCTAAAATGCTCATTGAATAGGAATAGTAAATACCTGTGTTTTTAAGATTAGGGGAGAAAATAAAGCAATTATTTCAATAATGTTTGTGTGTACGTGTTCTGTATTCTTCTCCCATGCACAGTGTGTGTTTGCATTCCAGCTCTGCTGAAATTTGGCAAAGATTTATTTTTCTGTCTGACAGATCATAAGGAATGATCATAATCAGGAATAAAGAAAATAAATTATTCATATAAAACAGGCAAAATGAAACCTTGCAGCCCAGAAACTTAGAACAGTTAAATACAACACCTAAAATTTAAGAACATAAGAACGGTCCATCTAGCCCAGTGCCCTGTCTCCTTACTGTTGACAATACGGGATGCCCCAGAGGGAGTGAGTAGAACAGATAAACATCAAGAGATCCATCCCCTGTCACCCAAACGTCTGACAGAAGGAAATTTTTTTTTTACACTTACCAAACTCGCACATATATATGAGAAATGTAATTTACATGTCTACACTTTCACTCTACTTTCCCAAACAAAAGCTAATGCCCTCCCTAGTATACCTTCCTCCATACCATTCAAACTCACTCTTCAGAAAAAAACCTGGGAAAGCAGAGAGGCTTCAACTGCCAGACTAAGTGGGAGTGAGTCAAGGACTCTCAATAACTATGGCCTGCCTTAGTACCCATATCTCAGATTATTGTAATTGTTGGAGTCAGAGACTAAGAAGTGGTTCCTAAGATAGGAGCAGCAGGGAATGTGACAGACCCAAGCAGGAGATGGGGAGTGCAAGTCGGGAACTTGGGTCAATGTGAAGATGGGGCTAGCTAGCAAAGAAGAATTTTACCAGCTGAAGTCTCCTTGTCTGAAGAATCAAATATTTTTGCTACTGTCTGTTTGGTTTGAGGTTTTACAGGCAAGTGAGATTTAAGAAATGGCCCCAAGAGGCAGCCTCAAAGTACTCCAGACTGCTTGATATTGTTGCCTCTTGTGGGGCCCTAAGTCAGAGCCTGGTAGAGAAGGAGGGTGTGGTCTCCTCTATCAATCACCCTTTGTGTAGAGGGGCATAATGTCTTCCTGCCCTACCCTCACTTCAGAGGTAAGCACGGGGTAGAAAGTTATGAACCCTAAGTCAAGATTGTGCTACCTACAAGTGCCTGGAGGAGAGTGGAAGATCATTTAAGTTCTGGTGACCTTAGACTAGATATATTGTGTTGCACTCTGTTATCCTGGAAAGTGGAAAACCCAACTGGTAACCCATTTGGAGGGCAGATAGCTATCTACTGAAAGATGGACCATTATAGCATTGGGGTGGCTGTGATGCAGGTTGTTGGAAATGGAGGAGAGCTGGAACCTAATGAACTTAACACTAAGCAGACCAGCCCCCATGTGAAAGCGTTCCTGCACACCCCAGGAGAAAGCCTCTCCAAAGGGATGTTCTGCAACGTTGGTAAATGAAATGTTTCCCCAAAGCAGTACCAGCGGTGCCATTCCACAGCTACTCTTGAAGCTTCACAACTGCACTATAGTGAGTGCATCCCTGTTACTTTGCTGCAACTGCACGGATTCACATGCCAGAATGTGGCCTACGCCACTGGAAAAAAACACTTCTGATGTGGCTGTGGATGGTGGTTCTGGAGAGCAGCTATCAGGGCAGCATTGCTGAGGTCTGATTCAATTCAGTGCTACTGCATCAGTTTCACTGTGTTCTGGAATGTGTATATCCTAGAAGGCAGAAAGAATTTGAATTGTAATAAAATAGGGGGAAATTCTGCACTCAGATTGTGTCTAGTGCTCACTGATTTGAAAGGGAGTTGATGATATATATCTGAGGATGGAATTTGGATCACCATGACTTAGTAGATTTTAAATAGAGATTTTCAAAATCTCAAATTGCTGCTCCAATATTCTGGAATAAAATAATCACATTAAAATCACATTCACCTCACCACCCCCTATCATCCTGATTTTTTACCTAATCTGTCTTTAAGGAGGATGAGCCTAGTACCTAAAGAGAGTGCTCAGTAGTTTTCTAGTAGAACATATTTTCAGTGCAATGGTTGGTGGAATTAAGACCAAGCTCCTAGTTACAGTGATCGGAAGACATCAAGTGAGCAATAATCATCTTACATTGCAGTTACATTTTGAGTTGTCCTATGTAGACAAGAGGTGTAGACATCAGTACACACTGAAAGCTAGGCTAACCCCTTGAAAGTTTGTTATATGTAGACAAAGTTACACCAGCATCAAATTTTCTCTTTTCTCTTTCAGTAGCTCTGACTCACGATTTATGCTGGCGTAGACATGTAACTATATCTGGCGCTCAGTCTTCATTTCATAACACCCACTCTCCCCCAAGCAGCCTATCTAAAACTGCTAGTACCTGAAACCTTAGAATCTGAGCTTTCATTCTTTAGTAAAGAGGAAATTTCTCATTTACATGACAGGAAATAAAGTTTGAAAATGTGCCCTGAGAATGATACTGGCATTTGTCTGAGTCCGCAGAAAGTCTGAAATAATGGCTCTAAGAAGGAGATCTACCCCAGTCATCTCAATGGAGTGTTACATTCAAGATCAACTGCTCTGCAGTTCTGTCAATACTATCCCAACAACAGAGTCTGACAGAAAAAGTGTGCAGAAGGCTCAGCCCACTCACTTATGCGTATGTGCTTGCTGTTTTAGGTAAATACTGGAAGGTCTCCCTATTCACCACTATTCCTGCCTCTCCTGGAAGAGCTGTATAGACAGTGCCAAATTATGAAATAAGCTATTTTGAAATAAGATAAAAAAAAATACGCAATTTGTAAAGCTCAAATTGTGTATCTTATTTCGACCTACGGTGCAGTGTAGACACACCGGCAGTGTCTAAATTGGCACCCTTTTCCAGAAAAGGGATGCTAATGAGACACTTCAGAATTGCAAATGCCACGGGGGATTTAAATATCCCCCATGGCATTTGCATGAACATGGCTGCCGTTTTTTTCCGGAAGATCCCTTATTCCTACTTGAAAGTAGGGTTTATTGAAAAAGGGTTTATTGAAAGTAGGAATTCCTACTTGAAAGTAGGAATAAGGGATCTTCCGGAAAAGGGTTTATTTTCCGCAAGATCCCATCTAGACTGGCGCTTTTCTCCGGTAAAACCCCGAGCCGGAAAAAAGCGGAAGCCATGTTCATGCAAATGCCACGGGGGATATTTAAATCCCCTGCGGCATTTGCAATTCTGAAGTGTCTCATTAGCATTCCTTTTCCAGAAAAGGGTGCCAATGTAGACACAGCCACCCTGAATTACTACTATAAGGGTATGTCTACACTACCCTCCTAATTCGAACTAGCGAGGTAATGTAGGCATACCGCACTTGCAAATGAAGCCCAGGATTTGAATTTCCCGGGCTTCATTTGCATAAGCCGGGTGCCGCCATTTTTAAATCCCGGCTAGTTCGAACCCCGTGCCGCGCGGCTACACGCGGCACGGAGTAGCTAGTTCGGATTAGGCTTCTAATCCGAACTAGCTGTACTCCTCGTGGCTAATAGCCATTGATATACCTAACCTCTATAAACGTATCCCGGCTAAAGTCCTAGTCTTCACAACATCCTCTGGCAAGGAGTTCCACAGGTTGACTGTGCACTGCGTGAAGAAAAACTTCCTTTTCTTTGTTTTAAACCTGCTACCTATGAATTTCATTTGGTGACCCTTAGTTCTTATATAATGAGAACAAGTAAATAACTTTTCCTTATTTACTTTCTCCACACCAATCATAATTTTATAGACTTTTATCATATCGCCCCCTTACTCTCCTCTTTTCGAAGGTGAAAAGTCCCAGTCTTTTTAATCTATGCTCATATGGCAGCTGTTCCAAACACCTGATAATTTTAGCTGCCCATTTTCTGAACTTTTTCCAATGCCAAGATATCACTTTTGAGATGAGGCGACCACATCTGTATGCAATATTCAAGTTGTGGGTGTATCATGGATTTATATAGCGGCAATAAGATATTCTCTATCCCTTTTTTTAATGATTCCTAACATCTCTTTGCTTTTTGAACTGCCACTGCCACAATGGCTCCAAGATCTAGTAGGTTTAGCTAAATTAGTCCCCATCATATTGTATGTATAGTTGGGATTATTTTTTCCAATGTGCATTACTTTGCATTTATCAACATTAAAATTCATTTGACATTTTGTTACCCAATCACTTAGGCTACATCTAGACTACATGGCTCCGTCGACGGAGCCATGTAAAATAGTTTATTCGACATAGTCAAAGAAGCAGGGATTTAAATAATTCCCACTTCATTAAAATAAAAATGGCTGCCACGCTGTGCCAACGATCAACTGATCCGGCACAGCATGGCAGTCTAGACGCAGTGCTCTTGACAAAGGAAGCCTTTGTCGACCGCTCTGGTAAACCTCATTTCACAAGGCATACCGGAGCAGTCAACAAAGGTTTCCTGCGTCTAGACTGCCGTGCTGTGCCGGATCAGTTGATCATTGGCACAGCGTGGCAGCCATTTTTATTTTAATGAAGCGGGGATTATTTAAATCCCCGCTTCTTTGACTATGCTGAATAAACTATTTTACATGCCTCCGTTGACGGAGCCATGTAGTCTAGACTTAGCCTTAGTGTTGTGAGATCTTTTTGTAACTCTTCACAGTCTGCTTTGGTCTTAACCATGTTGAGCAGTTTATTAATATCTGCAAATTTTGCCACCTAACTGTTTACCTCTTTCTCCAGATCATTTATATACAAGTTGAATAGGATTGGTCCCAGGACAGACCCTTGAGAGACTCCACTGGTAACCTCTCTCCAATTGGAAAACTTCCATTTATTCCTAACCTTTGTTTCCTGTCTTTTAACCAGCTATCAGTCCATGAAAGGACCTTCCCCTCTTATCCCATGACAACTTACTTTACTTAAGAACCTTTGGTGAGGAACCATGTCAAAGGCTTTCTGGAAATCTAAGTATACTATAGCCACTGGATCCCCCTTGTCCACATGCTTGTTAACCCCCCTCAAAGAACTCTAAGGGTACGTCTACACTACAGCGCTAGTTCGAACTAACTTAGTTCGAATTAGTTAATTCGAACTAAGCTAGTTCGAACTAGCGCATCTAGAACTAAAAACTAGTTCGAACTAGCGTTTTGCTAGTTCGAACTAGCGCGTCCACACTGATTGGACGCAGGGGGGCATTTAAGGGCAGCTGAAACCGGTTCTGGCAGGGCATCAGGTCAGCAGTTGCTTTGTGTGGCTGCTGTCTGAGGCTATCTGAGGCTCGTGCTTAAAGGGACCCCCCCTGGACAGCCGGTTCTCAGCTTTTCCTGCTTGCTTGCCAACCTCGCCGAGGGACAGCAAAGCGTCGGTCTCTGTGCCCGTCTGTGTCGGTGCTTCCCTTCGGGGGGGCCGCCGCAGGTGGCAACATGGAGCCACGGCTCGCCCTGCACCTTCTGGTGCACTTTCTGGACTTGCTGCTGCAAGCCTGCCAGCAATGGCTCGAGGCTGCCTGGCACCACCTGGGGAACGTCAGCCCCCTGCCTCTCCGCCTGGCCGCCCTGGGGGCCGTGGAGGAGCCGCGGCGGCGCCCCGGCACCGGCGTGCCCTGCCGCATCTGGCGTCTGGACACCAGCAGCGACTGGTGGGACCGCATCGTCCTGGAGCGCTGGGACGACCGACAGTGGACCCAGAACTTCAGGATGAGGAGGGACACCTTCCTGGAGCTCTGCGAGTGGCTCGCCCCTGCCCTGCAAAGAAGGGACACTCGCATGAGGCCCGCCATCCCCCTCCAGAAGAGGGTGGCCATCGCCCTATGGAAGCTCTCCACGCCGGACAGCTACCGATCCATCAGGAACCAGTTCGGCGTGGGGAGATCCACTGTCGGAGCAGTGCTCATGCAGGTACGGCGCTCGTCGGCCACCGAGCCGGGGGGGAGGGGGGCTGCGAGGAGGGGATGGGCCGCCCCAGGGACAAAGGGGGGGGTGGGAGGAGGCGAAGGCGCCCCGCACCGGAGGGGTCGGGCTGTCCCGGCCGTACTACACGCCGCCAGGGGGGTTGCTTCCGGGAGTGGGGCGCGGGGCACTGCCAGGGCACGCACGCTCCCAGCCACCCGGGCGCCCCACTGATTGACGCTTTGCTGTGTCTCTCTCCTCAGGTGGTCAAGGCCATCAACCGGGTGCTGCTCCGCAGGGTGGTCCACCTCGCCGACCCGGACGCCGTCATCCGGGGATTCGGCGCCCTCGGCTTCCCCAACTGCGGGGGGGCCATCGACGGGACGCACATCCCCATCCGTGCCCCGGAACACCAGGCGTCCCGGTACGTCAACCGCAAGGGGTACTTCTCCGTCATCCTGCAGGCCGTGTGTGACCACCGGGGACAGTTCACGGACATAAATGTGGGCTGGTCCGGCAAAGCACACAACGCACGGGTGTACCGGAACTCCTCCGTGTGCCAGCAGCTGCAGGACGGGACCTTCTTCCCCGACCGCCACATCAGGGTCGGGGACGTGGACATGCCCGTCTGCCTGGTGGGGGATGCCGCCTACCCACTGCAACCGTGGCTCATGAAGCCCTACACGGGGCACCTCAATCCCTCCCGCCAGGCCTTCAATAACAGGCTGAGCAGGGCCCGCATCGTGGTGGAGGGGGCCTTCGGGCGACTGAAAGCCCGCTTTCGATGCCTCCTCACCCGTCTGGACCTGGCCGAGCACAACATCCCTCCCGTGGTGGCGGCATGTTGTGTGCTCCACAATTTGTGTGAGCGGAAGGGGGAGGCTTTCCTGCCAGCCTGGATGGCTGAGGCTGACCGCATGGCTGGACACTACGGTCAGCCCCGCACCGCCGCTGTCCGGGAAGCCCAGCGGGGGGCCATCCGGATCCGGGAAGCCCTGCGGGAGAGCTTCCAGGTGGAGGAGGAGGAGGACTGACCTCTCCCTGCATGCCCCACCGGGGCCTTCTTCCACCCTACCCCTCCCCCTTCCCCTTTCCCCTCCCTACCTACTGTCAAATAAAGACACCTGTTTTTCCAACAAAAACGTCTGTTTATTTCAGAGAACTGGGGTGGGGGAGGGAGGAATGAAGGTGGGAGAAGGGAGGGGGAAACCTGGGACGAGGGAGCTGGAAGGGGAGGGGAGGGAAGGGAGGAAGGGAAAGGAAAGCTCAGGGGTGGGAGTCCGGCTGCCTCTCCCGTCTCGCCACACTGCGGGTCCGGGGGCGTCGGTGGGGAATGGTTGTTGAGGGGGGGGCAGAGAGGACAGGGGGTGTGGAGGAAGCAGGAGCGGAAGCAGGAGGAGCAGGGGGAGCAGGGGGAGCAAGAGGGGGAGCAAGAGGGGGAGAAAGAGGGGGAGCAGGGGGAGCAAGAGGGGGAGAAAGAGGGGGAGCAGGGGGAGGAGGAAACGGGAAGCGGTCCAGCAGGCTCTGGAGGTGGCCTCGCAGGGCACGGCCCTGCTCCTCCAGGGCCTCCAGACTCCTCTGGCGCAGCCTGAGGTCCTCCTGGACCCAGTGGTCCTGGAGACGGGCTGTCGGTCCAGGAACCGGAGATGCCGCCTCTGGTAGTCCTCCTGGTTCCTGGCTGACCTGCTTGCCCGGGCGCGGGCGGCTGCTGCAGGCGGTGTGGTGCGCCCTGCAGGCCCCGGTGCTGCAGCTGTGGTGCAAGAAGACCAGCGGTCAATTACCCCAGGGGCCCAGGTGTGTGAAACCCAGCTCCCCTCTGCAAGGCCAGGGCCCCTGCAGGATCCCCAGCTGCTGCTCCGTGGTGGGCAAGGCCCAGGCGCACGGTCCCGGGGCTCCCTCTCGCCCCAGCCCCCCGTACACATAAGGGGAACACGAGGGTACTCACAGGTGGACGCCTCCCCGGCCTCTGATGATGCAGGCGAGCGGCTCTGTGGGGTGCCTCGGGGGTCCCGGGTCCTGGGAAGGCTGGCGGCAGGCTCCTGGCTCTCAGAGCCCTCCTCCTCCTCCTCCGTCTCCAGGAGCGGTCCCTCTGCCCCGGGGTCAATCACGTCCCGGGGGGCAGGGACGGCATGAGGCCCCAGGATGCGGTCCAGGGCATGGAAGTGGGGGCAGGCCTCCGGGTCAGCCCCTGGCAGGCAGGCCCGGGAGTAGGACTGCCGCAAGTCTTTAATCTTGCAGCGCACCTCCTCCCGGCTGCGCTGGTGGCCCCTGGCGGCCAGGCTGGCAGCCATGCGTCCGTAGACGGCCGCGTTCCGGTGGCTAGTGCGGAGATCGTGGACATTTGAGGCTTCCCCCCAAACCTCGATGAGGTCCACGATCTCCGCACTTGACCAGGCGGGCGCCCGCCTTTTGCGCCCCCGGGCAGGCTCCCGGGAGCCGCCAGGCTGGTCGTGTGGAGCAGTGGAGGGCTGGGAGCCCTCGGATGGCTGGCTCATACTGTGGCAGGTGCAGGCTGTGCAGGCACGGGTGCTTGCAGCCTTGCAACTGGCACAAAGTGAGTAGCCAGCCCGTGGCCCTTTAAGGGCTCCGGGGCCGGGAGGGGGGCAATAGAGTTTCCCTGGTGTTGGCCAGAGTGGCCACCAGGGAAACCTGGGAAGCCTTAGCCTCCCACTAGTTCGAACTAAAGGGCTACACAGCCCTTAGTTCGAACTAGCTAATTCGAACTAGGCGTTAGTCCTCGTAAAATGAGGTTTACCTAGTTCGAACTAAGCGCTCCGTTAGTTCGAATTAAGTTCGAACTAACGGAGCGCTAGTGTAGCGCCTAGGAAAGTTAGTTCGAACTAACGTCCGTTAGTTCGAACTAACTTTCTAGTGTAGACATACCCTAACAGATTAGTACGGCATGATTCCCTTTACAGAAACCATGTTGAATTTCCCCCAACAAATTATATTCATCTATGTGTCTGACAATTTTATTCTTTACTATACTTTCAACTAATTTGCCTGATACTGATGTTAGACTTTCCGGTCTGTAATTGCCAGGATCACCTCTAGAGCCCTTTGTAAAATATTGATATCATGTTAACTATCTTCCAGTCATTATATTTTATATCTTCCAGTCACTACATTTACAAGCTGAGTAATTAACCTACTTTGAGTGCAATTCTCTTTTGAGATACAAAGAGTTCTGTGAGAGCATTTTGGGGGAATGGACATTTTATTGCATAAACTGTACTCCTTACAACAGGACACTTAAGCATTGTATGTTTCAGATTTCTAATAGAAAGTATATATCTACAAAGAACATAATATCTCTGCAGTAAGTTTGCTGTTCATATTCATCTTAAAACTTACTACTCTCCAATTTTGTATCAACTTTAAGATTGTACATGGTCTTTTATTTCCTACCCTCTCTCACAAGCTTTACCTATTGCTCTTTGTTGTCTCTCTAGAGATGTCTAGCCCCAAGCTGCACGTGCTAAAGTGCACACTGAAACTTAAACTGGTATCTAAAGCTGACCAAACTCCTTGTCATCTGAAGAAGTGGGCTGTGCCCACGAAAGCTCATTATACCATCTACATGTTTTGTTAATCTATAAAGTGTTACCAGACCATTTGTTGTTTTTTACGTTTATCCTGAACAGACTAACTCGGCTACCCCCTGAAGCTTCCAAAATGTTTCAAAAATTCTTTTTTTTATTTTAAAAAAATCTCTTACAATGGTTTTGTGTTTTTGAGCAGTCATCAGAGTAGTTTTTGTGTGTGTTTGGGGTTTGTTTTTTACACATTCTAAACTTTCAATAAAAATAATCTGTCTTTTCTTGCTAGCTCTTTTATGAGAAATCTCATTGACTTTGCTGGGACTTCTCATGGGTTTGAATAAATCTTGTGCACAACTATTTGCAGGATCATGTCTCCCTCTCAACTTTGTGCCTTCTTTCATGTTATTTCCTACTTATAGAACAGCCTCATTCCTCTCATTCACTAGCATTCAGCTCTTTCCTCAAATCTCCCCTTAAAACTCATTTTGGTCTTCTAGCCCCCTCCTACTGATCTCCGAAGGGTCTGGTCTAATTCCCACACATCTGGAGAGCTGTATTGAAGCCAACCACATATGACTGTGTGCTCCTCAGGACAGAGAACTGTGGAGACCAATGTTGCTTTATAAGGGTACGTCTACACTGCACAGCTACCCCACATCTACACAAGCCACCCATTATATCAAAATATTTTTTTAAATAATGGGCGTGCTATTTCACCATCACAGTAAATCTCATTGCATGAGGGATACGGGATGGCTCAAAATAGTACTATTTTGAAATTTGGTGTAGCGCAAATTGCATATCTTATTTCAAGTGTAGGGTGCTTTGTTAATGAACCCTAAGAAAAAATAATAATAAACCTTTCATTATTTCTTGAGGCATATCTAATGCATTTGATTTCTAATTACATTTCTTCACATCTTCATTGGTTTTGATAAAATCTTGAAAGACAACTTTAGATAAGATAATGTTACTTAGTCTGTAAAGTCAAAGCATATAATGGGAGTATTTTTTATGCTCTAGCTCCATCTAGCAATGATTATAGGAAATTCATGAAGACCTAAATATTCAAACATGTATGCAATTAGTAGACAATCTCATCCTCAATAAATACCTCAATGGATTAAAAAGGGAAATAATATTCCAAGTAGAGATCTTTTCCATAAATACAAATTCTTTGAATCTACTGGGAACAGATGATTAAAAAAAATTGACTGTAATGTTCACCTAGAATCTGAGCTGAACTTTTAATGGGGTTAAAATGTGATTACAAATAATCCTGATTAGGTACCCTTCCTCTTATACCCCCATGATATTCCTGAATTCACAATTTTCACTTTTTACCCAACATTAAGTGTGATTCAGAAATGAATGTAGATAATTTTGTTTCGATTTTTATATTTTGCAAGCTCATATAAATTGTATGAAATAATAAGTCTGAATAGCATTATATGTGTAAATATTCTCATACTTTAGATGCAGTTAAATTTTTGCCTTTATATCATTTAGAAATAATTACAGAGAAAACCCCTGAAAATTAAATCCCTAGCATCGTGCTTAGAAAAAAGTCTCCCAAATAAATTGTTTCTTTCTAATTCACTGAGGGTATGTCTACACTAGAAAGTTAGTTCGAACTAACGGACGTTAGTTCGAACTAACTTTCCTATGCGCTACACTAGCGCTCCGCTAGTTCGAATTTGAATCGAACTAGCGGAGCGCTTAGTTCGAACTAGGAAAACCTCATTTTACGAGGACTAACGCCTAGTTCGAACTAGCTAGTTCGAACTAAGGGCTGTGTAGCCCTTTAGTTCGAACTAGTGGGAGGCTAGCCCTCCCCAGGTTTCCCTGGTGGCCACTCTGGCCAACACCAGGGAAACTCTATGCCCCCCTCCCGGCCCCGGACCCCTTAAAGGGGCACGGGCTGGCTACGGTGCCCGTGCCAGGTGCAAGCCTGCCAGCACCCAGCTAGCAGACCCTGCACCTGGCACGGCACAGAGCCACCCACCCGATGCCTCCCAGCCCACCCCCTCTTGCCGGGACCAGGCTGGCGGCTCCCGGGAGCTTGCCCTGGACCGCAAGAGGCGGGCACCTTCCTGGGCTAGTGCGGACATCGTGGACCTCGTCCACGATCTCCGCACTAGGCACAGGAAAGTGGCCGTCTAGGGCAGGAGAGCTGCCAGCCTGGCCACCCAGGAGCAGGTGTGCATGAAAATCAAGGGGGTCCACTGAGACCCCCGACCCTGAGCCCTGAGCTTACAATGGCCGTCCTGGGTCAGACCAAAGGTCCATCTAGCCCAGTAGCCTGTCTGCCAACAGCGGCCAACCCTAGGGACCCTGGAGGGGATGGACCGAAGACAATGACCAAGCCATTTGTCTCGTGCCATCCCTCTCCAGCCTTCCACAAACTTTGGGCAGGGACACCACTCCTACCCTCTGGCTAATAGCACTCCATGGACCCAACCTCCATCACTTGATCTCACTTCCCTTTAAACTCTGTTCTAGTTCTAGCCTTCACAGCCTCCTGCAGCAAGGAGTTCCACAGGTTAACTATTTGCTTTGTGAAGAACAACTTTCTCTTACTAGTTTGAAGCCTGCTACCCATTCCTTTCCTTTGGTGTCCTCTAGTCCTTCTTTATGGGAACTCCTGAAGAACTTTTCTGAATGCACCCTCTCCACCCAACCCCTGCTTTTAGAGCCCTCTATCCTGTCCCCCCTCCGTCTCCTCTTTTCTAAGCTGAACAGTCCCAGTCTCTGTAGCCTCTCTTCATCTGGGACCTGTTCCCAACCCCTGATCATGTTAGTTGCCCTCCCCTCTCCCAGCCTTTCTCTTCCCCTCTCCCACCTCCTTTTCCCAGTCTCCCCCAGTTTTTTTCAATAAAGACAGAGTCAATGTTGGAAGAAACGTTATCTTTATTTTGTACATCAATAAGAAGGGGGGCTAGGGAAGGGCAAGTGGAAGAAGGTGAGGGAGGAATGGGGTACGAGCCCCCGATGGGGAGGACTGGGCTGGCTCTGCGGGCTTCTGGGGGTGGAAGCTCTCCTGCAGCCCCCCAATTACTCCCTCTCCGCAGATGGCAGCCTGCGGCAAGTGCAGCCGGGCTGATGGCCGAGTGGTGTGATGTGCCCAGTGTGGGCACTCAGGGCACTCCAAGCCAGAACTTCTTTGCAAGCGGGGCACCCCTTAGAACTGTGTGTCCGGGGTGGGGGTCGGGACCCTTTAAGCGCAGCCCTCGGCTAGCCTGAGACATCATCTCCATGCTCTAAGTCCTCCTTTTATGCCCTGCCGGCACTGCTTCCGGCCATCATTAAGCCCTGTTCAGAGTCCACTCAATGTGGACTTACTAGTTCGAACTAGCAAAACGCTAGTTCGAACTAGTTTTTAGTTCTAGATGCGTTAGTTCGAACTAGCTTAGTTCGAATTAACTAATTCGAACTAAGTTAGTTCGAACTAGCGCTGTAGTGTAGACGTACCCTGACAGTTGAATATAAACAATAACCCATTGTCATTCATGTCTATTTCTGGAAACATTTTGCTCAAATTCTAAATGGGAAAATGTGACGTTGGAATAACAAAAATGGTAGTGGAACTTCTAAATGGCACTGAATAGTGTATTTTTCAAAGTGTGTCTTTCAGATTCTGAAAATATGGAAAATCTTTGAATTGGGCCACATCCACCCAGATTGAAATAGCCTCATTAGCACTGGCCCTCTGCATAGTAATATAATACTTACATATTTGTGTGTATATATAAATCCCTGCTAAACTGAAGGTTCTACTTTATGCATCTGATGGACTGCAGCCCACGAAAGCGCATGTCCAAATAAGTTTATTAGCTTTTAAGATTCCAAAGGACTTATTATTTTATCTTTAATTGAAAAATGCACAGACATTGAAGTTCTGGGAAAACATCTTAAAATTGTTGGCTTTTTTTTTTTTACACATACAGAGGTCAGTTTACCCCCTTAAAGGAAAAATTCTGGATCAGTAACTATCCAAAATTGATAAGGGTGCTGTTTCCACAAGGAAGGAAAATAATTTTTATGGTAGTACAGGAAATGGCACAGGTAGTACCGAGAACTGCAATTATAAAATGAACACAAAAACTAGAGCAAATGAAAGAAAATGAAGGCAAAGGGAAGATGCATTTTAAGAAAACATTCTAGAGTTAATGATTTTTAGGGGAGCTTCAAAGAAATAGCAATTCATAAAGGGATCCTGCATTTCATTGAGGAGTCTGGCAGTCATAAGTAAAATCCTGCAAATCCGCAGATATCCACTTTATATCCATAGGTACCCACATCCGTGGATCTGGATGCAGATATCTGCAACTCATTTTTGCAGATATGGATTCAGATGCAGATACAAATTTTGTATCTAGAACCCTGAAAATGTGTGGATATCTGCTTTATAATCATTGGTATTCATGTCTGCAGGTGTGGATGTGGATATGCATGGCTCATTTTTGCAGATGCAGATGTGGATGGATACAAATTTTGTATCCTCACAGGGCTCTAGTCTTAAGAACAAATTGATGTTCTCTTTCAAAAGTGGCCTAAATTCATGAGTGTGTGTGAGGATCAGAAGATTCCACTGCCCTCCTAAAATAGTCATCAGTAGCTTCCCAAAAAAATCTTGTTCCCTTGAATTGTTTAATGGTAGACTGGTCATAGAATTATAAACTACAATATAGTGACTTCTGGCAGTATTGCTCTGGGATTGTCTAAGACTGGACCAGCGATCTATTAGATCTTCCAATCTCTAATTTCCATTCCTCTAAAACTTGTTCTCTTTTAAAGTTTATAATTTGCAGTACATTATAGCTGATAACAGTGAACAACTTGGTTTGTCTCTCAAATTCAGTGTAACATTCTAACTTAGTTTAAAATCTGGTGCCAATTTGTAAAACGGCAACTGATGTGAGCTCATTGTGGCAAGCAGTATAGAATTCTGAAACTCCAAAACATACCAATATATTCCACAAAACTGCCCAGGGAAACACCTCTCTTATTCATTATTAATGTATGTGTTAATGTAGTCTGGGAAAAAGTGATCTATCTTCACTGCTACCAGCATGCTCCAATACAGATTGGATATTAAGCTAAACATTTTTTTCCAAATTCACGTTATGTGGGAAAATATCTCCCCCTAGTGTTTATGTCCAGTCATATTTTTCCCCATCACAAACATTAGGTTAGATATACATACTGTTTGTCTATTATCTATCTATCTATTGGTCTATCTGCTCTGGAAATTGCTAACATCCTTTTTGGTATTGTCTTCTCCCACTCTCATGCTTGAATCTTATGGTTCCTGCTGGAAGGGTTGTGACTGTTCTAAGAGGCCATCTTGTACTTAGGAGGCTAAGTAGAGTAGAGGGAATGGAGATCCATGGAGTACATGATTGCTAGAATTATGAAGGGGCACTACATGAGCTATCAAGGGAGCAAAACTGCAGTCTGTATACTTCTGGAAGTACACAGGTGGTGGTCTCTGATAGAAGTGATCTGAGCTGCAGAAATAAACCTTATGAGACACCATTTTCCTGAAGTAGTTTACACTCCAGATCCAAAGCTAGATCCTAGGTGTCATACCATCGCCATTTGGGAAACAGCCGGATTTCCCCAGCTGTCTCATTAGGGAGCATGAGGTATCTCAACCCAGACTGAGAGGAAAGAGTTGATAAAAGTGGAATCAAGGAGCTTCTTGCTCATATAGCCTAGGATGGCAAGTTGATCTATGATAACTCCAAAAATGATGGTGGACAGCAGGTCTGCTACTCATATCTTGCCACCTCCTCAACAAGTAAAATAGTGGTGGAGTAGGCCACCTTGCACTGCCAGAAGAACATTGAACAGAGCTCAGCAGTTATATGATGCTGGGACCTTTCTTTCCTAGATGTCTAAAATAAGTAAGCAGAGGTCCCAGAGGTTTCTTGGTGGGGAAGGGGATGGGTAGGATGGTGACATTTATTATGAAACTGGTGGAAACCCTATTATGCACACACATCTGCAATGTGAATCGCCTAGTCCTACTTGTACAAGCCCTGTGTGATCAGTGGCCAGGTAGAGAGAGGAGTTAGTTCTAGAGTACTGTTTGCTAAAAGACTAGGAGGAAATCCCATTCCTGACTTCTTGCTGCCAACACCCCTCCTTCTTCAAGTAGAAAGCTGTCACTCCAGAGCAGAGCTCAGCCCTGCTGACATAGAGGGTAGTAGTTGTAGCACCACCTGGTTGACTCTAGGTCAGTTGTCTGAGATAGGTATGAGGCTGCAGAGAGGAGCATCTTTTCTTGTTGCTTCTGGGAGAAGCCAGCTCACAGCAGCCTGCAGCCAGTAAAAGAATTCTGACTAACATGGTCACTCCCATAATGAACAGATGGCAATGTTACAGAGACTGGGATTAATCATTCCAAACTCACACTGAATCCAAGAACCAGGTGTGTTACAGAGCAAGTCCTTCAGGAAATGTAAGGAGGATACGCTTCTTAGAAGCTCTTAGAAGTAGTCTTTGATCTCCTGTGACATATTTCCTGCTGGGGAGCAGAAACAAAGGCACCCAGAGCAAAGCTGGTGTATTCAGGGAGGAGCAAGACATTTTGTTTATCTCATTTCTCTTGACAGCTTCCATCTAAACAAAGAGTTTATCTTGAAACCTTTCTGCTTATCAGAAAAATCCTATCACACCCAACACTACAGGTGACAGCAGGTATCTCGCACTGGGCCTGAGAAACTGGGCTGGGAGAGCTATTTAAATGGGACACAGAATATTTCTGTGGTGGCTATTTATGCATTTGGGATGAGTGGGCGAAGGGAAGAATTTGTGACATCCTGTGCCCATGGTGCAGTATTCATTTCTGCTGTTAATTCCTGCCTCTTGAAAGGGTGTGGCAGATAAGCAGGGTTTTCTCAGACACATGACTTGGGATTTGGAATATATTAAATGAACCCTGTGTGCCCCCAGCACAACCCCAATAAACTTGGCATGGATTCACTCTAAGGAGTTTTAAAGTTTATGAGCTCAGGCTGACCGGAAATTCCATGCCATTTAAAACCCTGCAAATCTAACCAGGGGTTTTTGGTCAGTACGGACTATAGTGAAACCTCTGGGTTTCATATGTGTTAATTTACATATGGAATACCCTAAATTGCAGACTATTTATAATTCGTTTCCTGTATACTTGTAAAAATATTTGAAATGTCTGACAGATAAATGAAAAGAAATGGAAAAAACTATATATGGAGTTGCAGAATGATTGTTGCCTGCCATTAACTTCCAAAGTTATTTCTCTCACAGTATGAAAATGTTTGGTATGTTAGCACTTTAAATTAAGTGTCTCAAATGTGCATTTAATTTAGATTTAATAACACCATTTTCCTTATGAAAACTCAGTCAATTATTGAACGCATTTCTTGAGGTTTAGCAATTATTTAAGAGGTGCATTTACTGTAAAGCAATTAGTTCAAATGGCAAGTTCATGGAAGTAGCATATTTAAAATAAATTTAAATATTTGTTAGTAAAAGGAAATATTGTATACCATTATAATTTGATAATATTTAAATTGTCTCTCATAAAATTTTTAGAAACATTTAAGAAGGTAGTTATGCATATTTCCATGAGAAATAGAGATGAATAAAAGCAAGAACCGCCTCTGGATGGAATGCAACTAATTTAAAATTCCAAAAGCAATAACTTAGTGTGATCTTATGAAAATGAACTGGTGCCCCTGAATCTCTTGCATACCAGGTCCTGTGAAAATTGAAAGAGAAGGAGGAGGCAAAGGGGCATCAAAATATGCTTTTTAAAATAATGACCACCAGGCATGTTGCACTGAAATATATATACACAAAAGAGCCTATGTGAAGGCAGTACAAGGTAAATAAAATAGGCTAATGCCTGCCTACCAGAGAGATACCTAATAATATAAAAATCTTCATTTCTGAATCACTTCACCCCATGTATCTGTTCCCAGAGTGTCTGTTCTTTAGTGTCACACACCAAAGCTACGACACCTTGGAAGATTCTTGTAGGAATCTCAGCCCCCAGTCTCTAGGTATGTTTACACTGCAGAGTTTTTTTCAGAAAAACTCCAGTTACATCTACACTGCAATTGCGTTCTTTTGAAGAAAAAAAATTGAAAGAACAGAGGTGGTTTTCTGACATTGGTAAAACTCTTTCTGTGAGGAAGAAATCTTTTTCCAAAAGAGCCCTTTCGGAAAAAGGCATATGTGGACGGGGAAGAGGGAGTTCTTTCGAAAGAAGAGGAAATAGAAAAAAGCACAGGTGCCCTGGTGGCCATTCCGTCCATAGTAATCACAGCTTAAATGTGAGATAGCATCCATTCCGTGTGGACTCTATGTCTCAAAAAAGCAGATCACTTTTTCGATGTACTTTGGCATTATGAATGCTCTCTTTCAGAAGAAGTTTTTCCAGAAGATCTCTTCCAGAAAAGCTTCTTCCGAAAGAAGCCTGCAGTCTAGACATAGCCTCTGTTTTCTTGTCAAGTCTGTGCTGCCAATTAGGTTTCTTATCAGTGACAGACTGGAATTACTATATCTGGGCTGTGCCTACAGACCCCTCACTTGATATATTTAAAAGTGAACTATTTTAGTCTTCTATCATATTCTGCTATATTCTTAACTCCTGAGGCATCAGCATGTTAAATCACTTTTCTTCTCTGGCTCAGTTTCTTTCATCAATGGGTACAACCTTTCTTTGTTCAGTCTCTTGCCTTGTCTTCTCCTCTTACTTCTCTTTATTTCTTCCTTACACTCTGCTTTTATCCCTGGAGTAGGTTGAGTATTTGGGACAACTTGTTTATATGCTTTTGGCATTCAAACAGACAGGAAATACAGTAATCCATTCTCTCCTCAATTCAAATCCTAGTAATCTTCCCCTTTGCAGAAAAGAGTTACTTGTTCATTAAGAAAATGACTAAAGCTCTAATGTGTTTTATAAGGACTGGACAGTTTTTAGGATTCCTTATGTCCTCTGGGAAGATAGTCTGGGTGGGCGTTCTTGCAAGAACCCAGTCGTGATCTACTGTGTCTCTTTCCCTCCCTGTTTGAGACCATCTTTTTTCCCTCCAACATGTATTCTGTTTCTCATCTCACACTACAGTTGGTTCTACCTCCCTTTTCAAGCTAGGAAGAAGCAGAAAGAAGATGGCATATTATCAGTATTCATTTTCTTCCTTAATCCTACTCTCCTTTAACCAATTCTATTTTACTGCTTATAGGCTACACACAAGCAAGCAAACAATTTACAACAGAAACGTTTATACAACTGAGACTGATAGTGTGAAAAAAGCATCTCCAAACTGACAACATGGATTCACTGAGGAGAAAAAGCATCAGGGAAGTGGTTGGCTAGGGTGTAGCAGGTATGAAAAACATCTGCTCGTCAGGAAGAGGGTTTTCTGGGCCACAGTAACTAGTCAAGAATGTAAACTTTACTCTGATTTTAAACTTTATAGCTTCAGATTCTGAGAACTGAACCTCTCAGTAAAGACATAATCTATACTAGGCATCAGGGGCTGATCTAACCTCCAAACTCAAATGATACTGTGAGAGCTTACAGGGTACATCTAGATTACATCCCTCTTTTGACAGAGGAATGTAAATTAGGTATTTCAAAATTGCAAATGAAGCTGGGATTTGAATTTCCCGTGCTTCATTTGCATAATCACGTAATGGCGCTCTTTTGAAACAGCGCTGTTTCAAAAGTAAAACTGCAGTCTAGATGCAGTTCTTTTGAAAAGGGAAGGCTTTTTCAAAAGATCCTGTAAACCGGAAATTCAAATCCTGGCTTCATTTGCAATTCAAAGTGCCTAATTACATCCCTCTGTGGAAAGAGGGATGTAATCTAGACGCAGCCACAGTGGTGCTGTAGCCCACTGCAGCAGGTAGAAGGTTATAGACAAGCTAGGGGAGGCTTGCACAACTCTGGTCAATCAAGGCAGGGAGCAATCAGTCAATCAGGGCCAGGCTGGGCCCTATAAAAGGCTGCAGGGCTGAGAAGATCCCATTCTTTCTCTGACCAGGAAGGGAGTAGGAGCAGTCTGGGCAAGTTCAAGAGAGCTGGAGAGAGGCTTCAGCCTTTTACCTCCTAGGCTGTGTCCTTCATACAGGGCCCAAGAAGATCCAAGGGTCACAGGGAAGTGGCTCAGAGAGTGAGAGGTAGTAAAGGGGAATGAAGGAGGGCAGGACAAGTATACTGCTGGAGGGTTCCTGGGTCAAGACCCACAGTAGTGGGTGAGCCTGAGTCCTTCCCTTCCCCCTTGCATTGCACCTAGCCCACTGAAGCATAGCCTATATAGATTGTGGCTAGACTATTGGCTGCTCAGGCAAGTGCCAGGACTGAACACTGTTGATACACCCCAGGAAGAGGGGGAAATGAAAGGGCAGGCACTACCAGAGGAGAGTGTCCTGAAGAGGACACCAGGGAGCAATGCAGATCTGCAGGGAGACAGTGGAGTGAAGAGTAATGATGGGGGAGACACCAGCCAAAAGAGAGTGCCCTGTTGAGGAATAGAGCTAATTCCCAGATTCCCGAGCAGGAGATGATGGAGCAGTGAGTAGACCCTGAGACATAGCTATCTTCTGCTAAGGAAGTGAAAACTCATCCTTCTCTAAGGAAACTTCATTTCAGTTTGTGAGATCACATTTCCCTCCAGTGGAAGGCTATAGCAAAGATAAAGCCCTACTTGTTAAGCTAAGTTTGGCTTCCTTGACCACAGGATGCTATTCCAGGAAGGACTGCTAGGCAGAGATGGAGTTCACCTTTCAAGGAGGAGGAAGACCCTATTTGGATACAGACTGGCTAACCTAGTGAGGAGGGCTTTAAACTAGGTTCGACGGGGACAGGTGAGCAAAACACACTGGTAAGTGAAGAACATGGAGACCTGGGAGATGGGTTGGAAATGGGAGGAAGCATGGGATATAATGGCAGAGAGAGAGGAGGGTCAGGGCAAAACTGGGAGGCAAGATCAAATCAGTATCTTAGATGCCTATATACAAATGCAAGAAGTATGGGTAATAAGCAGGAAGAACTTGAAGTGCTAATAAATAAATACAACTATGACATTGTTGGCATCACAGAAACTTGGTGGGATAATACACATGATTGGAATGTTGGGAAGGAAGGGTACAGCTTGCTCAGGAAGGATAGACAGGGGAAAAAGGGAGGAGGTTTTGCCTTATATATTAAAAATGTACACACTTGGACTGAAGTGGAGATGGATGTAGGAGACAGTTGAGAGTCTCTGGATAAAAGGGGTAAAAAACAAGGTGATGTCATGCTAGGAGTCTACTACAGGACACCTACCGAGGTGGAAGAGGTGGATGAGGCTTTTTTAAAACGACTAACAAAATCATCCAAAGCCCAAGATTTGTTGGTGATGGGGGACTTCAACTATCCAGATATATGTTGGGAAAATAACTCAGTGGGGCACAGACTATCCAATAAATTCTTGAACTGCATTGGTGACAACTTTTTATTTCAGAAGATTGACAAAGCTACCAGGGGAGAAGCTGTTCTAGATTTGATTTTAACAAATAGGGAAGAACTTGTTGAGAATTTGGAAGTGGAAGGCAGCTTGTGTTCACAATTCTAAGGAAGGGTAGACGGGAGAACAGCAAAATAGAGACAATGGATTTCGGGAAGGCGGATTTTGGTAATTTCAGAGAGCTGATAGGTAAAGTCTCATGGGAATCAAGACTGAGGGGAAAAACAACTGAGGAGAGTTGACAGTTTTTCAAAGGGACATTATTAAGGGCCCAAAAGCAAGCTATTCTACTGCGTCAGAAAGAAGAAAATATGGCAAAAGATCACCTTAGCTTAACCACAAGATCTTGCATAATCTAAAAATAAAAAGGAGTCATATAAAAAATGGAAACTAGGACAAATTACAAAGGAAGAATATAGGCAAACAACACAGGAATGCAGGGGCAAGATTAGAAAGGCAAAGGCACAAAATGAGCTCAAACTAGCTACAGAAATAAAGGGAAACAAGAAGACTTTTTATAAATACATTAGAAGCAAGAGAAAGACCAAGGACAAGGTAGGCCCACTACTCAGTGAGGAGGGAGAAACAGTAACAGGAAACTTGGAAATAGCAGAAATGCTTAATGACTTCTTTGTTTCTGTTTTCACCGAGAAGTCTGATGAAGGAATACCTAACATAGTGAATTCTAGTGGGAAGGGGGTAGGTTTATAAGATAAAATAAAAAAAGAAAAAGTTAAAATCACCTAGCAAACTTAGATGCCTGCAAGTCACCAGGGCCTGATGAAATGCATCCTAGACTACTCAAGGAGCTGATAGAGAGGTATCTGAGCCTCTAGCTATCATCTTTGAAAAATCATGGGAGATAGGAGAGATTCCAGAGGACTGAAAAAGGGCAAATATAGTGCCCATCTATGAAAAGGGAAATAACAATAACCCAGGAAACTACAGACCAGTTAGTTTAACTTCTGTGCCAGGGAAGATAATGGAGCAAGTAATTAAGGAAATCATCTGCAAACACTTGGAAGGCGGTAAGGTGACAGGATTTGTATGCAGCATGGATTTGTAAAAAACAAATCATGTCAAACCAATCTGATAGCTTTCTTTGATAGGATAGCGAGTCTTGCGGATAAGGGAGAAGTGGTGACTGTGGTATACATAGACTTTAGTAAGGCATTTGATATGGTCTCACATGATATTCTTATCAATAAACTAGGCAAATACAACTTAGATGGGGCTACTATTAGGTGGGTGCATAACTGGCTGGATAACCATACTCAGAGAATAGTTATTAATGGTTCTCAATCCAACTGGAAAGGTATAACAAGTGGGGTTCTGCAGGGGTCTGTTTTGGGACTGTCTCTCTTCAATATCTTCATCAACGATTTAGATATTGGCATTGAAAGTATGCTTACTAAGTTTGCAGATGATACCAAGCTGGGAGGGGCTGCAACTGCTTTGGAAGATATGGTCATAATTCAAAATTATCTGGACAAATTGGAGAAATGGTCTGAGATAAATAGGATGAAGTTTAATAAAGACAAATTCAAAGTGCTCCACTTAGGAAGGAACAATCAGTTTCACGCATACAGAATGGGAAGCGACTGTCTAGGAAGGAGTACGGCAGAAAGGGATCTAGGGGTTATAGTGGACCACAAGCTAATATGAGTCAACAGTGTGATGCTGTTGTAAAAAAAGCAAACATGATTCTGGGATGCATTAACAGGTGTGTTGTGAACAAGACACAAGAAGTCATTCTTTCACTCTACTCTGCGCTGGTTAGGCCTTAGTTGGAGTCTTGTCTAGTTCTGGGCATTGCATTTCAAGAGGGATGTGGAGAAATTGGAGAGGGTCCAGAGAAGGGTAACAAGAATGACTGAAGGTCTAGAGAACATGACCTGTGAAGGAAGGCTGAAAGAATTGGGTTTGATTAGTTTAGAAAAGAGAAGATTGAGGAGGGATATGATAGCAGTTTTCAGGTATCTAAAAGGGTGTCATAAAGAGGAGGAAGAAAACTTGTTCATCTTGGTCTCTGGGGATAGAACCAGAAGCAATGGGCTTAAACTGCAGCAAGAGAGGTTTATGTTGGATGTTAAGAAAAAATTCCCAATTGTCAGGATTGTTAAACACTGGAATAAATTGCCCAGGGAGGTTGTGGAATCTCCATCTCTGGAGATATTTAAGAGTAGGTTAGATAAATGTCTATCAGGGATGGTCTAGACAGTATTTGGTCCTGCCATGAGGGCAGGGGACTGGACTTGATGACCTCTCGAGGTCCCTTCCAGTCCTAGTATTCTATGATTCTATGATACTTAGCTCACGGCTACACTTTCGGCTGGTGGTGTAATGTCAAGTTCCAGGAGGCATTTCACACTAGCTCTGATTGAGCTAGTGTGCTGCAAATAGAGTATAGCCACCATGGGACTACTGACATGAGAGACTAGGTGCCACTCTTCCCCCCACAATAAGTACCTAGCACCATACATGGCTACATATCCAATGTGGCTAGCTACTCATACCACAGCAGCTATGAGCTAGCATGGGTCTCTCTCATTGAACTGGAAATTTTATCTTGAACTCAAAGCATAGACATACCCTTACTGAGAGCTAACTGCTACTCCTTTTGTTCCAAAGATCAAGTCTTTTGATTCTGGGGGTCGTGGTTTCTATCTCCATTAATATTTGCAGCCGCCTTTCATTACAACAATAGATTACTAGAAATTGGGAGCAAAGATTTCCCAAAGATTACTTTATGTGAGTGGTTCCCAAGCCTCTCTGTCACATTACAGATCCTCTTGTGGACAACATATCTCCCAAGCTGGCACTCTTATGTCAACGCCTTCCTCATGAAAACAATTTTGTGTGGATAGGAAAATGGAAGTAGAGTCTATTAAGGTGCTACTATAATGGCTGGCTGCAATAGAAGTAAGTAGAATAAAATAAACTCGCTTCAGTTAAATGCGGCTATACGCTTATATCCTTTTTTAAAATTCCCTGATCCGTCTTTCATTCTCACCATTCATCAATACTTTGTATCTGTGCTCAGTGTCTAAAGCTTTACATTTTTTATTCTGATTTTTTCTCGCCTTATTGTCTACAATGCCAATTCTCCCATTGTATGTGTGCCTTTTCTTTGCATGCCTGAGAGAGCACTATAAATGCCTTGTCTAGACAGAAACTCAGGTGTGTATGTTTCAAACTCTTAGTTCCTACAAGAAAAAGCAGACTGTGGGGCATATTTGTTGTAGAAAAATTAGTCCCCATATTTGTGTGCCTACAAATTATGTATTCATACATCATCAGATACCTGCTTAAATACTAAATGTTCTTCCTAAAATTTAATGTTAAAGGTCAAAACAATAACAGCAGATCTTAACAAATCAATATTGACATGTATTTTCACTACTGAGATTCCTAATACTAATCAACAGACACCCATTTTCAGCTGGTTTCTAGTTTGTATAAAGAAAACAAGTGAATTCAAACTATATCTCTAGTTGCAGAATAATGGAGAACTTGGTTATGCGTGGCAATGTCACTTTATCAAATAAGGTTAGTTGCACCTTGCAAGATGTGTTCATTGTGTCGGAGGGTATGTCTACACTACAATGTTAGTTGGAACTAACGGACGTTAGTTCAAACTAACATTCATAGGCGCTACACTACCGCTCCGCTAGTTCGAATTTAAATCGAACTAGCGGAGCGCTTAGTTCGAACTAGGAAAACCTCATTTTACGAGGACTAAGCCTAGTTCGAACTTACTAGTTTGAATTAAGGGGTGTGTAGCCCCTTAATTCGAACTAGTGGGAGGCTAGCCCTCCCCAGTTTCCCTGGTGGCCACTCTGGCCAACACCAGGGAAACTCTATTGCCCCCCTCCCAGCCCCGGACCCCTTAAAGGGGCACGTGCTGGCTACGGTGCCCGTGCCAGGTGCAAGCCTGCCAGCACCCAGCCAGCAGACCCTGAACCTGGCACGGCACAGAGCCACCCACCCGATGTCCCCCAGCCCTCCCCCTCTTCCCGGGACCAGGCTGGCGGCTCCTGGGAGCTTGCCCGGGACCGCAAGAGGCGGGCACCTTCCTGAGCTAGTGCAGACATCGTGGACCTCGTCCACGATCTCCGCACTAGGCACAGGAAAGTGGCCAGCCTGGCCACCCAGGAGCAGGTGTGCATGAAAATCAAGGGGGTCCACTGAGACCCCCCGACCTTGAGCCCTGAGCTTACAATGGCCGTCCTGGGTCAGACCAAAGGTCCATCTAGCCCAGTAGCCTGTCTGCCGACAGCGGCCAACCCTAGGGACCCTGGAGGGGATGGACCAAAGACAGTGACCAAGCCATTTGTCTCGTGCCATCCCTCTCCAGCCTTCCACAAACCTTGGGCAGGGACACCACTCCTACCCCCTGGCTAATACCACTCCATGGACCCAACCTCCATGACTTGATCTCACTTCCCTTTAAACTCTGTTCTAGTTGTAGCCTTCACAGCCTCCTGCAGCAAGGAGTTCCACAGGTTAACTCTTTGCTTTGTCAAGAACAACTTTCTCTTACTAGTTTGAAGCCTGATACCCATTACTTTCCTTTGGTGTCCTCTAGTCCTTCTTTATGGGAACTCATGAAGAACTTTTTTGAATGCACCCTCTCCACCCAACCCCTGCTTTTCGAGAACTCTATCCTGTCCCCCCTCCATGTCCTCTTTTCTAAGCTGAACAGTCCCAGTCTCTGTAGCCTCTCTTCATCTGGGACCTGTTCCCAACCCCTGATCATGTTAGTTGCCCTCCCCTCTCCCAACCTTTCTCTTCCCCTCTCCCACCTCCTTTTCCCAGTCTCCTCCAGTTTTGTTCAATAAAGACAGATTCTATTTTTGAACACAATTGTCCTTTATTTTGTACATCAAGAAAAGGGGCTAGGGAAGGGTAAGTGGAAGGAAGTGAGGGAGGAATGGGGTACGAGCCCCCGATGGGGAGGACTGGGCTGGCTTTGTGGGCTTCTGGGGGTGGAAGCTCTCCTGCAGCCCCCCAATTGCCCCCTCTCCCGAGATGGCAGCCTGCGGCAAGTGCAGCCGGTCTGATGGCTGAGTGCTGTGATGTGCCCAGTGTGGGCACTCCAGGCACTCCAAGCCAGGACTGGTTTTCAAGCGGGGCACCCCGAGAACTGTCTGTCCGGGGTGGGGGTCGGGTCCCTTTAAGCGCAGCCCTCGGCTAGCCTGAGAGAGCATCTCCACGCTCTAAGTCCTCCTCTGATGCCCTGCCGGCACTGCTTCCGGCCATCCTTAAGCCCTGTTCATGGTCCACTCAATGTGGACATGCTAGTTCGAATTAGCAAAACGCTAATTCGAACTAGTTTTTAGTTCTAGACGCGTTAGTTCGAATTAGCTTAGTTCGAATTAACTAATTCGAACTAAGTTAGTTCGAACTAACTCTGTAGTGTAGACATACCCAGAGGAATTTATATTTATAAAACTACTTGAATGTGATAACAAACTCTGACATTGATAAAAGATTAAAAGTAAGTGTGGGACTTGGCCCATTCATCCACAGAAATAGGTAACTTAGAGCAGCTCCCCATCTTAGAGGTTACAGTGTCTGGAAAAGCAACATTCATAAGGCAGCTATTCCTTCTTTTACAGAAGGGGGGAGGGATTGGAAAGATAGCCATGAGTATACAACTCTAATGTATTAGCCATTGTAGATGACAGGAGGAAAAGGGTAAGTAATCCAAATGAAGGCCTGATGCTGATTGTTCGCTCCACCACCAAGAGCAAGCCGGGAATCAAGGTTTGAATTATGATTCTGCCTCCCCATTTTGTCCTTTCTCTACTTCTGAGGCAGCTGTCCCTTCCACAGAGATAGCAGTAAATCCATGACAGAGACTTAAATTATCTCTTTCCAATCATTTTCTTGAGAGAATTGGGGTAAGATTTTAAGCAGGTGTTATGAAACATGAAGAAATTACACTAACTTTGAATTTCTGGATTTTGATAAAACTTAGTTGGAGAAACAAAGACACTAGCTCAAATTTTTTAAAAATGCTCCCACTATTATTAGATTAGTATTTTTATGTTTCTACAGAGAACATAAATAGCAACAATTTTTCAACTTTCATCTTTTATGTTAGCTGGACTGAATAATAAAAGAACAAGAGGTCAATAAAGCTGTCTCAGTTGGATGAAAGCTTACTATTTTCCAAAATGTCTTTGCAAAGGGAGAAGCTGCTTTGTAAACTCTAAGTACCAGCAAGAGAAAGATCAGAGCCAGCAAAAGAACTGAGGGCCATAGGAGGCTCTTTTAGAAAGCTGGAAGATGTATAAATCTGCAGAGATGTGTGTCAAATCTGGATAACAAACTGCACTGCAGCACACTATAAGCACTACAGGAAAAACCTTCATTAGAGGAAAAAGAGGGTGTAGCTAAAAGGATGAATCAGGTACACTTGGGAGAGTCAGCTTTGTAGAAGAAACCAGACAGAGTAAGAACATTAATTTATCTAAACTTCTAACAGGTAATATCACCTTTGGCAGAAGTGTAGCTTCATCTGTGAAGCCCATCATAGAGCTGCTCAAAATGTCTTGTTCAACATTTTTATAGGAATTGTTATGCCAAAACCAGAATTTCTCGTGGGGAAAAAGTTTATTTTTTGACTAAAGATTTTTTTTTTTTTTTTTTACAAAAAAACCCCCAAAACTGAGGGATACAACTGACAGATTTTGATAAACTGAACTTACCTTCTCCCAGTCTCTTGGGCTATGTCTAGACTGCAGGCTTCTTTCAAAAGAGGCTCTTTCGAAAGCATCTTTCAAAAGAGTCTCTTTCGAAAGATCGCGTCTAGACTGCAGGCGGATCTTTTGAAAGAGAAATCCGCTTTTTCGAAAGAGAGCACCCAGCGAGTCTGGATGCTCTCTTTCGAAGATGGCCTCTTTACATTGAAGAACGCCTTCTTTTGAAAGAGGAACTTTCGAAAGAAGGCGTTCTTCCTCGTAAATTGAGGTTTACCGCCATCGAAAGAAAAGCTGCGTTCTTTCGAAATAATTTCGAAAGAACGCGGCTTGAGTCTGGTCGCAGGGGAAGTTCTTTCGAAAAAAGGCTACTTTTTTCGAAAGAACCCCTGAGTCTGGACACGGCCTTGCTTTCTCTAATGGGGAGGGGGGGGAATGAAAGTTTAAAAAGAGAAAATAACACTTTCATTTTAAAAAAAAACCTTGCATTTAAAAAAACACACACACAATGACAGTGTTACTTTCTCCATTAAAGTAAGACTTCAACACTTTACTGTAAAGTTACCTTTCTACTGTACAAGGTCTGACCTGTACTAGTGAGGTCAATGGTAAAACTCTGAACTCATTGGTGCAGAATCAGGGCCTATATGAATGGCATAACTCCCACTGACTTCATCGGGAGCAGAATTACATTGCTTATGGATTGGTTTTTTAAACTAAAATTTTGTCATACAGAAAAATTGCTTTTGTGGAAAATACATTGCTGGAAAATTTTGACAAGGTGTGATGAGCTCTTGTAGCAATTCTCCCGTCCCCTTCAACCCAATACGCCGGACAATGAACATCTGATACCAAAGCACATTATCAGACACAAAAGAGTGGTTTGTTTATGCCATTTATTTGATTTTTATTAGAGCTTTGTGACTGGATTTCATCTTATTAAATGTAAAGAAGCAGATTGAGACTATTCTGTTTCCATAGAAACTAAAGTATTTAGTCTGGCAAGTGTTTACTGATAGCCATTAGTGCCATATAAAGTGAATTTTATTAACTGTTCTCAGCATACATCTTGTTATGCACAAGGAGGAAATTTTTTGAAGAATCTCCCAAGCGAAGTGGCAGAAGGTCAGTCTTTTGGGATATAGAAGTATAGAAAAATAAACTAGTAGGGAAAGAAGTATTAAACAGGAGATAGACTTAAGTCATCCAATAAAAGTCTATATTCAGTTTATAAAACAGAGTTAACATAATAGTTTTGATCATCTACCCCATTAGATGATAAAAATAAATTACCATGTCTGAAAGAGAAAGTTCCTGGAAGGATTCTCTGCTATTGCACACATAGTTCATATACAGTACACATGCTTTCAGTCCAATACTGATGTCTCACTTCTGGCTAAAAATTCATAAAGCTAAAATGAGAAGGCATTTACTGGAAGAGAATAATAAAACAGCTCTGCCCTTATTTTTCAGTCTAGGACACTGTTACTGCAACAATTTTAGATCCTCTTTGTTGAGCTGTTCTATTTCGCTTCATTTTTCTTTGTTGTATGCAACACAGGAGTATTTATTTAGTCTTTCTTTGGCAGGTTTCTTCTCAATTGTGCACTTTATTCCCATCTCTTTAGTGTAATATAAGTCCATCTACTGTTGTTGATGAGGATCACATGGTTAAATGCTTTCAAAATAGAGATGTAGTTGTTATATTAACCTCTGACCTTACTGAGTAGCAGAATTAGATTCTAGAACTATCCACTAAGGGGAGCTCTAACAATTTATAAAAGAACCAAGATAAGTTATATGCTCTTTGTCTTTGATGAAAATCTAGCACATACTTAAAGTTGTATTTTAGTCCTGCAATATGTTTGTCATAGAAAAAAACAAAATATTGACAGTGTAGGAGCACCATCCAAACTGCTGGTATGCTTATATAATTTGTTTTAAAAGAAATAATGTCTTGCTGTATATGAGCTGATATCAGAAGCTGTTCAGGAATTTATGATATGAATTCTATCATCAGAGGAAAGGCGCGCTATAAAAAATCAATACAGAGATAGAGTGAAGATAAAACTTTGATTTCGCACTATTTAGGCCACAGTTGTAACCTCATGATTTTAGGTTTTATCATAGAGTTAGGGTTGCCAGATGGTTTCAACAAAAATTCCAAACACATGTGATGTGACATCACAATCTACATTACATCTTAATTAGAAAATACCGGACGTTTTCTCATTTCGATTTTCTCAATTTTTTTCCAGAACAGAAAGTTCAAATACTGGACTGTTCAGTTCAAAACCGGACACCTGGCAACCCTACATAGAGTATGCAATAGTGATAATGAGATGTAATGTCCACAGAGAAATCATCAGAAGGGATTACACTTTCAGGAAGCATAATTCATCTCCCAGTTGCATAGGGAAATGACTATTCCCCTCTTTCCCCTCCCCATCTCTGTATGGAGCAATATATCTAGCTTCCTTTCAACTCAAAAAGTTGGCTTCAGCATAACTTAAGCACTTATGCTGATATTGTATGCCTACCTGTATTAGATATCCCTATATATTTCGATAATTTTAAAAGATTTTCTAACTTTATCTTGGAGACTAATAATCCTCAAATAAGTGTTTACTTTCCAAAATTTGTTCATGAAAACTTTTTTGGGCCTCTGCAAAGTGCCTGGATTTTCCTTTATAAACCAATAACATTATTTCACATTTGTATGAACATTCCATTAAAGATTAATTGTACGTAACAGGCAGTCCCCGGGTTACGTACAAGATAGGGACTGTAGGTTTGTTCTTAAGTTGAATCTGTATGTAAGTCGGAACTGGCGTCCAGATTCAGCCGCTGCTGAAACTGACCGCCAGTTCTGACTTACATACAGATTCAACTTAAGAACCCCAAGCGTCCACAAGTCAGCTGCTGCTGAAACTGATCAGCGGCCGATTCCAGGAAGCCCGGGGCAGAGCAACTGTGCCTCGGGCTTCCTGTAGTCAGCGCTGGTCAGTTTCAGCAGCGGCTGACTTGGGGACGCCTGGGGCAGAGCAGATGGGGTGCTGCTGGGTTGCTCCAGTAGCGCCACTCCTCAGCGCTACTGGACCAACCTAGCAGCACCCCATCTGCTCTGCCCCAGGTATCCTGATTCAGCCGCTGCTGAAACTGACCAGCAGCAGCAGAATCAGGATGCCTGGGGCAGAGCAGCTGGGGTGCTGCCGGGTTGGTCCAGTAGTGCCCAGAGCAGCGCTGTGGGACCAGCCGGCAGTGCCCCAGCTGCTCTGCCCCAGGGTCCACAACAAAAGCCTGGTCTGCTGGGGGGGGCACACTACCTGCGCACCTCTGAGGCTTTGCTCTGGTGCAGAACCGCCGCCGCAGCGCGTTTGCTCACTGTGTCCCTGGTCTGCTGGAGACGGTCCCCAGCAGACCAGGGACACCACGAGCAAAGCCACAGCAGCGCCTCAGAAGCAAAGCCTCAGAAGTGCGGGAACCCGCGGTGGCTGTGGCTTTGCTCCCGGTGCCCCTGGTCTGCTGGAGATGGTCCCCAGCAGACCAGGGGCACCAGGAGCAGCTTTTCTCACCCCGGAGGTCGAGGTGGCGGACCACTGCCTGCGAGCTCTGGGGCGAGAAAGCCCTGTTCGTAAGTGCGGGTCCGACATAAGTCGGATCCGCGTAAGTCGGGGACTGCCTGTATTAGTTTTTTAAATTTACTTAGTGGCATTAGATTAGTGGCTTTAATGAAGGGCTGTGTCTAGACCGGCAAGTTTTTCCACAAAATCATCTGTTTTTCCACGTACGTCATCATCATGTAAGATCGTCAGTGTTCTTGCGGAAATACTGTGCTGCTCCCGTTCGGGGAAAAGCCCTCTTGCATAAATCATTTGCGCAAGAGGGCCAGTGTAGACAGCACAGTACTGTTTTGCGCAAAAAAGCCCCGATGGCTAAAATGGCGATCAGGGCTTTTTTGTGCAAAAGTGCGTCTGGATTGGAATGGACACTTTTCCGCAAAAAGTGCTTTTGCGGAAAAGCATCCGTGCCAATCTGGATGCTCTTTCCGAAAATGCTTTTAACGGAAAACTTTTCCGTTAAAAGCATTTCCGGAAAATCATGACAGTGTAGACGTAGCCAAGGTGTTTTTATATAGTCCGAAATAAATATCAGTTTCAACATGAGGTATTGTCATATGAGATTTAGCAAATGAACCTTTTAAAAGACTAAGCTATATTCATATTTCATTTGCCCACTAAATTCTTAGTATTAATCTTAGGGAGCAGTTTTGTCGTTGAATATTGACTCCGTTACAGAAAACCAACTACCAGAGGCCTAGATCAGTCTTATGCTCTAAACACTTTCTTCTGCAGCTGTACTGCATGAGCACAATGTGGCACTACAACCACACAGTCTACCTTCTAGTTAATAAAAAGCTATTTGCACATCTCCTTCCACAGCATATGTTTCATGTATCTTTTGACTCTTGTTTGCCAGACTGTATACTTTGAGTTATATTTTTCTTGTCTCTACTCAGTCCTTGGGGCAGTATAATATTAAATTTTCAGCCAAAAGATCATATGAGGAAACTGCAGATGCCAGAACCCTTTAATACAGCCCATCGGCTTCGGCTCCATGGAATATTTTTAATGGTTATGCAGTTAACATGGCCCTATGTTATTCTTTCTAAGGGCTTGTTTTGTTGATCTAGTTAAATCATTGTAAACCATTAGTGTTGGCACTTATGCTGTGCAAAAATAGTTCGTATTAGTTTAAGCTGCTGTAAGTATCTTTTACTAGGGGGCTACATCAATTTAGTTAAATATGTTTAAAAATTAAGTCTGCACAAAAATGAATTGTAGATGAGCTCTAATTGGCATTGTTTAGACTATACATTAATTTATCTTTCGAATCTCATGAATTTTTTTTCATCCAGATGGCTGAATTGCCATCAAACATTAGTACCACTTGGTCATTTAACCTGTTCATGATTTTGACCTGTTTATTAGACAGACATTATAATTAAAGATAGTTGCATTTTTTCCCTTAAAAACACTTGGATATCGTAGTGAAGAACCAAAAAGCCAATGTGTTTTTTCCAACCCCCAAAGTATTCAATTTGCTGTATGTCACCACAGTGGCTCATGAGAGTTATAGCTGGGTGCTCCATGATTCTAAGTCTCTTCTCTAGGCTGGTATCTTTGTATTCAAAGACATAGAACTATCTGTAGCAGAAAGTTGATTTTTCCACAAGAAGATGAGAATGTTCACAAAAATCATTTTGTCGAATGCAATTTCTCTTTGAAAAGTAGTTTTGAAGAAAAATCTTTTACCCTCTTTAAAAACTTTTTACAATGATGCAAACCCATAAGTTTCTCTCCAGGAATAATTGCTTTAGGACTAATGTTTTCACTTTCCTGCCTCTAAAAATCTTGTTGAGTCAAAGTTATGGCAGAGAATAGATTGCTCTTTGAAACAAAAGTAAAAAAATAGTTCTGAATATGTAAAAAATCTTAAATCAGGACCTAAACTCACCCAAGTCGTCTTCATGAAGCTCTTTTGTACTCATCAAAGTTTTCAGCAGAATGGAGTGGACAGTCATATCTTCAACAGCCTCGAGGATACTGAGATTTTGCAGGTCATAAAGTTAGAGAATGAGAGAGAGAGGCTTTGAAATGCCATCTGATCAGGGAAAAGATTCTGACTGGCCTCTATTAAATTAATATTTTGTTTTGGTAGGGAATGAAAATGGTACATAGTATGTGTCACTGGGATATGCAGCTGAGTTTCAGGGAAATATTTGTGAATTGTAGTTTTAGATGTCAGATTTAGATACAATTTTTCATATCCAAGCATCTATTCTTCATACATGTGGAATTTTATTCTTGTCAGAATATGATCCAGAGTACTTTTCTCCTGTATTCATGATAATAGTATACTATTTGACTTCTATTGGTAGTTAAGGTAAAATTCAGAGTAATCCTGATATTTAGTTACTGTAAACCAGTGGGGTTACTCAGTGGGGGAGAAAGGGAAATTAAGTCAGTAAGGTCTGGAGATTCACAGGTCTTTAAGACTAGAAAGTCAAACCAGTCTCTAGATCCTTCCTCCCTCCATCCTGGTGAACTATTTGTTCTCCAAGGGTGTATCTACACTGAACCCTTACCTCAAAATAAGCTACGCAATTTACACTATGCAAATTGCTTGACTTATTTCAAGTGCTATTTCAAAATGTCCTTTAACCCTTGTGGAACGAGGGTTACAGGAAAGCTGGAATAGTGTGCCCATTATTTCGAAATCTATTTCAAAATAACAGGCACATTCAAAAGATGTGGAATAGCTATTTCAGGACACTTCTGGTATCCCAAAATAGCATCACAGTCTAGACATAGCCAAAGGCTGTGACTCTTCCCCCCAAGTACCTGTAGAAGGGAAGGGGGAAGTCTTAACTCCTGATTTATTGGAGACTAAGTAGTGACCCCTTCAAAGTACTATAGCATGCATATCATAATATAGTTATTGGTGGTTTTGACTTGGGGAGATATATAGATAAGGATGTATAGTCTGAAAAATAAAAATGAATACACTTTTAAAAATCTAAACGGTAGAAATTGAAAAATATTGTTGTACAGATTCCAAATCCTTATTTAATTCTGTGTTGGTAGTGCCTTCTGTATCTAGGTTGATGACTCTCACTGAGTTCCATCTAAAACTTAGTACTGCCCTGTTGAATATATAATGATATATTTCATGACATCTCCTCCAGCCTATGTCAGATTACACATACAAAAACTACATTAAAGAACATTATTTGGGCTGCAACGTCAAGCATGCCAATGTTAGGAAATGCCAGGGGGTCTTTTGTTTTTTGGAGTGTGTTTATTTGCTTTTTAATTATGATGCAAAGACTACCGTGTCACATTAATTTGGTCCTTTTGTGCATATTCTTCATAATAAAATCTTGAATTATGTGACGACACATTTTTATTTCTATTTTATTAAAATATTTGCTGAAAGTTTTAAATTAATGAAAATGTTATAAAAGGGGAAGTCAATTATGAACAGTAACAACATTACCGTTGGCAAGCATTTTAAGTGGCACATAAGTGTACTGACTCTTTCATTTTTATGAAACTCTGAGCTTTAATATTTACACGTTTCTTCTTAGTTATAGGTACCAAAGTTATTAATAAAGACTGCACTAGGAAGAAAATAGATCTTGCAGACTGAGTTACTGTACACATTCCCAGGGTTTTAAGTATACTTATAATATCTAAATCTTCTTGTTGGACTTAATAAGTATTATTAATGATCATAGAAAACCAGTGTTATTGGCTAGTGACTTGTTTTAAAATCATGTACTCTTCTGTAGTCTAATAGATCTGACAAGGTGGGTTTTTTCCCAAATAAATCTGCTACTTTTTAAGATGCCACAGGACTCCTCATTGTCTTTGTGGATACTTATACTTGTCATTCTGTTTTCTAGATTTTTTTTGTTTTTCGCGTACTACACAAAATTACGTGTACTTTTACACTGCAATCATTCCTTACCATTCATATCCTATAAAAGACAAAGATTTTGGAAACAATCTTCTTGGGTTTTTTTTATTGAGTGTGAGACATTTCAAATGTTCTCTTAGGATCAAGTCCTGCAGTCAGGCAAAATTTTTATTGGTGTCAATGAGAATTTTTCCCAAAGTGAGGACTTTAGGACTGGGCCTTAGAGACAATCACATTTATTGTGCTAACAGTTCAGGCTTGTCTGAGAACAAGTTGTGTTTTATAGTTCACTTTGGGTTTTATAGTCTTGTATTTGAAGTGGAAGCCATTCTAGTCCCTATTTAAATTTAGAAGTTTCTATCCCCTTCAGCCAACTAAAAATAAAAATGGAGCTGAGAGAGGGGCTATGTCCATTTTTGTCATCATGAAGAGTACCAAATCTGAAGCTTGGAATGGTATGTACTATATATCTGTAACTTAATGCCCTTTGTACATTGAGTCTGACCTCTCTCCCACTGAAGACAATGGGTCTCTCTTTTTCACATACTTTAATGGGATCTGGATCAGGCCAGATCCTGTAGAAGGGGGAGCTCCTTTATTTTCTCTATTCTTTAATTTATTTGTATTAAAATAGTATCTATAATTCTCTAAGGCTGTGTCTAGACTACATGCCTCTGTCGGCAGAGGCATGTAGATTAGACACATAGGCAAAGGCAAATGAAGCCGCGATTTAAATGATCGCGGCTTCATTTACATTTACATGGCTGCCGCGCTGAGCCGACAAACAGCTGATCAGCTGTTTGTCGGCTCGCGCACTAGTCTGGATGCTCCCCTGCCGACATCAAAGCCCTTTGTCGGCAGCCCCGTTATTCCTTGTGGAATGAGGTTTACCGGGGCTGCCGACAAAGGGCTTTGATGTCGACAGGGGGAACGTCCAGACTAGCGCGCGAGCCGACAAACAGCTGATCAGCTTTTTGTTGGCTCAGCGCGGCAGCCATGTAAATGTAAATGAAGCCGTGATCATTTAAATCGCGGCTTCATTTGCCTTTGCCAAAACAACAAATCTACATGGCTCCATCGACGGAAACATGTAGTCCAGACGTACCCGAAGTGCTGTATAGGAGTACTGTATCTGTCCATATGAGCTTTTTAATTTGAAAAAGTTGAAAGCAGAAGGAGGGAGTGGAAAAGGTGAGTAAGTCAATGAGTAACCAAGGGTGGTACTATATATGTCTTTTAGGGGGTGTCATTTTTGGAGTGTGTTTATTTGCTTTTTTTATTATGTGACACAGTACAATGGAAGGGCTAAGGAGAGGCAGTGAAGGTGGTTGTGTGAACAAGGGAATGGGAAGAATTAATATGCAAAAAATGTGACATTACAGCAGTGATAGGTAGTTGCAAGAGATACTGAGGTCAGTTTCTGCTGCTGCTCTTGGCTGATGAGTAGGGGCAACTCTGATGGCTTTGGTCTTTTAAAAGTCTTTCTTGATGGGCCTTTTTACTTACCTGGGCCACAATTACTGACAGGAATGGAGAGGGCACTGCACTGGACTATGTCCATGCCCTCTACCTATGCACCAAGCTACTGAGTAGAATTTACCAAAAACAAAGTAACAGACACGGGAAAATGACAGATGTGAGAGTAGGTACGTCTTAAGTTCATAATAAAATAATATCCCTGTTCCTTACTGTCAGGGTTAGCAATATCTCCCCTTCTAGCCCCTCAGTTTTGTTGAGCATGCAAGAACTGCTTGCTAGTGGGAGCTGAGGTGGGAACCCTTCACTTTAAAAATCCTGCACTTCTTAAAGTCTAGACCATGACATATAGAGGAATGCCTGTGTTTGGGAGGAAAGGTAATCCCTTTCCTTCTGGACACTCCAGTGAGACTGTCCTCTTCTTCCGGCTTAGAACATAGGTTCTGATTTCCATGACACCCTACAATATGACAAAAAGTCAAAAGGCAGCCTATTTCTTTAAGTACTTCTTGAGTATTTTTCTTATATGCACAGAGAAGACAGATGGTCATAATGTGTAACATATATTCAAACACGTTAAACTTTTTCACAAACTAGATGAGTAAGAAAGGGAAACTGCTTAAATTCTCATAAGATACACTTTTGATTAATTATTTACCATTATCTTTTGTTCACAACTAGTCCTCTCACGACTCTGTACTAAACCTATTATTGAGTCAGTAACAAATGGAAAAGAAGCATTCCTCAGCTAATTACAGGGGTTGGCCATTGCAACAAAGAGAGGAGGGTGGTTTAAGAGAGGAGGGTGCTAGCAAAAAAAGCTACACATCTCTGGTCTTTACTAATCTGGGAGGAGCCCGGAATGAGAATGTGGGAGGAGGATGTCTAATGATGATGCCAGTTGTTTTATAACCAAAAATGAAGAAATCTTTTCTACTTAAATGGAGAGTAGATTCTCTGTTATACATATACACATGACAGTTAGAGCCCTGTGCAGATACAAAATTTGTATCCGCATCTACATCCATATCAGCAAAAATGAGCAGTGGATATCCTTGTCCATATCTGCGGATGCAGGTATCTGCGGAAATAAAGTAGATATTTGTGAACATGCAGGTGTTTAACGATAGTGGCTGTTTCTGCCAGAGAGAGACTATTCTTTTCAGGACATAATATAGCTTTGAATAGACAAGTAAGATTACGTTAACTGACCATGTCCTTTCCTTTCTCTAAAACCTCATGCCCTTCCTGGTGACTTCCACAGTATTTATGCTTCTACTACAATGCAGCATAGTCTACTGCATGTCAACGTTGATTCTTTGTAAGCAACAGTCCTTTTCTGCCCTTTCAAATATGATCTTACTAGTTATATTCTTGCAATGTTTGCATAAGGAGAAAAAACAGCAAATGTAGATGAATTGCTTTTCTGAGCAACGTATACAATATAAATCAAACAGCACTGCACTTGTACCTAGACATCTCATTTTGCCCTCTGCTCATTTTTCTTGTTTCTGTAGAGTCTATAGCCAGGAAAATGTTTGTTTTATTAACCGAACAGACTCAAAAACAGTCCACCAGTTAATTGTGTAATTCTGTCAGAACTTCCTTACACATCTTATCCATTATTTTCCAACATAATAAGGTTTTAATTGCTTCTCCTGATCATTTTTTTATTGCTCCAATATTATCTTTGGTAACCTCTACCCCAGATCACTTTGATTTATTTTTACTTTGTTAATATCATCTGTGAACTCCCGGAGCACATCTAGATTACAGGCTTTTGTTGACAGAAGTTTTGTCGACAGATACTGTCGACAAAACTTCTGTCGACAATAGCCTGTAGTCTAGACTACAGCCAGTTCTGTCGACAATGCAAGGCTCTTTGTCAACATGACAGTGAAGACACAAAGGACAGTGTAGAAGTAATAACGCCTTCTGTCGACAGAACTCTGTCGACAAAAGGCGTTATTCCTCATAGAATGAGGTTTACCGCCGTTGACAAAACTGCCAAGTTCTGTCAATGTTATGTCGACAGAACTCGGTGTTAGTGTAGATGCAGGTATAGTTTTGTCGACAGAAGTCCACTTTTGTCAACAAAACCCTGTAGTCTAGACACAACCCCACTGAAAAACTAATTAAACATGGGAGATGATTGGTTTCATCAGTTCAATGCAAATAGAAAGTACATAGAGAATAGTGTCTTTACTTCCAGTGCATTGAAATATAAATGTTAGGACCCATCATTCTTTCTGAAATCAGTGAGGAGGAAAGGAAGAGTGAGGAAATGAGATGCAGGAGCAGGAAACTGTGAACCAGCCTATGGATGGAGTCTGAAGTGGAGACAAAGTGTAACCCTTATACGTTTCCACCTAGTGGCACTGAAACCACTTACAGAGAGAATGAGTCTGTTCTACAGCCTTAGCTAATAGGCGGCTGCCTTAAGCTAAAGCTGTAGAGACTCATGCACTAAACTCCACAAGTCAGCAGTTCAATTTCTCCTTCCGACAGCTGGGGTCTTCCAGCATAACAAAAGGCCAAGATTATAGAGAGGTATTGAACAGAGGAGAGGCAGAGTTGAATGTAGACTGAATAATCTGAGTGGAAGTCTTGGAAAGAAGGGAAGGGCAAGTGCATGTTTACTTGAGTGAGTGATGATCTTTCACAGAATGTGCGAGAAAGGAGAGGGCCAAAGAACTAAAGAGAGGATCAAACCCTGAAAGAGAAAGAAAAGAACACTGCATCATGAAAAGATTGAACTGGGGGATCTAGTCAGCCAGGCAAGGTCTACACTATAGTTTTTTCAGGAAAAGGGATGCAAATTACACTCTGCAATTTGAATAGCTTTTTCTGATCGCTTTTCCAGAAGAGGCTTTTCTGCCATTTGGCCCAGTCTAGATGGGACCAAATGGAATAAAAGCCTCCGCTTTCAGCGGAGCCCTTATCCCTCGTAGAACAAGGAATACAGGGCTCTCCAAAAGAGCGTGTTTACACTTCCAGAAAACCCCCACAGTGTAGATGTACCCCCTGGGAATTTATAAATCTGAGGCCTCTTTTTTTGCCTAAAATATGAGGATGGATTTTGAAAATGGATCCAAGAAGACAAACTCTTGCACCTCGTGAAGCCCCACTAATTTCACTAGGGCTCTGGAAGACTAGTTATAGAATCTAGCACTAATTTTATCTTTTTGCATTACTTAATCTCTACCCTGCACCAGTGGCTTTACATTCAAAATGTGGTCAGCTTCTAGTGGATGTAATTACTGGTCCTAAGATAATAAAGGTGCTAAATACTGAATTGGTGATAGCTTCTTAATTTGCGGCCAGGTCCCTATTGAATGTAAGTCATCATTGCCTCGATGAAGTGAATAAAATGACCCAAATTTAGACCATCTGGGAAACTGTCCTGAAATATTTTTTTAATTGTAATAAATAAGTTCTTAAATCTGTAAAATCATATGGAGGTTTTTGAACAACTATGAAGTCTTTGAAAAGACCACCCATCACTTATCCCCAAATAATGCCATGGTGGAGTTCATACGATGCATCTGATTAAACTCGTTGGCTACGTCTACACTGGCCCCATAAAACGGAATAGTCATGCAAAGCAGGTAAGTCAGAATAGGGAAATCTGTGGGGGATTCCTACTTTCAAGTAGGAATAAGAGATCCTCCGGAAAAGGGCTTTATTCCGGAGGATCGCGCCAGTCTAGACGCTTTTTTCCGGCTTTTCCCCAAGCCGGAAAAAAAAACGGCGGATATGTTTATTTAAATCCACGGGGGATATTTAAATCCCCCGCGGATTTCCCTATTCTGACTTACCTGCTTTGCATGACTATTCCGTTTTATGGGGCCAGTGTAGACGTAGCCTTAAAGTATATGTGATATGTTAAAATTTAGTCCACAATTTTAAAATAGTAATGAGTGAAGCTGCAGTCTGTTGATATTTTTGAAGTTCTGGGTCATTTTACAACTGGACAGTTTAGAGCACCTTATTCTTTAATACTAAATAATATAACATCATAATTGTTAATATTGTACAAATAAATTCTAAAGAAAAGAATGGGACTGGCAGTTTCAAAATGATAGCAAATATTGGAATAAAATCCTGAGGTATATGTTTTTAAAATAATTTGTCTTTGTACCTTAGTTATCTTAAATGTACAATGCCTAGAGTACCTCATAGATATGTCAAGGCTTAATTAGTGTTTTGACAATATTTTAAGATTCAGGAAAGTTATAGAACTGCAAAAATGATGCATAGTTGCACACAAGTACCATAGCAATGAATTGTCAGTCAAAAACATGACTAAGCGTCCTTGACTGCCCATCAATTAATGTTCAGTGCCTATCCTTCTATTTTTAGCAATATGCTTGAAGTTGATGAGAACCTCTGCCAATATCTCTGATCCCACACTGCAGAACTCCAGCAGGTATATGGTATTGATTCTACCAGTAGAGAATCTTAAAATACAAAGAAGAAAAAAAATCATCTCTGTAGGGTTGACAGAATTCAATTTTTATATAGTTTTGAAGGAGAATATTTATATTTATTATCCTTTTCCCAAACACTAATAAGTTCTCTATCAGCATGCTTTTTGCCTATGTGTAACACTTGATTACTGCTGAGAACATATTGGTTGGTTTGTGTGAGTACAGCAAAATTTATGTTTACTGACACGGATAAAAATCAAATCCCTCCACCCCTACTGATCTGCTACATTTAATACAACTGAACATGATTTGGATCTTGCTTGTCTGGAAAGAGTGGTCTGAGTCTGCTCCGATCCCTTCTCCAACTGTTCTCAAAAGAAGACAAGGCAGATGAGGTAATATCTTTTATTAAACCAATATCCCAAACAGTCACTTCTCCCTCTGCCTTACAAATTTTTACCAGTGAGCCATAGCAAGAATCAGCTCTGTCCCTCATCTTACTCAACATGTACAGAAAACCCACAGGGAAGATAATAAGGTGACATGAACTTTGGGGCCAGCAATATATAAATGGCAGTTCTAAATTACCTTCTTGTACCAAATACAGGCAACTACATCAGCTGTCTGGAGAGTAGGTTACTGAAAGTGAACTTTATAAATATACAGGTGAAATAAGTTAGAAGAGGAACATATCTTTAAAAAATTGGATGAAATCAGCACATCACCTTCAACAGATCACATGTGCAGCCTTGCTGTAAAAGAAGCATGTATTGTCAAGCTCAACAGAATGGTCAATTGTTAGTATATGAAGTCAGAAATACTTCTCGCCATATGCAGCTGGCCTAGTGACAGTGTGAACACAGACTTTTAGCTGCCTCCATCCACGTGCTCATATCTTCTAGCATTTGTTACTGCAGCACATTAAACGATGAGGCTACATCTACACTACATGCTTCTTGCACAAGAAGCCTTTTGTGCAAGAGTTTTTGTGCAAAACTTCTTGCGCAAGAGCACGTCCACACTTCAAAACACATCACAAAAGCCATGTACTTTTGCGCAAGAGAGCGTCCATGCTGCATAGACACTCTTACACAAGAAAGCTCTGATGGCCGTTCTGTGAATGGCCATCAGAGCACCTGTGCTTTTTTCCATAGGGGTTTCTTATGCAAGAAACCCCTCTGGAGCGTCCACACTTCCCTTCTTGACAAGCCTTCTTCTTTAGCTGTAGCGCTAAAAGCAGTTATGCCTTATAAAAGGAGGTTTACCTATGGTGAGAAAAGCCCTCGAGGTATGTCTACACTACAAAGTAAATACGAACTAACGGACGTTAGTTCGAATTAACTTTGATAGGAGCTACACTAGCGGAGCGCTTAGTTCGAACTAGGTAAACCTCATTCCACGAGGACTAAGCCTAGTTCGAACTTACTAGTTCAAATTAAGGGCTGTGTAGCCCCTTAATTCGAACTAGTGGGAGGCTAGCCCTCCCCAGCTTTCCCTGGTGGCCACTCTGGCCAACACCAGGGAAACTATTGCCCCCCTCCTGGTCCCGGACCTCTTTAAGGGGCATGGGCTGACTACGGTGCCCATGCCAGGTGCAAGCCTGCGAGCACCCAGCCAGCAGACCCTTGTCCATGACCTCCGCACTAGGCACAGGAAAGCGGCCGTCTAGGGCAGGAGAGCTGCCAGCCTAGCCACCAAGGAGCAGGTTTGCATGAAAATCAAGGTGGTCCACTGAGACCCCCGACCCCTGAGCTTAGAATGGCCGTACTGGGTCAGACCAAGGTCCATCTAGCCCAGTAGCCTATCTGCCAACAGCGGCCAACCCTAGGGACCCTGGAGGGGATGGACCAAAGACAGTGACCAAGCCATTTGTCTAGTGCCATCCCTCTCCAGCCTTCCACAAACTTCGGGCAGGGACACCACTCCTACCCCCTGGCTAATACCACTCCATGGACCCAACCTCCATGAATTGATCTCACTTCTCTTTAAACTCTGTTCTAGTTGTAGCCTTCACAGCCTCCTGCAGCAAGGAGTTCCACAGGTTGACTATTTGCTTTGTGAAGAAGAACTTTCTGTTATTAGTTTGAAGTCTGCTACCCATTCCTTTCCTTTGGTGTCCTCTAGTCCTTCTATTATGGGAACTAATGAAGAACTTTTCTGTATGCACCCTCTCCACCCCACTCGTGCTTTTATAGACCTCTATCATATCCCCCCTCAGTCTCCTCTTTTCTAAGCTGAAAAGTCCTAGTCTCTTTAGCCTCTCTTCATATGGGACCTGTTCCAAACCCCTCATCATTGCAGTTGCCCTCCTCTCTCCCACCCTCTCTCTTCCCCTCTCCCACCTCCTTTTCCCAGTCTCCCCCAGTTTTGTTCAATAAAGAGAGATTCTATTTTTGAACACACGTGTCCTTTATTTTGTACATCAGGAAGGGGGGCTAGGGAGGGGTAAGTGGAAGGAGGTGAGGGAGGAATGGGGTACGAGCTCCCGATGGGGAGGACTGGGCTGGCTCTGCGGGCTTCTGGGGGTGGAACCTCTCCTGCAGCCCCCCAATTGTCCCCTCTCCCCAGATGGCAGCCTGCGGCAACTGCAGCCGCTCTGATGGCCGAGTGCTGTGATGTGCCCAGTGTGGGTAGTCCGGGCAATCCAAGCCAGGACTGCTTTGCAAGCAGGGCACCCCTGAGAACTGTCTGTCCGGGGTGGGGGTCAGGTCCCTTTAAGCACAGCCCTTGGCTAGCCTGAGACAGAAGCTCCACGCTCTAAGTCCTCATCTGATGCCCTGCCGGCACTGCTTCCGGCCATCCTTAACCCCGGTTCGGGGTCCACTCTGTGTGGACATGCTAGTTCGAATTAGCAAAATGCTAATTCGAACTGGTTTTTAAGTCTAGCTGTGCTAATTCGAATTAGCGTAGTTCGAATTAACTAATTCGAACTAAGTTAGTTCGAATTAGCGCTGTAGTGTAGACATACCCTCTGTTTTGCCATTTAACTACCCATTTAATTGCATAAGAGCTCATTTGAGGTACGCATGTCCGCAGGCTTTTGCACAAAAACCTTGTAGCCGTAGAGAATAGAAAACAGCAGCCAAAATCTTTATTTGATGCAGTTCTAATATTAAGAGAATAGAATCTTTAAAAAGAAGAAAAAATTACCACCTACAAAATGCACAATGTTTTGGGTTTAAAGTCAAGGTTCCATCTAATGACAGATGTTGCCTGTTGCACAATGATGGTAGCAGCAGCAGTACACTTCTACCCTGCATGTTTGAATGTGTTAGGGTTCCTTGGCTAAGGGAAGAGACTACCTAAAACACTTGTTATAACTGCAGTAGATTAGTCTGGGAAATATATCTGAAAAAGAAAATACCAGGGATATGATTTCAAACTAGTTTTCCTGGAATATCGTTATGAATGAATGCAGCAGAAATTTTTCAGAGTGCTTTTTCAAGTATTTTTTTAAATCAGACTGTGTCCAGCTTTTAAAATATAATAGTAATTTTAAGTTTTTCTATTTTAGTAGATGAACTAAGTGGATTCTGAAAAGTAATTGGAAACATTTTATTTATAGTATGCTAGGGGAAAATGGTATTCAGAGTGACTCACATATTTTAAAAGGGGAATAATACGAGCACTCACAACTATAATGTTCTATGAGCCATTTTATAAACTTGTAAAATGGTTAGTCCAAATCATTCTACTGTTTTAGCAGTGTATCAGCTGCATATGGCAGCATTGACACCCCTGTAGTGAGCAGTGTTAACAGATCAGCAATGTTACCAGAACTCCCCTAGCTCTTAAGATGCCTGCTATGAAACATATCCCTTGCTTTTGGGAAGGTGCATGAGATCTCTTTACGTGTAATAGTATCAGCAAGAAAAATAAGGATACACAAAATCAATCTTTTTTTTTCTCCAGCACATGATGCCTTTGAGACATCAAAGATAAGAAATACGCTAATAGGTTTATTACATACACAGATTTGGTGATTTATTTAGCCTGCTAGTTTGGCTGAGAGAACACCAGCCTTTTAGGTCTGACCAGATTCCATTTAAACTTCTATATTTATGTTAAGTAATTTGATAACACACTTGCTCAAGAGGTGAAATTGCACTATTTGGGGAGCGGTTTTAACAGGGGAAGTGTATTATGTAAAGTAGCATTTTATTTAAGTCAAATACATAAACTTGTGTAATAGTTACAAAATGAGCTTTAGACCCTTTTTCATCCTGACTGTCTTCACCTCTGCCAAGGGAGGGACCATCTACTTAAAACCACTCTGAAACTAGCAGTCACTCTGTTTCCCCAGATACATTAACACAACAAAGTCAATTTTTTCTAGCACTTGTAAGTCCTCTTATACCAGGGACCTGTGACCAGCAACTGATTAAAGTGATGCAGAAACATTCTTCAAAACAAGCTTATTTATCCATTCACCCAAAGGTACACAGAGATCAAAGACATGGTGCAACACCAAAGATCTGTACCTCTTTCTTACCTACACTCATGCCATGATTGGGTAAATTCCACTAAACCCAGACCATCACACTTCTCCCTGTGTCCCTACAAGTTACAAACAGCCCCTTTCACTTTAGGTGTACACGTCTGTCTCAGATGTTCCACTCCAGCTGCTGCTCACACAACTCCCCTTCAATTCTTAGGTTAGAGAGCCTTTAATGATTTAATATGCTTGTGCTGGGGCATACACCCCACACTGGCCACACAAGAGCTGAGTTGGACCAAGCAAGCCCAGTCAGCTACTTAGGCTGTCAGTGGGGGAGTTTTCGACTGGAGACAGGGAGAGAGAAGTTCACCTGTGAGACAGACAACACTTCTGTTGAAGACAATTGATAACAGAAAGGGGAAAAGGGATATGAGAGACAGCTGAGACAAGTTGCCTAAAGTTACTCTTGACTGAGCTAATCCCTAGAACTGACAACAGGCAGTACCACCCAGGAGTGAGTAGAGCACCCTGTCACAATTCCGTTCGATTTTCAGCTTAGATCTGAAGAATAAACCTTTCTAACTTGATTGGAGCCAGGCATGGACATTCCTCATGTAATAGTTCAACTACCATTGGTGGACAAGGTACTTTATATCTCCTTGTTCTCTGTTTTGTGTCCGTTTGCCTCCACTCCCATCTCATGCTTACATTTAAATTCTGTCCCAAATGAAAAAAATGACATGCCTATATAAAAAAAAGTATGCACAACTCTCTCATTTTCCCTTGACTTTCCTATATCATTTCCTATATTGGTAGAATGTTTAAGGACATTATCTGCAGAATCTGCTTATTTGTTGTTAGTAGTACTGTAGACTATCAAACTCTTGTCTCTTTTTCTTTTATTACTTGGTTCCTAGAGCTCCTGCTGATCTCAGTACCCTAATGTACTAAGCTGATCTTGGTACCCTAATGTACAGCTACATAGTGAGTGACAGCCTGGAAGCATTTGCACTTAGAGCTAGTTATAACATTTTAGGTAAAATGAAAAATGTACGTAACACTTGGTAGCTTGGTGGTTAAGGCACGGGCATAGGCTATAGGAGACCCTGGTTTGGACCTTTGCCATTCAGAGTGATTTTGAATGCGGGAAACTTTATCAGCCGGAGCAGCAACTTGGAATCTCTTTTTCTGTGTCTCTGGCCAGTCGCCCAACACTAAGCCTCTCTGTCCAGTTTTGATCCTAAAATGGACATTTAGGCACAGTTCTTGTTTTGATTAAACACCGGAACAACATTCCTTCTCTCCCCCCATCCTTTTCAGTGTGGCATGAATATAAAATTTCAAACCTCTTTACAATCTAAATAAAAAGCAGAGCGAGGGAAGGAATTGTTGTCCCTATCTCTTAGGGTATGTCTACACTAGCCTCCTAGATCGATCTAGGGAGGCTAATGAGGGTGACTGGAATTGCAAATCAAGCCCGGGATTTAAATATTCCGCGCTTGATTTGCATGTTCCTGGCCGGTTGCTATTTTAGAAATTGACTAGCCCGAGGTAACTGCCCGCATCTACACACGGCAGTGAAACGAGCTTCCGATTTAAAGCCCCTAATTCGAATTAGGTGGTAAACCTCATTGCAGGAGATCGATGTAGGGGGCTAGTGTAGATGTACCCTCTGTGATTTGGAAGTGAAATGTTTTTGGTAGAGCTGGGGATGGAACCCAGCTCTGTGAAATCCCAGTCCAGTGCCTTCGCTTCCCTCTTACTACACAAATTGCTAGAATTAGAAAACAGACATGACCATTTTCTTTGTAAAGAAATATTGTACTTTAGAGTAGCACACCATATGTTGCCTTTCATGCTTTAGTGAGTTACGTTGGTGAGATTTTATGTAACTGACAGTTTGTTGTTTGCAAAGTTATTCTAGATTCAACATTTTAAAGGCTATGTATACAATGCCCCCTCCTGTGCAAAAAAAATGCAAATGAGGTGAAGCATGGAATATCGCAGTGCCTCATTTGCATAATTAATAAGGCTCCGTTTTTATGCAAGAGGCTTTTGCACAAAAAGGAACCGTCTACACAGCTCCTTTTTGTGCAAACTCCCCCTTTTTGTGCAAACTCCCCCTTTTTGTGCAAACAAAAGCCTCTTGTGCAAAAACAGAGCCTTATTAATTATGCAAATGATGTGTGACGATATTCCATGCTTCGCCTCATTTGCATATTTTTTTGCGCAAGAGGGGGCAGTGTAGACATTTAGAGTTTTTACTCAAACAATGCAATGAGTTCATGTTGTATTGTCAGATGTTCATTCTTTTTGAAAATTTGGTCATCAAATTGGTGGTAGTATCAGTTACTAAGAGATATACTAAGAGCATACACCTTAGTCACTTTCATGCTTCTCAGTCAAGCAAATGCAGCATCAGGTGTACATGCATTAAACAAGTAACTATGAAAATGATTAAACTTGTATGACTATGATTCTAAAAGACATTGGGTACCAGGACTTCTAAAATATGATGATTCAGCTTCACTAATATAGGATTGTGCAAGTGTTCTATTTCTGTCACTACAATGAGAACACTTTAATAATAATTGAAAGAGAAAACTGGCTTAGCAACACTTCACATATCTGTGCTGTCACAAATAGCATGACATGAGAATTGTTCCATACATGCACATTTTTATTGAATATTTGGTTATCTACAATATACCTAACAAAATAACTATCCCTGCCTCAAATATCTTTTAGTCTAAGTCAGCACATCCCATGTGAGTACTCTGAGCTGGTTCTGACCCATACCCCATTGAAGTCAGTGAGGGAACCTGTTTATTTCAGTACCTTTTGAATGAGGCGCATGGTGCATACTATCTGCAGTTTATGGCTTTGTTTTACAGTGGTGCCAGGGTTTGCAAACACTGACTGGTACCTAGTTCTGTTCCCTCAGGCATTCAAATGTTTGCTGTTTCTTTTAAGAAATTACTTCTCACAGTAGAAGAGCCAGCTATGTGGAAAAGAGTGTGTGTGCACCTCTGGCTGAAGATCTTCCAGCCCAGTACAGTCATCCAGAAAGTAAAGGCAAGTGGGATACTGTATGGGGGTTATGAAAATAGTGACCAAACCCATCAAGCATATGAATTTTCCCTGGAGGAGGAGAGGTGGAAAGAGGTGGAAGTTGTATTAAACCATTTATCAATAGTATTGTTTTCAAACCTACTATATACATTTTGTAATAAGTAGCCCTAGCATGGAATGTCCCTCTGTGTTTTGCTGGGACAGCTGATTCTGTTGATGGCAGATCCATCTGCAAGGCAGATTACCCAAGCGTTGCACTGCATCCAGACAGACATGTTGGGGTTTTGACCGTTTCCTAGAAATTGTGTTGAAAGACGTCTAGCACTAGTCAAGTGCACTTGCATAGAGAGCATGGTTGGAATATGTGTAGTGAGCCCTCAAAAGAACCAGCCGCGGTATTGAAGACTAACATGTACAGAGGATATTGATCTGGGTGAATAGGAGATACAGCCACTTCTCTCTTCACAGACCATGAGGTGAGATTTCCCATAAACATTAGTGCTTGCTCAAGTGCACTTTTTTCTGCGCCTGCTTTGGTATGTTAGGGAAATGATTTTTCTATGATTCAAGCTTTACTCTCAAAAGCTATATAAGCATGTTGCTTACATGATTTTGTTCTAAAATAGGAGTTTGTCAGTAGCACAACCTGGCATGGTTGCATATATGATGACTCCAATAGATTCATTACATTTTGTACAGCCCTGTGGGTGTGTGTGTTGAGTTCTCTCTTTCCCTTCCCCCGCCTTATGCCTTTCAATTGGAGAGACAATTCCTACATTGCAGTTATTGCTGCATATGATGTGACTTTTTGGCTACCTTGCCTACAGGTCTATTGACATGGCTCTACACGTGCTGTCTCTGAGTATTTATGGATATAAACAGTAACCATTGACCACACTGCCAGTTCCAGCTAGCTGTAGGCTAGCACCGTTTGAACGTTTTTTTTTAATCTTTGTGCCATGAATTAACAACCTACTGATGGCTCTTCAAGTTATGTCCATTTTGTATTTTTTTCTCATAACAGGGATAGCAGAAACCAGCCAAGCATCCTATAGCAATAATCACGCTCATTTCTTTTTTTATTGCCTCCATTTTGTCCACTGTGCTGTAATGGCAATCAGTGCCCCACACATCCCCTGTATAGCTGGGCTATGTAACTAAAGGATTGCATCTGTAGTCACTGAATCCCCAGTGCACAACAATGACACTAACGGAGCAGCACAGACTAGACTGTCCTGAATGTTCCAAAGCACTATCTGTAAAATATCAGATGAATTTAAATGAATAAATAGCTAATTTGCATTTAACACTGCAAGTCTTAATTTCTGCTTAGAAAGTGTCTTTGGAGGTGAACAAAGGCTAACCACACCAATGTGAAAAAGATTTCAAAATATACTTTAATTTCCCATTGAGACCAATTAGCATTAATATTTAAACAGGTCCACCAAACATATTTGAAAATATTGTAAGACTTATTTTATCAGAGAACTATAACTCGTCCCCTAAGGATTCAATTACAGATAAAGCTTTGTGTACAAGGCAGGGGATGTGTAATGCACGAGCAACTCTGTGTATTTGATTTAGATAATGGTTCCTGGAACACGCTTTCAGTTCTTACTAGAAAATGATTCCTCTGCACTTCATGTGGCAAAATGAGTACAGGTTGGTGTTGATTAAGTAGCTCAGCTATGTCATAAGAAAACTGAAGTAACCCAGTATCTAATGACTTCATTAATTTTCTTTAAGAGATATAGTCCTTGTTATATAACCAGCAAAATAAAGGTAATATTAATAATGTATTCTAGTTTCCTATATATTATATTAAAACATTTTCCATAAAAAGAAGTAAGTAAAAACTCATGTAGAAATTTGGCAAGTGACTTACAAAATTTGAGGGATGTAATCATTATCAACAACATAACACACTTGGAATAGTATAGAGTAAAAATATGGAAATAGATTTTTCAGGCTCATATACCCAGTGGACAATATTTCCAATAATATTTTTGCTTTGATTTCAGTCTGTGTTAAACATTCTTCTGTGAGAACAAATAGCTGTAATTATGAGAGACAACTGTCAAAGCAATGTCTTAGTCAGAGATTCCTTAGCTGCGTAAAAAATAAACCAGTTTATCATCAGGAGGCTCAATTCAGCATATCACATGACTTCCCAAAACGGAGAAGGGGAAAATGTGTGTATGTGTTTCCTTCATCCCCAGGTAGCTCTCCAAATGATTCAGAAGACTTCCTCCTCCACACATTCCCTTAAAACGATAAATTTATACCTATTGTGGTGCCATTAGACCAACAGCTCTCTTGAATGTCCATATGGAATACATGTTGAGAAGAAAACATGCTTTAATTATGCTGTTGGATTGTGCTGTTGAATAGATTTCCCTCCCCCCATCACACCCCAAAATGGTAAGGTTTGGGAAAGGAATGTTACAGTCCTTTATTCAATGGAGATGCCTGAAATCTGGTTCATTGGGAGAGAGCGTTAGAATTTTATGTTAAACTACATCCCAGTTCTGTACATATTCCTAAACCATTTTATTGTTCAAAGACAGCCTAAGATCCCAATCCAGCATCACTGAGTTGCATGGAGGCCCAAGCTGAACTATTCACAGAGCTCTGATTGATAGTTAAGTTTTTATTATATTTAGCTTTTCATTTTCTCTCTCTCTTTTTTAAAAATCCCCATAATCAGCAGTAGCTGCAGTTAGAAAATTGATATTTCGACTGAGTATGGAAAAGGAATCTTACTGAATGATAGCTAATGTCCCCTTTCTGTTGTAGGCCAATGGGCTTTTTAATAGTTCTAAATTCTCAAGCTGTTTTAAACTGAAAGTTCAATAGTGTAGAAGTAAATTTGGGAAAACCAAGACTCTTCAATTGTGCAATAGTTTTCACATACAAGGGGGGTTTTCATGAATAAAATTAGCAGGCTTTGAGTGGATGGTTTATTGAGTTCAATGGAATAAACAGAATTTGGATGGAAAGTCTTTCAAGATCATAAGCTGGGAGAGTGATACTAGCTGTAGGAGAAGGGGAAAATCAAAGGTGAACTCAAACTAAATTGAAAGCTGACTACAAAACTAATGTAAAAAGCAAACATTTAAACTTCATTAAACGGTTTAATTGTATCATGTATGTTAACACTCTGATATTGATTAAAGCTTTATAAAGTAGCTGCCATTATTCCCTTGTTTTTCCTGTTAATCAGTGAAGATCATTCATTTTTATATTTGATGTGGAGTATCTTTTATAAGAGCAAGGGAAGATCATCACAAAGGGAAAGATTTACAGTTTAATGAAAATGTGCTTTGAACCATGAATTGCAAAACACATTTTTTGAGATTATATATACAAGCTTATCAGTATTTATTAAAGGATCAAAACCTTCAAGAGAAATAATTGAATTACAGCTTCTGTGGAAGTTTGACTTAATTTTGTGTTTCCTGTAATTGGCCCCAAGGCCTGTTGAATAGAAAAGGGGCAGATGTGGGGCATTAGTATAAACAACATGGCCTTTTTCTGTAGCTGTATTGGAAGGCCTAAAACATAAGGACTTTATCTGCTGCCAGACTGGAGCAGCTATTAATTGTACAGCAGGGACTCGCATACTGAAATTCCATCTAAATTGCATTAAAATAGTGTCATACTAGGCTGTTAAGGAGAGTCCATCCTAATGGCACCCACTATCACCAGCTAAAGAAACAAATTTCAAGATGTGTAAAGAAAATTTAGCTTAATAGCATTTTCCTCTGGCAAGAAACTCCTTATCAGTAGTTGGGGTTGTGGAATCCTCATTGTATTATTATGGTTCTCACTTTCCTGTTTGCCTGTATGATCTCTGTCTGGTTTTTACTTATTTCTGTAAGCTATAAGTCAATTAAGGTGGCAGAGTACGATTGGTTAGGTAATTCAGTATGGTAATACAGTTTGGTTACGATTAGTTAGTAAACTAATTCGTTAAGGTATAGCTAAGCAGGACTCAAGTTTCACAATATAAACTGGATCCAAGGAGACCAGCAGGAAAAGAAGAAAGGAATAGAAAAAGGAAAGAAGAAAGACTTGGAAGACGAATTCACCTCCAAGACACAGCATAAGAGCAGAAGTGCCAAAATTTCTCTTCATGACCATGATGTACAGCAACCAGAATCCAGAAGAGACTGGCTTTGCCTGGCCAACGGGGAAGTTTGATTGCCTTGATCAGGATTGGTGAGCATGGCACTGCATGCTTAGCATGAGCATTTGATGCAATTGGGGTTGGAGGAGGCAGGCAAGCCGGCCCCCACCCTACCTACAGCCCCACCCTCTCTTCTGAGGCTCTGCCTACCACAGGGAGGGGAGAGCGTGGGACAGCATGCTGAGCACGTGCCGCCCATGGAGGGAGGGAGAAGAAGCGGGGCAGTGTGCTGAATATGCCGCAACCTCCCCGGAGCACCAGCGAAGGGAAGAAAGGTGAAGGGATGCACGGCATGGTTCCCCTGCCTCTCCAGAGCACTAGAGGAGGGGAGGCTGCACAGTTCCAGCCTCCCTGACCAGGAGCACAGGGAGGGTGGGTACTGGGAGCAGCAACACTTCAACCCCAAGAACACCTATAATAGGCATTCTAGGAGCAGAGTGTGGGCATGGACCAGCCTGGCAGTTTGGGAAGGCAAAGCTTTCCCCCACCTAAGCTACTGGATGCCTCTGATGCTTAGCATTCTGTGTATTCTGCTTGCTTAGTAACTGCTAATAAATACTGAATAAGGATATTACTTTGTAAGGCTCCCTCAGTGGTAAAAGATCCTGCAAATCTACAGGAAGTTACACCTTGAATCCTAGGAACTGGATAAAGGAGTGTTTCCCTAGAGCAGGGCTAGGCAATAATTTTTGAAGTGGGGGAGGGGTACGCCAGGACTTTAGTAAGTGGTCAAGAGCCGCACTCTTCTATGGACTAGCTGTGGGGTCTGGGACAGAGGTTGGGTGCAAAAGGGAGCTCGATGTGGAGGAAAAGGTGCAGGAGAGGGTGTATGGCCTGAGAGGAAGTTTGGTTGAAGGAGGGGGCTGTGATCTGGGACAAGTAATTAGAGGATTCTGGCTTGAGGGAGGGGTGTGTATGAGGTGGAAGTTTTGGGGGGGAAGTTGTGACCTGGGCACGGTGGAGGAAGGGTACAAAGGGTTTGGTTGTGTCCTGGGGCAGAGGATTGGAGTGTAGAGTCCATGAGGGAGTATGGGTGCAGTAGAATTCTGGCCTAGAGTAGGGCTTAGGAGGGGTGCAGAGTTTGGGCAGAAGTTGGGGGGGAGGGTGCTTAAGTGCTAGAGGCAGGCTCTGTCCAGGAAGTGCTCACCTAAGCAGCTCCCAGCCAGCAGCATTCTGAGGCAGGCTTCCCTGCCATTAGCTGTGCATGTGCCTCTTTGTGCTGTGGGAAGGGGGGAGGGTTTCTTGCACTGCCCCCAACCCAGCAAAATCTCTCAGCTCCTATTGGCCAGAAACCAGCCATTGGGATCTGAAAAATTATGCTACACTGCCCCTGCCCTTGCCCCCGCCACCAGCAAAATCTCTTAGCTCCCATTGGTTGGTTTCCTTTCAGAGATTTTGTTGAGGGCATGAGGCAGCATGCTGAAGCCTCTCTGCTTCCCTTCTCCCCACACAGAGTAGCCACACAAAGCAGCTATCTGCTTTGATCAACACTGCTCCCTGCTTTAAAGTTGGGCACAGGCCACATTTGGCCCATAGGCTGTATCTTGCCTACCCCTGCCCTAGAACGTGTGGAGTGACAGAAAATTCTGTCACTAGAACCTGTGAGTGAAAGAAAATTCTGTGCAAGTAACATCAGTTACAAAAAGCCACTTCCCTGGAGCTGAAACTGTATGCAATAGCCGTCCTAAAAATGAAGGAAGCACTAGTACAGAAAATAAAATAAAGCACAGTTAAAAATACACAAATGCAGAGGGTAACAAATGACAAATAATTAAGTCACATTATGGCAAAACTGCAAGATATTAAAGGCAACCAAATTGTTTGTATATAAAGTCAGGTTCTCATACCAGGAGGTACCTGAGTATTTTCCAGTAGTGCTTTGATTTGTTGTGTGTGTGGCTTATTCTCTCTTCGTGTCCCTAGCATCCCTTATGTGTAATGGTCTAGCTATAGAGATGATCTCCTTCTCTCCAGCTTTGGTGTTTTAAAAAAATACTTTTATGATATGTATTAGAGAAAACAGTCCCAGCCAATACTTAAAACACGAATCTGAGAAGAACTGAGGAAGCTTTATGCACAGGCAGAAACTGAACTGTGTGACCTTAATCTCTGTGGCTTGGCTGATCATCAAAATAAAGGTGATGATTACTTTGTCCTGAGTTTCTTGTATTTTCAGCACTTTGAGACAGAAACTGTCTCACTGTGTGTATGTTCAATGTCTAATGCAATGGTACCTTGATCTCAGCTGCAATCTGTGTGTGTAAAGGTAATATAGATAATGACCTGCTGTGAAATGATTTATTAAATCCATTTTTTTCCCAGGCAGTTGCTAATTTATGTCCCTGGTTTTCTAGGTCTCCAACTCCAACTTGAGACACCTGGGTCAGATCCATATGTAAGAGCTGAGCACTCACTATAACTTCTGTCAATGGAAACTGTAGATGGTCAGCACTTCTTCAACCCAAGCAGTGTGGCCTTTGGAGACAGAGTATAGGGCAAGAATATCCGAAGGAGAGCTGGTTGTTTGAATGAACTTTTTTTTAATCAGAATCTTCTGAGTCATCAAAACCAAAACACTTGCAAGAAAGGGTGAGTATTTGCTGGAAAAAAGTTTCAAAATTGTCAGTGTCTATTTCTACTATTTATATAAATGAAAATGTTCTGTTACTGGGCTGAAGTGACTTCTGAAACCTACATTAATTTAGAGTGGGAGGGAGGTGAAAAGGGAAGTGCAGGAAGCTTGAAAATAAAACATTTTGTGTGATGTGATCAAAACTTAGTTTTCATTTTATGAAAATGATTAGAGACTGGAAATTGTTTTTAACATTTGAAATGCCTCCTGGACATGGAACTCTTTTCCCATCCCAGTTGTCATCTTGAGTTCGATCCTGGCTTGTTTGTTGATGCCCTATGTGGCTTTAGGCAAGCAAGTCTCTTTGTTAGTTTCCCTGCCTGTGAAGAAAGAATAATTTCTCACAGTGAAAATTAAATGTATTAATGGTTGTGACATACACAAACTCTGCACTCCATAGAAAGGACTATGGAGAAATGTATAGTTAAAGCTTTAGATGGTACACAGTAAAGTAGTATGACATCACAAATGATGCAGATATAAATTTTGAACATCTGCTGTCTTTTCTGAGTACCAACCCTATTCTGTACTGAATGAGGCAAGGTCCTGTAGAAAAAAATAGCATAATGCATATTCACAAAAAGGCCATATTAAAGTTGTAGAGATGTAACCTTAATTATTGCATTTCTTAGTTTTTGGCAGCTTGACATTTCAAATAACATCTTAGCATAGGTTTGGTTTTTTTTGTAATATTTGAAACTCTTCACAGACAGCAAAGTAAAATATGTTGGGTCCATTCACAATATCTTTGCTTTTCATTCATCAGACTTTGCTACCTTCTTAACTCATTGCCATTGAGTGCAGGAAAGCCACTAAAATTAATACCCCTTGGGTACTAATTTTTCTGCTGACACTTACATACTGATATACTCATGTTTATAGCAAATGTGAATTCTGCGTTTGATTAAAATAGAAAATTGCATCCCTATATTCAAGAAGTAGTAATATCAGAAATATCTGCATTCTTATTCAATAAGGGTATGTCTACACTACAAACTTAGTTTGAACTAACAGACGTTAGTTCGAATTAACTTTGATAGGTGCTACACTAGCGCTCCGTTAGTTCGAACTTAATTCGAACTAACGGAACGCTTAGTTCGAACTAGGTAAACCTCATTCCACGAGGATTAAGCCTAGTTCGAACTAGCTAGTTCGAATTAAGGGGTGTGTAGCCCCTTAATTCGAACTAGTGGGAGGCTAGCCCTCCCCAGGTTTCCCTGGTGGCCACTCTGGCCAACACCAGGGAAACTCTACTGCCCCTCTCCCAGCCCCGGACCCCTTAAAGGAGCACGGGCTGGCTACGGATTGAGCCAGCCACCCGATGCCCCCCAGCCCTCCCCTTCTTCCCGGGACCTGGCTGGAGGCCGGGATCGCAAGAGGCGGGCACCCGCCTTGTCCACGATCTCCGCACTAGGCACAGGAAAGTGGACGTCTAGGGCAGGAGAGCTGCCAGCCTGGCCACCCAGGAGCAGGTGTGCATGAAAATCAAGGTGGTCCACTGAGACCCCTGACCCTGAGCCCTGAGCTTACAATGGCCATCCTGGGTCAGACCAAAGGTCCATCTAGCCCAGTAGCCTGTCTGCCGACAGTGGCCAACCCTAGGGACCCTGGAGGGGATGGACCGAAGACAGTGACCAAGCCATTTGTCTCGTGCCATCCCTCTCCAGCCTTCCACAAACCTTGGGCAGGGACACCACTCCTACCCCCTGGCTAATACCACTCCATGGACCCAACCACCATGACTTGATCTCACTTCCCTGTAAACTCTGTTCCGGTTCTAGCCTTCACAGCCTCCTGCAGCAAGGAGTTCCACAGGTTGACTCTTTGCTTTGTGAAGAACAACTTTCTGTTACTAGTTTGAAGCCTGCTACCCATTCCTTTCCTTTGGTGTCCTCTAGTCCTTCTTTATAGGAACTAATGAAGAACTTTTCTGTATGCACCCTCTCCACCCAACTTCTGCTTTTAGAGACCTTTATCCTGTCCCCTCTCCGTCTCCTCTTTTCTAAGCTGAAAAGTCCCAGTCTCTTTAGCCTCTCTTCATATGGGATCTGTTCCCAACCCCTGATCATGTTAGTTGCCCTCCCCTCTCCCAACCTCTCTCTTCCCCTCTCCCACCTCCTTTTCCCAGTCTCCCCCAGTTTTGTTCAATAAAGACAGATTCCATTTTGGAAGACACGTTATCTTTATTTTGTACATCAAGAAAAGGGGCTAGGGAAGGGTAAGTGGGAGGAGGTGAGGGAGGAATGGGGCACGAGCCCCCAATGGGGAGGACTGGGCTGGCTCTGTGGGCTTCTGGGGGTGGAAGCTCTCCTGCAGCCCCCCAATTGCCCCCTCTCCCCAGATGGCAGCCTGCGGCAAGTGCAGCCGGGCTGATGGCCGAGTGCTGTGATGTGCTGAGTGTGGGCACTCAGGACACTCCAAGCCAGGACTGCTTTGCAAGCGGGGCACCCCTGAGAACTGTCTGTCCGGGGTGGGCATCAGGACCCTTTAAGCACAGCCCTCAGCTAGCCTGAGACAGCATCTCCACGCTCTAAGTCCTCCTCTGATGCCCTGCCGGCACTGCTTCCGGCCATCCTTAAGCCCGGTTCAGGGTCCACTTAATGTGGACATGCTAGTTCGAATTAGGAAAACGCTAATTCGAACTAGTTTTTTAGTCTGGATCCGTTAGTTCGAATTAGCTTAGTTCGAATTAACTAATTCGAACTAAGTTCGTTCGAATTAACGTTGTAGTGTAGACGTACCCTCAGGGAATAGTAACACAAAGTGACTCACCTGACTTGTTGCAACTATCACAGTCAATAATGTGAATATTCACAGTAAACTGACAAATACAGAGAACAATGTGTGATAACTCTAAAGAATGAATAGATTTCAGCAAATCATGATCTAAACAATTATTGAACAAATCATAGGCGAAATCTTGTCCTGGTATTTTCACCATGCAATAGCAGTATGTTTGTGTCTGGTTTGGGCACCAGAGATCCTCTTATGAGTTTCACTCGATGTGCTGAAATACCCTGAGTCAACCTTCATGGGTACCACTCAACACTGTCCTGCTAATTCAGACCCTTCAGCCTCCACCAACACTGACATAGATATGGGGTCGTGGCCCAGTACAGTATAATACAGACACTGAGATCAAGTCAGCTCTGGGAAGGTTTCCTTTTTTGAGGAAGAGTGGCATTTCGATGAAGGTGGCGGTTTGCCAAAAAACCGCGTTTTAATTACTTTCATTTTCGAAAGCTCCACTTTCGAAAGTGCAATCGGAAGAAGATATGCAAATTCCTGCAGAATTTTCATATCCTCTTTCGACCATTCTGTGTAGTCTTGATATGCCCTTTCTTATGTAAAAAGAGATATACACAGCTGCTTGACCCCTCCATGGAACTATAGTCACTTGTTTATTAAGTCGTCAATAATTAAATATAAAAAGGTAGGATTTAAGTGGTTATAAAAAATAGAAGACAGAACAATGTAGGTTACTAAACAAAATAAAATGCAGAAACTAATCCTAATACACTAAACTTATTACTAATCATAATTTCTCACCCTGGTTTTTATTTTAGCTAAAGAGATCTCCTTTCTGACCTAGGTCCAGCAGTGCACTTCTGTTGTTACAATTATTTTGTTTCCAGGTGTTTTCAGGTATCCTTTTGGGATGGAGAGGCAGGCTGTAAATCTAGCTGAAGGCAATTATTGTTTACTGCCCTTGTCTTATATAGAATTTCCCTAAGGCAAGAAACCTTTGTTTGATTTCGCATTCCCTTCTTGTGGAAAAGTTTAAATTCAAAATAGATTCCAGCATTAGGTGACATGGTCACATGTCTTTGAAGAACCAGAGTGGCAGTGTAGCACAACTGCAGGAAGATAATTCACCCCTCCCTCAATTATCTCCTGCTAATGGCCTATTAGCACTGTTTCTGGCTTCTTCATGTTGTCCTGATGAACTGGTAACAATCTTCTCCCAACATGAACATATTGATGATATATCTATAGTCAATATTCCTAACTTCATATATAGGAATGATACATATACACATTCAGCAGATTACAACTTTTCAAATGATACCTTACATGGAGTATTTTGCATAAAACATTTTCCAGGTATGCCTATTCATAAGCATATCTCCAAAAAGAATATGAAATACACAATCACATTGCTGATTCCCACCAGTGGAGTATTTAGCCCTACTCATTAACCACTTTATACTTAAGGCAAGGAATGACACATATTTTACATTTTGCCTTTTAAAATATGTTGCCAACACTATACAACTGTTCCTACTGTCTTCCACTGTTGATAGCACTGTAGTGAGGATAGTGCTGTCATGGCAAACTCCTGAGAAAGGGTACTGTAGATACGGCTATAAAGCAACATTGTCAATGCCTAACTTAAATCCAATGGGAATTTTCAGTATCAAGTTAAACTATCTGTTGATCAATAGTAATGGAATAGAGCAATGTGCAAGGATATTAAAGGTGCTATTGGTATGAAATAGGCAACCTCAGCCTGTTCTCATTCAGGCAAAGGATCCCACAGGCAGTTGGGTGCCATTCAGATTAATGGTTAGCAAAATTGGGGTTTTTCTAGTATATTTTTCTTATCTTCTAAAATGTTCTGAATCCAATATAAATTTATCAGGGCTAAAATCCTCTTGTGAATTCTCATGCTAATGCATTTTCTCCAAATCCTGAACAAAATGCTCTGAGCTGAAAAGAAAATTCTGAGCCTATTGCCAAGGATGAGGAGGTAGGCCAAATATTCAGAAGATATAGGGGAAAGAATCCTCCTCACATGGCTCGTGACGAGGAGCTCAAGGAGTCTGCCAATTCATATACTCCTCCTTCAATTTGCAGCAGCAGATCTTCCCATCCTGTCCTAACTGATGCCCTCTTCCCTCCTCCATGCTGTCACTGGAACAACTTGCACTGAGTGTCTCAAAATGTGACTTGACGCCAACCCTCCTGGGCAGTGGCTTTGCATCTAGTTCACTTATTCCAGAGGAATGCTCCATTTCTGTGGACAAGACTCCCTCTGCAGTGGAGTAGGAAGCGTTTTAGTTATTTTGACCCATAACAATTGCTTAAGGTTTCACTTGCTTTTTCTGACTCGAACATATATTAACTACCCCACAGGGGAGCTGACAGCCTCTGTGGCTCCTGAGCAAGCTGTGGAAGGAGCCTGGATTCATGCTCCTAGATAGGGTGAGGTTTCAGCCAGAGTGACTGAGGCTGGGAGAAGGCATCCCTCAGCACTGCCCAGGTTGTGGGGCACCCTGCAGCCATCAAACCTGCTTGGAACATGTGGCATTCCAGCAGCCCTTTAAAGGGCCCAAGGCTCCAGCTGCCACAATTGCAGCAGCAGCCCGGAACCCAAAGCCCCTTTGAATTGCCAGGACCCAGAACAATTGTTCCCTCTTCCTTCTGGCTAAGTCTGCTGACCCATCTTATGTGATGCAGTCATAGTCATTATCCTTGGACTCTTGAAATTAAAAATTCAGCTCCAGAGTAATTAGGGTGACACTTCCTCTGAAATCAATAGGTGTTTTTACTTATGGAAAATGTGAATTTAGCCATCTTCCTTCCAGCCATAGCCTCTCAAAGCTAAATCAGGTTGTTAGTCTTTTTTTAAACTTTCTTCTGCATGTGGTGTAGTGAAGCAGTCCTACAAGAATGTCCCACCAATGCATTGATCAATAGATCCCTTTTTTATTATAGATCAGCATACATTTGTTAATTGCTAACTATTGCTTTCTTTTCAGAAACCTTTCTACAAGTTCATAGCATGCTTAACCTTTCCTAGTGACATGTCTTTTAAACTTCTATGCAATGTATTTAAATTTTACTTATCACTCTTTCTGGTCTAGAAACTCCCATCTCTTGATTAACTATAATAATACAATATTACAGGACTACTTTGGACAACTGTATTGCATACCAACTTTCTCTATACATATTTGCCATCAAATGATTTTTGAATAAGTTTTCATTTTCTTTGTTAATTGCTGCTCTGGAATTTTTCTTTTATGAAATTTACTGCCACTACTCTGACCTACTACTTTCATTTTTTTCCAGCAATTTATACAGTAACAGTCACACACAGTCTATTGGGGTAGGTAATTCCTCTATTTTGTGTCTCTGCTTTTGACCTTATCCACTAGAAAGTAGCCCATTTTATGTCCAAAATGAAACTTCTTTAAAAGTTAGTTGGTTTCAAAGTTTTCACCATCTGCTGTACTCCTTTGTGTCCAATCTGTGGCTTGACAGAGCAGATGTGGTAGGATAGATTTCTGATTGACACCAGTACTAATCTCAGACCAAGTTCCTTCCATATAATTTATAGCAGAGCAACATGAACCATCAGAAAGGTTATGTTTGATGAGGATCAGCTTCAGAGGAAACCACAACTCATGAATAATATCTATAAAAAGAAACGAGAAAAGCTGAAAGTGCTAGCAAGAAAAGAAAGTGAACATCAGTGTCTGATATGGTAGACTGGTGTAATGGAAATGAAGATCTTTTGCAAAAGATGTGTATAAGTGAAAACTGGCCAGCTGTTCTTGTTATGTAATCTGTCTCCATGTTTATTTTTAAAAACCTCAAAGAAAAAACCCACAAAGCAAAATCACTTTAATATGCTTCATAAAATTAAGCTTTTTAAAGTTTGTCCATTTATCTTGGTCTTGTCTTTTTGGCAGATTCTGTGCAGACTGCTATCTCTCCTTTTCAAGAATTCTGCCAAAATTATCACTATTCTTTGACTTGCTATTTTTTGTAGCTTAGAGTGCCTACTCCATGTTGGTCCAGAATATTACAAAAATGGATCCAATTCATTGCAAGTGCCTCAGATGAGAGAGAAATGTGGATATCTGTCTAAATTATTTCAATTGAACAGAATCTAAAAATCTAAAACAACAAACTTCACTATTTTGCAGCTTTAAAGAAATCAATACTAGTTATATTGACAGCTGATATCTGAAAGTGGTTATGATTCTGTTTTATTACACCGTGATGCTAATTGTGTTTTGCTTTGTGAAATTGACCCAGAATGAAGGAGATACCCAAAATAGTTTGCAATTGTACTGCAGCACAAAACATTTCACCAACCTATGGCTGTGTCTAGACTGGCAAGTTTTTCCGCAAAAGCAGCCGCTTTTGCGGAAAAACTTGCCAGCTGTCTACACTGGCAGCTTGAATTTCCACAAGAACACTGACTTCCTATTGTCTGAAATCAGTGCTTCTTGTGGAAATACTATGCTGCTCCCGTTCGGGCAAAAGTCCTTTTGCGCAAACCTTTTGCACAAAAGGGCCAGTGTGGACAGCTCAGATTTGTTTTGCGCAAAAAAGCCGCGGTCGCGAAAATGGCAATCGTGGCTTTTTTGTGGAAAAGCGCGTCTAGATTGGCACAGACGCTTTTCCGCAAAAAGTGCTTTTGTGGAAAAGCATCCGTGCCAATCTAGACGCTCTTTTCTGCAAATGCTTTTAATGGAAAACTTTTCCGTTAAAAGAATTTGCGGAAAATCATGCCAGTCTAGATGTAGCCCAAATGTTTAAAAAAACAGTTGGGATAGAAACTCCCCAAACCTTGAGATTCTCAGAATATAAAACATTTCATGCGAGATTACAAAAGAAATACTTGAATCTAATTCAGGTGCCAATGATAGGTTTCTTTACGTACACATGGTAGCTGAAATGCTTCCAATTTCTACAACTAAAATACAGGAATTAGTAATTTTTTAGGATAAAAAATTTCAAGTTATCATATATTATACTTGTAGATGACTGGAGATAACAAATAATTAATTCATTATCACTGGTCTTTTTCTAATGAGCTAATAAAGTTAGAACCTTAAATCATAAAGGACAAAAACAGAGATTATAAACAACAAACTTACAAAAATACACTCAAGAAATGAAGGATAAGTGATATTCTTATGTCTAGATATACATATACATGAATAACGAAAGAAGCGAAATTGCAGTCATCCACCCACAAAATAGGTAGACATCATAAACTAGACTGACAACTACAACTAGTTTATTTAAACCAAGTATTAACAGGATGGCAGCCCACTTATGGAATCAGAAAAGCTATTACAAGAAGACAGAATTGCTTCTTTTTAAAGGCTCCATGAAATCGACGTGTTTTGGCTAACCATAGATCAGATAATTAAGAGCTGATTTCCTTCATTTTCCTGACTCATTTCCTCCTGCATTTTCTCTGACATATCTACAAAGATGATATTGTTTAACTTACCTTCTTTGTATGTTTTCAGGTCATTCTACTGGGAGCAGTGGTTAAGAAATGCAGATTAAGAGAGGCACAAAATATGCCTGCATATCACCTTGGAAACCTTATGGCTTGATGTTTGGTAATGAACAGCTCAGCAATTAAATAGTGAGGACTGAAAGCTTTATAAAGGTGATAGTTTGCTAATTAGGATATACAGGCAGTCCCCGGGTTACGTACAAGATAGGGACTATAGGTTTGTTCTTAAGTTGAATTTGTATGTAAGTCGGAACTGGCTCCAGATTCAGCCGCTGCTGCTGAAACTGACCAGGGGCTGCCTACAGGAAGCTGGAGGCAGAATTGCTCTGCCCCCAGCTTCCTGGAATCAGCCACTGATCAGTTTCAACAGCGGCTGAATCTCGAGCCTGGGACAGAACAGCTGGGCTGCCAGGTAGGTCCCTGCAGGACCAACCCGGCAGCACCCCAGCTGCTCTACCCCAGGGTCCACAACAAAAACACTAGCTGGGCCCCTCCCCCCAGCAGACCCATGGGGAGCAAAGCCTCAGAGGCGCGAGACCCCGCCACCACTGCGGCTTTGCTCCCGGTGTCCCTGGTCTGCTGGAGACGGTCCCCAGCAGACCAGAGGCACCGGGAGCAAAGCTGTTGTACCAAATAAAAGCAAGCAGGATCTTATGAGGGGGATAAGGCAAAAAGCCACATTTATTGTAAAGATAATAATAAAAAATAAAGAAAAGATAGAAGCAAACAACGTTGTTTAACTACTTATTCCTAACACTACTTAACCCTTATACACTTATATATATATATAACCATTCATTCATACATCCATTCATTCAAGTTCTGTGTATAGTTACCAGCCTGGAAGTTGCTTGTGACAGGATACTGGCCAGGTACTCTGTACACAAGTGATGGTAGTGGGGAGCGAAGTCCTGATCAGATGCGCATCTGAAGCTCCTGGTAGGCTGGCAGCAGAACCTTGGACTCTGATTCCATAGTTTTTTAGTCCAGTTCTTATAGGAATTTCTTCCTATGCCAGTCTATGGAAATTGCTGTATCACGCTGATGTCTCCAGGGTGGCTGCCAGGTGCTCATCAGTGATCTCATCGGGTGGACCTCCAGTTTCTCCACTTGACACCTTTTGGTTGCACTGGCACCTGACGCCTTCTTCAGCCCTTTGTTGCTGTATTCTCAGGCTGGCACCTCTCAGAACCATTCATTCATCGTCCAAGCACTCTCTCATACATTCATACAGTATTTTGTATAATAATAAAAGTTGTAGTTACAGAAAGTTTCTGGGTGGTATTGCTTAAAACATTCTCTGAGTGCTGAATAAAGTTACAATGTTTTAAAGAGAATAGGCCTCAATTAAGTAACAATGCCCTTAAGTCAATTACAGGGCTTGGCTCCCATAGCAGAGTTAGTGGCTTGACAATGCATTGTTACAATGTATCTCTGTAATGTCAATTTCAAGCAGCCCCTTGCACAAGCTTGAGTATGCCCTGGAGCGCAGGGGGGGGGGGGGGGGGGCTGTTTCTGGCTACATAGGATTATATTCTTAACAGTTAGGATTATATTTTTAACAGTTCTAAGTTACATGACCTAATATATTATATTCTAAAGGGACAATAATAATAATAAATCTAAACATTTAACAATCTTAACAAATAATAATAATAATAATAAGAAGAATTAATAATAAATCTAAACACTAAGTTGGAGGAATCATTTTCAATACATTAATATGTTATCCCTACATACTGGCAGCAGCAGCGGGGTGCTGCGCCTCTGAGGCTTTGCTCCCGGTGTCCCTGATCTGCTGGAGACGGTCCCCAGCAGACCAGAGGCACCGGGAGCAAAACAGCAGCGGCGGCGGGGTGCCGCGCCTCTGAGGCTTTGCTCCCGGTGTCCCTGGTCTGCTGGAGACGGTCCCCAGCAGACCAGAGGCACCGGGAGCAAAGCGGCAGTGGCGGCGGGGTGCTGCGCCTCTGAGGCTTTGCTCTGGCACTAGCTGCGCCCCCCCCCCCCCAGCAGACCAGGGACATGGGGAGCAAAGCCGCAGTGGCGGTGGGGTGCCCCACCTCTGAGGCTTTGCTCTGGGTGTCCCTGGTCTGCTGAAGACGGTCCCCAGAAGACCAGGGACACCCTGAGCAAAGCCGCAGCGGTGGCGGAGTCCCGCGCCTCCCCGGCTTTGCCAGAGTAAAGCCTCAGAGGCGCGGGACCCCTCCGCCTCCCCGGCTTTGCTCCAGGTGTCCCTGGTCTGCTGGAGACGGTCCCCAGCAGACCAGGGGCACCCGGAGCAGCTTTTCTCGCCCTGGAGGTCGAGGTGGCGGGACCACTGCACTCTGGGCGGTCCCGGTTCCTGCGAGCTCCAGGGCGAGAAAGCCCCATTCGTAAGTGTGGATCCGACGTAAGTCGGATCCGCGTAACTCGGGGACTGCCTGTAATTGAGTTAGTAAATATGAAAACTTAAAAATGATTCTTTAAATGTAAATGAAAACCTCTAAAGCAATTTCTTATTCTGTGTGGCTACATCTAGACTACATCCCTTTTTCGTAAAAGGGATGTAAATTAGACATATCGCAATTGCTAAAGAAGCAGGGATTTAAATCTCCCCCGCTTCATTAGCATAAAAATGGCTGCCGCTTTTTTTCGGCACAGAGCTTTGCCGGAGAAAAGCGCCAGTCTAGACGCTGATCTTGCAGAAAATTAAGCCTTTTCCGAAAGATCCCTTATCCCTTTTTTCAAGAGGGGATTACATTAAAAGAGCAATGAAGGAATATATCATTCAAGTAAAGTTCCTTTGCAAGAGATAGGAGAACAAACCATAACAAAACAACATTTTCAAATCTCAGAGAGGTCAGTAGATCCTTGATCTGAGATGGAAGATGTGTGTGGAAAAATGCTTTATCTTTCTATTATGGATTGATATTCCAGAACTCTGACCTATTATGGATAGGATTCAGGTGTGCTGAGGTTTGCTAGAGAAAATAAGTGCTGTAGAGGCAGAATGAAAAAGTTTAAATTGGTAGACAGTAAAGTTTTATTTTAAAAGGTGAATATCTTCTATCTTTCACTCTGTAAAAAGGGCTAAATTGAAGACATGACAACAAACCTAATACTATCATGCTTTTGAGGTTTCGTGAATGAATGTAATTTTACAAGAGTTAAAAGTGCAAAGCAAGTTAGACAGGAAACTCCTGGCAACTGTAACAATATAAATGAATGCTCCAAAAGCTAATGAGTTTTTGAATGAATTTTGATAGCAGTTAGCACTTTGAGTTGGATACTCTTTACAAACAGTTAACAAGCCAGAGCTATTTGTGATAATTGGTACAAATATTTAACTGTCTCTTTCCCTGGCTAATTATGATAACTAGGACTCCAGGAAGTAAAGACACTAAATTTGGACTAGACGGTTAAACTGCCATCAAGTGAATACAGAAAAATTATTTACTTGTTCCCATAATATAAGAACTAGGGGCCACCAAATTAATTAAAGGGCAACAGGTTTAAAACAAATAAAAGGAAGTTCTTCACACAGCTCAGTGTCAACCTGTGTGAAGAAGAACTTCCTTTTATTTGTTTTAAACCTGTTGCCCTTTAATTGTAAGAACTCCTTGCCTGAGGAGGTTGTGAAAGCTATGACTATAATAGGGTTTAAAAAAGAGCTAGATAAATGCTTGGAGGTTAGGTCCATTAATGGCTATTAGCCAGGGGGTAGGAATGGTGTCCCTGGCCTCTCTTTGTCAGAGGCTGGAGATGGATGGCACGACGCAAATTGCTTGATCATTGTCTTCAGTCCACCCTCTCCGGGGCACTTGGCGCTGGCCACTGGCAGTAGACAGGCTATTGGGCTAGATGGACATTTGGTCTGAACCAGTACGGCCATTCGTATGTCCTTATGTTCTTCCTTTTCACCAAAAAACAACCAAACTTTGCCTATTTCAGAGGTGAGTAGTGAGGACCCAATCTTCCTACAGTCCATTGAAAACATACAGCACTAAGTGAAGTGGAAAAACTGAGACAACCCTCTGTTGACTATAAGTATGTATTGCAGTAGCATTCAAAAGCCCCAGTTAGTTTGAACCCCATTGTATTATGGTCAGTGATACACTGTAGATAGGTATTTTTTTTATCCCAAAGACCTTGTAGAAAGGATGGGAGGGTGGGTGTTGTAAGCTCCGTGGCATGTTACTTCTTTCACCCAAATTGCTCTGCATGTATTTGTGTACATATTTGATAATCTTCAGTTTTTTGGTGAGGGCACTTGGAGTGGAAGTTGGAGAGAGGAAAGAATTGTGAGAGAAAGGAGAAAGTCAACGAGGAGGATAATGGACAGGGAGACTGAGAAAGAGAGTAGCTGAAGGCTTGTGATGGTAGGAGTAGGTTGGTGGAAGCAGCAAATGAAATGAAATCCCAGAATTCAAGCTTCAGGGCTTTGTGAAATATGGGTAATCAGAGACTTTGAAAACCCTCCCTGGCTTCAGCTCTGGATCCCATGTTGGAGGGTAGGAAGAGGACAAAAGGCTTGGTACCTCAGAAGGTTATGGTAAGGAGCAAGCTAGAAGGCCCTATTTCCTCAGCCATAATCTACAAATGGCTTCCTATGAGACACAAAGGTCCTATTGGTCCTACTGACTTAATGTGGCATGGTATGTGCCAGTAAATAGTTTGTCCACAGACTGCCTTTTCCTTGTACCCTCACCCTTATAATTTTCATATATAATTTGTATAACAGGCATATCTGTTCCTTGCAGTTCTGGGGAAGAAACTCTGAGGGACATTCCAGGAAAAATAGAGTTATTGCTGTGATTTTCAGCATGGGCAAAGGGAGGGAAGACCACTGGGTCCCAATGCCACAGGCTCAGAGATCGATGGAGGCATTGGGAGTGTTGGAAGACGCTTTGGAGTATATATCTATATAATGAGTGAAAAGTGATTAGCTATTACAGTATGCTCTATAGGGGCTAGCACAATATGCGGGTAAGTACGTAAATAAACCCTCACCTATTAGTCTTCAATTCTGACTGATCAGTAGGAATGAATGAAGTTTCAAGGCTCAAATTAATTGACCTAACCAAAACACTGATTTATATCAGCAAACCCATTTTGTACTGAATCCTTTTGTAGTTTGCAAGTGTGACCTACGATGTACAGCAAGTACTTATGTTTGAAAAGATATCACTTCATTTCTAATACTGAGAGATTTGGCTTTGGGCTTTTTTTGTTTTTTTGCTTTTTGCTTGTGTATTTGGAAGCTTCAATATCTTCTCTCAATTCAGGCATGGTTGATTTTCCCACTTTTAGTGTTTCTGGTTATTTGCTTTCTTTGAAATGAACATGTTTACGGTTTTCATTACAATTTTTATCTACAATGTAAAGGAAAATCATTTAATATCACATAAATAAAGAGGCCAGAAGTGATTTGGTAGTGTAGTTTGTTGTTTACTAGAATATTGTGCAGATGAAGATAGAATCTTTATATTGGCTACTTTTGCTTCAGTTTTTGACCAAGAATGACCTCTTTTAGGGACAATATATCTTCATTTTCTTCCTACATAGTAGGCATTGCAGATACCTTGTAGAAAAACCACTATATATTTTCCTCTGTGCACTATGGATTTTTTGTTAAGGCTGTCAGTCATTTAATTTAAGGGAAGTCAGACTGAACATAATTTCTGATTTCATATTGAAGATTAGCACATTATTTAGAAACTCCAGAGACTCCTTGGTGCATCTTCTGCTTCAAAGCAAAATAAGGCTTGGCTGGCTGTTCCCTTGGAAGGTCATCAGATTGATTTTTAACTCTCTGGGACAACATGTTCATCACTGTTTCAACTCCCTAGTGTCTTTAAATCTTCACCTGCAGCCAGGACACCCTTAGTACATCTGAGGAAAAGGTGGGTAGAAGATGATTAAGGATACGCCTACACAGCAACATTATTTTGAAGTAACTTAGTCTGCATCTACACAGTAGGCATTTATTTCAAAATACTGTCAAGGTGAAGGACTTCTGTAACCCTCATTTTACGAAGAGTAAGGAAAGACAGAGGAAGAGTGCTCTGTTTTGAAATAAATGCTGTGTAGACACTCCCAATTTCAAAATAAGCTATTTTGAAATAAGCTACACAATTGGCGTAGCAGCTTATTTTAAGTTAAGCCATGAAGTGTAGATATACCCTATGCCACCTTTCCCTTTCCCTGACCTGAAGACTGGTTAAAAGTTACTTGTTACATCTGTTTAAAAGCACAAGTTCTGCATAAATAAATCATATGCTCTTCTAGCCTGTGCTTATCACCACTGTGTGTGCCTTCCTACCTGGGGCCAGCAATGAGCATTGTCCTCTATTGCCATTCAGTTAGCTGTTATCCCATACAACCCACCATGGGCCTCTTGATGGGATGGGAAGGTTTTCATTGGCTATCCACACCTGGATGAATTTCAGCCTTTATTACTATTTGCAGCAGGGTGAAAGTAACTTAAATTTCTTACACACAACCTGTCCTCTTTGTGGGGGTGGAGGAGGGGAGGGGAATCTGTACATTCTTAGAAGGTATTTTTTTAATTACTTGCTAGTATAAATTGTGTACCTGACATGACAGATGAATCAAAGGATGGAGGAGGTTGTCCCAATCTCTGTTTATATACTGGATAGAAAACTGCTTTACTTCAGCAAGAGAATCCACCTTTATTGTCTGTGAGTGAGGTCCAGACAGTACGGGTTACATGACATCAGACCAGAAGTGGATCTGTTCCACCTGTCAAAAAGTAAAAACTGAAACCTGAAGAGGATTTGTACTGTAAAATATTGTGAATGTAAAATATATGTAATTAAAGGATTAGGTTTACAGTGAGCATATACAGAGAAAGAGTCAAAGAGGCCTAAAAGCTAGTTTTACTCATAGCAAGTGTGTGACTGTGGGGAAGTGGTTCTCAATCTGCAGATCAGACTGCTTGTGGCCTAGTCAGTACAGAGTTGCAGCACATGTAACATCCTCAGGACCATACAGGTAGTGTGTATTCTGTGTATCTATACTGTGGATGTGGCCCATATAACACATAGTGTTGCATATGTGGCTCACAATGATAAATAGGTTGTTATGTCTATTCAACTTGATCATCACCCTGGCGCTATGAATTCAAGCCCTACTGTGAGTAGAAATCTAAAATAAAAAGGGGTATGTCTACACTAGCCACCCTAGTTCAAACTAGGGTGGCTAATGTAGTAATTTGAACTTGCAAATGAAGCCTGAGGTTAAAATATCCCGGGCTTTATTTGCATGTTCCTGGGCGCTGCCATTTTTAAATGCCCGGTAGTTCGGACACCCTGCCCATGGCTACACGCAGCACAGGCTAGGTAGTCTGAACTAAAGCCCCTAATTTGGATTACCATTACTCCTCATTGCAGGAAGAGTAATGGTAGTCCGAATTAGGGGCTTTAGTTCGAACTACCTAGCCCGTGCTGCATGTAGCCGCAGACAGGGTGTCCGAATTACTGGGCATTTAAAAATGGCGGCGCCCGAGAACATGCAAATAAAGCCCGGGATATTTTAATCCTGGGCTTCATTTTCAAGTTCAAATTACTACATTAGCCACCCTAGTTCAAACTAGGGTGGCTAGTGTAGACATACATGAGGCATGTTCTTACAGTCCACCTCTGCTAAAGGGGTCTTGCATGTTGGTGGGGAAATGTAATCTGAGTACAGCAGAATATTCAGAAATCACTAAAACAATTGTTTAAAACACTTGGTAGGAGAGGAAGGGAAGTTAGGGAGCAGAGGAATATGTGGGGATGGATTGGGTGCAGTGAGAGAAGGGGGATAAATGAGGATGAGAAATAAGGGAAGGGAGAACAGTTGTGGGCATAGGTTGGGGAAGGAAACATGGAGGCCAGACAGGAAAAATGGGATCAGGTACACTTGTCAACCTCACAGCCTCCCTTGATCTGACATCCTGGGAGGGGGACCTGGAGGTAGGGTTTGCCGCAGGGAGGTGACGATGGCTGGCGCCAAATAAACTTACATGCCCACAAAATTGCTGTGGTCTGTCTGTGTGGGGGCACTGCTGCAGGGAAGCCAGGCAGCAGTGTTAGATCACCTATAAATAGCTCTTTAAATAGCCCATTAACAATTCTTTGATTCGCCCCCCCCCCTTTAAATAGCGCCTGAGTCCCTGCCAGCTTTTTAAATACCTGCCCCTCCCCAAGCCCAAATGTCTTTTGCCACAGCTCAGCCAGGTCTTGGGACTGTGCACAACCTTCCTTTCACTTCTGATTTGTTGTATCCTGTTGTTGTTTTGGCTGGATTAATCACTATTATCAAAACAAGATCAAATGTCACTTTCTGTTTTTTGTTTTGCATGTGTGTGATTTTTTAAATTAGTAGAACTGTAATAATAATTTTTAAAAATTTGTTCCCTGACAAAAACACAAGAATTCAGGAGAAATAGCTCATGTTCTTTTTTAAAATGTGCAAGTACCAAGGTTTCTAAATGCTAATCTGTGTACTTCTCTGGCTGAACCAGTCTTTGAAATTAAAGTTCATTCTTTTCTCCCAAAAGAAAGTGGACTACAATACATTTTTAAGACCTCTTGTGGTTTAGCCCTGGTCTACACTAGGGAGTTATTTCAAAATAGCTCCCCTTAATTTGAAATAACAAGCATAACATCCACACTACCAAACCCATTATTTTGAAATAAGGGGCCGGTTATTTTGAAATAATAACTCCTGCTTTCCATGAGGAATCACGCTTATTTCAAAATTGTTATTTCGAAATAGTGGTAGGGTAGATGCTCCACTGCTGCTATTTCGAAATAACTACTCCCCAGATTCATTCAGAGTAATTACTCCCCAGAGCTTCCTGGGACTCTAAGTCAAGGTAGAGCATCCACATTAAGGGAGCCTGCCTTGGACTAATTTAGAAGCTTTCCTGGACATGCTATTTCAAAATAGTTATTTTGGGAGTTATTATTTCAAGAGAGCTAGCCCCAAATCTAGGCTTGTTTACAAGCCATGGTTTGCTTCAAATCTTGATGGCATCCCATCTCAACCTTTTTACATCAAGACTGAGTTTTTGATTACCTGATGTTTTAAAGATATTCCTGGTTTCTCTCAGTAATATGGCAAATGAGCAGTACACACCAGACTACTAAAGTCTCCAAACAAAATAACAAAACATATAATACATGTTTTTTTTACTAAAAGAAAATGTTTGACTTAGTGCCTTTCCCCCAAAGGAATTCTATTAATTGCCAAATTAAAAATATGGACTACCAAATTGGTAAGGAGTTCATGCATTATTACTTGTGGGCCAGACCTTTCATCTTTTACTGTCCACACAGAGTTCTTTTGATCTATCAAATGTTCAGAGTAGGGAGTTTGTCTTCGATTGTGTTTTATACAGCACTTGGCATAATGCATCCCTGATCTTGGCTGCAAAATATTAAACAACATCAAAACACAAATTGGACACTTAAAACTGTACCATCAAATCCATTTTCAAGCTATCTATAGGCAGTACTATACCCAAGCCTATTGTTAATTTGAAAAGGTTTGGAACGTAGGTCCTGAATGGCAGGCTAAGTAGTTTTGCACACTGATGTTGGGGTTGTCACTTAGTATTAAAAGCTGTGATTGAATTTGTTACGTGTGCTCACATTATGGCTGATTGTTTGCTTGAACTGATTTTTTCCTGGTTAAATTCTCGATGTACTATGTCATGCAATCTGATTGTTGATTCATTGAAGCAATGATCATAAAATGTAACCTATCACATCTAGCTTAGGGCCTCATCCAAACCCTAGCAAGGTCAGAGAGAAGTTTTGTGTTGACTTCAGTTGATGATGTATTACATATTTCATCTCAAATCTGTATCTCTTTGCCTTGAATTAACATATTCAATCTTGAGTTGAATTAAGAGTCTCTTTCATAGATTAAGGGACAACCTCATTTATCTCATAGATAAACCCTGACTTCAGTAACTGTTCCAATGCTAATTAGCATGTCCACTTCGCATTTTTACTCTGTTTGCTATCTGGTTCTAACTTAAATGATATAGAAAGGAAATTCTAATGTGAGAGGATCCATTGTGCATACTATTTACATACAAATATGACTTTTTTCCGAGAAAAATAATCTATGATTTATATGTTTATGTTGCTGTGCCAGTCTTGTCAAGTTAAATTATTTTAACTAGATGTTGCCATTCTTTGACTAGCACAGAACATTCTAGTTTAAAAGCTATAGGGATAGTATTCGCAACAATTTTACACGTGTAGAAGCAAGTCAGCATTTGCTTCCAAAAATGTACAATGTTTTAATTACTAATGTTAACAGTAGGTGTTAATCCTATTTAATCAATTAACTGGATAAACATTATGTTTAACTGGTTAACCACTTGAATAGGATCATGAGGGCAGAGGGCTATCCCAGCCCTTCAGGGCTTGCTGGCTACTCCAGCCATGCTGGTAAACCTGATGCTTACTGGTTAATCACTGACATCCCTAGGTTCCATAGGTATGTTAACCAATGTTTAGGTGGATTCAAAGTACAAAAACCACACTGATCCACATCCAGAATTCATAGAACAGATACATTTTGATGCTCTTCTAACTCACATTAATCACTGGCTGTTACACTGAAACTGATTGTAAGGCAGTAGTAAGAGGCACACTTTGTACGTGATAGGGCAGTAAGTCTTTCCAGACTACAGAATGCCTGAGCCCCACCACCTGGGACTGAAAGATATAACTTGCTTTTCCATGCTTCATGGGGCTCTGCATAGTTGTGGCAAGGTGCACTAACATATAATTGCATTTAGATTATGTCTACACGGCAACATTATTTTGAAATAACATAGTCTGCATCTACACAGACAGCAGTTATTTTGACATAATGTTGAAATAATGTCAAGTTGGAGGACTTCTTACTCCGACTCCTGTAACTCTCCTTTAATGAGAAGTAAGGGAAGTCTGAGGAAGAGTGCTCTATTTCAAAATAACTGCTGTGTAGATAGTACCAAACTCAAAATAAGCCATTTCGAAATAAGTTACACAACTGATATAGCTCAATTTGTGTAGCTTATTTTGAGTTTACTCCTAATTGTAGATGTGCCCTTAGGGCCACCTTTATGGAAAATGGAACTCTAAGGATTCCATGTTCTTTCATTCAAAGTAGGGTTCTGGAAACCTTTTGAGGGAAAAGTGGTTTCTGTTTTTTATTTTCCAACACATGGCAGTGCTGTAAGGAAAAGGCACAAGATGCCTGTTTTTCCTCACTCATGCCAGTCTTAGCTGAATGAATGGAGTGTTTCTCATTGCTCACCCTCACTGATGTGAGGACAATTTAAGCACTGGTGCCTACAGTAGAAGATAGTGTAAGAACTAAGGATGGGAGGGTATGTCTACACTACAGAGTTAGTTCGAACTAACTTAGTTCGAATTAGTTAATTCGAACTAAGCTAATTCGAACTAACGCGTCTAGAACTAAAAACTAGTTCGAATTAGAGTTTTGCTAATTCGAACTAGCATGTCCACATTAAGTGGACCCTGAACAGGGCTTAAGGATGGCAGGAAGCAGTGCCGGCAGGGCATCAGAGGAGGACTTAGAGCGTGGAGATGCTGTCTCAGGCTAGCCGAGGGCTGCGCTTAAAGGGACCCGACCCCCACCCCGGACAGACAGTTCTCAGGGGTGCCCCGCTTGCAAACCAGTCCTGGCTTGGAGTGCCCGGAGTGCCCACACTGGGCACATCACACCACTTGGCCATCAGCCCGGCTGCACTTGCCGCAGGCTGCCATCTCGGGAGAGGGGGCAATTGGGGGGCTGCAGGAGAGCTTCCACCCCCAGAAGCCCACAGAGGCAGCCCAGTCCTCCCCATCGGGGGCTCGTGTCCCATTTCTCCCTCACCTCCTTCCACTTACCCTTCCCTAGCCCCTTTTCTTGATGTACAAAATAAAGGACAATTGTGTTAAAAAATGGAATCTGTCTTTATTGAACAAAACTGGGGGAGACTGGGAAAAGGAGGTGGGAGAGGGGAAGAGAGAGGCTGGGAGAGGGGAGGGCAACTAAAATGATCAGGGGTTGGGAACAGGTCCCATATGAAGAGAGGCTAAAGAGACTGGGACTTCTCAGCTTAGAAAAGAGGAGACGGAGGGGGGACAGGATAGAGGTCTCTAAAAGCAGGAGTTGGGTGGAAAGGGTGCATACAGAAAAGTTCTTCATTAGTTCCCATAAAGAAGGACTAGAGGACACCAAAGGAAAGGAATGGGTAGCAGGCTTCAAACTAGTAACAGAAAGTTGTTCTTCACAAAGCAAAGAGTCAACCTGTGGAACTCCTTGCTGCAGGAGGCTGTGAAGGCTAGAACTAGGACAGAGTTGAAAGGGAAGTGAGATCAAGTCATGGAGGTTGGGTCCATGGAGTGGTATTAGCCAGGGGGTAGGAGTGGTGTCCCTGCCCAAAGTTTGTGGAAGGCTGGAGAGGGATGGCACGAGACAAATGGCTTGGTCACTGTCTTCGGTCCATCCCCTCCAGGGTCCCTAGGGTTGGCCGCTGTCGGCAGACAGGCTACTGGGCTAGATGGACCTTTGGTCTGACCATTGTAAGCTCAGGGCTCAGGGTCGGGGGTCTCAGTGGACCCCCTTGATTTTCATGCACACCTGCTCCTGGGTGGCCAGGCTGGCAGCTCTCCTGCCCAAGCCGGCCACTTTCCTGTGCCTAGTGCGGAGATCGTGGACAAGGTCCACGATGTCCGCACTAGCCCAGGCGGGTGCCCGCCTCTTGTGGTCCCGGGCAAGCTCCCAGGAGCCGCCAGTCTAGTCCTGGGAAGAGGGGGAGGGCTGGGGGGCATCGGGTGGCTGGCTCGATCCATGCCAGGTGCAGGGTCTGCTGGCTGGGTGCTGGCAGGCTTGCACCTGGCACGGGCACCGTAGCCAGCCCATGCCCCTTTAAGGGGTCCGGGGCCGGGAGGGGGGCAGTAGAGTTTCCCTGGTGTTGGCCAGAGTGGCCACCAGGGAAACCTGGGGAGGGCTAGCCTCTCACTAGTTCGAATTAAGGGTCTACACAGCCCTTAATTTGAACTAGCTAGTTCGAACTAGGCTTAATCCTCGTAAAATGAGGTTTTCCTAGTTCGAACTAAGCGCTCCGCTAGTTCGAATTAAATTCGAACTAGCGGAGCGCTAGTGTAGCGCCTATTAAAGTTAGTTCGAACTAACTTTGTAGTGTAGACATACCCGAAGGGAGTAGCCAAATAGTCAGAGGCAACAAGGAGAGGGGGGAGCAGGAGACAGTGCTAGGGGTAGCTGTCTTAAAGCACTGTCATGGGGCTGTGAAGATGGGGGCGGAGCCACAGCATCCTGGAGCCAGCATGATCTGGGACTGTTCAGCTAACCCCACTGTGTGTCTGCATTTTAAATGTAGTAAGAAACAACATTAAAAATGAAGAGCTGTAGCTTCCAGGGCTGGTGTGAGCTGGGACTAAGCAATCCCTGTTTGCACTGGCTCCAGGATGCTGCAACTCTGCATTTTAAATTTAGTAAGAGCCCACAGAGCTCTTACTACATTTAAAATGCAGAGCCACAGTAGGGTTAGCTTCCAGGGCTGGTGCGAGCCAAGACTGCTTAGGCCCAACTCATGCCAATCCTGAGAACTAATCCTGCTGTGGCTCTGCATTTTAAAAGTAACAGGAGCCAGGCAGCTGCATGCTTAAACTACAGAGCCACAGCAGGGGTAGCAAGCCCCCCCCCCCCCCCCCCCCCCCCGTCCTCACATCAACTAATCAAGTAGTCAATGGAAATTCCAGTAACTACTTGATTAGCTGATTAACTGCAATTTAACATCCCTAGTAAACACTAAACGTATAATTTCTGAGTTTAATTTACATGCCAAATGGGATAAGGTAATAGGAGAAACAGGAAATTATAAGGTAAAGTGTGATTGGGAACGGGTGCTGTTTAAATCTGTTTTTTTCTGATCTCCTCTTGTTTGGTTTTTTGTTAATATCCTCTCTGCCCATCAGCCAGTCTAGTCACCTATTCACTTGATGAGTTATAATTTGTCCTCATTTTTTACCAATTGACACCTAACAGGTAACTTGCATCACTGTTAACGATTAATTTCACTTAGAGATTTTAATGTGAATTGCATCCACTTACACAAGGAGTGGTGTTGGCTTAGGAAAGATGGAGTAGTTTCTTTAGTCCATTTTTTCTATCTGAAATTGATTGTTTCTTGGGTTTTTAAATAAGTGGGAGGTCCTATGTATTGTGCTTATGAAATACAAATGTTGAATTTTTTATGTGCATATGTACTGGGAGGGTAAAGGGTGTTCGTACAACATTCTGTGTATAGTAACTATTACATTCCCCTTCTTCCTGAACCTCAATTTAACTTCTTATTGAAGCATAAGCCAGAGTTCTTTCTGTTAGGGCCTTTTTTGAAAAGAAAAAGCACTAAGTTGAGTTAAACCTCAGAGTTATTGCATGTAAAATTCTGATCTAGATATGTTGTTAATGCTAGTCAACTTCAAAGATAATGATGGTTGGATCACAGAGATCTCCTTGAGACTGTGTGCTGATCATACCATAGACCCTGCCTATCTGCCCTCTCTGGCAACCCATCACCTTCTACTGATAGGGCAGAAGCTCTAGTCTTCCCCAAAAAAGGCACAGAGTTGGGGTAAGAACCTCATAGCAGAGTAACACAGACACTGATATAAGCTCAGCTCTGAGAGGGCTCAGTTACAGGGACTTGAGATCACCAAGTAACACAGCCCACAAAAGAATCCATCTTACTCTAAATATCAATGAAAGTGAGATGCACAGCTGTTGTTTCAACCTCCCCAGACAAGTTATTTACAGTTGGTTTAATAATAAACAAAAGCATCTTTATTAAGTACTAGAAGATTTACCTGGCATTGCTTGGGTCCTTAACTCAATTAACTTTTGTTTTTTCTTCAATTAAATCATCTCTCTAGGGTGGGGTTGGGGATGGAGGGGTCAGTATGCAGGTTTCCCTGGGAGCCAGAACTACCCCAGACCTCTTTCTCCACAGCAGCTTGGGACCAAGCAAGAAGCACTTCTCCATGGCTCTGCTGAAGCTCTAGCAGGCACAGGTTAGTGTGTTCCCTATGCTCCCCAGCCATAAAATGCATGAAAGGGAACAGCCTGCAATGCCCCTGTACAAATGGGGAGGACCTTCAGCCCCCCTCTCTCCTCCCCCGCCCTTCCTGAAGTGTGCTTGGAGAGTCGGGGCTGGGGCAGACCCTTTCACCTGCTTGGTGATTCTCTCTTTTCTGTATGGTTTTATGAGTTGGGAGAGGGGGAAGAGAGCTTCATTTCCTCTGCCCCACCTTCACACAATCAAACTCTGAATTTCTTTAAGTTAAGATAAAAGGAAGCTGGATACCAAATTTAGTGGTTATAGCTCTCCCCTTTTAGGATGAGTTCTTGAACAACTGGACAGACTCACTTGCTTAGGCTGTGTCTTAACTACACCCCTCTGTCGGCAAAGGGATATAAATTAGACACATCGAAAGTGCAAATGAAGCGGGGATTTAAATATCCCGTGCTCTATTTGCATAATGGTGGCTGCCGCACTTTTTCAAAGCAGGGCTTTTCGAAAAAAAAAAAGCAGTACTCCAGTACTCCTTGATCTTTCAAAACGGGGCATTTCTGTTGAAAATGCCCTGTCTAAACTGCCGGAGTTTTTTTTTCGAAAAGCCCCATTTTGAAAAAAAGTGAAAGCTGCCATTATGCAAATGAAGCATGGAATATTTAAATCCTTGCTTTATTTGCACTTTCAGTGTGTCTAATTTACATCCCTCTGCCAACAAAGGGGTGTAGTTTAGACACACCCTTACAGACAAACTCGTAAATCTATAGTAGATAAAGTAGGATTTAAGTCATTGCATGTGAAAATAGGTAGACCAAAGTAAAATACCAAACAAAAATGAAACAAAACATGCCACCTAACCCTAGTACACCAAGAGATTACCAAGAACACTGTTAAAAATAATATTTCTCACCCCAGTTCTTATTTCTTCACAAGCCTAAGCTGATCTTTTTCTCTGGCCTGGGCTCAGCAATGCTCTGCTGTCATAACAGTTCTTTTGTTTCCTCAAAAAATGAGATTATAGGATCTGTCAAAAAAGGCTTTATTTTCGACAGATCCGCGTATTGACTGCTGTTTTTTCGAAAAAACTCCGTTTTGAAAAAAGCGGTGGCCATCTTTATGCTAATGAGGCATGGGATATTTAAATCCCTGCTTCATTAGCAATTTCAATGTGCCTAATCTACATCTCTCTGTCAACAGAGAGGTGTAGTCTAGATACACCCTTAGGGTGGATTCAACCCTCACTGCAGATGCACCCTGACTGTATTGATTAGCAGCTAAGTCCACAGTGCTGCTTTGAACTCCTTTTATTTGTAACAGTCTTCCCCCAGTGCCTGTGCTCCCTGACTGGCTCAGCTCTGAATGAGTAGGGTGGGATCTTCTAGGTTGTGTCTGTGTTACTCTGCTAGGTTCATTGCTCATGGCAAAAAACTTCTTGTGTAGCCTCTGCACTGCTACCATACGTGTCTGATAAGGGCCTGTTCTGAAATTGTTCCTTCTCTTTGTGCAAAGGCAGAGTGCTGAGATACAAGTCTCATTCCAACCACATCTCTCCCCCTCCCTGGAGAAACACTATCAAATGCATCTTTATGGTGAATGTATGCAGGATGAGCTGCATGTTCCTGTCAGGCCCTAAACAGGCTAATGAGGGCTCGAGGAGCCAATTAGGGTAGTGGGCTGCACCTGGAGGCAGAGCTAGGCCTAAACAAACAAGAAACCCAGTTTATGCAGGAGTAATCTAGATTATAAATCCAATAAATTTGCAAAAGAAGTAGTCTGCAGTCTCTCTCTGAGAATAGGAGGCAGTGGGGAAAAGGCTAAACCTTGGGCTTCTAACCTTGGAAGGAGGTTTAACCCCAGAGGGAGTGAAGGGGAAAGAGTTTAAGTGCTATGTAGGAAGAAGCCCAGGGAAACAGCAACAAGGTGATAGGACTATGTAGATTTGTCTGCTTATGAGAGTCCTCTGGCTGGAACCCAGTGTAAAGGGTCTTCCTGGGTTACCTACCAGTCACAGGGAAGTTGCACAGGAACAATGAAGTTGCAAACCAGATAGAATTCTTTCCAAACCAGCTATCTTAGAATGGGAGAGCTATGTAATGACCTGGTTCAAGAACTCAATCAGGAGAAGGCAGTTCCTAGAGTCCTGAAGAAAGAGATGGCTTAAAGCATGGGTAACTGACAGAAGAGGGTGCCAGTCTGGGTAAGTGTTTCCTGGAGATGCCACCTTTTGGTGAGTGAAACCTGTCAGTTGTCCATTAGTGCTGCAATTCCCCAAACATAGTATGGCAACACCAGCTGTTTCTAATATATGCATCACTTTAAATCCTCCTTTCTCTCTGTCTGTTGTGGTGATCATAACGGTTTATACCACTGAGTTTGAGAGAATAATATTCTAGTCACTAAATTAGAAAACAGATGAAAATCAATTTTTTTCTACTGTTGTAAAGTTCATTAAGCTAATGGAATCTTAACTGTCAATCACAACAGGTATTATCTCCTGCAGATCAGTCACACATGGAACATTATCTTTAGAGATTAGAAAGAAAGACCAATATCTCCTGTTTCTTGATATTCAGGTGAACAACATGCCTGCTAAACTAATAATCATGCTTAAATAGCTCTAGTATTAGAAGTGTGCACTGCAACATTTCAGAGATGGTCTATTACACTGTAAGTGCCTCTCAAACTTTTCTTTTGCTATCTTGGCAGAAAGGAATGAGCCTTAAGCAATTTCCTAAAATGGCTGTGACTCACCCTTTGAGACAGTCTTTAAAACAGAAGATAGCAATGGAAAAGAGAGGACAGATGAAATGTGTATGTTCTTTTCATTTTTTTCAGCAGAGCTGCCTTCATATTGAGTTTCTCAGCTGTTCATTATCTTTCCCTGATTTCAAGTGGTTTTTACTCATATGCATATGGTGACTACATTAGTATCTGTGATAAAATATTGCTTTTATAATAGGTAGCAGCACTAAATTGTTAGGCTGTGTTATGAAACCTAATTATTTCTTTAAAAGATAACACACTTATGAATATGGATGAAAATTCTGAGGTTCTGGGCATAAGTTGTTCACAACCTGGAGTCAGCAAGAAATTGCCTCCAAGGGATACTGTACAATTAGGAGCGCTAGCTGCCTGTGAAGCACCAAGCATTAGTGTCTTGGGGAAACTGCTCTGTTCCAATAAGAAATTACTGTTAGTGGGCCAAATCTTGATTGTAGTTGTATTGTTACCTGTTTGGAGCAACCTGCTACCTTTTAGTGGAAACAGGGCAATTTAAAACTCATTGACATTTTTTCCAGACTGAGGAATGCGTAAGTGTTAGTGCAGGGGGCACATGACTACCCCACATGCTGTCTCTGGATCTAGAACACAGGTTTTCAAACTGTGGGGTGTGCCCTTCAGGCTGGGGAAGAACAACCCCAAGGGGGCTTGAACCTGAGATGCCAACTTCACCCATAACTCCCCTTAGAAGTTGCTAAACTAATAATCATGCTTAAATAGCACAAGTTCATAGGGACCTAAATGGAAGGCAGGCCAAAACTTGCTTCAGTGGAAGGGAGCAGAAACTGTTCCGCAGAGCCCATACTCTAGGGATGTGTGAGCGGCCTCTTCCCTGGGAACAGGTGTTCACTCCAGGACAGTCAGCAATGCAGGCAATGGGCAGAACTGGGACTCCAGCAGCCAGGAAGGACAAGCAGTCCCATGTAAGTGGAGGAATGATGGGACCCACCCCACAGCCAGACTCCCAGCTGCTTTCTCTTTCCTCAGGTTGTATGGGTGCAAATTGAGTGCCATCACCAGGCAGAGCTGCTATCTCTTCCTGCTGGTCATCCTGATCAGAGACTGCCTGAGACCTTGTCCACTCTTAGGGTATGACTACATGCCTCTGCCAACTGAGGCATGTAAATTAGACATACCAACATAGTCAATGAAGCGGGGATTTAAATATCCCCCGCTTCATTAGAATAAAAATGGCCACCGCATTGTGGTGGCTCAGCTGTGTGTCGGCACGAAGCAGCAATCAAGACGGGGATCGGTCAGCAAGGAAAGCCTTTGCCGACCGATCCTGTAAACCTCGTTGCACGAGGCATAAGGTAAAGCCACCCCTGCACCTGTAGAAACGGTCCCTAGCCCCCTGTGCTCACCAGATGCAACGGAACCGTATGGTGCGGTGAAGCAAAATGTTGTTGGCAAAATGGCACTAGCTGACGAGAGCCTAATGTGGCCAAAAAGCCAAACCGGAGGGTTTTTTAAAGGGGCAGCAAACCAAATGCGGCAGCTGGGGCTTTTTTTTCTCAAAAACTGTTTTCCCTTGGTTCTTTGCACTATATCCAGCACTATTTTGGCTCTTTGCCTGTAATGGGTTGGCCACGCCTGGACTAGATGATCTGCCAGTGCCTTCTGGCCTCAAACTCTGGTTTTAGTGTTTCAATTCAGTGTAGCCACAAAGTGTAGCTGCAGTACAACATTGTGACCACTTGTTTAAAGCACTGTAACATTTTGCCCCCATATTTTTATAAGAATATGTCTTTTGAATGTGAATAACTCAAATATGCTTTATGCAAAATAAATCAAGTAACCTATCATTCAAGAGACTCCGATTCCCTGAATGTGTGTGTTCTATTTGTGTGCTTGTATAATTCTTCTATGTGAAGTTAAAAAATATGAAGTGTAAGGCATTTTGTTAATATAGGTGTTCTAGTGAAATCCATTAGTGGTACTTAAGGGACTTAATGGCCCAGTACTCAAGACAATGATCTGTTAATGATTTTGTTTTTCCTGTAAGCACAAACTGTGATTGGTCCTACAAAGACACATGACCATGCCACATAGTGCTGGAATCCAACTTGAATTTGGTATTTTCCCCTGGGGATAGGGAGAATTAAAGGATTCCCTCATTGCGAAAATTCTGTTTAAGGAATAGGAAGCAGTCAATGATCATCTTCAGTTGGTTTTTGAAAACTGCCTCCCCACCAGGATGCACAGGAAGCTGTTAGACGCAGGCCAGAGAAAAGATCAGCTCTGACTTTATCTGAAATAAGAACTAGAGTGATAAATCTGATCTGTAACAATTTGTCTTGGCGAATTAGGCTTATGTGGCATGTTTTGTTTATTTTAGATTAGTAACTTGCTTTGATCTGTCTCTGTTCACTTGCTATCACTTAAATCTTACTCTTTATACTTAATAACATTTTTATTATAGAATCATAGAATACTAGGACTGGTAGAGACTTCGAGAGATCATCGAGTCCAGTCCCCTGCCCTCATGGCAGGACCAAATACTGTCTAGACCATCCCTGATAGACATTTATCTAACCTACTCTTAAATATCTCTGGAGATGGAGATTCCACAACCTCCCTGGGCAATTTATTCCAGTGTTTAACCACCCTGACAGTTAGGAACTTTTTCCTAATGTTCAACCTAAACCTCCCTTGCTGCAGTTTAAGACCATTGCTTCTTGTTCTATCCCCAGAGGCCAAGATGAACAAGTTTTCTCCCTCCTCCTTATGACATCCAGTGTAAATTATGCCCAGTGTAAATAATTATTGGGGGAGGAAAGTGACTCTCTGATAAATGAGCAAACTCTAAGAGCTTTCTGTCTGTAAAACTTGTATACAGAATATGGGAGGGACTTCTTGGATGTGAAGTCCTTGCAGGTGAGCCACCCCAAATCTGTTATCAGTGTCTGTGTTGCTCTGCTGAAGGGCTGTTAGCCCAACTCTGTGCCCTTGCTGGGAGCTTCTGGCTCTGCCAGAAGGGGTAGTGGGGTGCTCCAGAAGGCAGGTAGACCTGTTCAGTGGTATGATTAGCACATCAAATGAGTTTCAGGGGGACCTCTGTGATCCAACCTGTACTATTAGAAATGTGCTGTGTGGCATAAACCATGCTTTAATTAGAGTCTTGCAGAAATAAATGATGTAGATCTGCATCATAAGAAGCCAAGCCCAGAGCTTTATTCATTTATTTTGTCTGAGTCTTTAACATGGAACACATTAGAAGTGTATGTTTCTCATGGTGATGATGTTTTGTACTTCCATTATTTCCTAAGTGGCTTATGTACCAAAATATTCAGAATAATTATATTGAGAATAATATGGTAACTCAGTTGAGCTAACTGGTGTACTGGATTTTTTTTCTAGTCCATATGTTTCAATTAAGGAGACTGCTTCATTGTGGAATCCAAGGAAGTTAAGATACATTTCAATTTCTACAGAAGTCAATTGAAAGATTTCTGTTAACTTCAGTGGCATTGGATCAAGCCCCTTGTCAGAACAGGAAATAGGAGCCCTGGTCTTTATAGCCTCCTAGAAACTTCAGAGTCCCTCTGTGATGGAGTGGGCCAAGCCCTGATGGCCCCTGCTGGAGGCTTGTGGCCTTGCCATACCCTGTCCTGGAAAAGGAACCATAGAAAGTCCTCCACATAGGCTAGGCTGGCTGCAGAGGCCAGCAATGCCTATAAGAAAAAACTGCAGGACCATAGTCAGCTCAGTGCCTCTGGAGCCCTGAGGCGGTGAAGACCAGCTGGCTGGCTAAGGGAGCAGCAGCACCATGGAGAGCTCTGTGTAGTGCGCTATAGTCTGCTGGACTGAGATACAAGCCCTAGCGTGGGGGTGGGGAAACTTTTTCGAGTCTGGGGCTGCTGACCCACAGAAAAGTCAGCCAGGGGCCATACACCAGTGAGAAGCAAAAAAAAAAAACAAATGAAAAAAAACCCCACCAACCAAACCCTCACTGATGTGGCCCCTGACTGAGAAGGAAGAAAAAAAGTCCCCACATTCCCCTTCCACATCAGAGCCTAAGAAATCCCGGGCTAGTTTATTTTGTGTGCCCCACAGGGGAATGGTGGTGCCCCACAGGGGAGGGGGCTGAAGGACTAGCATGGGCTCCCCAATGCTGGAGGAAGTCCAGAGCCTCAGGGGCTAGATCCAGGCAAGCCAGGGGCTGCATCTGGCTCCCAGGCCTTAGGTTCCCCATCCCTGCCCTAAGGTATGGGTGAGGAAGCTGTCTCCAGGAGGGAAAACCTGGGAGGCACCACTCTGAGTGGGGAACAAACTAAGAGGAACACTAACAGAGGGCACCGAGGTATACCCCTGGCAGATGTGTACCCTGAACGGGATTTTGAGTGACTCACACCAGGCTGTGAGACTTGGCCGGAGGGCTGAGTAGCAGAAAAGCCAGAAAACTAAGGCAGTGCAGGCATGTGCACTCAGCCAGAGGGAGGGGTGCTTGCGGGAGAAAACTATTGCCCAGTTACACCCTCCCAATTAACTAGAATGTAATTCAGATCAGAGGGCAGTTCTAACTGGCAATTCATTTTCTATCCGAGTATTCTTGCCATATTCTAGGACTTCTGGCAAGAAGTTCTATATCTTTCAAGAAGGGGTGAGAGAAAGAGAGGGAGAGAGGGGGGGGGGGCATTCTGCTGTTTCCACAGTCTCCAAGTAGTGTTTCCCAATAAATATTTATTGTCTTTATGTTTTGGAAGGAAATGCCATGCTACAGTTCCAAGACTGTCAAATTTGATAATTTCTAACATTTATTTTAGTTGATGATTTATGTAGCTCACCATAAGCCACCTCTCTCCCAAAAGGCTTAAGCTTAGGAAAAGAGCATGTCTAGAATGTGTATTGGGATCCATGCCCGTAAATGATGGTGGAGGGCGGGGGGGGGGGGGGGGAGGGGAAGCTGAGAAGAATGAAGCAGTTGCCCCAGGATCTGGTAATTCAAAATAGACTGCATGATTTTCCGCAAATGCTTTTAACAGAAAAGTTTTTCCATTAAAAGCATTTGCAGAAAAGAGCACCTAGATTGGCATGGATGCTTTTCCACAAAAACACTTTTTGCGGAAAAGCGTCCATGCCAATCTAGATGTGGTTTTGTGCAAGAAATCCCTGATCACCATTTTCGCCATTGGGCCTTTTTTGCACAAAACAATACCGCATTGTCTACACTGGCCCTTTTGCGCAAAAGCATTTGCTCAAGAGGGCCTTTGCCCGAACGGGAGCAGCATAGTATTTCCGCAAGAACACTGACAATCTTACATGAGATCATCAGTGTTCTTGTGGAAATTCAAGCGGCCAGTGTAGACAGCTGGCAAGTTTTCCGCAAAAGCAGCTGCTTTTGTGGAAAAACTTGCCAGTCTAGATGCAGCCTAGGGCTTCTGGCTGCTGCAATTATCAGTGGCTCTAGCCCTTGAAATCACTGCCAGTGTGCCATGCGGCACTCTCTGAGTGGCTATGAGGGCAGCCGGGGTGGGAGAAGAGGGGGTGGAGCATGGCAAGCTGAGGGCTGGCTGTCTCAGCCCTGCCACTTCTGAAAGTGTGCAGCCAGCACCCTCCCCACCTTGCCCATGGGCCCAGCAAGTCTATAGGTGTCACCGTCTAGCGGTTTGCACTCCAGAAGGCTCACCATAACTCTCTGAAAACTGGAAATACCTTAGGGATATGGCTGATGTCATTATAGGTTGAACCTCTCTACTGGTGCCCTTGGGACCTCACCAGTGCTGAACTAGATAATATGCTGAGCCGTAGGAGCTCAATATTGTCTAGCATCATTACCAACATTTCCAGTGTATTCTGGGCTCTTAGAAGACATTTAGGGATAAATTAGAACAAAATTACAGCACAGAACACTGAGAGTCAGGACTGGTGGCTGTAAAGAAATGTGATGGAACTGTGGGAAACTTGGTCACGCCCTTCATAAGTGGACAGCCAGCAAACGAAAATCATGCTGGACCATTGGTGTTGCTGGACCAGAGATTACTGAACTAGAGAGGTTCAACCTGTATATCAAACCTCTTCCAATATGCAGTCTTGTGACAATTTACTGGTTACTTCTACCAGCCCCTCTCTAGTAATGCAACTTGCCTGTAGTTCAATGTAATGCTTTATTGAATTCCAAGACAAGGCCGTGGGATTCAAATTTGGGAAGATGCAGCAAGACAATTATTGTGCATATAATTAGCAGATATATTGAAACTTCTGTCTCCTGTTGGATGAACAATGTTTTTTTTTCTAAATGAGCCTTTGAAGATACTGTTTTTGTTATTACTGTGGAAGGGAGAAAGGGCACGAGTTCTGACTCATTCCATCGGATATTGGAATCTAGGATGGAATCTGCAGAAACTTTGGAGATTACCTGTGGAAAGAAATATTGAAGTTTTCAAAATTTAGACTGCGTGTAAACTTACTCCACTAATCTACTATGCTAGGATATTTTGGGGTTTTTTTTTTCTTTTCTTGAAACAAGTGACTTACCACCATTAGCCTCTACAGGCAGTTCCCGAGTTATGCGGATCCGACTTATGTCGGATCCGCAGCTACAAACGGGGCCGTCTCCCTGGTCTCCAGCAGACCAGGGAGAGGAAGCAAAGCGGCGGAGCCCGCGGGCAACGGACAGCCCAGGACGCCTGGGGCAGAGCAGCTGCCCGCATGTTCCGCTGCTTTGCTCCCCGTCCCCCTGGGCTGCAGACCAGGGAGATGGGGAGCAAAGCAGAGCAAATCCACGGAGCCCGAGGGCAGCAGGACAGCCATGGCGCATCTGGGCTGTCCTGCTGCCCCCTTCCCCTGCGGCTTTGCTCCAGACGCCTGTGGTACAGCAGCTGGGACGCTGCCGGTTGGCGCTACTGGACCAACCCGGCAGCACCCCAACTGCTCTGCCCCAGGCGTCCTGATTCAGCCACTGCTGGTCAGTTTCAGCAGCGGCTGAATCAGGACGCCTGGGGCAGAGCAGCTTGGGTGCTGCTGGGTTGGTCCAGTAGCGCCGAGGAGCGGCGACGCTACTGGACCAACCCAGCAGCGCCCCAGCTGCTCTGCCCCAGGCGTCCCCAAGTCAGCCGCTGCTGAAACTGACCAGCGGCTGACTACAGGAAGCTCCTGCCCCGGGCTTCCTGGAATCAGCCGCTGATCAGTTTCAGCAGCAGCTGACTTGGGGATGCCTGGGGTTCTTAAGTTGAATCTGTATGTAAGTCAGAACTGGCGTCCAGATTCAGCTGCTGTTGAAACTGATCAGTTTCAGCACCGGCTGAATCTGGACGCCAGTTCCGACTTACATACAGATTCAACTTAAGAACAAACCTACAGTCCCTATCTTGTACGTAACCCGGGGACTGCCTGTATTACTCTATAACCTTTTGGAAGTTAAGTGAATCAATCTTTTATAATAAGTGAGAGAGGAATGAGCTGAGGAAGAAGCTCTTGATATTATGAAAGTTAATAGATTTCTTCCCCCTTAATCTTGCGATTGCAGATGGGGAAAGTCTGATGCAAAAATGAGGACAAACACTCTTACTTACATGTGAGTACCTAACATTAGGTACTTTTAAGGGACTCTTTTTTTGGACATGCTAAGAAACCAAACTTCAACTGAAGTCTAGTGTTCAACACCACTAAAAATCACATGGTAAAACTGTTAGGTTTTCAAAATATGTACAATGGGAGCTATGGGTGTTCAGTGCTGGTAAATATTAAGCTACTTATTGAAGTAAATATGTTTTTTTTGGCATCTACAACTGGACATGCAACTTAAGTTCACACACATTCTATAGTAGAACCAGGACCTGAACCTAGATATAGTGAGGCCCTCTCCTGAGTTATAGCCATAAATCATCCTATACTGTACGTTGTGGATTGCACAGCCCAAGTGATTGGTACTTAAAGTAGTACAAAGTCTTTGCCTGTTAGGCCATCTTGTTAATTTGCTCTTGTTTCTTCTGTCATTGGGAGGAACTTCTTCTGTTTCTATTTGTACAACTATCTAACATACTAAATGTATAATATTGGATTGTTGTTGTTGTTTCCTAAAATAAATAACTTTTGTGGTCTCCTTTTGATATTCAAAGTAAAAGCAGGTTGTAGTGGGGTGGAGACCTCCCCCACTACTGGAAGGGAGAAAATACCCCTCCGGAAGCCATCTTTGGTGCAGTATAGCTCCACCCAGTCAACTGACCAGAAGGCAAGGGGCAGGGCGAGGACTATAAAAAGCCTGGCTGATAGCTCAGTCAGGGCCCAGCCTCTGAGGGAGACAGAGGTCTGTCCTGAGCTCCCTGACCTGGAGGCTGAGGCCTGGCTGGGGCCGCCCACAGCTGCCTTCCACACGGCCAGGGAAGACAGTCCTGCCAGTGCTGCTGAGGCCTGGCCAGGCCAGCCAGCAGAGCTACCCTCTGACCCAGAGGGACCCGGGGCTCTGCTGGTGCCTGGTGAACTTGAGGACCTGCCTGAGATGGAGGTCCTGCTTAAGCCCTGAGGCCTATGGACACCCGGAGACCTTAAGGTCCTGCCCAAGCTAGAGGACCGACAGACTGACGGGGATCCTGAGGGCTTGCTAGAGCCGGTGGACCGGCTCGAACACCGATGCCTGCAGGGACCCTGGGTCCTTGCGAACCTGCTGGACATTGCAGGGTTCCAACCCACTGAAGCCTGGATCGGGCCGCCCGGACCCTGCTGGGATGACACTGACTTTGGCTCCCTAGCCTGCTGAAGAAACAGGTACCTGCGAAAGGGGAGACGAGGAGTGGCCCAGGGGGTAGCATGGGCTGAGAGCAGCCCTAGGCCAGCAAGTTGCAGGCTGGAACCCCTGCTGAGCCAGTAGCAGCTGCACTGCTGCATTCAGGGCCCCTGGGCTGGGGTGCAGTGGAGTGGGTGGGCCTGCGCCCCCCTGCCACCCACTAACCGGGTGGCAGTCTCCCCCTCGCCACAGCTGCAGGTGCGCTATCTGCCCAGCTCCTGCACTAGGAGCTTCTACAAACCTGTGTGTTTGTTTGCAGCCATGCCTTGCATCAGGGCCTGGCCGCCATTTATTGCCCGCCCTGAGCTAGGGCCGGGCCGGCAGCTTGTGTCTGCTTGCAGCCACGCCTTGCACTAGGGCCTGGCCGCCATTTCGCTGTCCCGCCCTGAGCTAGGGCCGGCAATTTGTTTGCGGCCACACCTTGCACTAGGGCCTGGCCACCATTTTTGATTAGTTGTCCCGCCCTGTACTCAGGGCCTGGGCTCAGCTTATTGTGCTTTGCCGCCCCGCCCTGCTCGAGGACCCGGGCTTCCGTACGGCGTTTTGGTACCCAGCTGGGATCTGGACTGGACCTTTTAAAGGGGCCAGGACTAGAACTGTTGCCCTGCCCATAACTGTGAGTTAAGAGACTTGAGGATACGGAGAACTTCTTCCCCAGTGGCCCGAACCTGAAGCAAGGCCGGGCCCTGAACTATTGCCTCTCACCCCGACCTGAACAGACTCGGACTATTTTAAGGCACGGTAGGGCCGTAGGGCGGACTAGCCGCCCACTGTACCAGGGGCGGAAGAACCGCCTCCCGAAGGCCTACTGACCTACAACCAACCAGCCCCCGGAAGGGGGGAAGCATAGAGGCTGTTGTGGGCACTGCCGGAGGGTAGTGTCCTGAAAAGGATCCCACCACCCGCCAGCCAAGCTAATTTCCAGAACCGACGGCAGGTGGCGCTGTGGCAGGAAGTGTACCCCACTACACAGGTACAGTGCAAAACTGGATAAATGGCTTGAATTTCTATTGTCTAAAAGAGTCTGCCAGGCAGTCAGAGTTTGTGTGAGGGAAAACCTGAATGAAAAGTTTGCCCTTTCAACCTTGCACTGCTGTCCAGACATCAAGCCTGTAGTGGGGTTTTTTTAACCTCATTCTGATACCAATCTTTTTTTGTCTAGGGAATTTATGGGGGGAAACTGAGAGGAACAAAGAGGTTGGCATTTCTGTTTGTTTAATTTGACACACTTTTCACTCACTCCACTTGTATTTCACTGTCTAGAATTATTTCTGTTCTTCTACTGATCTAAGGCCATAGTTTAATTGAATGCCTGATTTTTTTTAAAATTAATAAACTGCTAGTCTCAGAGAGAATCCAGGAGAACGGAGAACTAAAATATGTCACTTATCAAAGTTAGTTAGTTAAACAGAGAAAGGTTCTTAAATATTATCCTGAGTGCTCCCTTCTAAAATCAGGTAGTGACTTTACCCCCAAGCTCAGAATTGATATAACACTCTCTGTTGGCAGTTCATCAGCAGTGGGGATCACACTTGGGACCTCTGGATCATAGATTTAAAAACCAGAAGGGACCTCACATCACCCGCATAACACAGAATTTCCCAAAGAATTCCTAGAATATATTTTTTAGAAAACTATCCAATTTTTGATGTAAAAATGGTGAATTTTCCATCACGGACAATGCTCCTTGGTAACTTGCTCTAATGGTTAATCACTGTTTCTTTAATGCCTTATTTACAATCTGATTTAGTTTAACTTCAGCTTCCAGCTGCTGGATTGTGTAACACTTTTCACTGCTAGACTGAAGAGTCTATTATTAAATATTTGTTTCTCATGTAAAAACTTAGCTTGATAAAGAGACGGTCAAGGACTGCTGGATTACAGTCTATCACAATTAGGCATGTTTTCTAATCCTTTATTCATTTAATGGTCATTCTCCAATTTATCATCTATCTAGAATTGTGAACGCTAGAATTTAACACACTATCCACCAGTGGTTGCACCAGTGCCAAATACAAAAAACCTTCTCTACTTCTATTCTAAGGAGAGCACTAGCCTTTTGGGCCACAGTATGGCTATGGGAACTCACATTGAGCTGATTAGCCACTCCTGTCCCTAAATCACTACTTCCTAGAATGGAGTCCCAAATCATGTAAGTATGTTGTGCATTCTTTGTTCCAAGATGTGTAGATTTAGCTGTGTTAAAACACACATATTGTTGGCTTGCTCCAGCTTCTCAAACAATCCATATTATGCTACCAATGATCTCTCCTCTTCTTTTTTTAACCGCACACTTAATTTTGTGGTCATCTGCAAAATTTGTTTCCTTAAGAAGATAAGAACAGAAGAATGGCCATACTGGGTCAGACCTAAGGTCCATCCAGCCCAGTAGCCTGTCTGCTGACAGTGGCTAGTCCCAGGTGCCCCACAGGGAGTGGACTGAAGACAACGATTAAGCGATTTGTCTCGTGCCATCCATCTCCAGCCTCTGACAAACAGAGGCCAGGGACATCATTTCTATCCCCTGGCTAATAGCCTTTTATGGACCTAACTTCCATGAAATTATCTAGCTTCTCTTTAAAGATCTCTTTAATGACTCTTCCAGGTCATTGACTAAAAAAATTACATAATTTAGAGTCAAGATGGATTCCTGGGACCCCAACTTTATGATGCTGATTATTCATTCCCTGCTCATTTTAAGACCAATTAGCCACGATTTAATGTCTTCCAGTTTACTTTTTTCTATTTTTTTTAACAAAATGTTGGTCAATACCAAGTATTATGCCTTATCTAGGACTAACACTATTGCCTTAGCAACCAAACTTGTAATCATTCATTTACAATCCTTTTGATGAGAGTTTCTTCAGCTGGAGCTAAAAGACCTAGCTCCCTTAGCCAATGATGGAGCAGGTTCATCAATCTCTTGTTGGCCTATTTGCCACTGGAGGGAAACATAGCACCAAATAGGCATAGCTTACATTGAAGGTTTTTTTTTTTTACCTAGGATCTAGGTAATACCAAATTAGCAATGAGGATGCTCAAGTCATTATTATAATGAAATGTTTCCTAGCTTCTCAATTATTCACTCAAAAATTAATATTTCCAAAAATCAATCTTCTTGTTTTGACATCTATATATTTTTAAATGTTTTAATGTTCTAACAACAATCTGTACCCTATTACAAACAAATAAATAAGGAAAGAGAAACATCTGCTATACAAAAAAGCAGAACATTGATTTGTCAAGCTTGTTTGTGCTGGCTCAGAGGACAAGTGTACAGGGATTAGGGGGTAAAATATGTTACACAACTCATCATTTTTAATTATAGACTTCAGTTATGTGAAAAATAGTGATTTGCCCTGCATCCTTCAGTAACTGCAAGATGAACAAGAACAACAATTAAGGAAATTAATAATAGTGACCATGAAGCAGGCAAGTTCAAACACTGCCTACTTGATTACAAAACAAAGTGTGAACCAGTGGAATTATATACTGGACTAAATGTACTATGTTACTAATCTACATGGATGACTCTGGTGAGAGGTAACAGCATATTAAATTTTTCACTTCCAAGTTCACGAATTCAAAATGCAACCCAAATCAACGGAGTGCATTACTGCTAGCTGATTTTTTTTCTTATGGTTTTGGCGGGCTGCTCTTTAAAATGTAATGACTCAAGCTTTTGTCAATTTAGAAAATTGGATCTGTTTCTAAGCTTTGCTAAACTAGGGAAAATGGAGTCCTTATGCACATAAATTGCTCTAAGACTGGAATAGGAGTGTCCATGCAATGCAGCTCCAGCAATTTAACTAAATTAGTTTGTATACCAATTGATTTAATCAGTAACCACGTTCTCATATAGACAAGGCCTCTGATGGACAGATTTTGATATCACAAAGTAAACATCAGGCTTAGCACTAATTGGCATTGCTATATGGCTATCCCACCTCTCACACACTCCTGCAACAGGCTTTAGCATTACAGATACACCTATCTATGTTTTCCTCCTTCATAATCTCCAGTAACTTCACACACAATTTAATTTCTCAACAGTACCCTTCCTTGGGACAGGTTATTATCAAAACATAGTATACATCTGCCACTAAGAACAACAATTAGACTCTGTATTGCCCCGTGTAGATATAGTCATCTCATGACATGGTGTCCTACAGACCACACACAAGTATCTTCTGCCACACCAAGGATCGTAATCATTCTTTTCTGTCCCTCTCCTAGAGGAATCAGTCAGCCTGAACATAACCTTGATCTTTGCAATGGGACCTCCACAGAGATGCTCTGAAGGCAGGTGTTTCTCACCTGGAGGAATACCTTTCTTTCCCTGCTCTCTCCTCTCTTGGATCCAGCACACTAACATAGACATGACAAATGAAAATCCCTTCTGTTGCTCTTGGGCCTTCAGTCTTCACCATCCTTCTGGCTGTGGCTTTCTGGCTTGAGAGAAAGGATACATCTACACTACAGGACAAGGTTGATTTTAAGATCTGCAACTTCAGTTACCAGGGCTGGCCTTACCATGAGGCAAACTGAGGCAGCCGCCTCAGGTGCCAGACTGTGTGGGGGGCACCACTAGGACAAAGAGAATTGAGACCTTTCAAAGTTTTGGCCCAAGCAAGGGGGCATGTGGGCATCAGTTGAGCTCCCCGCCTCAGGTGCCGAAATGTTGTGGGCCGGCCTTGTCTGTTATGCATGTCTAAAGTCGAAGTATCTTAACTTGGTTTTTGGCACTGTCCACACTGTAGGAAGTTGAAGTGAAAATACTCTCCCATTAACTTCCCTTACTCCTTGTGGAAGCAGGATGACTGGCATCGGCTGGACTGCTCCTCTCAGTTTGAATTAGCTGTCTAAACTAGACCTACTAATTTGAACCCTGGAAGATCAACAGTAGCAGCTTGATTGTTCTCTGTAGTGTAGTCGTACCCAGAGAACTGCCAACCTCTCTTCCTCACTTCAGACATCCCCCAGGACACACTCATAGTTTCCTAGATCCATAAGCTCTCATCTGACCCTTTTTTTGCTCCGATTCATGATCTCTCTCTCTCTCTCTCTCTCTCTCTCTCCAGGTGCTCTGATCATTTATAGCCCTAGGCACTGCCCTAGCCTCTTAATAGGCCAACTGTATGTGCACTGTGCAAGAACAGGGGCTCCCATCACTTTTATAGTAGCCATCTAATTTATTGAAAAGCTGAGCAGAGATGCCCAGTTAGAGACAGAGAAACAGAACTCTACTCTGGTGCTCCTCACACCTATTGCCTATGTTGTGCCTGATAGAAAAGTAACATGAAGATTTAATGTTTTGTGTGATCAAGCAAGTATCTTTCAAAGGCTTTATGTTCAATTTACCTCTAATAATCTGAACACACATCCCTAAATACATGTTCTCTTCTATACAAAAAACTGTGGAAATGTAGTTAAGGTTGCTGAAGTCCTTTCCTAAATAATATAACTCCCTCCCCCTCAACATATCGTAACAATGCAAAAGAATCTTCTACTTTAAAGTCAACACACTAATGTAAAATGGAACTCCAGATTAGAGGCAACATTACGTGCTCCTGTTTGTTACAGTATCTGAATTCAGTGGGAATATGAGCCTTCTGCCTGAAGGAGGGAGATTGCAAAGCTAATCTGTCCTCCACCTCCAACTATCTCACCCTGGGCAGATCACACAGTGGCTTGCCTCCCATGTTTGTCTTGGCAATAAAGTGTTGCTTAGTTAAGTGTAGGTGCCAATGCTTTGTGGTTATATGTCCGGGAAGGTGCAAGGGAATATGGCACTTGGCCAGGTGTGTATGAAGAGTAAAAAAGGGAGGTGAGGCATGGAGATGGCCACCTCTAGTCCTGCTTTGACAGGTTACCCTGGGCCCTTTAAATCCCAGCAGCTGCCTTGTTTGAATTCATTGTGTGTCAGCTTTTCTGTGGTAAAATTATTTCTCTGTCTCTAAGGAGGTGCACTCTCCATGCAGAAGGGGTAGTTTGACTGACTCTGGAGTATGTTTCTTGTCAGCCTGTGAGCAGCAGAAAGCTCATTCAAGAGAATCTGTGTCTAGGGAATACCTATACAGGAAAGGGCAAAGAATGGTGAAGAAAGAACATACCCCGCAGAAGGACTGTATTGGAAATGTCCCACAATTAAGAAAGCCTTCTTTGTATCTTTCAGCACAGTGAACTGCATCTTTAAGGAGATACAACAGAGGGCCTTCACAATGTATGGGACATGAGCAGGTGAAGGGATGGGTGTGGCACAGAACAGTATGAGCTAGTGATGTGGTATATGGCTGTTTGTGTAGTGCTAGGGCCCTGTCAATTTCTCAGCTGAGACCTTTAAATAAGCTCTCCCTCCATAAAATCTGGTCTTCCCCTTTTAACTGGGAGCACACCAGTCAGGGGGCTCTTAGTTGCAAATCTTGAATGGCTGAGGATGGAGGGGACTTGCCCTTTCCCTGAATGGCCACTTTCATTCTCAGGGGGAGATCATACTCTCCTTGGAGATCAAACCCTTCCCACAACCCCTCACTACAGGAAGCTCCAGACCTGGAGTTCCTGCAGCTACAGGAGACTTGTGGAGGTGGATTGTATTTTCTCTGGGAGTGCTCCAGCCATGGAGCTCTTAGCTGTGAGTCCCAGCTGGGCTGGGGAGGGACAGGACTTCTCCCTCCTCTCTAGAGCTGCTGTGCAAGTGAAGGAGGAGATCAGGCCTATGTCCAGATCCCTTTTGGATTGGGGGACACAGTTACAATACCATGCAATTTCAGATGTAAATAGCTGAAAATGTGAAATTGGCTAATGTTAAGACCCTCTGGCCATGAAATTGATCAAAATGGTCTCTGAATTTGGTAGGGATCTATGTATTGCTTATTATCACCAAGCACTCTTCCTTTTTTTTTTCTTTTGTAATCTAAACTCTGTAGGCTTTTTATTATAAGTTTTTGTGTTTTAAAAAAAAAAGCTGGAGCAAACTGTGCAGGGGAAATGTTTGGAGATTTTCTTCCACAAGAGCCCTAACCAAAAATTTTCTATGGGGTGAGGGCAGTTTCTTCTCTGGAAATTGGGTAAAATTTTCCCCCAAACAAGTGATTTAACAATTGTTGACTTCTCTGGATCTCTGCTTTCACCTGAATCCCCAAATTGCAGTTTGCCTGGGTGAGGTTCATACTTACATAAATAAGTAGGTGGTAGAAAGAGTTCCTTGACCTTATAGGTAATGGTGACAAATCTCACTCCTCCAGCATTTTAGAATGAGCATAAATAAGCCCCCAGCTTGAACTGACAGACTAGACTTGGCAGAGTTTGTGCTAGGACCCTGAAAATAGCTTCATATGAACCATGGAGCCTATGTAAGTAAGCCAGCTGTCTCTAACCTTGACGAGGCCATCATTTAAACAGGACATTCCTACTATAAATGCCTGCATCTCTTTCCTTCACAAAACTTCCTGTGGCTTATTGTTTGAGTTCCTCATGGTTACACACCCCCAATCCCTATCTGGCTGCTTTGTTCTGCTCCAGGAAATGTTTCCACCAGAGAAGTTGGAGTAGCTAGCTTCTCTTGATGTCAGCCAGTCCACTATCCCAAGGTGCTGCCATCTGCCTAGGGAACTAATACGATTTGGTGACTATCTTCCCTGGTCCGGTAGGGCTGTGATAGTCTCTGTCAACAAATGGTGGATGTCACAGTTTAATAGCTTTCATAACATCAATGTAAATTTGTAAATTGTACATTTTCCCCAAATCATCACACACATCAAATGAACAAGATATGTGCAGATGGCTTGCAAGCCCTGACCTAATTCAATTTATTTTTACAGAGTGTCTTTCCCACAAAGTAGCTCAGTGCTGTAAAGTGAGAGAAAATAAAGAGAAATGTGCTGCTTAATGAAAGTATTCATTGAAATTAAAACCACAATGCTTTCAGTGCACTACATTTCATTACTTTAAATTGTGGCCTATTAGGTACAGACATGAGCAAAAATGCATACTACTTTGCATAAAAGAGAATGCAGAGATATGCCCTCCACACACACATTTATTTTGAAAATATACCTATATAGCTTCTAAAAAGTGTTCTTTATTTATTAAAAATGAAAGGTAATGGTGGGGAATATGAAAATACTGGAATTTGGAGTACCTGTCATTGTTTACTGTATATCCTATGACATGACAACAAATGCATGACAGATTTTCAATGAACAAAACAGAAGCTTAATCACTTTGATTACTATGGCCAGTAGCAGATACCTTAAATGGGGGAAGTGGAGGATTGGCCAGCAGTCATTAAGCAAACTCAGGGTCTATCTTCTCCTTTGTCCCCCACCCCCACCTCCCGCCGCCCAGATTAAACCATAACACTCGCAAGCTCTAGCATCTAAGTAAAATGAAAGGGTATGTCTAGACTACATGGCTCCATCAACGGAGATGTCAATTAGTTTATTCGGCATAGTCAAAGAAGCAGGGATTTAAATAATCCCCACTTCATTAAAATAAACATGGCTGCTGCGCTGTGCCAACGATCAGCTGATCCAACACAGTGCGGCAGTCTAGACGCAGATCTGTTGGCTGGGGAAGCCTTTGCCGACTGATCCCTTATGCCTCGTGAAACGAGGTTTACATCCTCTGTCGATGGAGCCATGTAGTCTAGACACACCCAAACAGGCAAGGATTCATAAGAGACCAACTACTGATTTGTATTTGTGAATGTACTATACACAGGTAACTGTGAAATAAAGATTTTAATGGTGTTCAGATTCTAATAACATCCTGCTACCACAGGAACAAAGCTGAAATGGTTTGTGATGCCATCAGGTAATCCAAATCGATGGCTTACAATATTGGTTTCCTATGTGTTGGTGGTATATTCAACACAAAGGTAAAATTATCTATGCTTTTTTATTGTATAATTTAATGAATGATCATCCCCTACAGTCATGAGCCTCCTGTGGCTTACCCCCAAGGTAGGCTCAGCCATGCTCTGAGGGTATGTCTACACTACCCTCCTAGTTCGAACTAGGAGGGTAATGTAGGCATACCGCACTTGCAAATGAAGCCCGGGATTTGAATTTCCTGGGCTTCATTTGCATAAGCGGGGAGCTGCCATTTTTAAAACCCCGCTGGTTCGAACCCCGTGCAACGCGGCTACATGGGGCTCGAACTTGGTAGTTCGGACTAGGCTTCCTAGTCCGAACTACCGGTACACCTCGTACTGGAACGACGTGTACCGGTAGTTCGGACTAGGAAGCCTAGTCCGAACTACCTAGTTCGAGCCCCGTGTAGCCACGCTGCACGGGGTTTGAACCAGCGGGGTTTTAAAAATGGTGGCTCCCCGCTTATGCAAATGAAGCCCGGGAAATTCAAATCCCGGGCTTCATTTGCAAGTGCGGTATGCCTACATTACCCCGCTAGTTCGAACTAGCGGAGTAGTGTAGACATACCCTGAGTGACTTAACACATCATTTGGGCATTCTTGCATCCTCACCTTCCTGGGTGGCTCTAATCAGTTCTGGTTGTTTTCTCAAAGGTGGTGAGCAAGGGTGCAGGTGCTTTCCATAACTGCATCCCTTGACTGCCTCGACACTTTTGATATTGACAGGAACCTGCAGACACTTGCACAAATGTACTTGAATTCAGGCTAGGTCAAACCTAGAAACTGCAGTGGAAAAATATCTGAATTTAGCACTTGTTTGCTAGTCTCTTTTTTTGCTATCTGTGCTTCTGCTCTGGTGCCTATGGATTACTCTTCTGATGAGAGGCACTTGATGATGATATCACCTCAGGGAGAATGTCTACTGTCATGTGATATAAAAGTTACATTTGGGGTATGCAGAATCTTTAAATATATCTCCTGACCATTTCTGAGGTAGCATCAATGGATGGAAAATCTGTGCATCATGAATCTGGGTGTCTGTCAACTCTCAGAATGGCCAAAACTTGGGGTGACTCTAAATGCATACCAGCATCCTTTGATTAAAATAAAATGACACTCAGGCTGTTCTTTTGCTATTTTGCACTTTCAATCTGATTTGAATTAGTACAGGGTTCCTGTGACCCACTGACTAGTTGTCTGTGCATTTAAATGTACTTGAATTTTTGCTTAAGAGTGAGTTGGTACATAACTGTTGCCAAATCTGGCTTAGTTATCTTAGTCATGCCAGTTCCAGCAAAAAGTGGTTTAAAAAGAAAGATATTCTTCCCTTTTAAAGATCTTGGGACACAATCTTTTTAGTCTTAGCCAAAGAGAACAGCAGAAGTCAGATTTTGACCCCCACTTCAGCTTTGCACCAATGGCTTATTTTGTTCTCTTATCTCTCCGTATCTAGTATTTATAATAGTAGTTAAGGAGGGAAGTAGTCTAATTTGACTACCTTTGAAGCATAGAACTATAAGGCTGTGGAGAGATCAGGGGAAAACTTTTAGCTCTGGGAACTATATACAGATAAAATGGGGTGCAGGGTTGGTGGAAGCAGAAATCATTAAATTGTCTCCATAACAGTCTAACACAAATTCCTTTGAGTTACCCAACTTGGGGTTCTTTGGGAGTTGGCTGTGATATGTAGGGTATGTTAAATACAAATTCTGAATAAAATAAGACTATTGCATGCGACCTGTATACATTGTGAAACAAGCAGAACTGAAATGATTTCAGAATCTACAACTTAAATCTCTCAAAAATCAAACAGGTAATATGAGCTAATCCGCTCTTCATGAGTTTCCAGATGATAAAAATAATTATGTACACTATTTGAGTGCCTTGACAGCCATGAGTTCAGGTTATTATCATATTTGCTTTCATATGACACCGTTCGTCAGTGCCTATCATGTATATCAACCGTAGACTGACTGCATATTGATAGTTAGATGAATTGCTGCTATTTATGATACATATTGCACCATAGGTGGATATTTTACTTTCTCTGATGTGTGTAAAATAAGTTCCCAGAAACATGGAGCTTGCAATATATATTTTGTTTACTTAAGGAAAATTGAACAGCCATTGTAGATGGGAGAGAAAAGAAAATGAGGTGAAACAGAAAATTATGCTTGGGACTGATTTTATTACTGCATATGGTTTCATGCGTTGATAACTAGGAGAGGTGTTCTAAATTTGTTTGTGTATATGAAAAAAAAGTGCATGAGAAAGTCCAGAAAATAGTAAAAATACAGACTTTCAGCTACTGCTGAATTCAGAAGCACAATTGCCCTTGAACTTGCGGAAGCATCTACACCAATATATTCTGGCAGTGTAACATAGACTATCAACATGGCAGGAGGATGTGCTTATTTTCTGTGAATGCACAGGCTTTACAGATTCACTAGTCGTGATGAACTCCATTCAGCAAGCAGCTGAACCTTCATAGGCTTTTTTAATTGGCAGCTCAAGCATAACAAATGAAACAGAAGTTATATTTAGATCTATGAATAATTCTGGAGTATGAAAGAACATGCCCTACAAGATACACATAAAATGCAATAAGTGTTTGCAAAGCTTCTCTAGACCTAAGTATTGTTTCCCTTGTGAAACAGGACTGTTGTTCATTTATGTTGATGTGTAGCAGTCGAAAAAATTGTTTTATTATTAAGAAACAATGAACAGAGTGATAAATATTTCAGCTACCTAGGGCATAGCTCTTAGGTATTCCCTTTTTTCCTTTAATTTTTTTCCTCATTCATTCTTGGGAGGGCAGGGACAGATGAATCATTGTGGTAGGAAAAAATAGCATTAGTCAAGACACAAGTTTGGGTGAGTTTGCCAAAAAGGTTTTGTTTCTCCACTTTACAGGAAGGAAACAAAAAAGGGGTGTTTTTATATTACATGACACATCATTTAGAATTAGTGTCAGTATCTCTCTAAATGAGCTAATTGAAATGATTAGGTTCCATCCTGACTGATTTTTATTCATTCTTTTTTCCCTTAGACCCTTCATTATGGGCTAAAATCAACAGACCTTACTCAGGCAAATGTTTCATTGAATGCAGTGGACTAAATTATGACTCCAAAAAAATCACAATTTTACCTGAGTAAGGTCTTCAAGATTTGGTACAATTGGGTAATTCACTAACAGCTCCACCTAATGGCATACAAGCCCTCTTCAGCCTAAAAATGCATTTGGCAAAGACAAAGGGTCTACGTATATGGTCACTCACTCTGGTGTAAATCATGAGTCAAGAGTTAGAATTGAGTAGGAGTGATCGTGTGAGAGAATCTGGCCCAATATATCCAAACTGATGTTTTTTGTTTTATATATAGTTTGTGGTTAAAACTTTGAAACCAAAAACTCAGCATGGTGATAACTTTTATTTTTCGTTTCTGGGATACTTTATCTTTGTATGTTGTAGTTCACGTATGTCTTTTAAGGGTAAATAAAGGATTATTTCTGTTATCTAAGTTCAGGACTATTCATAATTTGCTTTTTGTATCACAAGAAACTAATTTATCAATCAGATTTTTAAAATGATAGGAATGCAGGCATTTACATACCAGGTCAAGCTCCTAGTCTGATTTCCTGATACCACTTGATGTGGCAGTTTCACTTGATGCTTCAGGAAACAGCAAGTGGTAAATATGTCCCCACCTCCCATATAGACATACATGATGAAACCAGCCACTTATGAAATATTATAGATGGGGTGCAGGTCTTTCCTGACCCTTGTGGGGATGCTTTAAATCCTGAAGAATGAAATTTTATTTCTGTGCTATAAAGACAATTTCTATAAAGATTCTGCTCCTTGCTATTGATATTCCAGTGCCAACACACTTCTAAATAAGGGTTGCTTAAGGTCTCCTTGATGCCAACTGGCAGAGAGGTCACTGTTCAGTAAGTGCCACACCTATCACTCATGGCAACCTTGCTACCATTGACACGTTGCTGCCATAGTATTTAAAAAGAATATTGTGTGAGATCTTAGATGACAGCCCTCGGGGGTTAGGAAGAGTGTGACACCCAGCCTTGCTATGCCTCTGGTCTCAGCTCCACAGTCAGCCCAAACTCCTTTACTGCGGAAGACTTGGCTGTGCTGTTAACTGGGGAGCGGTGGCATGGGCAGGTAAGGGGGGGCATGACAGGAAAAATGTGGTCATCACTGTTTTAGAGCTAGAATTCCAAGGGACCCATAAGGGGAGAAAACAGTAAGTTTATGGAAATAGAAGAAGCAAAAAGACACTTATTATCCTTTCCTGGGACCACACAAGGACTTTGCTTTCTGAATTCTTGAAAGGTGGATCCTGGCTATTTGTGCTAGTGATTCTAAGAGGCTGTTTTAAGTGACAAATTGCTTTAAACAAAGATTTTAGTTGAAGAGTTAAGTTCAGACTGAAGAAGCCTGATCTACCATTATGTCTGACATGTAACCTGTTCTTGTTATCTTTACCTGCTAACTCTTAATCTTTATAAATGCATTTATATTTGTTTTCATTATAAGTAGATTCCTGTGCTGTGTTATAAGGAGTCTGGTACTGAGTTGTACCAGTCAAGCTTTGTGGGTCTCTTTTGGGACAGCTTACACATTGTTCTACTTAGTAATGCTCTGAGTACACTATAGAGTCCCAGTAAGAAATAAGATGAAGAAATAAGAAAACACAGCCAAGAAAACACAGCTGAACCTCAGCAACCATTTTGTTTTGGATGTCAAGCATTCTTTCTCTGCAGCGGCTGCCCAAAATTCTACATCGACTCTGCATGGCTTGGCCGTCCCTTGGAACCCTACCGAATCTTCATGTATTTTTTTGGGGAAGAAAGGGAAAAGGAGTTTTCAGTTAGGCCAGAGGAAGGGAGCCCCATTATCAGTGGTACAGCAGAGAAAATGCCACTCTCTTCTGTTTTAGAGGTGGGGAAGCTTTTGTCTTCATCCACATGGGCACTTCTGCTTTTCACGTTGCCCTTATTTTTCTGGCTGAACAGTAGTAGGCTGTGCCTTTGTCTCCCAATGTGCATCCAGGGCTTCCTTCCAGTCATGCTTGCGTCTGGCCTTCCTAACATTTAAAGAAAAGTTGGGGTGGGGATAGGAGTGATTGAATAGAAAGACCCTCTCCATCTCTTTATTGGCTAAGTCCTACAGAAATACTCCTCTCTTCTGTGAGGTCATAAAGCTTCTCAGAGGACTTAAGCCCTTGAGTCCCTAAGTTTATAGCTATTTACAAGATTTTATATAGCTTATTGAATTAGGAGAAGAGGTATAAAAATGTGTATCTCCAAATTCTAGCTCTTTTGCAAGTATCCACTGCATTGTGTAGCATGTTTAAAGTAAATTAGAGCCTGCTCTTGCTCTAGTCCTTACTGAATACTTATTTTATCACACTTTTTCTCATTATTTTTAATTTGCTGCAGAACAATTATGGAGCACTGTGCAACATACAGTAATTTAAGTACACTATGTGTACACAATAAGCCTCATTCCCTCTAAAATATGAAATGGAAGGCACATTTTCATCTCTAAAGCTGGTATTAGCTTACATAAATTACTTTCAGCTGAAGTCTGATAAAGAGTAAAAAGCAACATGTGTCTGAAGTGTCAGAATGGAAGACAGAGTTGTGCCAGTATCCTCATTAATGGTAAACTGGATTGCCTGCCTTTGACTAGAATGGAAATGGTTTGTAGTTTCATCCTTATTACCATTTGCTCTAGTTTTTGTTCTTGTTAGAAACTTTTGCCACGAGCATAGATTAATGTTGTGCTGTTTCTCCTCCAATCTTTGTTATGCTAATAAGCATAGAATAAGAACAAAACTATAATCATTAAAACTGAAACTTCATCTTCATCTTCAACAGAAGTTTTAATGATGAGAAAATGATACATAATTATACCAGTTCTGTATATTTAATAAGAGCATTAACATTAAGTTTGAACTACCTGCCTGTAAACTAATTCAGCAGCATGAACAGGATATCTGAGACAAAGGCAGAATGTGATCCAGAAATCCACTTTGTAATTGTCCCCACAGATGCGGTTGGTCACTAGACAGTTTTGTACTGTACCTCTTCAGTGACTTAGTATGCACTAGATATAATGTAGAATCATTCTACAGAATAGTAGAAGTGTAGGATTGGAAGTGACCTCAATAGATCACTTAATCCAGTTCCCGGAACTTTGGCAGAACTAAGTAATAATTAGACCAAACCTAACAGGTTTTTTCCCTAAGTTCTTAACCCTCCCCCTTTCCCTGCCTGCCCCCCCTCCAAAAAAAAAAAAAACCAATGTAGGCAATTTATTCCTGTGCTAAATTACCCTGACAGGAATAATTTCCTATTATCCAACCTAAAATTCCCTTGCTGCAAGTTAAGTCCACTGTTTCTTGTCCTATACTCAGAGGTTAATGAGACTAATTTTTCACCCTCCTCCTTAGTACATTTTGTGTACTTGACAATCGTCATGTCCTCTCCAGTCTTCTCCATGCTAAACAAAGCCATTTTTAAATCTTTCCTCACAGGGCATGTTTTCTAGACTTTTAATACATTTTGTAGCTCTCGTGTAATATTTCCAATTAGTCCACACCTCTCCTGAAATGTGGTGCCCAGAACTTGACACAGTGCTCCAATTGAAACCATTTCAGCATGGAGTGGAGTGGAAAAATTCTCGTCTGTCTTATCATGCTCCCTCTCTCACATGCACATTCACAACAGCCTTTTGGGATACAACTGTATTGCACTGTCCACTCCCAGCTTATCCAAAGAAGTGAGTTTTGCCCCTGAAAGCTCCTGATACTCTATATATATATATATATATATATATATATATATATATATATATAGTTATAATTATAGTTATAATTATAGTTATTCTCTAAGGTGCCACAGGACTACTCATAGTTCATATTTAGTTTGTGATCCACTGTAACTCCTAAGCACTCAAAACCAATGTATGATCCCAAACCAATATATTATGGTTATTAACATCTTGAGTTTGGGGTTGATTTTTATTCATTTGTCTTTTGAACATTTAAATTTCACATTTTTAAACATTTTGTCACAAGAATAAGATAAGAAACTCCCTTGGAGAAATGAAAGCTGAGATTCTCACGGTCCTCTCAGGAAGCTGGGACTTCATGAAGAACAGCAAATATTATGAGGCTTGAAATAAAAGTGGCAAGAATTGGCTATTTTTCAATAAGCACCATAATGCACAGTCCATAAAAAAAGATTATTTATGAGGACTGACAGAAATGAAAGACTGAAAATATACCAGGTATAATGGTTTAATTACAATGAAAATTAACATTAACATTTCAGGCCAAGATTTTCAGACTTTAAGTGATTTTTTTTTAAGGGAAGTCATCAGTGTTGGATATTGCAGCTTGAGAGATCTTAAAAGGACTGACTGTTAAATACTGATCCCCTGAAAAAAAATCAATCCCTACTGTGCTTTTAAGTCACCATTCTCACTGAGAGAGCTCATTTGTTCATAGGACAACTCCATTCCCCCACCCCACTAATTTTTTAAAAAATCGGAAAAATCACACTGACCCATTCCTAAGCCAACTTTGTATTGGCAAAAGCTTCAGGGGGTAGCCAAGTTAGTTGGTACAGGATAAACTTTTTATAAACCAACAAATAGTCTGGTAGCACTTTAAAGACTAACAAAACATGTAGATGGTATCATGAGCTTTCGCGGGCACAGCCCACTTCTTCAAATGACGAGAGTGTTGGATCATAGAACCACCATCTCCTTAGGTAACCCATTCCAGTACTTCACCACCCTCCAAGTGAAATAGTTTTTCCTAATATCCAACCTAGACCTTCTGTAACATGAGATCATTGCTCCTTGTTCTGCCATCAGTCACTATTGTGAACAGCCTCTCTACAGCCTCTTTGCAACCTCCCTTCAGGAAGTTGAAGGATGCTATCAAATCCCTCCTCACTCTTCTCTTCTGTAGACTAAACAAACTAAAATCCCTCAGTCTCTCCTCATAGGTCATGTGCTCCAGCCCCCTAATCATTTTGGTTGCCCTCCACTGGACCCTCTCCAATGCATCCACATCCTTTCTATAGTGGGGGGCCTAGAACTGGACACAATACTCCAGATGTGCCCAGAGCTGTGTACATACAGACCCTGTAGTATTCGGCAGTCACTGAAATTGAATTAGGACCAGACTACAGAATCTATAGTTGTCCAAAGAATCTACAAAAGAAGGATGAAAATAACCCGTATTGTCTCTGGTAGTATAAGTGGCTCTAAGGTACCCTTGCTCCTCCCTCTATATGGAATCAGTAGTGAACTCAATTTCTCCTTTCTGCATAGCAGTTGAAACTGCTTCATGAAAGATTCACTAAAGATGGAGCCTCAGTCCCTCCTCTCTCTGGAGAGAGCAGTGGTGGTCTTAGGAAACGGAAGGCCTAAAGATGTCTCCCAACCAATGCTTTGTTGCCCCAGGATCTGCAGATTGAAGTTGAAGTTACCAGCTGGCTGCAAAGATGGGCATAGAGGTTCTGCGGTGATCTGCAGGACACTACATGAACCTTTGATGTTGAGGGGCATATCTATAGATTACCCTCCCCCGTTCTTTTATAGCCGATGTGGACAGATCCAGCTAATTTAAGCAACTGTAGTTGCTAAGCAACCCAATTACACTCTGCACCAAACAGAACTATCTAACCTTGAGACAGATGTTGAAATGTGTCCTGGTATGCCGTATCAGCAAATCAAGGAAATCTTTTTCCCACTCAGAATGTTTCCACATGTAATAAAAATCATGTACTAAAAATTAAATGGGACTTGGTGTTTCAGTGGATTAATTGAGCAGTGGAGGCTCTTCACTGTAAGTGCAGCAGGAATATCTGCTCTATTGAATTAAACAGTGTCTCCCCTAGAGTGATAACACAGCAGCAGGTAATGTCATAATCCCACAGTCTCTGAACCTAGGTCAACAGGTTTCCCAGTTGACATCTTTTTGCTCCCACTCAGCAGCTCCCTACCCAAGGGACACCCACAGAGACCATGAAATCTGAAACTACATCAAGCAAGTCCTACCTTAATCCCTTGATGATGGAACACTGAGACCTCTGGGTAGTCACAGCTTTTTATTTAAACCCAAGGGCTACGTCTAGACTGGCATGATTTTCCACAAATGCTTTTAACGGAAAAGTTTTTCCGTTAAAAGCATTTGTGGAAAAGAGCGTCTAGATTGGCATGGACGCTTTTGCGCAAAAGCACTTTTTGCAGAAAAGCGTCCATGCCAATCTAGACACGGTTTTGTGCAAGAAAGCCCTGATCGCCATTTTCGCCATTGGGGCTTTTTTGCGCAAAACCGTGTCTACACTGGCCCTCTTGCGCAAAAGCATTTGAGCAAGAGGGCTTTTTCCTGAACAGGAGAGTCGTTGTATTTGCAGAAGAACACTGACAATCTTACATTAGATCATCAGTGTTCTTGTGCATATTCAAAGCGGCCAGTGTAAACAGCTGGCAAGTTTTTCCGCAAATGCAGCCGCTTTTGCGGAAAAACTTGCCAGTCTAGACACAGCCAAGGAGTATGAGAACTGTCTGCACAATGGGGCTCCATCTCTCTGTTGCTTGGCCCCTTTGCCTGTTGCTACAAACTCTGGCTTGCTTGATTCCAGGTATCTTGACCTTGGGTGACTCAATCCAGATTTGTTCTTCTGGCTTCGGCCTGGGTATTTAAGCCATGCTGCTAACTACTAGAATAGGTGCCCATGTCCTGCCCATGACAAGGAACACTTTGACAGATCTCTTTAGTGCACACACTTTCTTTTATGCTTCCACTGGTTTGGGTTCAATTGTATCCTTGTTAATAAAGTCTTGTATATACATGCAGTCATCTCTACCATGTCAAAATCCACTGATAGCCGCTGTAAGGCAGAAATGCTGAATAGAGGAAGAACTGAGTAAATTTTAAGGCCTACCACCTGTAATAGATATAAGAGATGTAATATAGCACTATGTACTCTTGTCAATGCTGTGAAGAATTGTAAATTGTAAGAAAATGTTTGTAAGACCATTAATAATGGAAAAGCTGTTTAAAATGTAGTTTTCCAAAATGGAGTCCAAAACTCCATTTTGTACCTAGAACTTTGCAGATTTGTCTTTTACAGTTGAGTATGGCATAGAATGTGCAGGTAGAATATTTGAGTTCAAAACCTAAGCTACCTGTCAGTTAAATTTGCATAAGTATGAATATGCATGAGCATTTCTATCAGCCAACCAATTCACACCATGCTGGAAAAGCATCCTTGCCATATCCAATCAATTTAAAACATCTAGGTAATGAATATGTATGAGACCACCCTATATAAGTTTGGACCGAATGTCAGTTCGTGCTGGTTCCCGGACATAGCTGGGGCCTGCAGCGTCGTGGGTTTCGTCGGGTTAGTAGAGCATCCTAGCCAGGGCTCTTTTCCAGAAAGAATACCTTAATGGTATTTGTCATATACAGGATCTGTTAGTATCTTAATGGTACTAGGTACCCTTATGGTACCGGACATCTTTATGGTGTTCTAGTTCTCTTTATTGGGTTGTATGACGGAAGGTCATTTTCCCACTTTAGTTAGTGTAGTTTAGTTCTTAGAATAGGATAGATCTCCCATGTGTCATCGACAGGTGCGTCGGTCAACGTAAGGTCGGCCGTCATCGTGTTTGTTCGACGGGTGCATCGGAGAGCGTAGGGTTTTATTTTAGGATTAGGATAGGTTAAGTATAGGGTCTACCATCGCCGGTTCAAGATGCTACCGAAGAGCGTGAAAAGGGCTGACGAGAGAACGATACGTGGAAGACGAATCGCCAGTCGTCGTTCCCAATTCCTGCCTTCGTGGGACTATCCTGTCTCGAATCGCCCGACGAGGGATCGCCTGGTTGTTCCTCGCCCGAGGCTCTAAAACGGCCAAAGGCTTGAGGTCACCAGCTTCTGCGGCTCCACCATCGTCGAAGACTCTGGTAATATTCAAGGATTTGAGGGGACTTCCCCTTCCTATCCTTTAGGTTATTGTATAACGGGGACTGCCCCCGGGTTATTGTTAAACCGAGATATTGTGTGTGTTAAATTTTTTACCTTGTTAAACAATATAGTCCTGTTATAAAATTTATACCTGGACTTATGTTTTCATTCATTGCGGTTTTGCACTTTAAATGGTGAATAGATATGGATAGAGGTCCAACCTGTTTTACCATCCCTAGAGGATTGGGAAGAGCCGAGCACTTCTTTGAGGATTGCCCTCTTACACCTTTGGCATCCTTGATCTGTTGGTACTTATTAAAAGTATTCACATAACACCACCCCCCATATTCTTAAATTCCCCTGACTTATATTTGCTTCAGTGACTGGGCAAAAAGACGAGCACTGCACTATAAGAATAAATTATCTGTTTTCTGAATAGAAAAGGATAAATGGTGGTATCCCTCAGGGAGCTGTATTGTTCAAATATTCATCAATCATTTAGACAAAGGGGTAAAGGGTAGGGTGGCAAAATGTGTATGATACAAAATCACTCAAGATACTGTGAATCACTAAAGAACACTGAAGAATTACAAAGGGATTTTACTGGGCATCAAAATGGCAAAAATCAGTGATAAGTAATATACATGGGAAAACATCATTCCAATTATACATGCAAAATGCTGGGGTCAAAATTAGATGTTACCACTCAAGAAATCTCAGAGTTTTGGACAGTTTTCTGAAAACATCTATTCAATGTCCAGTTGCAGTTACAAAAGCGAACAGTGTTAAAAACCATTAGGAAAAAGGATAGATAAGACAGCACATATCATGCCACCATATAAATGCACGATACTCCTACAACTGGACTACTGCATGCATTCTGGTCGCCCCATCTCAAACAACATCTATGAAAATTTGATAAGGTTCAAAAAAGGCAACAACAATTTCTGGAGATGGGATAGTTTCCATATGAGGTGAAATTAAAAAAACAAAACAAAACAAAAACCCATGGGCCTGTTCAGCTTGGAAAAGAGATGACGAAGGAGGGATATAATAGAAGTCTATAAAATCATGACTGGTGTGGGGAAGGTGAATAAGGAAGTGTCATTTACTCCTTCACAGAACATATGAACCAGAGATCACCCAATGAAATTAACAGTCAACGGGTTTAAAACGAAGAAAATAACATGCTCCTTCACACAAAGCACAGTTAAACTTGTGGAACTTATTGTCAGGGGAAGTTGTGAAGACCAAAACTATAACTGGATTCAAACCAGAGTGAGAGAAGTTCGTGGAGAATACTAGTTTGGCTGTTAGCCAAGATGATCACGGAGGTAAGTCCATGCCCTTCATGTCCTAAGTCTATAACTGGTGGAAACTGGGATTAGACAATAGTGGATGGACCACTTGATTAAATTCCCTGTTCTGTTTGCTGTCTCTAAAGCATATGGTGCTGGCCACTGTTGGAAGGGAGACTAGATGGACCATTGGTCTGCTCTAGTATGGATGGATCATTGGATGGACCATTGGTCTGCTCTAGTATGGTGGCTGTTTGTTGGTTTACTCTTCCCTTAGTTGTCTCTTGTATGATGCTGTGCTGCTCCTTTACTTTTGTGATATGCATCCACCTCACCTCTTCTGTGGACTGATAAATATCACGTTTTAGGTGTGCTAACCAGTGAGGCCTGAACCGCAAGGCATGCTCTGAGGATGCCTATAGGATTGAACCCTGATGGCAAGAGAGACTGGGAACAGGGAATGACTAGTTTGAGATTCCTGGTTTGGAACAGTGAGGCTGCAGCTTGTGCTATAGTTCCAAGCAGCTGATGAGCTCTGGGGCATCGTTAGATCTTAGGTGCCTTTGCAATGTTGGACCCACAGGGAATTAGTACATCTGAGCATATCAGTAGTGCCTAGATGATGGATTTAGGACTAATGATGATGGATCAGGAAGGCAGTTAGGGGAAGATAATTATTCTGATCATCTTGGAAGGTTATTCCACAATTACATTATTGGGAACTTTGCCCTGAAATCTGGATTAAATTTTCTTACTTTCTTCCTGTTTCTGCTCTTTGATATGTATCAGCTCACAGTCAAATTTTGTTTGCATTTGGCTCATAATAAAGCTTGACAGTTGAAAGAATTGGTAATCTCATGTTATATAAACAGTGTAAAGCTATGAATTGTACAAGGAAGCACCTAATATTTAGAACACACAACACAGGCCTAACTTTTTAGTTCATTTTGGCTGAAATTCTCTAACCCAAGTTTGGATTTCAGAAAGCCCTGCACACTCAAAAAAGCATGAGGTTTCACACCACAGAAAGGATGCGGGGGAAGAGGGAAAGTGTGCACACAGGATCTGCTTGTTCTATATGCTGCTGAGCACAGTTTTAGTGGCTTCCTGTCCCCCGCCAGGAGTGGGGGTAGGCCACAGGAAAGATGAGTGAATTTATAACTATGCAATCTACCAGTCATTTCCACCTATCTCAAGCGAAGGGTACATCAAATAAGGGCTGTTGCAGTGCTGAGGTCACGTACAGGTTGAATCTCCCTAGGTCGGCACATTTTGAGACCTGGCCAGTTCCAGACCAGAAAATTTGCCACCAGAGGTCAGTATTGTCTAGCAGCATTACCAACACTTCCACTGCTTCTATCTATCTATCTATCTATCTATCTATCTATCTATCTATCTATCTATCTATCTATCTATCTATCTATCTATCTATCTATCTATCTATCTATCTATCTATCTATCTATCTATCTATCTATCTATCTATCTGTCCTTTGGGCTCCTAATGGAGCAAAGAGCCTCCACAGTCATTCTCCATCTCTTGTGATCCTTAGCAATAGTCTTGATTGATCCCACATTAAGCCAGCTGCTTTTACTTCGTCCAGGAAGCTTCGTCACCATGTTTGTTTGGAACGTCCCCTTTTTCTCTTCCCCTTTGGATTCCATTCTAATGCTTGTCTCGTGGTACATTCCTCACAGTCCTTACTCAGGATGTTGGCTGCCCATCGCCATTTTCTCTTTTTAATCTGGACCTCCATTGGTTTCTGATTTGTTTTGGTCCACAAGGTTTTGTTTAGCATTCTATGGTATCACTTTATCTGGAGAATGTGTTTAAGGCATTCATTGACAAACGTCTGAATTCTTAGTGTTATTCCACTTCCACTGCTCATTAGCACTTCCACTGCTTACTGGGCTTTTACAAGATATTTTGGGGTAAATTAGAGCTAAATAACAGCTCAGAACACAGAGAGTCAGGATTGGTGGCTATAAACAAAGTATATGGGACCATGGGAAACTTGCCACACCCATGATAAGTGGGCATCTTGCTAACTACAATTATGCCAGACCACAGATAGTGCTGGACTACAGAGGTTCAACCTGTGATAACTGCAAAGCAGTTTTTGGTGCTACTCTTTGGCCTGAGAGAGAAAATACTTCTTCTCAAGTTTATTTATATATGGTACCTCTAGACGGCAGCGCTATTTCGGGATACATCCAGTATCCCAAAATATCATTTTCCACATCTTAACAGCACACCCAATATTTCAAAATTCAATCAAAATAACAGGCTTGCTATTCCGAAGTCCAAGTAAACCTTGTTCCAAGAGGATTAAAGGAACTTGTCTGACTAGCACTCTATTTTGAAATTTGTCAGTGTGTAAACAGCACCAAATTTCAGAATAGACTGACTCGAAATAAGCTATGCAATTTGCATAGCTCAAATTGCTTAACTTATTTGGAGCTAGCATCGCTGTGTAGATGCACCCACAGTGTGCAGCAGGAATCAATTTTTTCTTCAATTTTAACTTACTCCAATTTGAATTTGACACATGAAACTGAAGCTTATTAATAAGCATTGTAGATTTGGGAAATGGAAATGAAATGTGGAGCTTTAAATCTTTAATCCTTTTCTAATTTTTGTATGCAACTTGGAAAATAAAATATTCAATTAATAAAAAAATACATGGCAAACACAATATTTTTTCTGTTTGTATTTTTAAAATGGAAAACTAATTAAAATCACCTGGACTATTTTGAATATTTGCTGGAATATCAGCTACTAATTGAAAATAAAATGACCAATTTGTTATAAAACAGAAAATGTTTTATTTAAGCTTCAGAAGTCCCTTCACACAGATTCATTAACTGCAGAAAATCTTTTAGAGAAGTTGAAGTATCTTTGGCTCTGATCCTCCAGATATTCAAAGGGCCTTTAATCATTACACAATGTTTTCCCACTTGACACAGGATATTGCCTTGGTCGCATTGAATTAATCCATCAGCAAATGCAGTCCGTGCAATTTAATTTGAAGAAAATGGGGGACTGAAGGAGGAGGGAGAAGAATGCTGATGTTAAACAGCTTAACTTTGGGACAGTGCAATTTTATTTTAGAAAATATTTTTGGGAATCTGAATTGGCAGGGTCTTAGTTGATAGATTCAAAAAGCCAAGACTTAATGGAAAGCCAAGACTTCATAAACTTCTATGGTGAGCATCTGAGGATATTTACTGTAAATCAATCTGTTAAACTGACCCAATAAGTTAGAACTATTAACAAGCAGAACTATTTTAAAAACATTCATCATCAAAGCAGATGTCTTGAATATGTAGAATAATTCAGAACTGTCAGCATTCCTTGTCTTTAGAAAAAAGTTCTAATGAAAATTATTAACATGGACCAGCAAATATTTCATTGTTACAGCAGTAAATTGAGAAATAAGTTCATATATCTGTTATGAAACATGTTAGGTCCAGATCAGTCCATCAGTCAGGAAGTTTTAGTTTTTTACTTGAAAATGGGTGACTCATGAGAGATTCAAATTCTTGGCATGCTTAACTTCCAACTATGGTAATTGTGTTTGTCATGTTCAAAACTCACATGCTAGTTATATTTGATTCAGAACCTAGTTATCTGTCTTAGATTAACAAAATTTAAGTTTAATCTGAGTTTCTCCATCATATTATCTATGGACTTCCCTCCCAAAAACCCACACACATAAGAAAAAAACACCTCTACAGCAGTTAACCAGGAAACATCAGGTTGAGCACCTATTATTCAGAGTGAGTTTCCAAGACCTATCTTCAAGCATTAGAACTTGAAGTAAACTGTTGGGATATGTAAAAATAATAGGGGTCTGGGATGACTATACATCAACAGAAAAGGAGTCTAGCCAAAATAGTAATTGCCTTTTAAACATTTTTCCCCTTTGTTTTTGCAGTCTGGAAAAATAGATTGAGTCTGGCCAAAGTAGGTATTATACTTTCTAGTGTTTAAATATGCTCTTTCCCTTTGTTCTTGCAGCTTAGAAAGATAGATAAGCATGCAGCTGCTCTTCTTTGTTGTGTCTTTTACTTACCCTCTCTGTCTCTGTATAAAAAATATTTTCAGGGTTACTTTTCTTGTAATCTCTATAACCTGCTGATTCGGAAAGTTTGTAGGATAGAAAAGTGTTGATTTAATTAGAAATTCTGTAAATAATAATCAGGGGCAGATATAACAATATTCCTCACCTTCCTATTAATATTCATTGTATGGGAGTTAAACATTAATAATAAGGTTTTAGGTAAAGTAGTGATAGATATATGAGCTAATATACTAAAATTGATAAAAGATGTAACGGGTGCCAAATTGTTGCCACTTGAAACATCGTGTTGGGGGTCCGAGGTTAACTTGCGTGGGCAATAAAGCAGTTCTGTTTACCCCATCCACTCCTGGGTCACTTTCTCTAACATAAACATTTGTATGCCCTAATTCTTTCCATTTAAAATGCAATCTGTAATCCATGCATGTGTATTTGAAAATGTGCTATTACATTTAACTGCAATAATTTAACTATTCTGACTCCTGTAATAGAAGATTTTGCTCACCTATATAGTATTTATCTAGTCCTCTGTATTTTTTAATATTTATACATATAATACACACTGTATACACATGTCTTCACAACATCTTTGTGCAGTGGGAAGCTCATAATCACGACTATGATTTTACTGATGGGGAGCAGACATGCATAGGAATCTTAAGTGAATCATTGTAGGATCATCAACTTGCTATGGACTTTACAATGACTCTATTGTAGATCAATGGTTTAATTTGCTCCTGGTTTCATGCAGAGCCTACTAGATCATGCTGCTTTTCTAAATATTTCCAAACAAACTTGGCAATGTAACATTGTTCTGTGAATATTATTGGAAATACAGCCTTTTTATTTAGATGGATTTATCATTTGCAAAATCCCTGTTGCATCCAAACAGGACGTATCTAACACCATTTAACCCACATCTATAACTTTTTACCGCTACCAGCTGCGAAAAAGTTTCCTGGACATAGCTGACCCCAATGGGACTAGCTGAGATGTTACAAGATATAATAGAGTGGGAGTTGGGCTTCAATTAAACTGATTTATATCCACTGAGGTTTTAGTCTCATATAATATATGCCTCTTAATTTACCTCAAGGGCAACACACAATTATTGCTGCTGTTTAAATTTACCTCTAAAATTTAGGGCCACGTTTTGATAATTTGCACCAGCTGAGGATCTGGTCCACTAATTTTTCAGTGGAAAAGAAGAATAAACTCCAGGGATACAAAGGACAAAGCAGATGTCAAACAAAAAATGTTATTTTATGAGCGATATAAATGACAAATATACAAGATAATCTATTCTCAAACTACCATGGCTGCTGTTAATAGTATGAGATATGTATGCTTAATCTTAATCATTAATTGTTCTATCACAATACCTGTATTTAATATGATATTCTAATATTAATTTGAAAAGCTGTGGATTATTTATCTAACCTGTTTGATTATTCATGCGGTCTAGAGATGCCTGTTACATTATTTCAGCTGTAAAATAATGTTCTGTTCATTAATTTAGCGAATGTTAAGGTTTCCTAGCAACACACTCTGGGTAAACTGTACTTTTGCATCCCTAGGGTCCTTAAAATAATCTGCAAATCTGTATCTATACTAAGGTTTAATTTTTTTAAACAGAAGCCCTAAGACAAAACAAAAACCCCACCCTGCTATATCTACAAGTATTAGAATATTTTCATCTATATTATAATGCATTTTACATTAAAATATCCACATGATATTATGGAAATGACTTCAAATTTGGATATCAGGTCTTTACTGTTATTTCTTAGTTATTTTTCTTTATATTGTGTCAATGGGATACATGGCACTTTAAAAAGCAAGAAATTAACTTGATCTACCCATTTACCCTTAAAACAGCTAGCATCTTAAGTGAGCAATGCTGCCCCTTGTGTATTAGTAGAAACGATATACAGTAGCCTCATTGTGTGGTAGAATTAATGTCTAATATAATTCTCCCAAGGTTGTTATGTGAGTTTGTGGCCAGACAGCCCGCCTCCATCACATCCATCTTATTTGCCTTCCTGAAGCATACAGGACAGAGAAGGAGCAATAAAATCAGCATAGTCTATGCTGGCTCATCTGATCCTGAGAAGCTGAAACATAGATATGAGGAGAGATCAGGATATGCGAGAACTACCACCGGCTGGCACCTATGTTGATTCGAACACACACACAGTCCCTGGAAGAGGAATTTCCCACTGAGAAAAGAATCCCCAGTAATTCCAATTTAGTTATCTCTCTTACAAGTGTAAATTAAGTTCACAACTCCCTTGTAAGAACTGGTCTCACAAAAGACAGACCAGCCCCATTTGGCATGACAGATAAGAAAGAGAAATACGTGACCCCATGAGTATAAAAGATGGGCCCAGCACACACTCACTTTGAGTGTCATTCTACCCTCTACCTGCTGGTCGGGTTAGGTGTTTGACCTCCCGAGGTTCTATGGAGACGGCCACCTCGTATTTTCGTCTTTCCTAGGAATTGAGGGACCGGCCCTGGCCTGACATGCTGGAGTCAAGAGGCACAGAAGGGGGTAAAAATTGTACCTGGATGTGGTCCTCTGTCTTAAGTGTACACATAGAAAGAGTAAGCTGTTACTTGGTACCATTATTTCTTTTTTTCTATCTTTATCTTCTTTGTAACCATTTTTAAGATCTATATTTTGCTAGCAGTATCTATATTTTGCTAGTAGTTAAGAAATAGAACAATAGCCATTGCAACCATATGATTTATACGCTTCTTTAATAAACCTGTAACTGTTTAAGTTTTAACCTGACTCCTTCAGTTGCTGTAACAGAACCAAGCACAATTTAAAAGAACTTCAGCCGGTCTTAAGGGACAGATATAGGGAGCCCTGACCGTCGGCTGACAGAGTTTCAAGTATTTTCAATTTTAATGCTGTGAGATTAGGGAAATCACACAGGCTCAATTCTTCCTCCTTTATTTTCTCACTTGGTAGCACCTTACTTTGAAAGTATTCCCATTTGTTTGATTAAACCTTCCCTATATGCACTGGCACAGTGTCCTGACATTTTGGGGGAGAGGAACAGCGGGAAGGGAAGGAGCAGGTGGCTATTGGTGATCCAATTTGGGAAATGCTGATGGAATATACTCTTTTCCCCCTAATAGCCTCTTAAATTTCTTTGAGGGGAGGGGGATTGTAGGCCATTATATAAGACCCCTCACTTATATCTTACACACTTCAGAGAATGTAACAAACCATGTTACATACAGATGCTACAGGAATTTGTAGAAAACAGACTCTACAGCTTCATCACCAAAAATACAGGACACTGTCAATTGTATGGAAAGAAATTTTGTTTAGCTGTTGCCTGTTGGAAAGTAAAAGGCCGTATAGTCTTTGAGTGAGCTTCCATTGTGGTTACAATTGTGCTCCCTAGGTTTGTGTATTACAAGCCTAGGCTACATGCAATTGTGTGATTAAAGTTTGACACATGACATGTAAGCCATAACCTTGTTTAAGCTTCCCTTTCCATAGGGAATTAAGTGTATTTCAAGTTATCTGACTCAGGCATTCACTCCTAAATTGAGATCATTCTTCTGTTAAATCTCTCCTCATTATAGGGAAGTGGCCTACATTTTAATCAGGTGACATAACTGAATCTCACCATTAGTTTATAGTGAAATAATTTATTTGGAATATGGAACTTCAGTAAAATTGCTGATCATCAGAAGTCTTATCTGTTCCATTAATGGAATGAAACCAATGTCTCACGCAGAGACGAAGGCAGGAATAGAGGCAGTAATGGCAGATGGTTTCATACCACAGACAGGCCAGAGAGATATGTTCCCAACGAAGGCACATAAGAAAGAGCTACAGGCACATACACATATAACTAGGGATTAACCTCCCTAGCACATATCTTCTACCCAGGCAGTTTTGTTTGAAATGGACATAAATGTCACTTAGAAAATCACATTTTGTTTCTCCAGATGTTATGAGGAGAAATAGGCAATTGAGGAATCTGAGACATAGTAGGGATTGTCGAAGCCAAAGCCTGGAAAGGGAAAAATACAGGCAGGGAAAAAGAAGCTTTAAATTTTGTTTACCATGAAGAAAACTTAAAAATGTTTCCATATTGTAAACTGGTGAGATGACTCAACAGAAGCTAAATGGCAGTGATCAGCAAGGATTTTTCAGCAGGGACAACCCGTTTCAGAATAAATCAATACATGGACCATAAGCAAAAAAAATTACAACATGATTTCCTGTCCCAAGGTTCACTTACACAAGGGTTACCTTCTTCCAGGCAGTCTCTCCATTCTGTCTCTCCAGAAGCCATTCCTACAGCTCTTGCGTTTGAGCCCCAGGGGGATGGTGGGAGAAGTGAAACTGAGGTTCTTCTCTTGTGCACTTTGGATAAGGTAGTGCCTGTGTGTTGCTTTGTCAGAGGTACACAAATACCACAACAGATTTCATTCTAACTAGAGGAACATAAGAATTTCCATATTGGATCAGATTCATGATCCATGTAGTCCTGTATTCTTGTTATGTGTGGGGCTGGAACTCCAGCCTGCTAAGGTTGCCTAACACTTTTTTAAAAAAATAAACACCTTAGAAATCAAGGAATAGTCCTGCAGCACATTAGAGACTAACAAAAAATGTTGATGGTATCATGAGCTTTTATGGGCTTCTTCAGATGAATGGAGTATAAAGGGTTCAGGTTCCAAATAAAGAGCAGAGGAAGTGAGAGGTGGGGAGGGAAAGGAAAGGAGAAAAACATGAGAAAAGAATGTCTCCAGGGCCAAGTGATTTGCAGCAAAGACTTCTGAACCAAGTATTTACATAGACAGAGGAAAAGCTAATCCCATATCTATAATGGAAGGAATCATAGGTTGCTTAGAAGGAAAACAGAATCAAAAGATAGACACTCTATGCAGTGGCACCAATTAAACTATATCTCTGGGTGTGGGGGAATTCCCGTCCCTGTGTACCAAACTGCAATACCACTCACTGAAATTTAGCATCATCACTGGTTGGCCTTTCTGGAGGGGCAGATGTGAATTTTCAGCATCATTGCAACCACGCAGTTGGGGTATTGACTTAGTACGGTGCACTACTGAAAAGTGTATGGGCCATGTCCTCCCAGGTTTTGTGTTTATGAAACTTTGAACTAAGTATCCATCAGCCTTGGTACGTGCTAGTTTGATTGAAGATATATAATTTACTTTTTATGGTCACTATATTTGTAAGTTTCAATATTTATAAGATTCCTTTAATTCCGTAATTTAAAGCGTGGTTTTGCACTGAAAAGCTACAGTGTAAAAATGTCACCATATTTAACAGCTATGTTCCCTGTGTGATTTGGAATCATGGCTGCTTATTTTTAGCCTCAATGTAAAATTGGCTGATCTGGGTATTTTCCCTCCTGATTTTCCCTTCAGCAGGACAAAGCAACACAACCAGAAGTATGAGATGAATTTTCTTATCTATTCCCACTCACAATGGCTTGATAAGGGCCAAATTTTCTACAATGCTAAGTATCCAACCTTTTGTTATCAGTGGGAGTTCCTGGGCATCAATATGAACACTTATCTACATGTCTAAATGGAGACTAGGTGCTGAGGTCTTTTGAAAATTTGGTCTTTATCAATCAGTTACATCAGTGCAACACCACTGTTGGCAGTGCTTTTGTGGTATCAAGTGAGAACATAGCATGAAGACAATAGGATTGCAATGGCATAAATGAAGAATAATTTTGCCTGCAGAATATATATTAATGGAGTGGGAGGAGGAGAACCCTCAACTTCTTCCAGAGCTCATGCGGAGTTTGCATAGCCAGCAGTTAGAAAAAAAAATTATGTCTGAAGTGAACAAGTGACATAAAGATTAGATAGATATGGATCCCATGTTGAGAATTTCATGTAATCATTTTTCAGAATGGAAATATATTCTAGTTATATAGTATTTGCCAATAGGCAGCAAATTCAGATTATTTATCACTTGCTATATTGCATGCATCTTATGTTTTTTTGAACGCTAAAGTTTCTTGGGGGTTTCTTCAAGTTTTTAGTTTATTGGGCACATTGCAATAGTGCCTTAGAGCACCAATAACCCCAGTGGAGCAAATTCTCACATGGACTAAAACTGAGGATTTGCTCATTGGCTTCCTGGAGCTATTTGTAAATTAGGGTACTATTCAACATAAGTTAAATGATCATAGTTAATAGCTATTACTGTAAGAAAGGAGATCTGTTCTTTCAATTAAGAACATAACGTGAATGCTTTATACACTCTCCTGTTTTTAAATAGAGAATCTTTGGTTTCCTTCTATTAGTGCTTTTCTTGAGATCCTTTTAAACTTTAAACCATTTTCATTCCATGAATTAGTTTTAAAAGCTTCTCAGGTTCAAAGGGGGCCAAACATTTACATCTCTTTAGCATGTGACTTCACCTAGTTCAGACTAATTGTGTTTTTGTCTTAGGTAACTGCTGTGTCTATACTCCCTAATAAATAATTGAAATGGATTTCTAATAATAACCATTTTCTACATTAATTAAGCTGGTTTTTTTTTCATTTTACTGACTGCTGAGTGTTTCTGTTTACTAGTTTGCACATTTCATGTTTCTCTCTTCTTAATGAATATGGAAGTGGGGCATTAAGCACAAGTGAATAGATAGACCTTTGTGAAGCCCTATTGAAGTCAATGAGGGAGCATAGTTCACAGAATTAGTGATTATGTAAATTTGGTGGCCCTAGCACTGCATGCAAATGGTGCCGAGAAGCAGTGCTCCTTATTCTAGCCCAGTTATTTGGAAACTTTATTGACCTGCATATCATTGTCGAAAGGATGAAAAATTAACTTCACTTACTATCAGTGGGGCACATGCCACAGTTTGGGAATCCCTGAAAGGGAGCCTGCATACAGGCCCAGCCACAGTAATGAAACGGAGGCACAGATTTCCCTTCCCCCAACTTGCCTCCTCGAGATTTTACCTCCACAAAGCCAAAAGAATCAGACTTTTTGCAGATGCAGAGAATTTCATCCTGAACAAGTAAGGAAAACAATTCCAGGAGTGAAGCAAAACATGCAAATTGTCATGAAGTGAAGCTGTCAAAGTAGAATGAAAATCCTTCTCCTTTTTCAGCTATAAGTTCTAATGATGTTTCCCACTGGAATAATAAAACTTGACATTCAAGAGTGTTGCCTGTTGATGTAAAATCTCTATCAAATCAGAATACAATAGGGTCTGGTATAAGTGGTTCTACAGTGAGTGTCAAGGATGTCAGGGTAAACTAAACTGTACAAATCAACGTGTCCTGCCTGACAGGTTTTACAAGTATGTTAAGGGGCCTCCTTCAGAATCAAAGATCCACCCATCAGTTACCACGATAATGAGAATGGTGTGACTTCTGAGAGATACAACTGTATTTAGGCTATTCAAAACAGCAGAAGTATAGAGAGAGCATATTTTAAACACAATTTCACTCTGAAAGCTGAAATTGTAATTGCTTCTCAATTTTCATATCCTATTTGTTCAGCTTACAAGTAAAAATAATTTTCAAATGTTGATCTCTGAAAACTCATTTTGGGAGTCAACATGGATTCTTCGGGACTTCTGCATCATCACCAACAATACAGAATCTACATGTCATATTCTACCTTTATTCAAATTGTGTGCTCCGCTACAGTTGTGAAACCTCATTGTTACATCAGTGCAATTCCATCAATGATAAATTTGATCACGTAATAGGAGTTTATGAAAAATGTGGTCTTTGATTGTATGAGTCAAAAAGAAAAAATAATCCAGCTATGAAGTGCTTACCAGAATAAGAAACAGAATCTAAAGTATAGCCACAGTGATGTTTGCTACATCCATGCCTCCAGAATCACTCCTCCTTTTGAGGTACTCTTCTCAGCTGGATAGGAAAACTGAATTTCTTCCCTCATGCTCCTGCTTTACCTTTGCTGACCAGGAGTTAGTTTGTGGTAGTGGTGCATATGGACTCCTTTGGTCCACAACTTAAAAAGGAGTGGGAGGCTAGAAGAAAGAAACCAGAAAGTGGAAGAAGCAATTAGGAAAGATGAGGTTGTAAAAGCCCTGGAGAAGCCACATCTAGATTCCCAATTTGAGCTAACTGAGCATAATGTAAAGTGTCAAACCTTGTTGCACATTAAAATCAAGAAAAAGAAACTAGAAAAAAGGCAAATGTATAGTTACTGTAGCCTTGTTGCAGTAAGGAAATTATAAAGTATATATGTACAGTAATTACTCGTTTAACACATGCCCGCTTAACATGTTTTCGCGATAGCACGATTTTTGGGGGGAATGTTTTTTGAACCCATGACCGTCCCTGAAATAACACGGTTTCCCCAGCTGGCCAGTCGCCAATGGCTGTGCAGGGCTTCCCCTGCCTCCCTTCAAAGCGGTGGAGGGTTTGTTGCTCACCACACTGTTCCCCAGAGACCTCTCTCGCCGGACGCCTTGCTCCCTCTCCTCCGACCCAGCTTGTAGGCCAGCGGCTGAGTTTCCCCATTCTCCACCACTTGAAATGCAACCCCCACCTTTTCCATTATTTTCAATGGAAAAATTGGCCCCGCATAACACGTTTTCACTTAACATGATCATTTTCTGAAACGTATCTACCATGTTAAATGAGGAATTACTGTATCTATTTTCTGTGATACGGCATATGGTTTTATGCATCTTGTTCATGACAAAGAAATTATGAATTTTGGTCCTTTTAACACTCATGATGAAGGCCTTCCCTATGAATTTAGGACTAAACACTGCTCTTACGTCTACTTATCTATATCCAGAGTAGCTACAGTGGAGAATTGAAAAAACTTTTAAAGAGAACAGAAAAAAAGATAATTAAGTTGATGCTCCTTGTACAAGGGAGAGAAAAAGTGAAAACTATTAACTTTTTGAGGTTCAGTTGCTAGGACCCTAAATTACCAACTAAATGCATGTTTTTAATGCTTGAAACTATGCAACCCTTTGGATCGTGACCTCTTAGTGCATGCTTTATGCTTAGGTGCCTGCATTTATTTTTTCCACTGAGTAACTAATAGAAAAGTATTTAAATCACAGTGAATCCTCACTGTGCTTAATGAATTGCTTTAAGTTACTGAACTGTTAAGTCAACTTACAAATTTTTTACAAGAGGTGAAATTATAATGTGATAAAACTTAATGACTATGTAAAGCATAAAGATGCAGCACAGTCTAAATCATGAAACAAAATACAGGACTATGTAGCACTTTAAAGACTAACAAGATGGTTTATTAGGTGATGAGCTTTCATGGGCCAGACCCACTTCCTCAGATCAAATAGTGGAAGAAAATTGGCACAACCATATATACCAAAGGATACAATTAAAAAATGAACACATATGAAAAAGACAAATCAAATTTTAGAACAGAAGGGGGATGAGGGGGGGAAGTAAATGTCTGTGAGCTAATGATATTAGAGGTGATAATTGGGGAGGCTATCTTTGTAATGGGTAAGATAATTAATGTCTTTGTTTAGACCGTCTAAATTATCTTACCCATTACAAAGATAGCCTCCCCAATTGTAATTTTACTCAATAAGTTTGATTTAAAAAATGAAGATCTTGCAAAACAAACAAAAAACTGTAATCAGAAAACACTCCTAATGGAGTGCCACAACCACTACTACTTGTCCCTATCCTTTACTGTGCATGTGTTGGACACTTACATTCACAAAAAAATCTGGAATGTAAGCACTTCTTAAATGGCTTGGTATGCAGATAATGGGTAAAGTTTTCAAATGTGTGAAAGTGATTTAGGAGGTTTAGTTCCATTTTCAAAAGAGTCTGAGGCACTTAAGTCTAAATCCCATTGACTTGACTTTGAGAGAGGAACCTTGAGTTTCACTAAGTGTAGATGAGGCCTGCTTTGACATGAGAAATTAACACATGGAGGGAGGCCTCATTTTTTGAAGATAGAATTAGGATCACAAATGAATGAAAAAATGTTTAGAACAGCAGGCTAAGAGAAGAGGATATCTGAGCCAATTAAGATAAGAGGGAGAACACTTATTTACTCTGAACTAGATAACAAGGCACACAATAAGTAGAGACAACATAAAGAGGAAGTTGAAGCATAGACAAGACTGTGGAGAGTGCTTGCTGTACAGGGATTGGTTCCTGTGAAGAAAACAAGTCAATTCAGCAATTCACCGGAGCACTGAAATTCAATTCTCTGGTACTACAAACAAAAAATTGTAAAACTGCACCAACACTAGTGAGCAAATTCTACTCTCAATAACACAGGACTAAAACCTGGAACAACTTTTCTGAACCCAGTGAAATTCTGTGTGTATGCTGGTTAGACCAGCTTTTGTATACCATGTATACACACAATGTCACAGAACAGAGTGTATAATAACAAGCTTGATTCAGCCACCATGAACCTATTGGAGTCTCTGAGATCTAAGGGTGCCAAATGCTTCCCAAAAATTTTCCAGTGGAATGTTTTTTCCATTGGAAAATGTCTATTTGATGAGCATAGAAACACTTGAACCCCCTTCGAATAAAATATTTCAGTAAGTCAAATAATGTTTTGTGAAATGTGTTCAGTGGCATAACTCACTAAGATTAAATAGCTTCAGAAGGGTAGCCGAGTTAGTCAGCAAGAGGAAAAACTTAAAAAACAACAAATAGTCTTTAAGGTGCTGTTAGACTAACAAAACATATAGATGGTATCATGAGCTTTCATGGGCATAGCCCACTTCTTCAGATGAGAGGAGTATTAGAAGTAGGATACTTTATTCTATATTGAGAAGAGGTAACTTATCTTCAAATATTGGAAAATAAAACTAGAATTGACAGATCTTGTGAATTTATCTTATTAGGATCATTCATTACTGCTAACTTTGTGCAATAGAGCAGGTAGTTTGGTTAATTAACCTGATCAGCTACACCTGGGGAAGAACCAGGGATTGAAAGGCTGATTGATGGCACCTAGTTGAGAAGGAAGTGGTTAAGCACAGACAGTAAGAAAGCAGTGTAAGAGACTTGGAGGTAAGAAGTGGCCATGGGGAACTGAAGTACATCTGAAGGAACAGACATAACTTCACAAACCTGGAATAGAGCGTGTGCTGGGGATTCCCTGTCAGTTCTAAAAAGGGGGCATTGTAGCTTGATGTAAAGACTGTTGAGCTTAGGGCTGACAACTGAGCTTCAAGACCCAGCTGAGGAAAAGCCTGAGAGTTGGCAAAAAGATCTTTTGTTGTGTTAGAGTTTATTCTATCAGAAGATGTGGAAACAAAAATGTGACTTAGCTAGAGGTTGTTGTAAAGCAGGCTTTTTCTGTCCCTGGCTTTCGCGTATAGCCCATCCTGCCACACAAGGCCCCTCACAGAAAACCCAGGCAGTGAGATACTCAGAGGAGCATGGGAAGCACAATGCAGTTTTCTGTGAACGGAATTTGACCTTACAGGCATCCTGAGACTCACAGGCACCAGAAAACAGGGAGGTGATCATGACTAGATAGCGCCTAGCTGCAGTTACAGATAAGCCTTGTTTGACCATAGCTTGACCGGTCTTAGAGGCAAGAGAAAAAGAAAACATAAGGTAATAAACCACAACTATCTCTCACTAACCATGCCCTATCTAGTCCTGTCCACGAGGGGATCACGCATACATCACGAAAACTCCTATAAGGCAGTATTGTCATACTACCTCATCACTAGCCTATCAGGCCCTGCCAAATGCAGACCCTAGCATGGCATTAGACACTGAATTTTTGTATAAAAGACCCGGAACCCCTTTGTTCGACGGAGGTTCCATGTATTGAGGGCATGTCTTTTTTTTTGCCTGGCTAAAGGATTAATCGCCCTGAGGCTGCCTCCCCACCCTTCGAGTCAAAGATAGGGGTGCTCAAGTCCTGAGCATGCTTCGAGTTCTAGTGTGTCTTTGTGGTGTTATCGTTGCTGGATTTGTAAGTATTGCTTAAATGTATTGGTTATTGGTATAATTAATAGTTAAATTGTGTTAATTTCACTGTGTAATTCTGTAAAGTGTATCTAAGTTCTGTTAACCATGTTGTGTAAATTGTATAATTTTGTGTTGTATAGTAGTATTGTATTTAGGCTAAGTATAAGTGTTAGAAATAGAAGCCCAGGAGTTAAGTTGTAAAAGTAGATTTATAACTAACTCCACCACCTGCCCTAAAATAACCATAGAGGGGCTGGCTTTGGATGGAGTTTTTATTATCATTATATTGGCTTTGTTTTTGTATTTTTCGTTTGTATGCTGCGCTGCCTTAAGCAAATTAGAGACAGTGATTTGGTATAGTTGAATTGTAATCAAAGAAGTTTGTAATTAGTTAAGTACAGCTAAGTTTAGGGTTTTCTACCCTGTAAAAGCATTGGGCAATTGCTAGTTTAAAAAGCCATTTGCTAATTGTTAGGTTTGATAAAAAAATCATTCCACTTAATAAAAATAATTTGTTTCACCATCATCCAGTAGTTTTCACTGGGTAGTTGGCTTTAACCCTTGAGGTTCCCATCACATCAGGGAACCAAAGTGTAACAGAGGTTAAGTCATGTGAAGAGACAGATTACCTCAGGGCCAGAATGACCATCAGCACAGGAATAGTAATAGAAATGTAGCCATGTTATTCTAGTCTTGCTGAAACAAAAGACAGGACTATGTAGTCTTGTTTCAGCAAGACCAGACTAACACGGCTACATCTCTATTATTATTCTACATGCAAGACACTACATTTAGCCGTTTGAAATGGAAATCCATCAACCATATGAAAAAACTTGCACAGATCCAGAGTGCTGCATAGTCCTGTCTTTTGTTTCATCAACACAGGGTGACAGATAAAACAGCCGCTATGTTGTGCCTAGACCAGAAGGTACACACCCACAGTAAGTCCACTGTCCACACCTGGATATCTTTTTATACTTTTAAAATGTATTTTCAGGACAATTTGTGGAATTTAATGTCACTTCAGTTTTTGTTTGCTGTATAATGTTACAAAATGTTATTGCTGTAGGTTGCCTGCATGTTATAAAGGTCAACCAAAATTAATGGCATACATGACAAATTTGGCTCTGAGGTAAAATAAAAAGAGTTCTTGCTTCCTTTTGCTATATTTAGCCTTATTTCTTTGTTCTGCGTGTTATAGGGAAAAAAGGAACCTCAAATTACTATAGGCCTAGATAATTTTGAGCTTGCTGAGTTTCTCTTGGACTATTACATATCAATATATTACATATATTGAAGATTTCATATATTTAGGTTTATTTCTTCCTGTCACTTGCTAAGTTTCTTGGAAAATGAATGAATGAGAGCCGCTAGTTAGTTTCTAACTTGATGACACTACTAACTCAGCTCATTCAATGGCAAAGCGATATCCTTGTCTAGAAGTATTATTATGATGGCAAAAGAACAAATTAGTCATGTCATAGAATTTAAATATGTTGTACAATTTGGCTGGAGGAGAAGAAAACCAAAATTAAATTAGATTTACTTAAAGAAATTAGATATTATTCCTTCAATTTCTAAGTGTAAATCTATAATTTAGCTCACCAATTCTTATGTATAACAAAAATGGAATTGTTTTGCTTCTATTTGAATAGTGTGAGCAAAATCTTACTTTTTTTTATGTTGCATCAGATCTTCATTTGTCACAAATTGGCTTGGCTTCAATGGAGTTATGCTAATGTACGCCAGTTGACATTCTGGCCTCATTGTAAGGTTTACCTTGCTATTCTTCAATCTCACTTTCTTTTGATGTATGCATTGGTAAGTATGTACTTTATAATAGACTTTGAATGGAAGAACTGTAGTCCTCATTATAACATAGAGAACTAAGGAGATGCATAACTCTTTGCACTAGTTTGCACAATTTCAGCGATCTAAAACTTTCCTGACAAAACAAGATAGTCATCACCACCTCTTTGTATGCTACAACCTGCCTAAAAATCCCATGATCCCTTTTAATATGATCTCAATTTTTTAACAAATATAGGGAATCCTGGCTCTGAAAAGTTTGTTGTATTTATAGAAACATGAATATTCATAAACTGCTTTGAGACTGTGTGGGGTTAAAGATGTTTATAGAAATACAGAGCCCTTTATGTAAAGCCTGGAATGAACAAGTGGCATAAATTCCCACTTTCTTTTCCTATTTGTGTGAATAACTTTTGAGTTTACAACTCCTCAGGTTTGGTTTTGTCTCTTTTAAAATTCTTCTGAGTGGAAAAATTTTCACTCATTCAAAGCAGGTGTAACCTTCCCATAACAAACATGTGGTTTTCCTTAATTATATTTCTTTGTCTTCCCACAAACCATCTGCACATTCCCGAAAGAGAGAACCCTTCATCAAGACCACCTATGACGAGCTTTTATCTTTTTACTTCTAGAGTTGTTTTTACGCTCTAGCTAAATTAATGCTAAAATTAATTAGCAAGTAATGGTTGCTTGAGAGTTTCTATTGTGAAGAGAATGGCATACAATTATATAAAAACAAAGTCTCCCCCCCATGTTTTCCCCAGTTGGAAAAATGCAACAGATTAGTAAAGTATTTTGCTTTAGAGTATGTCTACTCTTCATTCCTTGCTCAAGGGAGGAATGCATATGCAAACACCCAAAATTGTAAGAGAATTTCGAGAGAGAAAAAAAGAGAAGTAAGGGTTATTTCGAGAGAAGGGTTTTATCTCGAAATAACCCCATGCTTTTTCTCTCGAAATAGCTCTATTTTGAAATAGTTCCATAACGCGATTATGCAAGTGAAACGTGGGATATTTAAATCCCCGCTTCATCTGCAATTTCAGGTGTCTGCATTTGCATTCCTCTCTCGAGAGAGGAATGAAGTGTAGATATGGCCTAGAGACAGTGAGGGTATCACCCAGGGTACGTCTACACTACAGTGCTAATTCGAACTAACTTAGTTCGAATTAGTTCGAATTAGCTTAGTTCGAATTAACTAACACGTCTAGAACTAAAAACTAGTTTGAATTAGCATTTTGCTAATTCGAACTAGCATGTCCACATTAAGTGGACCGTGAACCGGGCTTAAGGATGGCCGGAAGCACTGCCGGCAGGGCATCAGAGGAGGACTTAAAGCGTGGAGATGCTGTCTCAGGCTAGCCGAGGGCTGCGCTTAAAGGGACCCGACCCCCACCCCAGACAGACAGTTCTCAGGGGTGCCCCGCTTGAAAACCAGTCCTGGCTTGGAGTGCCCGGAGTGCCCACACTGGGCACATCACAGCACTCGGCCATCAGACCGGCTGCACTTGCCGCAGGCTGCCATCTGGGGAGAGGGGGCAATTGGGGGGCTGCAGGAGAGCTTCCACCCCCAGAAGCCTACAGAGCCAGCCCAGTCCTCCCCATCGGGGGCTCGTACCCCATTCCTCCCTCACTTCCTTCCACTTACCCTTCCCTAGCCCCTTTTCTTGATGTACAAAATAAAGGACAATTGTGTTCAAAAATAGAATCTGTCTTTATTGAACAAAACTGGAGGAGACTGGGAAAAGGAGGTGGGAGAGGGGAAGAGAGAGGCTGGGAGAGGGGAGGACAACTACAATGATCAGGGGTTGGGAACAGGTCCCATATGAAGAGAGGCTAAAGAAACTGGGACTTTTCAGCTTAGAAAAGAGGAGACGGAGGGGAGACAGGATAGAGGTCTCTAAAAGCAGGAGTTGGGTGGAGAGGGTGCATACAGAAAAGTTCTTCATTAGTTCCCATAAAGAAGGACTAGAGGACACCAAAGGAAAGGAATGGGTAGCAGGCTTCAAACTAGTAACAGAAAGTTGTTCTTCACAAAGCAAAGAATCAACCTGTGGAACTCCTTGCTGAAGGAGGCTGTGAAGGCTAGAACTAGAACAGAGTTTAAAGGGAAGTGAGATCAAGTCATGGAGGTTGGGTCCATGGAGTGCTATTAGCCAGGAGGTAGGAGTGGTGTCCCTGCCTATGGTTTGTGGAAGGCTGGAGAGGGATGGCACGAGACAAATGGCTTAGTCACTGTCTTCGGTCCATCCCCTCCAGGGTCCCTAGGGTTGGCCGCTGTCGGCAGACAGGCTACTGGGCTAGATGGACCTTTGGTCTGACCCAGGACGGCCATTGTAAGCTCAGGGCTCAGGGTCGGGGGTCTCAGTGGACTCCCTTGATTTTCATGCACACCTGCTCCTGGGTGGCCAGGCTGGCAGCTCTCCTGCCCTAGACGGCCACTTTCCTGTGCCTAATATGGAGATCGTGGACAAGGTCCACGATGTCCGCACTAGCCCAGGCGGGTGCCCTCTTGCGGTCCCGGGCAATCTCCCGGGAGCTGCCAGCCTGGTCCCGGGAAGAGGGGGAGGGCTGGGGGGCATCGGGTGGGTGGCTCGAGCCGTGCCAGGTGCAGGGTCTGCTAGCTGGATGCTGGCAGGCTTGCACCTGGCACGGGCACTGTAGCCAGCCCGTGCCCCTTTAAGGGGTCCGGGGCCGGGAGGGGGGCAATAGAGTTTCCCTGGTGTTGGCCAGAGTGGCCACCAGGGAAACCTGGGGAGGGCTAGCCTCCCACTAGTTCAAATTAAGGGGCTACACACCCTTTGATTCGAACTAGCTAGTTCGAACTAGGCTTAATCCTCGTAAAATGAGGTTTTCCTAGTTCGAACTAAGCGCTCCGCTAGTTCGTATTAAGTTCGAACTAGTGGAGTGCTAGTGTAGCGCCTATGAAAGTTAGTTCGAACTAACGTCCGTTAGTTCGAACTAACTCTGTAGTGTAGACATACCCCCATGTAGTACAGGCTTAGTCGCTGCTATGCAGTGTTTCATATTTTGGAGTGCATTTAATGCTCATAAAAGCAAACAATTGAGCAACAAAGATGAGAGCCAAAAATATTGCAGCATGTGGCTTTGTTTTGCATGGTTCTGACAAGGTCATAACTACTCACTGTTCAAACCTTCCTCCTGTTTTTAACCACCAGAAAACATTACTCCTTGCATGACTTATGAGAACAATTACACATATTAACTTAAATACATTCACTTTCTTGTATGTGATCATTAAACAGAACAAAAGAGTACATCTGATTTTATTCAGCCTGGATACTTCTATTACATGTTGTAAATGTGCAGCACCAAAAATATATCTTCAGAATTGTGCATATTTTTCCACATATTAAAGTGCACTCATGCAAACATATTTAGTTTGGTTAAACCTCTATTAATGTATTGGTATTTTCAGTAATATTTAGATGGTTGAATTTTTTGTCAACTTTTTTGATGCATGATTTTTTTCACAATATTTTCCACTTTTATCAATACTTAGAAATATTGAAAACTGTAGGGTTTTTTGACACAATGAAACCAGATATATTTTTGGTTCAGGTTGTAAAAATAAAAGTCGATTTTTCCCCCTCTACCCATGGAGTGTGCTTTTGTTAAACAAAAATCATTCTAAAAAATTCAAGGAAAACAAAATAATTTTTTGGCCAGCTCTAGTAATATATCATTTATAAACTACTACATATTATTAAAGACACTTATGATCATTGAACTGAAATGGTGAGTTTTCCCTGCTGATCTAGCACCTTACTTTCCAGGGTATTCTGAGTCATTGGCAATATGAAAATAACATTAATTATGCTAAATCTAATTTGAATTACTGAGTTGAAGACAATAGGGTATCCCTACTGTGAGACTTTAGTAATTTCATTTTAGTGTTAAATATTGCAGTCTCTCAGACAAACCCCCAGTGAAGTTCACTGGAATTTTCCCAAAGATAAAATCCTGCAGTTAGAGAAAGCTCTAGACACAGGATAAAATTGGACCAAAACTGAACTGATTCTCAGTCCAGCTCACAGATCTTTAAAGAGGAGTAAGGGAACAGGCATAGGCTGGTGTCATGGTGAGTCTGATCTTTGCAGATCCACTATATATTGTAACCCCCTCTGTACGTTGGCATGTGTAATGGGTTGTGCCTATTTCTTGAGCCATGCAGTAGTAGCTGCTAAGCTATTTAAGTTCACAATTTAACCTGCTTGTCAGTTGCAGTAGGGAAGTCTGCATTCAATCCTTGTTCCGCACCAGCACCTGTTTGTATATCCCATGCAAAACCATTTTACTCAAACGTTTCACTGGCATCCAAAATGTCCTCTGGAGTAAGGACTTCAAGGCCTTTCAAATGCTGAGGTAGAAAGCAAAAAAAAAATTCAAACTAGAGAAACACTATGATGAGCTAGGTCATGGGCAGTTTAAGAGAATCAAAATTATTTATCTCTAAACATGCCCAATAGTGACTGCGCTTACAACGTTTTGACCTAAACATTGTTTTTGTTAAGTTGAATTATCATCTGTTGTCTTAGTAAGGTGTGATTGTGACATTCAGTAATAAATATCTCAGGGTATGTCTACACTATGGTATTCTTTTAGAATAATAACTCTCAAAATAACTATTTCTAAATAATGCTTTCACACTACAAATCCCTATCAAAATAGCGCGGATCTATATCAAAATAGCGCATCCACACTCATTGGAGCCTGAATCGCATTTAAAGCCCTCCGGAAGTGCTTCGGGCAGAGCATCAAGACGGGAGTCGCTTCCTGTAGTTACTGCCTGAGGCTAACTGAAGCTCATGCTTAAAGGGGCTCCCCTCTACAGCCATGCCTCAGACTCTTCACCTTGCTGTCTGTCAAGGAGGTAGGCAAAACAACGCAACACATGCTGTGGTTATTGACACTACAGCACTCTCAACATGGAGCCAGGGCTGCTGCAAAACACTTACCACCTCTTAAACCTCATGCTGCACTTCCTGGCACAGTTTATGCAGGCTGCCCTTGTGGCACTGCTTGAGGATGATGACCAGCCTGGAAAGGGGAATCGCCTCACCCAGGCCCAGGTGCTCCTCGGAAGGATGGCAGGGGAGGTGTTTCATGCACCACACTCGCAGCTGGTCCAGCTGTGTAGAAAAGTGACAAGAGCAGTCATCCCAGGAGACACTGCTTGAATCCTAGCCCTCATCTCTGAGCCAATACCAAAAGGTGCTGGGACCCAGATGATGGCAATATACTTTGAGCAAGTCCATCTGTGGCCTCGATAGCAGGCACTTTCCTGCAGGGCACAGATGACTCCGGGACAAGCAGGCATGAGAAGGTGCCAGCCAGGCAAGGAGCCTGTGGGCAGGAGATGGGGATGAGCCAGCTCAGCTTCCCTTTGTGTCCCACGCACACCAGGTCTGGAAGTGGTAGCATTCCACAGAGAGAGGACTGCTATCCCTGCCCAGTGGAGGAGAGGTGGGGAAGGAGTTGGGGAGGTATGAGTGAGTGGCAGACACCACTTGCTTGAGAGGGTGGTACTGGGGTCCACTCCACAGCCTCCCAATGGCAGGTTCCCCTGGAAGCAGATGCAGCTTGAGAGTGTGGGCATGAGCCTGTGCCATGTGTAACACTGATGTGTTTCCCTGCCCCCAGCCTCCTTTGTGATGGCTTGTGGTGGGAAGGTGTCCCACCATGGAGTCGAGAGTAAGGCAGGCCTGTCCAGGAACCTTGTAGGAAGGAGCAACAGGTTCCTGTGTGGCAGCTTCAGTGGGCTGGATGCTCCAGAATGGTGCTTTATGTGCCTCCCACATGCACCGGCTACTGTCCGAACCCCAGGCCAAGAAGGCTGGGCGAGGAGCACACAGCCCCTCGCTGCCCACTGCCTCCCCCTGCATGTGTAGGGACAGTAATGGAACTCATCTGATGGGCCTCCGCTGAAGCCTGGGATACATCCTGGGAGGGGGCTACCGGCTCAAAGGTGATGACCATCTCCTGGCTGGCAGGCATGGTGTCAGTGCTGACCTCCTCATTATCCTTCTCCTCCTCCTCCACAACTCTGCCCTCCTGAAAGCTGACAACGGGTGTGTCCAGGCCAGAGTCGATGATGAGGGGAGGCGACCTGTCCCCCTCCCACAGTTTTCAGTGGTGTGGACAGTGTGGCCACCAGGGCAGCTGTGAAATTACCCGGAGGCCAATTATTTTGAAATAAACACAGCTGCACTGTCCACTCTCAACTATTTTGAAACAGGCGTTATTCCTCATGAAATGAGGGTTTACTATTTTGGAATAAGAAGCCCATTATTTTGAAATAATTTCAAAATAACAGGCTTGCTGTTAGGATGCTTATGAGTTATTTCAAATAGCATGAGTTATTTTGAAATAATGCTGTAGTACAGATGTGCCCTCAGCAAGGGCGGATATAGGGCAGGGCGGGCAGGGCGGTTGCCCCGGGCCCCGCGCTTCAAGAAGCCCTGCGCATGCGCCATGTCAAAAAGGGGCCCCGCAAAATTGTGCTGCCCTGGGCCCCGCAAAATCATCATCTGCCCCGGCCCTCACAGTCTGTTTGTACTCCCACTGAAGTCAATGGGGGAGTTTTCCATTGACTTCACTTGGGACAGGATTGGGACCCTATATAAAAAAGCATTTATTTCTCAAAAAAATATTAATAGAATATTATCATTCAAGTCTGAAAACTTCTAAATTCAGCTGTATTTTAAGGAAACACACAGCTCTAATATTTTGACTGTTTGACTATTTCAAACATCTTAAAATATATTCTCAACATATCATGCTGAAACATCCTCTCAAAATACACTTCTCTGAATGCCAAAATCTGAGCAACAATAGGAATTAAATGAAACTGAGTGATGTCTTTCTGGGTTAATCTTAAGCAGGTCTAGGATTCCAAATAAAGTGGGCATAGAGAAATGTATGAACTAAAATTCAATTTCTTATGCCCTTATGGAAAAGTGAATTAAATTATGCCAAATAAGTAATAAGCTTAAAGATCCAGATCATTATGAAGTGATCCATTAGAATTTTTATCTTTTGATTGTAATCATCTTCCTTGTCAACTCTAAAGCCTTAAATGAGCAAAGTACTTAATGTGTTGGTTCAAGTTACAATATGACTAGTTTGGTGAATAGTTCCATTTACTTCAGGGCAACTTCTTGAATGTGCACATGTTTAAGTACCTCACTGAATGAAGCCTTAAGAAAATAGAGATATATATTTTTTAACAATCTGTTGCAATAGACCTGATTCTCGTACATTGGAGAAATAATGGGGCTTAACTACTTAAAGCTCAATGGAGTTTCATTGGTATAAAATTGTAGTGGTAGGAAAATTAGGATTCTTGTTTTTTAAAAGGCTGAGAATTAAACAGCTACATTTGCAATTTTCAGAATGTAGTAAGTTTCCAGAAGTGAAGCTTCTGAGGTTTCAATACCAAGAGACTTAATTGATCTCCCAATATCATAAAGCTTTAGTTAGCAAGAATTCAAGACATGGGTTTGTAGTATATTGGCTGTGATCATGACTGTGGCATGTGTCATGGTATCCACTTATTGGATAAGAATTAGACCAATGACAATGTAACCCATGCCAAATAATTGGGGCCAGTGAGTAAATATTAGTCTTCACCAACAACTTCAAATGACATACTTGCTATTTCCCATTCTAAAGGCCAGAAATCAGTGGAAATGTATTTGTTTTATTTCATACAGATGAAGCTAATTATAGATGCAATATTAAAGCAGCTTCAACTTCCAGAACTTGTTTTCTAGTGTCAAAAATACTGCAAAGAAATGGACACCTAAAAAGTGACAAGTCAGCATTTCATGCAATGTGAAAGTAGTTCTCAGGACTTTTATCATGGATTTTCCAAGGCTAATGTAATTTAACTTTTAGTTTGCTGGCAATCTTGTAATTAAAGTAATCCAGTCAAAAATTGATAATTCACAGGAGCTTTGTTTCAGTAACATCCCAAGTAGCATTCCCTCCAAGAAAAGGGGAAAATTAAATTTTATTTCCCAATGTTTGGACAAGCAGGGGTCCCTTGCTACTTCTGTGGCCTTCAGGCACTAATATGCTCATACTTTAAAACATGTAAGTTGTCATTTGATACTGAATATATTGTGATAACATTTCTGCCTATTTCTCAGCAGAAGGAATAACCAAGTATAAGAACGGCCATACTGGGTCAGACCAAAGGTCCATCTAGTCCAGTAGCCTGTCTGCCGACAGTGGCCAGCACCAGGTGCCCCAGAGAGGGTGGACCGAAGACAATGATCAAGCAATTTTTCTCCTGCCATCCTTCTCCAGCCTCTGACAAACAGAGGCCAGAGACACCATTTCTGTCCCCTGGCTAATAGCCTTTTATGGACCTAACCTCCATGAAAATATCTAGCTTCTCTTTAAACTCTGTTATAGTCCTAGCCTTCACTGTTTCTGTTAGGATTTGGTATGCTCTTTGTAAATACATGAGACTGCCTCAAAGATACCTGGGTCCATCAACAATTTTGAACACAGGAAGAATGAAAGAGGAAAGAATTTCTTTGCTCACCACTCCAAGCTTCTCTGTACTTTTTTCCCCGTGATCTCAATGCTTGTTCAAGCTATGTCGGCTTCTATTAGTGGTTTTTTCTCCTGCCCCTCCTCCTCACCCACACACACAAACACCCCTCCCTCACTAAAACCAATACCCAGCCAAGTCCCTCTCCCACATAGCTCATTCCTCAATAGTCTTCTGAGGGATATAATTTATTTTAAATGAAGGGTGGTGGTCATATGCCCCCCAGTTCCCTTGACATTTCACTGAGCCCTCAAGCGCAGCATAGTACTTTTCTTCCTGAAGATTTAAACAGGTATAAAACAGTATGCAGACTGTGTGTGTGTGTGTGTGTGTGTGTGTGCAGACTGTGTGTGTGTGTGTGTGTGTGTGTGTGTAGATCTAGGGATCTAGATCTTGAGATTGAGATCTAGCTAGATAGATAAATAGTGCACATAAATACACATTAATTTTCATATATCATCCTTGGGAACAGACGATAAACTGATAATTTTCTGAAGCTTCAGGAGGTAACCAAGTTAGTCTGTACAGGATAAACTTAAACAACAAATGGTCTGGTAGCACTTTATAGACTAACAAAACATGTAGATGGTATCATGAGCTTTTGTGGGCACAGTGGTCATCTGAAGAAGTGGGCTGTGTCCACAAAAGCTCATGATACCATCTACATGTTTTGTTGTTTTTTTAAGTTTATGACAATTTTCTAATAGTCTTCATTCTATGTCAGACAGAAATTCACAGCAGAGTGCATTCCCTCCCCCCTCCATACACCCCCAATCTGTCCCCCCATCAATCCACCCGGCATCTATTACCTCTTTCACAGCATGTAATTTTGCTAAAAAGAACCTTTTAATTTTTCATCATTGCAAAATGTCATATATTGTTAAGTGATTCTGGGTTGCAGACAAGTCAGAGGGACTACTGGGTTCTATGGTTTCTATTCTGCTGACAGACTCCAACAACAGATGTTAATAATCTCTTTGCAGTCAGCCAGAATGTTTTCCTTTCTGGATTTCTGGTCACAAATCAACCAACATGAAACAACATATTTTTAGTGTTTGTAAGGTGGCAACTTAATACTGCATGCATACAAATGTAATGTACAGTGGCCCCTTTTGGGATCTTACTGTGATTTTTGCTTTTGTTACTCTTATGACATTTTGCTCTATTTATACATCAGCAAGACTGCCATACTAATAATGTGAAATAAGGGTTTAACTTTAGCAAACTTAATTTGAAAAAAATTAACTTATTATATTATGATTTTGAGCTACTTGTTTAATTTAAATCTTCACTTGTGTCTGCCTTAAAGACCCACACTTGGCTCCAATGGAAGGAATCAAATGGCAGTACCCGTCCTGATCTCACCCACTAATTCCACGCATGGGTTTCTGGGAGATTCTGGCACATTAAGGGGTAAGTTTGCAAAGAACAACTAAGGAAGCTGAGATTGGCCTCAGGTATTTCCCTCTTTTCTCTCTTTGTCACAATTGCTAATTCTCTTTCCATGTACCTGAACCAGAACCATAGTGGCTACAGTGCTGTACTGATAGGAGAGGGGAGGCCTTTTTCAGTAAGCAAGCGAACTCATGCACAGCTGGCACAAGATGGTTCCCTTTTGCCTCTTCCGTACCTATTCAGGTTCATTGCCTATTTCATAATTATTTTCCATTACTGAGGGGAAATAAGGGGTTGGTACATTATGAAGACGTATTCTAACAGCCTGCATGTTTTGATTAACACATTGAACAATTGGTCTAAGGTTGAATAAAAATGTAATATTAGGTCGGATTATGATCTCACAGGAGAATCACTGGTTGCCTTAGGTAGTAAGATGTTGTTTGATGAATTGTTGGTATGGGGTGATGATGGGTGTGTAAGGACAGTCACTGCTGGTTTGCCTATACAAGCTCTCTGATATTTGTATAAGGAAGCAAGTGTTAAGTATTATTTCATAGCTAATTAAATATTTGTGAGAGGATTTGTGCATGCAACAACATGTGTGATTTCTTAACTTACTATGCAATCAAATGGTGCAATTCCACAACAAATCAGATGAGATAACTATATATAAAAGATCAGTAAGTCACATCACCGTTCCTTTATTCATGAAAAGAAGATGGTAAGATTGTGTGTGATAAATGCCTAGATAGACTTGCATGTGCAGTCATAGTACCTGCGCAAGTAAATTAAGCATATGATTTCCAGGTCATATCTTTTCAATTTTGAAATGCAGATCTTCAGTGTGTGTTATATTTTCAATGTGCCTTGATAGTAATGTAGTGCTCTGTTGCTTACAAGCAGAGGTTGGGATGTTTCTGCACTGACAATAATGGTGCTTTCTTCCCTTCTCCTCCTTCCCCTCCGAATTCATGTTGGCAACTCAAATTTAAAAAGCCCCAGTGGGAAAATTTATGTTAAGTACTTCTGGGTTATCAAACTCTGTGCTCATTCATTGCTTCAGTAATACTTTATCTTTTGAATCTATTATTTTGCTATATAATATACTATAGTACAGAAACATGAAATTACTGAAATACATTCTGAGATACCAACAGAGAAACTGAACTCACTGCAGAACCCAACACAATAAATATGAAATGGAAAATACTGAGACCCTGATTGGAAAAAGTTTGTTTTTATTGCATAGATCTCATTGTAGATTCAAATGTTTTATCTGCTTTCTGTGACATTCATTCTTGATATTTTATCTCTAGCTACTATGTGAAAAATTCTTGCTGCCCTTTGACTGGGAAGTGGGAGGGAAAGGCACTTGGCTTGACTAATGTAGTCAACATAAGTATTGGTTCTAGTACAGGATTAGCATCTTCTCATGCATTAGGATGTGGTGCTACAGAGCGTATACAATAGTATTCCATGCTTGAGTTGGAAGCACATCCAGATCACTGCAACTCTTGTGCTTTTGCTAGCATGTTGCTGGGCTTTCCAATATTCCTTTAAAATATTTTATAACTTGCAGTAGAGTGAGCTGTTTCCTAGTACTACCAAAGGTATTCTCTCTGCAGCTAGCCAGCTTACCTCCTTCAGCTCCATGCCCCTCACCAACTGCCTAGTGCCCCAGACCAGATAGAAGCTACAACTTCTGTTTAAATGAATCTGCATTTCAGCAATGCAATTAAGGTGCCGTAATAGAGATTTTAGTTTCTTCCACTGTAGCAAATCATTTTGACAGCCTTTATGGTACTGCTATTACATTCACAGAATTTGATTCTTCACTTTTTTCTTCCCCAAGCAACTTCCTCATTGGTTTCAATGGGTGATTTACTTTTAAATGTCAACACTAGGTCTTTCTGAGGGAAAATGTTCATTGGCACCTTCCCTTAAAAAATGGCAATATTAACATACAGCCATTTTTAGATTATAGTGGAACATTGCATTTTCCTTACTTGTATCACAAACACTGTACAAAAGCAGTGAAACTCACTTGTATGTTGCCCACTTGAATGACCCTAGTAAAAGTGGACTCAAACTTTCATTTAATTTAAGAAAAAATCATTATTGATGAGAGGTGGACCACAGTGCAGATGCCATGAAAAATGGCTTTGCATTGGGGAACTAAGAGGATGTTGGGAAGGAAGCAAGAATAAAGTCCTCATTCCGGAGGACAGCGAAAGGAGCCATTGTATAACTTACCTGCTTACACTATATCTTCCAGCTCATCTAATTGGTTTGGATCAAAGAGAAACTCTGTTATTTGTCCGACTGAACCTGGTTTTCCTCTGGGAATCATAGGGAGTCTTTTGGTTTTATTATTTCACATTTTTACTTGTCCCAGCATTTCCATGTGTTCCTACATACAGAAAGTAGAAGAATAGAAATAAAATAAAACAAAACACTTCAAATGCAGTTCTGGTGTAAGGAGTCTATTATCATCAGTACCCACTAATCTGAGTTTGGCCCAAAGTGGAGATAATAAATAGCCATTGGTATGAAAGGAGACAAGCGTATTATCTGAGGTTTTATAGAGGCACCCCATGAAAAGTTAAATTTTCAAAGACTAGAAGGCTATAAAGATATGGTGGAATTATTAACAAGAATAATTGCCCTGTCTCTTGGGTAAACAAGTGTATGCATTTTGCCTTATGTGTAATTATTATAAGTGACTTAGGTTTGGTCCAGAGCCATTGACTTGGAAAGGCAATGGATCAGGTCCTTAACAAAATTTTATTGTCATAAAAATTACACCATTTTATGACACTCATCTCTTTCCTCTGGGTCCAATTATATGTTCTAATTTACACTGGTGCAGTGGGCATTGCCATCAATGGTAGTTGCACCTGTGTAATTACATAGAGTTTGATGCTATTTCTACCTTGAGTCATATCTGCTTGCAATGGCCCAAGTCCTGTAATTGACAGTATTGGAACAATTTGTTGCATCTCTGTGTTACTTATTCCTGAATTTACAATTTGTTTGGGAAGTTTCTGTCAGGAAATTTTTTCCTATGGAAAATTGTCCTTCCTCTAGAATCAATACTTTCTGTGGGAATTTTTTTTAAAATACAATTTATAGAAAAATCATTCTCACCAGCTGCCTGCCTGTAAAACTCTCCTGGAGAAGGAAGTTAGGTAGTTGGAAAGCCAACACATTCTATTTTGATTCTACCCACCAAAATGTCAGAGTTTTATGGGGGGGTTTTCCTGAATTGGGACACATATTTTCCAAAATCTTCAAATGTTCTTCAAACTGGAAACCTTATTTTCTAATCAGCCCTAGTTGAATTGGTATCTGTTATGGCAAATATATATTTTAATCACCATGGCAGTGTTAATACAATAAAGTAGAGGGAGCTAGATTTTATTCTAGTTCTCAATCAAAAGTGTTATCAGATCAAATCACACATCTTTTACTTAAGATGTCATCCAAAAATAACTCTGCTTTATTTTCAAATGCCAGGATTAGTTTGCAAGTCTGGCAATTGAATAGTTTTACTTATGAGCCAACCTGAAATTGAACAAATGATGGATAGTCATTATCTAAATCTACGGTGCCAGTTTGAGTCACTTTTCAAAGTTTAAACATGTTTTCAGCACTTTTAGAGTAAATTGATTTGATTTTTTTCATGACTCTCTTAAAATCTGTTAGTTGATATTTTCCAGTGGAGCTTCAAACTCTATTGGATTTAATTAGCCAATATTTTCAAAATTATATTAAGATTATAGGAGAACTAAGCCATATTAAATGAGTATTGACCTCAAATACACTAATTGCTTCTAAAAAACTGTTAATATCCATTCCAGTTTTGATGCATCAGCGAAGTTTTAAATTATAACTGTTCTCTATTCTTTTTTATTCTTGTAATTTAGGAATGGGTAGAGAAATCCAAGGGAGCTGTTCATATTTCTAAAGCAACGCAAATCTACTATATATTTGAGAGAGTTTGTCTGTGTGTGTCTGTTCAAGATCCCCTCCTCAATAGTAAGAGCTGGGACCACCAAACTTGGTATACACCATTCTCTTATAACTTAAAGCAAGGTAAGGGTCTGGTTGTGCCAGGAAAATGGGGTATGCCTGGGATGTGAGTGTTTCTCATAAAAACATAAACAAAAGAAACAAAATCGTGAGATAGGTGAAGGGTCTGCCTGTATATACCCCTTCTTGAAGGCTGTGTCCAGACTCAGGGGTTTTTTCGGGAAAAGTAGCCTTTTTCCGAAAAAACTTCCCCTGCATCCAGACTCAAGCCGCGTTCTTTTGAAATTAAATCGAAAGAATGCGGCTTTTCTTTCGATGGCGGTAAACCTCATTTCACGAGGAAGAACGCCTTCTTTCTAAAGTTCCTCTTTCGAAAGAAGGCGTTCTTCAATATAAATAGGGCTTCTTCGAAAGAGAGCATCCAGACTCACTGGATGCTTTCTTTCGAAAAAGCAAGCCGCTTTTTCGAAAGTTCAACGTGCAGTCTAGACGCTCTCTTTCGAAAGAGGCTCTTTCGAAAGTATCTTTTGAAAGAGCCTCTTTCGAAAGAGGCTTGCAGTCTAGACATAGCCTGAGACTGCCCCAGCTCTGAGCATCCCTTCCTACACCCTTTAGAGAAGGCCAGGTGGTTCTGAAGCTCATCTCCCTCCCCCTCAATTCATACAAAAATACTGATGGCTGTTCGCCTTCATTGGGAAGCAAGAGGAAAGTGCACAGTTTGATCCATACCTCACTGAGGCTGGGGAGCACAGGGGGCAGATGAATCTGAACCTGTCCCAGATGGGGGACATGAACCCCTTTCCCCCAGGCTGTGCCTGCTGGAGCTACAGTGGCCATGGAGAGGCACTTTTCACCTGGCCTCAAGTTGCTGTGATGAGAGAGGGCTGCGGTACTCCTCTCTCCCCGGGACAACCTGCATACTGAACCCTCATTCCCAGCCCACATCAGAGCAATGATTTCAATGAAGCATGTACATTTTCCTTTTATTTCCCAACAAAACCTCCAAAAATTAATTGAGTTAAGGATCTGAGCCATGCCAGATAATTTTCTAGTAATGTAATAATTCAAAAAGAACTAAAGTATATTCCTGTCAGTAAATGTAGTGAATAAACTCTCTTTAAGCCAGTCTTGAAAATGAAGTTACAAATTTATCTCCATTAATTTATTGATATCAAATATGTTGCTACGCCTAAAGTCATATAACACCATTTTGTAATGGCTATGTTTCCAGATTTATTTTTTTAAGTAAAGTATGTAGACATCAGGGCTTTCAAAACCCTTTCCTAATATCATGTAATATGATGTATAGTATACTGAGGACAAAGGAAAAGCTGTCTGAATCTTTTTGCTTAACAAGAACATTTCGTTTTTTTCATGGAATGAAAGAATATCAGTAAGCAGGCTTGTGAAGTGTGTTAGAAAGATGGGAGCTTATTAGTGCTTAAAATGGTAACAAAATTGTAATGATTTGATGTAGTTCAGACAGTGATGATTTGTATTGCTAAAGCTCTTGAATGAAGGCTTTTTCAGTTCCTGAGAACAACAGGGAGCAAGCTCTATGGAAATGGACCTGTGGGATAAAATGGGCAATTAATTGATTGGAATCTGAGTTTTATAGTCTACATTCTAATTGTTGAGACAGAGCATGCTTTAAGACTATGGCTAATGTGGGTTATATAAATTCTAGTACCATCAATATCCACCCTACAAAAGTTGGAGCCCATCCTCAGAAAAAAATGACTGCTTTCATTTAACTGGACATGAATATGATTTAACATATTCTTTCAGATCTGCTTTATTGCATTTAGAGGCATCTGTCTATTTTTTTGCCAGTATCAAATTATCCTGCAAGGACTTCTAAATATATGAAATGAATAATTTAAAATCCATTATTCTTCACGTTATGAAGTGCTAGCTCACAGGGGAAAGGAATGCAAAGCTGGGAATCCTGTACATATACAAAATGCATACAGAGATTAACCTGTTACATCATGTGATTTCTCCCAAGAGTTTGGGACAGCTTCTGTTATCAAGATCTATTAGTGTCATAAAACCTAATAGCGTTAACTCACACAAACTTGTGGTAAGATGTATTAATAGCACTACATTTATCTAGTTGAAAATTCATTAAAGATTTAATAGTAGTTATGCACTGGTAATCTGGTGTAGCTCACTCTTAGCCACTGAAGGGCTAAAAGGAGATTATTTCATCCATTTACTCAGGCCCATTCCTGTAAATGGTGATGTAAGAGTCACTTTATGTAGATGAGCACAATGGGTCTGCCTATGTATGTAAAATGACTTTCAGGCAGGACTGGGCTCCTAGATTAATCTATGATAATCCTGGATAAATTGGTGAGAATTGAATGCAAGGCTAATGAGCTAACCTTTAAAAAATATTCTCCTTGGTAGTTTTTCTATAACCAATAAACATGAAATTGCGCACTCCTCATGCTATGTGCAGGCGTATGGTAAAAGCCAATCTGTAGAAGTCTGAGACTGTAGAATCATGGAGGCCATGAACATACTGTTCTGCGAAGCACTTGAGATATGCAAATTGCAAATGCCACCAGCGTTCGATCCTCTGGACAGATTATAATGCCAATTCTGGTACCATGAGATAAGCACAGACTGGTGGGGACCGTGCTGAGATGCAGGTATGGGATGATCAACAGTGGCTACAAAACTTTTGCATGCATAAGGCCACTTTCATGGAACTTTGCGAATTGCTTTTTCCCACTCTGAAGTGCAAAAAAACCAGAATGAGACTCTCTCTGACAATCACCTCATGGAAGCTTGCAATACCAGACAACTACCCGTCAGTGAGGAATCAATTTGGAGTGGGGAGAGTCTTGTAAGTATGTGATGCTAGTGTGGCACACAGCTGCAAGCTGGCAAATATAGCAGGCCAAGTGGGGCTCAAAATTAGTTCTACTAAACAAAGCATTGTTGAAACCCAGGCATCAAGCAGTAACACTACACTAGGGTATGTCTACACTACCACCCGAGTTCGAACTTACAGAAGCTCAAGTCCACCAGAATTAGAAGCCAATTCAAAATATGTTTGGGGCAAGTACTCCAGTTGCCAACACAAATTCCCACATGAAGCTGTCAAGCAGAAATGAACAGGCATCTGGAAAACAGGGTGCCAGTGAGAAACCTTCAGAATAACAATTAGTAATGAGGGCAAAATAACTGCTCTTAACCCATAGCACAAAATGGAAACAGCAGCAAATGAGAAACTGTTTTTGATCCTCTGCATGAGCATTGGCACAAGAAGGATGCAGTATCTGTATCAAAGTGAAAACTTCACTCCACCTAATGTTATTTCTCCCCTATTCCTTCTCTCCCTATTCCTTCTCCTACCCCAAAGAAAGTTCAAATGCTGAATTCAAGGAGTTACCTTGAGGGAGCTAAACTTGAATATTGGTTATTTGACATTCAGGCCATTTAAGACTGCACTTGACCAAAATAATGCCTGATTTTTGGGGGGGAGGAAGGGGAAGGAAGAACTAGTTCTCCCATTAAAGTGAGGTTAATAAAGCTGCGGCTTTCTGCTTTGAAATCATCTCTGTGTGTGTCCAATTCGCATGCATGTCCTGATTAATAGACGACTAATGTGAAAGCCCAACATCTGTTTCACTGATTGGATTACCCCAAAATGTACAACTTATAGACCTAGCCAGCCTGAGTGCAGATGCTTGCTTTTTTGTTCTGACAATATATAGAGATAAGGCCATTTGGTCTCAATACCGAGAAGTGGTAAAATATTTTTATTCTTTTTATCATAGAGATATTTGAACCTAAATAGTAGGGTAAACCTATTTATATCTTTTAAAATTATTTTGTGATGTTTGAGATTGTGGATTTGCTAAAATATCTTTGGTCTAGTCCATTTTATTTAAAAAAATAATTTTAAATGAGCCTTTCTGTCCCACTAATGTCAGATATTTATGTAAGAATAGAATCAAATACAAGACAGAATATAAACTTTACACACAACTTCTTAGACTTCCATTTTTTCTGCATATCAAATGACTAAACTGTATTTAAAGTCTTTAACTTACAGAAACCATTAGGGTGACTCTTCCTATGGCTCTTGCTGCATAAATTAGTCCTCGCAAAGACCTGAAGATTATCCTGACCAGATCCTGCATTGAAATTGATGTGTCTCACTATCCTTTTAAAAGAAAGAAACCCTGCCTCCTTATGGCCACCTTATCAGTGGGGGTCAGGGACGGGGTAACTTGCTTGGTTTGTTTGCAAGATGGATGATGCCTTTGCAAAGATAGATCTGCCTTCACTTTCCTTATCCTCTGGGACCCAGAGTGAGTTCCAGACTCTCTTCATACCAGTATGGAAATCTCAGCAGTTGTGAGTTCATCACTTCCAAAATATGAGCTGGATTTCCTTGATGTGATACTGTTGAAAGTCTGATTGAAACTGCTGGCATCTAGCAAGACACATAACTTGGTGGATTCTCTCTTCTGAGCTCTTCAGACATCTCCAAGACTGAAGCAGAGAACTAGCAGGAATGTGGCTCTCAGTTGACAAATGCTCATATCATCAAATCCTCCCATCTTCATAGTTGGCAGACAATGTTAGGTAGGATAGAGCATTCCCAGGAAAATGGCATTTTTATCTGTAGATTATATAAATGGCTGCTTTCCCTTACAAGATTACATTCCACACCTCATGGCCGATCAGCTCATCAGTCTGTGTTCTTCAGAAAGCAAATGGAATTAGATTGTAAATGCACTGGGTAAATCCCAGATATGCTCTCTGCAGCAACTAGCATAACAAGAAAATATAGCACATTAGGTCATGTGGCTATTAAATTTGCCCCCCCCCCCTTTCATTTCATGGAGGGCTCTTAATCATACTGTTGATATTTTAATAACATATAAAATATCTCTGGGATCTTCCTACTCATATTAAAAGTGAATAACCAGAAAGATAAGTAATCTATGCCCTGCTATCACTGAGGAATGATAAATATCCCTTGGACTATTTTACTTAAAAACTTTCCCAAGATCCTAGCAAAGAACTGAGAGTAAGAAATACAGCCCAAATTTCCCTGGTTTAACCACTGGTCCATGATACTACTCCTGCATGCCATCTCCTCTAAACAATATGAGCTCAGGCTTGTTACCCTAGCAACATTTATTCCCTTCATCTCTCTGCAGAGGATGTTCAGTACCCAAAAGCCTTATAGTATATTTCCAAAACAAAACACAACATTAAATTGTAGTTACAATTGAATGCATGCTGATAATAGACATTACAACCTTCAAAAAATCGTAAATATGGAAATGCAGTGTTCATTGTCAGTAGTATAGCAAATACAAACTATAAATCATTTCTTTCAACTGGTGGTAAAATAATTCTGCTTTTCCACACAGATCTGCCTGTTGCATTGGAGCTCAGTGCAATGGGATATACAAGGGTTAAATTACATTTAATGGCAAATCCTGTCTCCAGTATGCAGCATGAACAAGTGGCTTCACTCTTAACATATAGAGTAGTTGGATCGATGTTAGGGTTGTCCAAGTGTTGTGTCCCTGGACACACAACTTTATGGTATGCACGGAGCCTGGTCACCTCTGCATACTCCCAAAATCCCACTCTACTCCTCAGAATCACAGCAGTTCTATTGTGCCCGGGTCTGTATGCACCTGCAGAATGATGAACAGGATTTGGCTCTTACTGAGAAACAATATGCAAAAATCTTGAATTTTAATTGTTGATGAGAACTCTTCAGGTTTATGTTGCTTGTTGTTTGTTCTGCATTTTCCTATCTCATGAGGCTGTGTCTAGACTGCAAACTTTTTTCAGAAGAAGCTTTTCTGGAAGAGATCTTCTAGAAAAACTTTTTTTGAAAGAGAGCATCTACACAGCAAAATCACAATGAAAAAGTGATCTGCTTTTCCGAAAGATAGCGTTCACATTTATTGGACGCTATCTTGCATTTCAGTTGTGATTACTATGGATGAAGTGGCCATCAGGGCATCTGTGCTTTTTCCTGGAGGCCTCTTATTTCGAAAAAAAAAAAAATTTGGAAAAAGTCGTCTTCCTCGTAGAAAGAGGTTTACCGCTGTCAGAAAAACCCCTCTGTTCTTTCAATTTTCTGCCAAAAGAATGCAATAGCTTTGTGGACATAAGTGTAGTTTTTTCTGGAAAATGGCCGTTTTTCTGGGAAAACTCTGCATTGTAGACATATCCTCAGATATACTGTAAATATCAGAGGCCAGATAATGTGATATATATTCCCCATGCTATACAAAAACTACAACTGATAACTATTTAAAACTGTGCATTACAGTGTTTATAATGAGATTTTAAGTAGTAGGTGTCAATATTGCTAAAATGTATGTGCTGATATCCAATTATGGAAAATACAGAACTATAATTATGCCTAAAATAATTTCACAGCTCTCTGAAAATCTACATTTGGCCACATTTCCAAATCACGGAATGATTAATTACCAAAACAAAGACAAATTGAAGTGGCTCTATAATTGCACTGTTCGTTAGATACTGAAGAAGTACACATGCAAACCTTGCTGCTTCTTTTTTTTAGACAGTGCAAGCTTCCCTGTTAATAATCTGTGTGGTTCACTGAGCTGAATATTTAATTACCTGAACTCGCATTACCACCTCCACTTTACTCTGCCAATAGAATATATTCCATTTTGCACAGAATATTTTTAAGAACATGCTCTTACAGATACAAAAATAACAAGAAATCCTGTGGCACCTTATACAGTAAGGGCTCGTCTACATTGGCCCCTTTTCCGGAAGGGGCCAATGTAGACGTAGCCTAAGTGATTTATTGGAGTTTATGGTTCAATAAATCTGTTAGTCTATTAGGTGCTAAGTCTATTAGGTGCCACAGGACTTCTAGTTATTTTTGTATCTGTAAGAGCATGTTCTTAAAAATATTCTGTGCAAAATGGAATATATTCTAACAGATTTATTGGACCATAAACTCCAATAAATCACTTACTGTAGAACGTGCCACAGGACTTCTCATTGTTTTTTCAGATTCAGACTAACACAGCTACCCCTCTGATACTGATCTTACAGATGGCATTATAGGAATAAGCCACCACTCCACAATCAGGGATTAAGTTAATGGGGAGTAGTGTTCAGTCTTTATTTGGGCCTAATCCAGTTCCTTCAGAGTTCAGAAATTTGAATTAGGCCTTTCATTACTACATTTAAGGGCAAATCCTGCCATGCTACTCTGTGAGTACTTATATGGATTTGAGGATGTAAGTGTTTGTAAGGCTCTCTGCATATGTGTGAATTTTGTATTTTGTAAATAATCAAAGTAAAATCTTTCCCACCAGTGCGTTATTTGATCACCATGCATCTTTAAACAGTGTTTCATAAAGGTTGATGTCAGCGAAAGGTTTCCAACTGCATGATTAGATGCACGTTCCACATAAGGAAATGAGGCTATTTTGTTGCCATTTCAGGATGTGCCTAAGATAGTTACCAATTTTCTGCAAATTCCATGCAGTCATATCAACAGAAAGAGTCACTAACAGGGCATTTTAAACACAATCTATAGGGGAACAGCCACTGGTAAGATCTGGGACAAATACTCTTTAGAGTAACTCTTTTGTGCAAATGAAAGCAATGAAGAGCTTTTGGATAAGACTGACTTAGAAAATGAGGCCTATGACCTTAAACAGTTGCTTGGTTTTGGCTCCAGGGCAGTCATTACCAGAGAAATGTTCAAGCCTAGTGCCTAGGGTACACTTTCCAGTCCAGTCTCTGATCAAGCAAGTACGCACTTAAAGGTTTCCAAAGCAGACTCAGTTCATCTCTCTCACAGGTGTCCATATGCACTAGCTCCCTCCTCAGCTTCTGTAGGTCTCCCGTAAATCCCCACAGACCTGCATGCAACTGTAACATCTGGCAGTCACAGCCACTTCAACATGCAGCTCCATACAGAGTTCCTAGGGATTTCTCCTTGTATCTGTCTTCTTTTAAGTTTATGGCTCACCAGGCAGCTGCTGCTTTTCAAACAGAGCCTGATCACTTCCTGATCATTCAGGATCATTCCTGTCACCTAGAAAAGGAAGTGAAGTGGGCTAATGGTCATTGTCCCTGATTAGGCAAGAGGAAAGGAAGAGACTGATGCAATTTTAGTCCCCCTACTTAGCAGATTTGTCATAATAATAATTATTCCATGGTCTCCTTCATGATTGTGGGGAGAGGGGAAGTGGGAGAGGTTTCCTGTATTACCTAATTTTCAAAGGTGCTTCTGAGTGGATGCATCTATAGCAGGGGTCAGCGGGAGATGCAAATACTCAGTATTTCTGAAAATCAGGCTTATAGGAGTTAGACTACTGCAGTGTCAACAAGGTTCAAAAGATACCATTGGTCATTTCAGATTCTTAGTTACTGTTCTACAAAACTGACTAAATTATGCTTTGCTATTAACTATAGATGGAAAATTGATGGAGAAATTGCTGGGAATAGCATCAGCAAAAAGAATCTTACTGGTCCCAAATATTCTTGAAAGAAATAGCTCTATGCAGCGTATTTAAAATCCAATGCAAGTCATTCACCCAAGTACTTTATTTTCCAAAGTGGCTAAAACTTTCTTGTAGATTTGCCATATGAGCTGATCCATAGAATTGCATTATCTTCATTTTAGCAATTCCTTATCTTTGAATACCATGAAATGACACAGATGTAGGCAGCCTCGCACTCACATATAAAAGTGTTTAAATTATTCCTCATTTCCTGTTCAAGTGTGCCTGAGAGCAACCTTCACATTGGTCGAGTCAATAAGATTTATAAGGGACATTTTCTAACGTGGTGTTGCAGCCCACAGGAAGGAATTCTTTAATATGTCTTAACAGATAAAGAGGAACTGATCACATAATTAAATAATGGCTGCTTAGATACAAGCAATCATGATTCATCTGATTTATCATATGTAATCAGAATAACATCCAAACCAGTACTATACCTGCTTGATATCTAATAGAGCCAGTTTCACAATACTGAAAACAATTATCAGCCAAATCTACTGGGAGGGAAAAAAATCTAAAAAATGAAAGTGTTGACATAATATACTTAGATTTCTATGGTCTTGGAGTTGGCACCACACTGTATTTTGTTTTTAAACACACCCCTGAATATAGAATTGCCATAGAAATCTACTGCTCCCCTCAAGCACACTATAATAAATGGTACTTAGGCTACTCTTGCTTGAGGCAACTGGTCTATTTAACTACCAGTAAGTATCTCACTTAACTTAGGCATTTGCAAGGGATTCCCATAACACCTGGGTAATACCAATTGCCTTCTCAGTCAGGACTGAGTTCCTACTGATGGATTATCTCCTCCAAGCGTGGCCAAAAGGGACATATCTCTGTACTTAGGTTTCTGGGCTTCCCTCTGTTTGGATAGAATGACCATGGAATCCTATTATCACACTTCTGAGTCAAAGACAATAGTTATAGTATCATACTACGATATTTTCAGTCATTCATACAATGTAGATTAATTATATAAAAGTTAACTGAAGATCTACTACGTGACTTTATATTGACCAGTGACCAGTTTTAATTGCTTGTGAGCAACCTCTAGGGCAGGGTGGGCAATAAATATTTACGTGGGGCTCACACTAGGAATTTGAAAAGTGGTCAAGAGCCGCATTCTTCCATGCTATTAATAAAGGAGGCACAGAGTCTGGGCTGGAGGCTGGGTGCAGAAAGGAGCTTGTGGTAAGTGAATGGGGTGCAGGAGAGAGTGTGGAGTCTGAGAGGGAGTTTGAATGAAGGAGGTAGTGGTGACTTAGAACAGAGGGCTGGAGTGCAGGAGGGGCTGCAGCGATTTGGATTATGATCTGGGACAGGGAATTGGGGTTCAGAATTTGGGAAGGGAATATGAGTGCAGGGGGCAGAGGGTTTGGGTTATGTGAGGTAAGGGGCAGAGCATTGAAATACGAGAGGCAGCCTCTGGCCAGGAGACTTACCTGCTTGACTCTCAGATAGTAGCTTTCTCAGGCAGACTCCCTGCCTACCTGTGGTCTTTGATTAGCTATGAGCTTAAAGAGGGGTATGGGAGAGGGTGCTTCACAAACTGCCTGGCCAATGGGACTGGGATGGGGGCAGAGGCAACATGTGAAGTCTCTCCCTCCTCCCCCAAAACTCACAAATGTTCAGCTGTTCAAACAGTGCCCCGCCACAGTCGCTTTTCAGAAGCCTGAGGAGGGCAGGCATGGAGCTTGCCTGAGGTTCCCAACTGCGGATCCAGTGACTTGGTGGGCTGTATTTGGTCCACAGTTCATATTTTGCCCAGCCCTGCTCTAGAGCAAGACTTGTTCACTGGATAAATTTACATATAATTCAGAGTAAAGAATCCACATTTTTCAAAAATCTGTTAATAAATAATTTACAAAATATATATAAAGTGAAAATTGATCAGATTAAATATTCACTGTGGATTTTCTGCTTAGTCCTAGTGATTAGGTCCCAGTGTAAACAATTTTATTTCTTTCTTTATTTTATTTCTTCTTAATTAAAACTGACTTTAAAATATTAGTTTTTTAATCTCCAGGCATTCAATCATGGAAATTCTATTTAAGGATATATTTACTTAAATAAGCCTTCCTACAAATCCTGAAAATTTAAATTTCATGTAATATTATCAGCCTTATTAAAACACAGCTATGGTATAAGTAATGCTGAAGGCTATAAAGCAATGTAAGATTCATCATTTTCATGTCTGAACATTATGAAGACATTTTTGCTTTTTACTGAATATTATGTCGTTTATTATCTCATCTGTCTCTTCTACTCTACAATATAGTCAACCGTGACAACCTTTTGAACTTCAATAAATGTATAATGCTCAGGGTTATATAGCAATAGGAAATTATAATTTTTGCACCAGTCATATTTGTAGCCTTTTAAGATCTAGGCCATTTAGCAATTACTTATCATTGAATCATTATACTAAAAAATCCTTACCTCTAAATCTTTGAAGTGTAGAAGAGACTTTATTGCTTTTTTTTGGTATATCATTAACACTTTCACAGTACATATGGTTTGAAAGTAGCTGTCCTATCTAACATAGATGTCTGGATATTCCATTTTAAAATGTTATATATATTTATCAAATTCAGGAAACCCATTCTGTCATTGTTGTTATTTAATTATTATTTAACTAAGATTAATAGTGCAATATTATTAATAAAGAAACTTTATGGTTAAGGTATTGGACTTCAACTCAGGATCTGGGTTCAATTCCTTGCTGTGCTGTAGACTTTGTGCAATACTGGATGGACAAGTGACTTTGACATCCTTAGTTCTCCATCTGAGGTAGAGCATAATTTCTTTCTCCCACCCTTTGTCTGTTTTTTGCTCTTTAGACTGGAAGCAGGGACTGACTATGTATCTGGGGACAGGTCTACCATGAAAAGTTACATCAGTATAGATGTGTCTCAGGGGCATGACAAACCCGTGCTCCTGAGAGAAGGTGTTAAATCAACTGAATTTCCAGTGTAGACAGTGCTAGATCCATGGAGGAATTCTTCCATCAAAGCAGCTACTGTCTCTCTTCCCATCATGATAATAAGTATCTACATGGAAATAGCACATCTATAGCTGGACTACTGTGACTTTTATGTGTAGATCTTGCACTGTCCAAACAGTCTATGCTTGGACCTTTTCTCGGAGGTCTTCTCTGTAGCATTCCTACAGACAACAGCTTATTCACTATACAACCCTGATTCATCCTGAATAAGAGAGGGTCTGGTGAGAAAATTAGTATAGGTTAGACCTCCCTGCTCTGGTATCACGACGGCCTGATGGGTCCCAAATGAGGGACTTTGCTGGACCAGAGGAGGCCAATTTTGCCCCTCTGATGACAGACTCTTGGGGTCCCTCAGCAGACTAGGCAGCACAGACCACCTCCTCCTTGCCACAGGGCTGTCCACTGTGTCCTCAGGTTGCTGAAGTGACTCCGCAGTTCCAGGGCTGCCACTCTAGGTCTGGCAGGGATCTTGGGCTGGCAGGTCTCTGTTGGTCCAGGGGCTCTCTGGTCCAGTAACATCCATGGTCCAGCCAGATCATGAATGTTGCTGGACCAGAGAGTCCTGTACCAGTGAGATTCAACTTGTATGTAATCATGAAATTGAAGACTGTGTCATAATGCTGCACAAGAGGGTTGAATTCCACAAGCAACCTTAATACTGGTTGTGATGGACCCCCCCTTCCCATGATTTATTAAATGGACTTATGAACTCAGATATACGTAACTCAAAGATGCTTGGGACAAATTGCCTCATGTAGCCTATTAATCTTCATGACAAAATCCGCTAGATGGTTGCATCTAGACTGGCAAGATTTTGCACAAAAGCAGCTGTTTTTGTGCAAAAACTTGCCAGCTTTCTACACTGGCCGCTTGAATTTGCGCAAGAGCACTGACTTTGTAATGTACAAAATCAGTGCTTCTTGCGCAAATACTTTCATTCTCCCACTCGGGAAAAAGCCCTCTTGCATAAGAATACTTGCACAAGAGGGCCAGTGTAGACAGGGAAGAACTGTTTTGCGCAAAAAAGCCCCGATGGCGAAAATGGCGATCGGGGCTTTCTTGCACAAAATCGCATCTAGACTGGTCCTTGGCTGTGGGAGACCAAGGATCTGCTCCAGAGAACAGGAAGGCAAGTGGCAGTGGTCTTGTCAGCACCCCAAGAAACATCTCACAGGGTCTTCTGAGGGGGTATGTCTACACTACCCCGCTAGTTCGAACTAGCGGGGTAATGTATGCATACCGCACTTGCTAATGAAGCCCGGGATTTGAATTTCCCGGGCTTCATTAGCATAAGCGGGGAGCCGCCATTTTTAAATCCCCGCTGCTTCGAACCCCGTGTAGCGCGGCTACACGGGGCTCGAACTAGGTAGTTCGGACTAGGGTCCTATTCCGAACTACCGGTACTCCTCGTGAAACGAGGTGTACTGGTAGTTCGGAATAGGCACCCTAGTCCGAACTACCTAGTTCGAGCCCCGTGTAGCCGCGCTACACGGGGTTCGAAGCAGCGGGGATTTAAAAATGGCGGCTCCCCGCTTATGCTAATGAAGCCCGGGAAATTCAAATCCCGGGCTTCATTAGCAAGTGCGGTATGCATACATTACCCTCCTAGTTCGAACTAGGAGGGTAGTGTAGACATACCCTGACTGCATCCCATCACACCGACATTGTCTAACTTTTGAGTGCTTGAATGCTTGGAAGCTGAACTTTCTTTTAATGTAGTTTTGTGTAGGACTAATGAGAAGATTCTTTTATAGCAGCTGATCATTAAATGAAAATTATTGTGGTCCTCTTTTCTATTCTCATCTCTTAACTGAATATTCACTTTTATGACACTGCTAGACACCATCCTATCCCATCCGTTACTTGGATGTTCCAAAACAATTATAAGAATCTCATCAGAATAAGATAAAATTTTCACCTAACCAAAATGAGCACTTGAGCAGGAGCTATTTTTTTCAGACAATGGAAAAAAATAATTTATCGGAAGAAAACCTGTTTCCTTATCAATTTTGGAATTATGAAAGGTGAGCAGACAACAGCATAGCCATATAATGAGTCTTTATAAAGGACCATAGTTCATTTCAGTACCTGATATTAGCAGCATATGAAAACATTGTCCTTTTTATCTAAGGTTGTTTCTATAGCAACTGGAAATGATTGTCTGGATCAGACACATATATCCATGCTATATGTTGTACAAACACTTTCAAAGCATCTATTTTTCTTATTTAGTAAGAGATCTTTAAACAATCATTCTATTGGGTGTAACAAATGATAAATCACTAAGTATGAGAAATTTGTGTGTGTGTGTGTGTGTAAGTAAAATATGTGAATACTCTTGCACACAACTCTAATAACTTGATGGGGTTGTGATAAAGTCATTTATTACAACCTTTTATACCACTTATTCCCCATGTTTGGGCTACACAAATTAATTCATGACTTGACCTTATTGAAGCTAAAACTCTAGTTCTTAACCCTGGAGGAGATAATCATAGGCCCAGATTCCCAACTATAGTTGGGCATTGATGTACTCAGCAATGCAATACCTAATAGTTCCCATATTTAGGCTCCTCGGTGCCTAAATCCTTCTAAAAATGAGATTTAAATGCCTAAATCTGTGAGGCATTGGGATGCTGAGCACAGTGATGCTGAAATCCCTTTGAAAATCTAGCTCCTAGTCCTTTCCCTTGTGGAGGTCTGAATATTGCCAAGTCTGCTCCTCAGAGAAAGGGAGAAGGAGGGCAAAATTATCTATTTCAATTGAATGTTTTGTGACTGGTGCTGCTCAGAGGCTACATTGTGGTGAGACGGATTAGAAAGAAGGGCATAGATGGTCAAGGGCAAAGCTGAGCATGTGCATAAATATCTATAGGATTGAGGGTATAAATATTAGCACCATAGAGGTTATATGGATATGTGAAAATACATGATGGTTTGAGGTGGTATAAAATGTTTATTAGCTTGAGCATAGGATAGCTACATCACTCACAAGTGGTATTTTTAGAGGTTAGTATAGGTGTTATTTTATCTATCTTTTAAAGATCGGTTTCCTTAAGTACTACAAGTTTACAGAGAAATTATTGCTGATTTTGGAAACCTATACAATCTGAAACATTTCTATAAATCAGGGTATTGCAATTTTAAGGTCTACAGACTTGTAACTTGCCAAAGTTAAAAATGGATGCCCAATGCATTTTGAATGGGTGACTTGCTCCAGTAGAAACAAGGCAGGTGATTTCTAGACTGTATGGTCCACACGATATTTTTGGATTGAAATTGGTCTGTACTGGACTTTGAACCTGTGGTGGAATATTTCATGTTTGGGAGAAAAGTTGAAACATTTTTTTTTTTTTTTTTTTGTTAGAAAGGGAACAGCAGATTTTTTCTATCTGGCAAAATCAAAATGTTATGTTATCCCTGTTGAGAGTGGTGAGAACAAAGGTGCTACATAAAGTCATTTATCACAACAGTTATGTTCTCCTCATAAGTAGATATTTATCCTGCAATGTGGAAAACTCAAGCTACATCTATACTGCTTCCTTCTTGCACAAAGCCTATGCAAATGAAGCACAGATTAGCATATTGCCATGCTACATTTGCATAATTAATTAGGATCCGTTTTTGCTCAAGAGGCTTTTGCGCAAAAAGGAGCTGTGTAGATGGCTCCTTTTTGCACAACCACTCCCCTTGTACAAGAGTCATTCTTCCTCATGCGGGAGTTTTTGCACAAAAACAGCCCCTAATTAATTATGCAAATGAAGCACGGTAGTATGCTAATCCACACTTCATTCGCATAGGCTTTTGTGTAAGAAGGAAGCAGTATAGACATAGCCCCCGTGTTCTAATGGGTTCTTCATTAGTTTTCTTTACCATTTCTTCTGCTCAACAGAAAACTATAGGAAATACTGTAGATGGAGAAATTATTCCTAATTTCAAAATTTATAAAAGCATCCATTTTTATTTTAACTTTACTCTTTTTTGTCAATATGAATGAAGCCTATTATTATATATAAATATGAATTTAAACAAAGTCCATAAATGTGCCATTGGGCATTTTAAACCAACTCAACATGCTCCATTTCCACAGCTTATTTTATAACTAACTGGCTTCTTTAAAAATGGTGTATAACCTAACAAAAGAATGGAGTTTTATCTTAGTCATCTCTATACTCTTAGCTAATGTCCTTGTCACTTTTTAAGGGTTAGTATATATCCCTGTAATGTGTTTCTTAGTGAAATCTTTATCCTTTTACCAATATTCCAGAGCTCCCTCCCATCTCCCAGATCTAGTGAGATATGACATCATGGCTAAAATAATATCAAGAAAAGAAAGGTGCACTTATAACTGCATTTATCATGGACTCTATATCTTCTACCCTTTCTCAAGCTAGTTCTGCTGTTTCTCTAAACAACTCAGCTATTGTTGGCATTGGTGATCCACGTGGGGCAAAATAAGAGCTGTTCTAGATGTCTGCACATTCTCTGGCTGGAATCCAAAGTTGTTTATAGGTTTACATTGGTCTCAATATGCAAAAATGAAAGGGCCCTTGACCCTTACACCAAACCTTTCCCTATCTATGGGCCTATTACTTTCTAGGATGCTGTGGCAGGGCAAGTAAGTTCTTTGCCTGGCCATGCAAATCTTCCTTTCAGATTTGCTTCCTCTTGAGCTGCAATTAATAAGTTTTTTAGAAACCTATAAAATTTAAAACATTTCTATAAAACATTCTATAAAATAGTTCTGATGTGCTGCGGCACAATTCTAGGGGAAACCCTGAAAACCAGTAATTTTAAATACAGCAGAAGCTCACTTGGTAGTGAGACTTCTTTTACTTTGCAGCCTACTTCTTTCCTTAAATATGCTTACCAAGAACAGGAAAGTGTGTCTCAAAATCATCCTGTGGACATTGATACCCACAGCACAAAGAAATTAAAGCTGAGGTGTACAAGGGGGAAGGAGATTGTCTCCTTGAGAAGATTTAGTTGCTGTTTAGAGAAGGTGATGTGTGGGGGGTTTTTTTTGGGAGGGGGTTGATCATCCTGCTACTAATAGAGAGTAATTTGAGTAACTGGATGTGGAGTGAGCTGTGGTCTTCTGGTATGCCTGAGAAGCACAGTATTAATGAGGATAGTCCAAATAAACATTTAACACTTACCTGGAATCAGGGGCGGCCCGTCCATATAGGAGAACTAGGCGGTCACCTAGGGTGCCAAGTTAAATGGGGTGCAATGGGACGCCAAATGGTGGCTCAATATTGTTGAGGAGTTTGGAGGTGGGGGTGCCGATTGCATGGTTCACCTAGGGCGCCAGTTGCTGGCAGCTAGTCTAGGGCTGCTCCTGCCTGGAACTGATCCTTTGAGGTTTGAAGTTTATCCACTATTATTCATCGATATTGTATTCATTATCACCAGATGAGGTATCTCATGTTCATAACTGATAATATATGTTTATTGTAGGAGATCTTATTTAAGGGCCTGCACATCTACTGAAGGGTGCCTAATGCCCTCATCTCCCATTAATTCCAATGGGAACTGAGGAAATCTAGGGTAGATCTACACAATGCACTTATTTAGAAATAAGCTATTTTGGAATAATAACTCCCAAAATATCTATTTCAGAATAGTGCATCTGTAACAGTATGGCTCTTCTGTAGCCATGTTGGAAGGCCTGTGCTAAGCATGAGCCAAAGCCACCTTCTGCAGCCAGACTGAAGAGTAGCAGCCATTACTGTAAGGCCTGGAGTCACATACTCACATCCATTTAAACTGTATTAAAAAGGTCACGCCAGGCTGTGAGAAGGGGACTTTGCCCTGATAGCTCCCCCGCTGTCACCAGATAAAGAAACAGATCTCAAGATGGGTAAAGAAAACTTAAGTAACACCATTCTGTCTGGCAAGAAACTGCTTATCAATAGAGAATGTTGTGGAATCCTCATTCTATGACACTTTTCTATTGTTTGACTGTGTGATCTCCGATTTGTAACTGTTTCTGTCTGCTGTATAATTAATTTTGCTAGGTGTAAGTCAATTAAGGTGATGGGGTATGATTGATTAGGTAATTTTGTTATGATTGGTTAGTAAAATTATACTAAAATCATTGATTAAGGTCTAGCTAAGCAAGACTCAGGTTTCATTATATAAACTGGGGTTCAAGAAGGAGGAGGGGGAAGAAGATCGGAAGTAACAGAAGCAGAAGGAAGGAAGCAAAAGGCTGGAAGAAGACCAAAGGGAGACAAGGAATTCCAAGAAGAAGAACTCACTTCCAAGACCCAGCTTAATATAAGAGCTGCCCGGACTCTCCTTCACAACTGTGATGTGCAGCAGCTAACATCCAGAGAGACTGACCTTGCCTAGCCAACAGGGTAAGTCTGCCTGCCTTTATCAGGATTGGTGAGCATGACACTGTGTGCTTAGCATGTGTATTCTGCTTGTTTGGGAATTGTCAATAAATAGAGGATAAGAACATTACTGTGTGAGGCTCTTTCAGTGGCTAAAGATCCTGCAAAACCCGCAGGAAAATGTGCCCTGAGCCCTAGGAATTGGGTAAGGGTGGGTGTATAAATTAATAGGGTTACACCTTGAACCCTAGGAACTGGGTAAAGGTGTGTGTCCCTACAGTGTGGAAGGGATAGAGAAATTAATGTGGGTAACACATCCACACTAGAAATGCCAATCAAAATAGCGCAGATCTCTAGCTAATTTGAGTTATTTCAAAATAACATGAGTTATTTCAGAATAACGCTGCTCTATAGACATGCCCTTAGAGAATTGAGCCTGAACTCCAATGAGCATTTTGTGTGTATTAGTAGCATAGGAACTTTCTTTATTGGCAGTTTCTAGATTTTCCAATAGCCTTCTTGCCAGCCAGAACTTGCTAAATGTGATTTTCTAATAACCCTCAACATGGTCTATTGATTTTTGTTATTTATAACCCTATGGAATATTACAATAAGTATAATAATACTCTTCCATAGATAAGTGTGTAAGAACCAACTACTACTATGTGGGATAAGTTTTTAAGTGTATTTAGATGCCTAATGAGATTTTCAAAAGCACTGAAGCAGGTTTGGTGACTAACCTGCTTGTGCAGGTTTGAAAATACCAGTAGGGTACTTATCAGCATTGTTAGGCACTTACATACCTTTGAAAATCTGACTCTGTGTAGTTCAACTGAGGCCTAATCAGCACAGAGTAGAGTGGAAGAATGACTAATGTCTTGCTCACAAAACTCCTATTAATTTATCCTGGAATCATGGTCATGTTTTCTAGACCTTTAATCATATTTGCTGCGCTTCTCTAGACCTTCGCCAATTTCTCCACATCTTTGTTGAAATGTGGTACCCAGAACTAGACACAATACTCCAATTGAGGCCTAATCAGCACAGAGTAGAACGTAAGAATGACTTCTTGTGTCTTGCTCATAACACTCCTGTTAATGCATCCAGAATTATGTTTGCTTTTTGTGCAATAGTGTCACATTGTTGACTCATGTTTAACTTGTGGTCCACTATGACCCCTAAATACCTTTCAGGAGTACATCTAGACAATCACTTCCCATTCTGTATGTGTGAAACTGATTGCTCCTTCCCAGGAGAGGCATAAGGATCTTGCACAAAAGGATGGATCTTGCACAAAAACCCCTTGCACAAAAAGCATCAGCAAAAAATATGCTAATGTCATTGCGACTCATACTAATGAGTCCATCATTAGCATACTTTCTGCCAAAAATAGCATACAAAAATTCTTGTAGTGTAGACAAATCCTTGTAGAACATTTTCTTGTTACCCTTTATGCCTCTAGCTAGATGGAGTTATTTTGTACCTTTTCCTTTCTAATCTTACCTGTGCATACCTATGTTGTTTGCTTATATGTATATTCATTGTTTGAAATCCTTTGACTTAGTTTCCACTTTTTACATGACTACTTTTTTATTTTTAGATGATATAAGATCTCCCGGTTAATCCAAGGTGTTCTCCTGCCTTACTTTCTATCGTTCCTATGTAGTGGAATAGTTTGCTTTTGTCCCTTTAAAAACTGCCAGATCTCTTCAGTTGTTTTTCTTCTTAGTCTTGCTTCCCATGGGACATTACCTACCAGCTCTCTGAGTTTACTGAAATCTGCCTTCCTGAAATCCATTGACTCTATTTTTCTGTTCTCCTTTCTACCATTCCTTAGAGTCATGAACGCTATCATTTCATGATCACTTTCATCCAAACTGCCTTCCACTTCCAAATTTTCAGCCAGTTCCTCCCTATTTGTTGAAATCAAATCTAGAACAGCTTCCTCCCTAATATCTTTCTCAATCTTCAGAAATAAAAAATTATCTGCAATGCAGTCTAAAAACCTATTGAATTATCTGTGCCCTGCTGTGTTAGTTTCCCAACATATGTCTGGATAGTTGAATTCCCCCATCACCACCAAATCCTATACTTCGGATTATTTTGTTAGTTGTTTAAAAAAAGCCTCATCCACCTCTTGTACCTGGGTAGGTGGTCTGTAGCAGACCCCCTAGCATGACCTCTCCTTTATTTTTTACCATTTTTAACCTACCCCAGAGACTTTCAACAAGTCTATCACCTATGTCTTTCACCTTAGTCCAAGTGTATTCATTTTTAATATATAAGGCAACACCTCCTCCCTTTTTTCACTGCCTATCCTTCCTGAGCAAACTGTGCCCCTCTATACCAATATTCCAATTTTGCGTATTATCCCACCAAGTCTCTGATACCAACTATGTCATAATTGTGTTTTTTAGCACTTCAAGTTCTTCCTGCTTATTCCCCATACTTCCTGCATTTGTGTGTAGATATCTAAGATACTGATTTGATATTGCCCCCCAGTTCTGCCTTGTCCCACCTTCATCTCTGTTTTTATAGCGCAGGTTCCCTTCCATTTCTGAGCCATCTCCCAGGTCTCCATGTTTTTTGCTTACCTCTGGGCTTTGGTCACCTACCCTTGCCATCCAAGTTGAAAGCCCTCCTCACTAGGTTAGCCAGTCTGAATTCAAATTCTCCCTTCCCCTTCTTTGAAAGATGAACCCCTTCCCTGCTTAGCAGTCTTTCTTCTTGGAACAGCATCATGTGGTCAAGGAAATTTCAAAGCCCATCTTCTCAGTAATACTAATCTCTCCGAATGCTGAAATGCATAATCTCGGCAGTTCTTGGATTCAGCCTTGCTATGCCTTACTGCAGGACCTTAAAGGTTTGGGGGCAAACATGACTTTGACATTTTTGTAGTGTGGCCAGAATGGTAAATTAGAGCAGTCTCAGGGCTGCTGTAAATCTATGCCTTGCTGCATGTAGTTGCAAGGGGCCATTACAGCAGCCAGGAGCAGACAGAACACTGGCATGCTCTGACTGTACCCCTTTTCCATAGCCACTCTTAGGGTGTGGCTAGACTACAGGGTTTTGTTGACAAAAGTGGACTTTTTTCGACAAAACTATACCTGCATCTACACTACTGCTGAGTTCTGTCGACGTAATGTCGACAGAACTCGGCAGTTTTGTCAACGGCAGTAAACCTCATTCTATGGGGAATAACACCTTTTGTCAACAGAGTTCTGTCGACAGAAGGCGTTATTACATCTACACTGACCTTTGCGTCTACATTTTCATGTCGACAAAGCGGCTTGCTTTGTCGATAGAACTGGATGTAGTCTAGACGCTCTTTGTCGACAGAAGCTTTGTCGACAATATCTGTTGACAAAGCCTCTGTCAACAAAAGCCTGTAGTCTAGACATACTCTTACATTTAAACTGTGATATGATTGGCATGGAATCATTATAGTGGCTCTACGCTACCCAACATTTTCCCCTTCATTATTCAGGTAGCTGGCTATGCGGGCTTCACATCTTTTGGGCTACTGAAGTGGTCCTGCAAAGACATTTTGTTACAGAAAATCCTGCCCAATTTTCATAATGATCTTTGATCTGTGATCTCTTGAAAATTCAAAAAAATGGTTATAACTAATGTTTTCAAAAAAGGCATGACTTGATGCAGCAGTAAACTTTTTGCAAAACATATTGGAAAGGTAAAAACACACCTTTAAACTCACCCTCGCCATTTTTTTAAAAAATTACAACAACTATTTTGCTACAGTTAAAAGCATGGATAAATTATTTTAGGCAAAGATAGAACTATGTGTGAGATGTGTTTTTAATTCTAGTTATAGAAGTTCTTTGTAAAAGTGTTTCAATTAGTGATCACAGCTAGTGCAGCTCTTTGAGACTAAAATTGGGCATATTATATCACTTGGAATATTAATGGGGAAGCTAGCATTTTACCTTTAAATGAAACTCACTGTTACATTCCATGACAAAAAGAAACAGCAGGATGCGTTTATGATTAAGCACACTACTCTTTACTGAAAATGTAAGACTTAATCTTTTTCAGGTGGGAAAGCTACTTAAATTATGTACTCTTCCTAAAAACACTTATTCTTCAATAATTAGGCTACTCTAAATGTGAAAACTTTGAATTAAAGGTACCTTGAATATTTAATGCTGATGATCATCCTGCTGATTTGTCCTTTATTTGTTTCAGGAATAGTTCAGTGAAACGTTACTGACTCCTATTTTTGTCAATTGTGGGGGTGTTTTTAAATTCCTGTCAAGACATTTAAAAGGTGAATTAATAAACAACAAAATCAGGGCTAATTGGCACCTGGCCAACTGTGAGTGCTCAAGGTATGGAAAATAGGTTCAGAGCAGTTATGTGTTTATGGACTATCCCCACCCCTAAAACAAGAATGTAGAGAGAATTCTATCAGTTGAAAATAGAGCTAGTGAGCCTTTTTTGTATTCTTTTGAAAAAATTTAATCTGTTCAATTTTGATGGAAAAACAGGATGTATTCTTTGCATTTTTCAATCAGCTAGAGAGAGTTTGGAAAATTTTAATAGGAATTTCGTGTGTGTGTGTGGGTGGGGGTGGAATTCTGATGTTTTGACCTGCTCTAATTGAAACTATTTCTTCTCCCCTCTGGCTATTTCTGAAGATGAACTGAATAGTGCCCAATGCTTCCTTCCTTCAGTTAATAACTCTTTATTTTCATATAATTAGAGTTGCTTTAAGCAACCTTTAACTGACAAATTTCTGTGGATCCCCATTAAGCCATGCTTGGATTCATTTCTAATTAGTATGTCTAAAAGGAAAAGATGAAAGTTAATTGTATTTAACATTTCAGAGCTATTTTAGCTACCCAAAAATTTTACACTTGATCATTTACAGAAATGTGTTGCAGTTGAATGTTTTTAGTATTTCTTTGCCTTTTGTATAACATTCCTGGGTAGTGTGTCAACAATGTGTGCTATAAAGAGCTTAAAAAGAAAAATGTCCTTATTTTACTAAAGTAGTATGTGTATTTGGGAAGAGGGGAATGTTTGTTTTTACAAATGCATGGAAATGGATATCAAATGTGTGTTACTGAATGGAATTTAAACCTGCACCTAACAAATACAAAATAAAAACTTAGACTTTATCTACATTACACCGCTTTTAGCAACATGGCCATGTCAACACGATGGCAGCATTAAAAGTTGGTCAGTGTAAACATTGTTTGTCGGCACTTTGGCTGACAAAATACTCCCACCTCCTATAAGCAGAGCTCATATTATTGACAGGAGAATACTCCTTCCCACAATGCATCATTTACACTTGCCGCAGCAAACCCCCTTTTTTTTGGAGGGGGAGGGAGGATTTAAAGAACCTGTTAATGACAAAAAATGTTATTGTTCAATAGCAAGGGTAGACATAGCCTTAGACATACTGCCTGATATGAACAGTCAAAGACAGACAATGGATGGGTGGAAAACACACTTTGACTTGAAGGCTACAGATTTTCTACTGAATCTTTCTCCCCTCAGGTAGCCAGGATTGGGTTAGTCATTGAGCATTAAATATATGTCTGTACAAACGGTGAGCTTGAAGCCTCAGTACCAGTTCAATTGCACACAGGAACTAGCTCAAGGACTTAAGAGGGACATAAGTCATGGACAAGCCTGTGCTGCTCCTCTACATCAGGTGAATTTCAACCTGCTGAAGCAGAGCATGGTCTGTTAACCCTGACAATAGCCTAAGTTGTCAGTTTTAGCTTTTCTGTGGTGACATAATAAATAAGTGAAGGCTATCGTGCAGAGGTCCTGGTGAGAAACTCTTCAGTACTCCTCTGGTTTCCTATGTCCATGGTAAAAATGTTGCACCTGGCTACTAGCTGCCATTGCTCTAATTCCTGTACCAGTGCTAGAACTAACCCTACCCAGAAAGCAGGTGCATAGTTGGTCTCTGTAGGACTGAATGCTGATATTGGGGTGGGGGATATGTTGCCAGTTTGATTCATAACTCTTCTCTTCAATGGAATTGTAAACTGAAAAACTTTTCTGCTTAACTCATCTTTTTTATGGCAAAAAATGGCCCACTGTTTCCAGTTAACTGTAATTTCATGAGAGCTTTTAGCTAACCCAATAGAAGCTGATAACATTTATAGGACCTTTTTGGTCAGATGATATGAGGATATACATTTGTTTTTCATCCAAGTTACTAGAGAATTCTTGAAAAGACCAACTCAGCTAAATTTAGATTTAATCAATTCCAGAATATACCTTCAGAGCATCAATACCAAATATTATTTCTAATAAGTGCTTGTAGTGCCTAACATTTTGAAAATGTCATGACTAAATAATTTTATGCACCCTGCAAGTTATTAAAGTGGCAGGTGGTGCGTGGGCAGTTGGTTTACAGAAGGAGCAGCAGTAACTGTAACAGCATGATAAGAAGTGAAATTAAAAATAAGCCATTTTTATTACTGCAAAGAGATGAGTAACTTTGTTATAAATATATCTCCCTATTCAATGGATTATCATTTAATCAGAAAACAAGAGTGGATCTTTTAGATCTGCTTTTAAAATTAATTAATGATAGAAGTTAAAATTACAAGTGAGAAATACTTTCTGCAATTATACAGAAGTCATTTTGCAATCTGGGTTTATTTTTCACCTTGGCATTGTGCTGTCTGGTCTATATTAATTGGCATATTAAAAGCAATCAGTTCTGTTTGATGCTACAGCAGCTTCACTAAATAAATAGGGCCCAGATTCATAGGAATGAAGCCCTTACAATTAATCTTCTTCCATAGAATCCTTTTTTCATCCATGTCTACACTAGGAGATTATTTCAAATGTACTAAATTTTATATCTGAGCAACTGATTTTACAAATTCGAAGTTCCATGTCCTCTCTACGAGGAAGAATCGAATGTAGTCTGAGGCAGGCTCTAATAATATGGACATGCTACCTCAGAATCAGAGCCCCAGGAATCACTCTCTATGGAGTTATAGGAGGTCTCCCGAAGGCCAATTAGTTTGAATTAGCGGCACTGGAACATCCACACTAACATTATCTCTCACTTACAAGTTCAGGAATAACATTATTCCTTCTGAAAAGTAGGAGTACAGAGTTTGAATTCTGTGGCTCCTTATTCTGGAATAACTGGTTTAGTAGTGTGGACTCATTGCTTTCAAATTCGACCTTGGGTGGCTAATTTCAGACCAAGGCCCTAATGTAGACCAGGCCTTAGAAAGGGAATCCACAACTGTCCTAAAATATAGAACAAATCTTTGATATTATATACTGCATATATAGAAGCAAAATAGATGATGAGTAACATAGTGTTCATAGGCTTTGAAAAGCATCTCTGGCTAAGATTTTCAAAAGTCAGTGATTTTTGGGTACTGATCTAGACACACTGTAAAGGAGATGAATTTTCAGAAAGCATTGAGCTCTGACCCTCTGATAATCATGCACAATTAGTAGGGCTGTCCTTAGGATTTATGGGGTACTACTATGCACAATAGCAGCTTGTGGCTGGGAAATGTGATTTTTATAATCTACAGCACAACACTAAAGAAATATTTTAAACTAAGGTCCTGTAGATTAACACAGTAAATTAAAAAACTGACCGTATATATTTGGGGTTGGCAAATGTCAGTTACATGGCTTCATTATCACCTGAATGGCCCTTTCACAGATTGGATGTTCTGCTAATAGGTATGGCAGACTTTTTCCCTTTTACGTTAACTGGATCCTTTCCAGAGGAAGCAGTTGGGTTGATAGTAAGACCCAGTGGTGGCCCAATTTTTGGTGGGCCTTACCCAACTATATATTCTCCATATGAATAAGAATGGCTCTGCATTTAAGATCTCTTAAGTTAGGTCTCCACAACATTGGAGGATTCAATCACTAGTCACTTTGGAAAGTGTTTACAGTGCTCTTAGCTTTTCTTGCTCACTTCAAAAGCTTTTTAGCTCTTGGAGTTCTTCTGACTGATGGAATCATAGAATACCAGAACTAGAAGGAACCTCAAGAGGTTATCAAGTCCAGTCCCCAGCCTTCACGGCAAGGACCAAGTACCATCTAGATCATCCAGGATAGATATTTATCTAACCTGCTCTTGTATATCTCCAGTGATGGAGTTTCTACAGCCTCCCTAGGCAATTTATTCTAGTGCTTGACCACCTTCATAGTTAGGAAGTTTTTCTTAACGTCCAACCTAAACCTCTCTTGATGCAATAAGCCCATTACTTCATCAGACGTAAGAAAAATAATTTTTCTCCCTTCTCTTTGTACCACCCTTTTAAGTCCTTGAAAACTGCTATCATGTACCCTCTCAGTCTTCTCTTTTCCAAATTAAACAAACCCAATTCTTTGTCTTCCCTCATAGATCATGTTTTCCAGCCCTTTAATGATTTTTGTTGCTCTTCTGAGGACCCTCTCCAATTTCTTCACAACTTTCCTGGAATGTGACACCCAGAACTGGATGCAATACTCTAGTTGAAGGCTAACCAGCGCAGAGTTGTGTCTTGTGTCTTGCTCACAACACTCCTGCTTGTGTCTTGCTCACAACACTCCTGCTAATGGGCCAGATCTATCCCTGTTATTAACTTCATTTAAGTCAATAAAAGTTTTTGCAAGGATGAATTTGTCCCAGTAGGTCTGGTCTCACAGGCAGCTATAACTCAACAGGTCAATAATGTAGTGAGTAACTGCTACTGTAGCGCAGTATCATCTATCTAATACCATGATTAAATGTACATCACTCATTTGGTAAAATAGTAATTTAATTGTCACAATTTTCATAAACATATGCATTTATGTAGCAGCAGAAGATCATTATCCTGTGTCTCTGCTTTATGCCACTAACAAACCTCTCAATTATATTTGCTAAGTCATGTTAGTACAGACCAGGGACCAGATCGAACTTACTCTCAAAAATTCCTGCCAGAAGAATTAAAGTCTCTCAAAGGGACTTCTATAGAGTTCCTCAAACTTCTTTCCTTGTGGGGCTGGTTTCCCTCCTTCACTTTTCCCATGGAAGAATCATGTCTGGACCCCAGGGTTCACAGATTCCTCAAGATCATGGATCTTAGGTTTACATTCAAGACACAAGATCATCCACATCTTTATGCTGCCAAAAAAACCTACTAAGGTGACAGCCCACAGGACTCCCATGAAGGTGGATTCCACAGAATACAAAGATTCCCTCTTTATAGTACCATGTGGGTGTGTTCTCCATGGTGTTTTGAGGCAGGAACTATTCCTTCATGCCCGGGAACTATCCCTTTCTATGCTGAGATTCCTGAATGTAGGGAAAGCCCTCTCCTATAACAAGTTGAAAAATTGCCATGCTAAGTGTTGCCAGATTCCTGGAATTTGGTTCCAGCTATGGGACTTGTCAGGATCCCAAATGAACAAGTGTTTAGAAGCAAAAAATACAAAATGTCGCTGTACAAAGTATATGAAATATACTATTTAGATTGTTAAATTTTGAGCCTGACATCTTGAACAGAGTATATAGAGGAGTCAACAGAGCAAATGCACATACGCACACAAAAGTACTGAGGATTAATTTGGCTTTTCAGCGGTGGCACACGTTGCCTTCTTTGGCCCTAGAGTTTGACATCCAACTTTTATTGCATGTTTTGGTGGTTCACTGTATCTGAAGTTCCTGTTTTACCTAGGTAATGTCCCCTTGCTATTTCTAGCTTGTCAACAGGAAAAATTAACCATGGATCTTAAGTCTATTTCATTGAAATGATGATATGATACAATATAATGGGGACTAATTTGGCTACAACTATTCAAGAGAGAGATCTTGGAGTCATTGTGGATAGTTCTTTGAACCACTTCTTCAGGGTTATGCCCATGAAAGCTCATGATACCACCTACATGTTTTATTAATCTTTAAGGTGCTACTAGACCAGTGGTCACCAACCAGTAGATCGCGATCTACTGGTAGATCTTGGAGCCTCTGACAGGTGATCCTGACTAGTTTGGCCAAGATGCTATCAAGTGTCAGCATTTCAGCTGCCCCTTCCCCCACTGCTGCTCATCTCCTGTCCTTAGCCTTGGAGCGTCCCCTCCCCCTGGGGAGCCTCTTGCTTTCTGTGCAGGATGGGGGGGGTGCTGATGTCAAGGTGCCTCCTCTCCCATTTTGTATCCTTTCTCCACAGAGCAGAAAGGGGACACAATAGGACTTGGAAGGGAGTTTCCTGGGTGCTTTAGGGATTGGTGTGGTGCCAGGGCAGGGGTGACCCCACTGCACCATCAACCAGGAGCTACCAGCAGTGCCCAGCTACAGCCCATATCCCAAACTCCTACCCTAGTCAGGAACCCCCTTCTATACCTTAAGTCTCTGCCCCAGCCCCGAACCTGCACCTAGAACCCACTCAAGCACCCCATCTGCCTGCCCTAAGCTCAGCTCAGAGTCCCTCTCATACTCCAGATCCCTTAATTCAAGACCAGAGCCTGCATCCCAACCCTCTGCCCCAGTTTGATGAGAGTGAGTGAGGATGGGAACGAGAAGGAGGATGGAGTGAGCAGGGGAGGGGCCTCGGTGAAGGGGCAGGAAGGACGTGGGGCAAGGGTATTTATATTTGAAGTAGATCTTGGATTGCACTTAAATTCAAAAAGTGATCTCGTGCTCAAAAAGATTGGAGACCTCTGTCTTAGACTATTAGTTGTTTTTTAAGTTTTTCCTGTTACAGAGGCTATATCTAGACTACAGGGTTTTTTCGAAAAAAGTGGCCTATTTTAGAAAAAACTTCATCTGCGTCTAGACTGATACCACATTCTTTTGAAATTAAATCACAAGACCACAGTGGTTTTTTTTTTGTTTTGTTTTGTTTTTTTTTGACAGTGGTAAATCTCATTTTATGAGGAAGAATGCCTTTTTTTAAAAAAAAGAGCTCTTTGGAAAAACGGCATTCTTGACCGCAAACTGGGCTTTTTCGAAAGAGAACAGCCAGATTGCCTGGGTGCTCTCTTTCAAAAAAAAAAGATCGCTTTTTTGAAAAACTTGTGGCTGTCTAAATGATCTCTTTCGAAAGAAGCTTTTTCAAAAGATTCTTTCGAAAAAGCTTCTTTTGAAACAAGCGTGTAGTCTAGACGTACTCACACTAACTCAGCTACCCCTCAGAAGCAATTGTCAGTATAATTCTGTAAATTGCCCTATCTCTGCTATGAAGTGAGGAGACTGGCTCTTCAAAATATCTGCTGCAGCGTCCATCATAGGCAGTGCCTGTGCTAGAGACTTCGGATTCTATTTGCTGCTCTGCACAGACTCCCTGTTAATTTGCTCTGCCTCAGTTTCTTATCTGTAAAATAGGGCTAACAATGCCTCCCCCTACCTCATAGCAGTGTTGAGAGGATAAAAACATTAAAGACTTTGGATCTACTGATAAGTAAGACAAAGGTGATGGCAGTGATATTATTACACTAAATCTGGAAGAGGTAGCATTCAGGTCAAGATCACATACCTGGACTTGCTCTGATTGAACCAGTATGCTTAAAAATAGAAGTATAGTTACTACAGCATGAGTGACAGTGGAGCTAGCCACCCCAAGTATGATCCTGTCTGGTACACTAGATACATACTCTGGTGGCTTGCCCCTCCGTCTTGTTGCACTGCCACAGTTATGCTTCTATATTTAGCGTGCTAGCTCTAAATATAACATGGAAGTAATAAGTCCCTGTGGGTTCTCCAGTCAGATGTGCACATTCCAGGAGATCTCAACCAGACATTTGAGCTAGCAGTAGCCACGGGTTGATGCCTGCCCACTATGCTTCAGAATTAGGGCATATAAGGAGGAATAGACCTGAGGCTAGAGACAGAACAACTACATTTCTGCTAATCCCAGGAGTTACTATCAGTCATTCCTTTTACTCTTTCCTTGCTTTATTATTTAATGTCTTTAGTATTTAGTGCAAATATTTTCCCCTGCAGTTTAGGATAAGGGTTCTGGAGATGTGGGTATTCAAGCACATATAACTGCAAGGCTCTAAGGTAAAGGTAAAGCTTTGAAGGGACCAAGAAAGATCCACTCTCCATAGTCCTGGGGATAAATTAAAACCTTAGAAGTACTTTTTATGGAGCGAAATAATGTAGTGGCAGAGACGTGAAGAACATGGCACCTACAGCTCATGAGACTTGCTCAGCATGTTCAGTGTGCTAAGCCTGAAGTTTGTGTAAATCCTACAATACAAGACTGGATATGTACCATGTAACGTAAAATGGTTAAATTATCATGATAAAATACTTCTGATATTTGTTCATAAAACACAGCCTATTTCCATTAGTCACATTTTCTGGAAACCTAATGCAACATTCAGGTGTTTTAGCATAACATTTAATTATACTAATCCAATAAAGATTGGATAAGTGTGAAATGCACTTTATGTGGCATTTACAGTATTCAATTTATAGTATCTTCTGAATGCTTGGCAGCTCAGAAAAATCAAGTCTTTTGTCAATTTCCCATTAAGGTCTTGGTGAATGATCCAATTACAAATTTGCTGCTGTAAAGCACTTTTAGTTATAAAGGACTTTAAAAACATTAACTAATCCCGAAAATATTACTAAAATGAAAAATAATTACTGTTATACTGCCTTGTAACAGAAAAACTGAGGCACAGTAGGATTAAGCTTAACACTTCAAACTCTGAGGCCTAAGTCTGTCTTTTAAGATAGAATCTTAGACATCCATTAAAAATTGACTAATTTCAGAGCTGCTGGGCAGCCACAACTAATATTTTCATTAAGGCCACTGGCTATGAACCAGATTCTACATCTGGGAAGCCAAAGGTAGTTTTGCCTTCTGTGTGAGTAGCTTCAGGATTAAATCTTATGATTAAATGTCAATTTAAATGCCAATGTTAGATACCTAAATATGAAAATCTTGGACGAAGTTCCTTGCCAGATGCTGTAGGAATTCTGGCTCTGCCACTATTCAAGCTCTGGATTTCTGGGCCCCTGACTGTGCTCAGACCATTAGACTTCAGTAGAGCTTTGCCACACATTTGTCACATAAGTAGCAGAAGAAATTAACTGAGCCTGAATTTTTTTCTCTGTGTTTGTATAGTGCCTGACATAATGGAGAACTGGTGGTGGGGGTCTCAGGAGCTCTGGTAATTAATAAGTAGACTATTCAGAATCTAAAAAAGCAGGAATGTTTTGAATGTCATAAAAAGGCTGGAGTGGGTAGTAAGGTATTGTCATTAAAAGTAATAAACATTTCATGAGAAATGATGGGGTGTTCAGTGTGAAATTGTTGGTCTGATTTTTACGAATACTTGAGTGACCATAGGGTTGTTTTCATAGTGCTTTGTTACTTTGAATTATCTATTCCTTATTAGACACAGTCTGTGGGAGGAGAACCTGTGTCACTGAGGCTTTGTCTACACTGCCGGCTTTTTCCGGCAGAGAATATACAAATGAAGCACAGATTAGTGTTTTATCTCGCTTCATTTGAAAAATCTATCTGATCTATTTTTGTGCAAAAACAAGCAGTGTGTCCATTTTCTTTTTTGCGCAAAAAAAAAAAAAAACCTTTTTGTGCAAGATCCTTATGTCTGCCCCAGGCAAAAACCCCTTGCACAAAAACAGCTCAAATAGATTATGCAAATGAAATGTGACAATGCTAATCAGCACTTAATTTGCATACTCTCTACCAGCAAAAGCCAGCAGTGTAGACATAGCCTGACAGTGCATCTACACAGCAGGGTTTAACTCAGAATAAGCTACACAAATTGAGCTACGTCAATTGAGTAGCTTATTTCAAAATAGTTTCTTTCAAAATTGGGAGCGTCTACACAGCACTTATTTTGAAATAGAGCACTCTTCCTCCGACTTCCCTTACTCCCTGTACAATGAGGGTTACAGGAGTGGGAGTAGGAAGTCTCCAGCTTGACGGTATTTCAACATTGTTTCAATAACTGCCTGCTGTGTAGATGCGGACTAAGTTATTTTGAAATAAAGCTGGTGTGTAGACATACCCTGAAGCAGCTAGGAGGAAAAGGGAGTAGGAAACAAATGATAACAGTATCCATGGCCCCTTGCAATGTGGATAATAGTTGGACACTGAACAAAGAACCAAATCATGAGGAGTTTATTCAGGTCTCCATTTCTCCCATGAAAGAATAACCTATGGAGAGGATAGAAAACTCCATGAGTCTTAACTTGCAGGGCTCTTCCCCTATAGGGATGGTAGGGATGTAGTTATACTTCCTCAAATTCATAGATTACCAAAGGTGGGAGAAAGAGACTTTGATACAAAAGCCTCCTTCTTCCAGGTGGCAGCCCGTGGACAGTGACTGCCTTACCTTCTTCTTGCCCCTTGAACTCCTTCTGGGAGAAGGGAGAGGAGGAAGAGCATTTTTAAATTAGAAATTATATGATTTTATGTTGTTTCTACTCAGACAGAAGTTCTAGATTCACAGATTTCCCCTTTAAATTGTCATATGAATAAGATTTTCAAAACCGATTGGGATTTTAAGAGCCCAACTTGAGATGCCTTAAATTGGTAGACAGAACACTTTCTGAAAATCAAGTCCCTTAGAGTTTCCTCAAGATGTGTACCCAAAAAACTGAGGTATTATGATTAGAGTCACTTCTGAAAATCTTGGCTTATGTCCTAAGTAATGTTCCTATTACAGCAGTAGCAATCTTGATTCAAAGCACTTCCCATGGTTAACTAGCCCAAGGAGCAGCTCAGAGTCATCAACCCCTCCCAACTGATCAGACAATGAGATCATCTTGTCTGACTTCCCAGATATCACAGAACACTAGCTTTCATTTACTCCTGCACTGAGCCCAATAATGTATATTTGTTTGGCTAAAGGATATCTTCCAGAAAGGCATCCAGTCTTGATCGAAATCACCAAGGGTATGTCTAGACTACATTCCTCTTTAGACACATCCAGAGAGATGCAGATTAGGCAGGTCAATATTGCAAATGAGGCAGGGATTAACATATCCTGTGCCTAATTTGCATAAAAATGGCCGCCGCGTTTTTGCCGACTCAGCACTTTGTCGGCAAAAAGCGGCAGTCTAGAGGGGGATCTGTTGAGAAAGAAAGCCTTTTTCGACAGATCCTGTAAACCTCCTTGCAGGAGGCATACGGGATTTGTCGAAAAAGGCTTTCTTTCTCGACAGATCCCACTCTAGACTGCCGCTTTTTGCGGACAAAGTGCTGAGTTGGCAAAATGTGGCGGACATTTTTATGCAAATTAGGCACAGGATATTTCAATTCCTGCCTCATTTTCAAGTTGACCTCCTAAACTGCATCCCTCTGCTGACAGAGGGATGCAGTCTAGACATACCCCAAGAGATCGGGAATTCACCTCTCTTCCCTTGGAATTTGCTCCAATGGTTAGTCATTCACGCTATTAAAAATTATGCCTTATTTCTAGTTTGAATTTGTCTGCCTTCAGTTTTCAGCCATTAGTTCCTGTTATTCCTTTCTCCATAAGATTAAAGAGCCCTTTAATATCTGGTATTTTTCCCCATAAACGTACTTATACAGTATAATTAAGGCTGTGAGTCTTTTGTGGAGCTCATAGAAGTCATGGATTCTGTGACTTTCTGGGACCTCCATGTCTTCTACAGCAGCTAGTACAGTTGATCCCAGGTCCACTCAACCAGCTGGGGTGACTCTAGAGTGGCATAGGAGCAGCAGCAGTTGGGCCCTGGTCAGCCCCCCTGCCTGCTGAATAGCAACACCATCAGAGCAGCAGCATCCATTTGAACACACACACGCACACACCCTTTCTTTCAAGCACCTCAGACTTAGGGATATTTTTAGTAAAAATCATGGTTGTCACTTTTTCTTTATTGCCTATGACCTGTCCATGATTTTTACTAAAAATACCTAAGACTTAATCATAGTGTTAACTATAATCAAATCAGTCTTCTATTTGATAAGCCAAACAGATTTAGTCTCTTTCTGAAAGGAATTTTTTCCAGTTCTCTAATCATTTTTGTGGCTCTCCTCTTCACCCTCTAATTTTTTTCAACATCATTTTAAAAATATAGGCACCAAAATTATACACAATATACCAGAAACAGTCTCACCAATACCATATATACCTCTACTACTCAATACTCCATTGTGTATACATCCAGGTGTTGCCTGATTCATTGAGTGATTGCTAATTATTAATTTTTCAGAATTTCCAATTGGTCACAAACTAAAATTCTGAGGTTTAAATGGTTCTGGACCCAGAACTAAATTTTGTGTCTATCTGGTGTGCACATTCACACTGAGGGCAAAGCAAAGTTTTAAATTCTGTCATTGGCATAATTAATAAAATACAGATGTCCCAAACCAAATCAGAATATAGCTGTAAGAGAAAATTAACACCATGTCCTGCACCACACTTTATGCATATTTCTCATAGAGACTTAAGGTATGTCTAAACTACATCCCTTTTTCGATAAAGGGATGTAAATTAGACATATCAAAATTGTAAATGAAGCTGGGATTTGAATTTCCTGTGCTTCATATGTATAATGGTGGCCGCGGCTTTTTCAAAAGAAAAATGGCTGTTTAGATGGGGATCATTTGAAAATAAAACCCTTTTTCGAAAGATCCCGTAATCCTGAAAAAATTAGGAGTACAGGATCTTTCAAAAAGGGTTTTATTTTCAATTGATCCCCATCTAAATGGCCATTTTTCTTTCGAAAAGCCCTATTTCGATAAAAAGCTGCAGCCGCCATTATGGAAATGAAGTGTGGGAAATTCAAATCCCAGATTCATTTGCAATTTTGATATGTCTAATTTACATCCCTATATTGAAAAAGGGATGTAGTTTGTGGTCAGAGATGGGTGGTATTCCATAATTTACGTTTTTTTACTAATATAACGTGCATCTGAATGCAGGCTGGCATTTGTAAAAATGAATACACAAAATGCTCAACATAACCTCCTAAAAGTAATAATTTCAAGATAGATTCTTAGTTGTGATCTTTTCAGCAAATGGGTGACATGTACTATGCCACAGTAATATTGAAGTGATTACCAAAGTGTGTATATATTGGCAAAACATGCAGATTTTTATCCAGGACTGTTAAATGTGAAATTTACAAAATGTCTCTTATACCCATAAGATTGATTACTGCAAGATTAGCTGGGCTTCAAAGATATTATTTATCCTTAAGATATTTTACTATCATTGTTACTGTTTGATACATTGTGAAGACTACAAATATTTGTTTCCGTCCTGCACACTCATAGTGAGGTAAAATGTCAGTAGGGACCTCCATAGTAGATCAGCATCAAAGAATGTGGTAATCTGTCCTGTGCAAACCCATATTTTTCTGGAGTAACATATTGACCTCTGAAATACAGGGTAGGCTGAATGAGTTGATATATAAGACTTCAATATAGAAGCAATCTATTTTTAAATACAGCAAAACAAATGCATGGAATATCTTTGAATTATTGTCTTGCACTGTAAATTGCTATTTTCTAGAGCAAGCTAATAATTCACAAATATGTTGCTCCTAATATGGTGTTTGCTATCTATGTCAATGACAGGAGCATATGATTTTAAATCTAAGCATTTAAGTATGCTAAAATAATTTAAAACCCTCCTATTTTTCTTAAACTAATGTAATTGTTAATGCGTAAAGTGAATTATAGTAGGTTTTCTCACCCTATGTACAAGTTGGACTTTCCCCTTCTTTGTTGAACATCATTCCATTTATACAATTTCAAGGGAACTATCAAGTTTTACTCTCCCTTATTTGCAGGCTCTGTTAGAATTTGTGAAATAACATTTCTTTCCCTGAAGCAAATACAGAATTCTTTCCACTTGTGTTTCTAATAGAGCTTGAAATTAGAATGGAAAGAATAGAATAGAAATTTGGTTTCATATAAGCTATATTCAAGGTATATGAAAATACTTTACAAAGCTATTACTTGCAGTTAGTACTGCTCATAAGTCAGAACAAATGGAGAATAGTAGGAAAGGGAAGGAATGAATTATGGGATCTTTTAGTGATACCAGATGCAACATTTTCTGAATATGTCAACAAATTCACTATTTGTCAAAAGACTAATTATTGCCAACTTAACTTCCTGGGAGCCTTTAGGATGGATAGACTTAAAATCTCCTCCCTTAATTACTCTTTGTCAGTTAAATGGATCCATGCATTTTGTTAATAGTAGTAATGGTATTATTATTTTTATTTCTAATGCATAGACCAGTCCTCCATAAGGGATCAGGGCCCCATTGTATTGGGCAGTGTACAAACAAATAACAGTCAGGGCTCCAGGGATATAAGTAAAAATAGTAAATCATAATGTTAATGGCTGTGTCTAGACTGCATCCCTTTTCCGTAAAAGGGATGAAAATTAGACATATTGCAATTGCAAATGAAGCGGGGATTTAAATCTCCCCCGCTTCATTAGCATAAAAATGGCTGCCGCTTTTTTCCAGCTTGGAGCTTTGCCAGAAAAAAGCGCCAGTCTAGATGCGGATCTTTCGGAAAATAAAGATCTTAAAATGAGGGATAAGGGATCTTTTCCGAAACATCCCTTATCCCTCTTAAAATGAGGGATCTTTTGGAAAAGCCTTTATTTTCCGAAAGATCTGCATCTACACAGGCGCTTTTTTCCGGCAAAGCTCTAAGCCGGAAAAAAGTGGCAGCCATTTTTATGCTAATGAAGCGGGGGAGATTTAAATCCCCGCTTCATTTGCAATTGCGATATGTCTAATTTTCATCCCTTTTACGGCAAAGGGATGCAGTCTAGACACAGCCAATGTGTATAGCAAACTGTAAATGGAGGAAGACAGTCAATTACTAGTAGTTGTAGCTACCAATCCCACCTGTTTATGATTCTATTTACACTCTCAGCTATGGTACAGAGATTTGTACATAAAACCATTGTTATAATCAGGTTCTGAACACTTGAAACAACACAATTCAAACCTTCCTAGTCAAAAGTAGGAGAGGAATATACTTCACACCCTGTCTTACTTGGAATTTGATTTTTCCCCTCTTCTAGAGCCTCATGTGACTTGTAATTTCTTCTTATAAAATGCTAGAAGGAAGAGTTTTCTCTTAGCAATGATCTGTATCTTATCAATAGTCCTTATTCTTACTTAATGAGGGTTCAGCTATTGAAGGAGGTACAACTGAAATCCAAACTATGGTGAAAGGATGAGAACATTCTTCCATCCAACTCTGAAATAACTATTCCAAGCCAAAACATTAAGGGCATGTCTCCATTAGGAAATTATTTCAAAATAACTAAATTTGACTTAATAACTCCTAATTTTACAAAATTGAAATAATGTGTACCCAATACAAGGAAGCCTTGAAATTAGTCCAAGGCTGGCTTTGTTAATGTGGATGCTCTACCTCATCTGAGATCCCCAAGAAGCACTGGGAAGTAATTAGCTCAAATTACTCTGAGGAGTAGTTATTTTGAAAGAGCAGTACCAAAACAAGAAAAAGTTAAAAAAAAGAACAAGTTAAAAATTACTTAGAAAAGTTAGATGTCTGCAAGTCACCAGGGTCTGAGTCAATGCATATTAGAATACTCAAGGAGCTGATAGAGGAGGGGTCTGAGCCTTTTGCTGTCATCATTGAAAAATCATGGTAGTCGGGAGAGATTCCAGAAGACTGGAAAATGGCAAATATAGTGCCCATCTATAAAAAGGGAAATAAGAAAAACCCTGGAAATTACACAGCAGTCAGTTTAACGTCTGTGCCAGGGAAGATAATGGAGCAAGTAACTAAGGAATCCATCTGCAAACATCTGGAAGATAATAAGGTGATAGGTAACAGCAGCATGGACTGGTAAAGAACAAATCATGTCAAACCAATCTAATAGCTTTCTGTACTAAGATATCAAGCTTTGTGAATAAGGAAGCGCTGGTTGTGGTTTACATAGACTTTAGTGAGATATTTGACACAGTCTCACATGACTTTCTTATCAATAAACTGGAGAAACACAACCTCGATTGGGCTATTATAAGGTGGGTGTATAACTGTTCTCAGAGAGTAGTTTTTAAAACTGTTCGCCATCATGCTGGAATCTCATAACAAGTAGGGTTCCACAGGGGTCCATTTTGGGACTGGTTCTGTTAGAAGGAAGAGTTTTCCTTGATTGATTTTAACGATGGCATAGATAGTATGGTTATTAAGTTTGCAGATGATACCAAGCTTGGAGGCTTTGCAAGAGCTTTGGAGGATAGGGTCAAAATTCAAAATGATCAGGATAAACAGAGAAATGGTATGGGGTAAACAGGATGAAGTTTAATAAGGACAAATGCAAAGTACAGGAAGTCCCCGGGTTACGTACAAAAGGGTTTTTTTGTGCAAAATGGATGCATTCACACTGCTTTTTTGTGTGTAAAAACCTTTTCCGCAAAAAAAGCATCGGAAGAGAATAGGCAAATGAAGCGCAAGAAGTTGCTAATGAGTGCTTCATTTGCATTGCCTCTTCCGCAAAAAAGAGGCAGAGTAGACGTAGCCCATGATTCTAAAATAACTATTTCAACATTAGCTTTATTCCCTGAGGAAAGCGGGAGTACAGATTTTGAAAGAAGCAGCCCATCATTTTGAAATAATTGTCTTGGTAGTGTGGATTATCCGTTTATAAATTTGATGTAAGGAGGGTTATTTCAAAATAATGCCCTAGTTTAGATGAGGGCTAATGTAACACGGCATTCATTTCTATTGTTGCTGGCAGTTCCACCTTCTAAATAGTCCATTATGGAAAGAAAAGAAAATAATCCCTGCACTGGGGGGCGAAGGGGAGAGGGACAGGGATGGACAGATTTGTTGGCAGTTAAGACCCTGGCCTCAGATGTAAGAGACCCTCCTTTGCCCAATTGCCAGTGATCTGGAGGTGAAAAATCGTGCTCTGAATATGACAGATTAGGGGTTTCAACCTCATGTTCCCACATCACAAACCAGTGGCTTAACCACCAAGTTTCTCTCTTTCTGAATTGAAAAGCTCAGGTTTTGATCTGAAAATGAATATTTTGAAAAAATTCTGTTTTTGCAAAAACATTTGTAAGGCTTTTGGTTTCATTCTAGTATGGAAGGCATATTGAACATTGCTGTGAAACAGAAATATTATTGTGCTAAGTTCAGCTCAATTAATAATAAAAGTAAGCTATTCTCCCCCAAAACACATGAATGCAGACACTCTCCTTGCTGAAACTACCAATGTGAAACTCCTGACCATCCAATTAATTTACTAATGTGCTGTGTGCATGATTAGAAATGAAATGTGCCATAATTCTCCACTGGAGAGAGACGCCCCTCAAACATTCTGCATAATGAAAAAGTATAACATAACATAAGATGGGATAATTAAAAGCATATACCATAGAAGGGCTATCAATATTAATTTGATAACTTAAAAAGCTACACTAACACAATAGCCATACCACCCATGTACTGAGTGATCTTCTATACAGTTAACAAGGACCCCAGAATGTGATAATTTGAAGAGAAAAATCAGGGTTCCAATTCTTAATTGTGTTCGCCAACAGTCACAAACTTTACAATCCAAAGAACTTCTGTATACTTTAAATATTGCCTTTTGATATGGTCTACTTGTGAAGCCTGTGTACAAATTCTTCCCGTAAAATCAGATGCTAGTGCTACTGAGTCTGATATTCTTGAACAGCATTAAACAGAATTAATTACATTATGCAAGGAAATGCTAGGGAACCCTTTAATTAGAAGAAAACATATATATATATATATATATATATATATATATATATATATATATATATATATATTCATTCTGTCATAGATGTATCAAATAGATTGAATTTCAGTCAATAGAATCCAACTCTAATTTATATCTTCTGATCTTGGATGTGACTCAAAAAAATCAGTGTTCCTATTCCACTGTATCCGTGTACTAAAGCCCCCACGTCAAAAACTGTTAAATGGAGAGGGAAAATTCTAAAGGAAGTATGAAGAAATTAGCAGTAGCTGGAACTATAATGTGTCAGGGTATGTCTAGACTACATCCCTCTGTTGTCAGAGAGACGTAAATTAGACATACTGAAATTGATAATAAAGCGGGGATTTAAATATCCCGCGCTTCATTAGAAAACAAATGGCCGCTGCATAAGGGCTCGGTCGGAAAAGGCTTTCCTTGTCAACCAATCCCCATCTAGACTGCCACTTTTTGCCGCAAATTGAACAAAAGAAATAGCTTATTATGTCTTTCCTCACAAATGTAGGCATGTTTATCATACACACATTTTATAGCTGGGTAAACTGAAGTATATAGAAGGAAACAACTTGCCCAACATCACCCTGGAGATCAGTGGAAGATCTAGGGATTGAACCCAGGTTCCCTTCTACGTGCTTGTGTATAATATTAGTCATTTAAAAGTTACCTGGGTAAGCATAGGTAAAAGTTACCTTTCCTTCTAAATATGGGTTAACTATGGTATCACTGATTCCACTGTGTTGAATTGTTGATGGCACTTTTAATAACTGTATTACTGAGGAGCAGACTACTATTTTCTGCGTGCATCCTATGTAGTGGAATTTTATAATTAAAACCTTTATCTTAAGGCAGGGAAGAAAAGAGAGAGATGAGTGTCTTTGTGGATAACCAAAAACCCATTAGCAGCAATGCATGGTGTGAGGGGTTCCCCTCACAGTGACACATAGATCCAGGGTAACACTGAACCCTTTCCCCTTATACTTTTAAGTACTTTCCCCTTGCTCCTTTATAGTCAGGGGAACAGGAAGAAAAACAAGTCACGTCCCACTATGCTGTTGTCCCTTCTGCTCTCCAAAAACGGCTCCCTTGACCTTGAGATAACTTAAAAAGACTTGATTTTCTGAAAGTGTTTCATCTACCCTTTTTAGGCATCTCAAGTTGGACACTTAAAATCACAATCAGTTTTGTTACCACTGTATAAATAGTTACTCACTGATTTCTCATATCTGTAACATAAGCTGCTATCCCCATTTTTAGGAGGAAAAAGAAAGAGAAATTAATGTATTTGCACAAAGACTGTATACAATCTCAAAGTCAGGATTACTGAACTCTTTAGTTCCCAGTCCTGCGTTCAGATAACTAGGGCAAATGTATTATAAGGAGAAAACTTATCTGTTTACATCATATTATCATCTTAACTTCTTTTTTCATTCTGGCTATTTTTCGCTCTATATTTTAAAATTTGAACAATTTTTAAAAACTAACTTGGACAGTTTTCCTCTGTTCCATTTTTTTCTTTCTTTTTAAAGAGTTCCTTTCACATGAGTTGGTAAGAATTGCCCCCAGGCCTGCAATCTGGGGCCACCTGGATATCGCCTTGAGATAGTGCAGCTAAGGGCCAATTGGAGCTAATAAGCCCAAGTACTAGATGTGAGATTCGGAAGCCTCCCAGCTATCACATTAGGAATGAATGACAGATTCAGTACAGAAGCCAAGGATTAGACAGGTGCTGAGTCTGAGCTGCCCCTCTCCACTCTTAACAGTAGTTATCCTAGTTCAGGCTTGCGGCACATTGGCCAGGCATCATGAGGGAATTAGACTTACCAGTACCTGAATCTTTGCCTTCGAGTTGATAGTGTAAGCAACTTTCATTTCAAAAATTGTCAACCTAGAAATGTCAATAGCATGCTGAAAATAATAAAAATTGAAAAAGGATTTGTAAAAAAAACCATTTCCTATAAATACAAGACTCAAACAACATCTTCGTGTTTTATTTACAAAGAGCAGCAAGGAAAGAATTAGTGAAGAAATGCTTTGCTTAAACTACTATTTACAGCATATAGCAATAGTTAGAGCATAGGACACAAGGCCTGCATCTACACTTGGGGGTTGAAATGGAAAGGCGTTGCTCTAGTTAGAAACTCAAGTGCTAGAATTCTCTCCAAATATCTTTATGAGGATGAGGTCTCTTAGGGTGTCGACTCACAACTAACCTTATAGTACCAAACTCTAAACAGCCACTATTATTGTATTTTTCTCTCTCAGAATTTATTACCTTAATTATGCAGCTCAGCTTTCCTTGCCATAATTCACTTCATAATAAGGCACCATCTGGTTGCCGTTAATGGTAACTCACAAGAAACAGGAGCAGAAGTATTCAGATTATTACTTTACTAAGAATAAGAATTGGTTAATAAATCTGTGATATTGTCAAATATATTTACCTACAAGCTGCTTTAAACCAGCACAAATGTCCCTGGATAAAATATAATAATCCAGTCTAACCTGGTTTTCATCTATCTGGTTCTGAGTGCTCTCTAAGTGCTCCATTTGTGCTCCTGTCAAATGCCTCAGTTCAGGAAAGCATCCTTATTCAGGATAGCAATTAAGTGTGTGCCTGCAGTGCCATTTTCTTCAGAGATTTGAATGCATTTGTAAGTCATGTCCAGAATGGGGTTGTATGTATAAGCGCTCTCATGATGTGGTACCAAAACTTCCACTGACCAATGATGCAGACTCAGGTTCTGAGTGAATGGAAGTTGTAAGTGTTCAGCATCTTGTAGGAAGTACTGTGCACCTCTGAGGATCAGTTCTACATTTTGCAAGCTCACATCTACATCTAAAGTTTGATTTGGGAATGAATGTATTCTGGCTGCACATGCCTCAACAAAAAAAGTCAGCTTCCACCAGAAATACCTAAGCACCTTTGTTGCAAAGCTTTGTTCCGACCTAGATTAAATATTAATGCTCAGTTCATTTTCAGGAAGCTACTTAGTGTTTAGTTGCAATCCCACTGTTTGTATTTGTATTTAGTTTTAAATAGAAGAAAATCTGCCTACCATAACTGGCTTAAACTAGTCTGCAGTATTTTAAGCAGATAGGAATACCCAAAAACTCATGACTAAAAATAAATATACAATCTAAAGTATCATTTTACATTTTGTCATTTAGGTAGAGTGATACTCTAGATTTTGTACTATGTATTCAGAGTTTTGCAAGATAATGATATATGGAAATGACAATGCATCATCTCCCTCCTGGTGTGCTCATTAGTTTTCAATAAAACTGTGAACATAATACAAAACCTGTCCTGGTAAACAAAATCATTTCTATAAAAACAAAAACAAAATTAGAGCAATCTAAGATTGCAAGCTTCTCATGTATAGTATTATTTTATTAACAGATAGCAAAATTCATCTCCTGCACGCTTAGCAGTTGGGCATAGTGTCCCCTTACACAAATTCTACTGTTACACTGGTGTACATCCATAATTAATCTACAATCACTCTAGTTTATTAGATTTTTGGGAAGGGACTCTTATGGAGAATTTTCTGTTTACAATTATTCTCTGGAATATGGTATTAATTTCCTTGATCAGTCATAAATCTTCCAATACTCTTAATTCTTGTACCTTTAAACTCAATTAATAAATTCTCACACCTGCAATTGTACTTGATTCATAAGCTCCCTTTTGAGGGCTCTCTAGTAATCATGTTAAATTATAATAGCTGAGGCAATTTCTCTATTTTATAGGCTTGATAAGTCAAAATGCCAGAAGAAATATATGTCATTTGAAGTCTATGCTTTCAATGGCCTGATATAGTACTACTGTAAGGCCAACAACTCTTAGAGAGGGTGGGATGGAAAGGATGAGATTTTTCTCGGAATTTGTTCATTTTTCAGGGTTTGACTCTCCAGCTGAAATGGCAGTTAATGACTAGGTAGGGATTCCATCCCGTACAGTAGTGTTTGAGAGGAAAGGTGGGTAAAGTAATAACTTCTATCCAACCAAATTCTGTTGGTGAGAGAGACAAGCTTTGGAGCTTACACACAACACTTCTTTGGGTGGCCTTGTCTCTCTTGCCAACTGAAACTGGTCAAATAAAATATATTACTCTCCCACCTTGTGTCTCAAATATTTACAGTACAGGGTGGAATGACTACATAGTCATTAATTACTGTTTCAGCTAGAGAATCAAACCCTGGACGTCAAGGGCACATCTACACAACAGGGCTAATGTTGGAATATACTATGCAACTTGAGCTACATCAATGTGTAGCTCAAGTTGAAACAGCTTAACTCACCTTTTGGCACTGTCTACACAGCAGGAAGTCAAAGGAAGAACACTCTTCCTTCAACTTCCCTTACTTCTGATAAAATATGGGTTACCAGGAATTGGAGTAAAAAGTCCTCAAACTTGCCATTATTTTGAAATAATGGCTTGCAGTGTAGACATGCTCTTTGTTATTTTGGAATAACGCCAATTATTCTGAAATATCACTGCTGTTTAGATGTACCCTTATATATCTCTATTATCCTGGGACTAAAAGGGCTACAACAATGCTACATAGAACTGTAGACGTTCAAACAGTTTTATGATCAAAACAAAGGTGAAGGAAAGTTATAGCACAACAGAGACAATTGCTTCTTCTCTTCCACCTTTTCCCAATCTTTTAAATTGCGGCTTCATTTTTAGTAAAGTCTTTGGAGGAGACACGATCACTTTACAAAGCTGTAGCTTTTTCTTGAGGAAAAATATGGGCTGCATGAAGTACACTTTAAAGTAGTTTTTAATGTACTGGTTGGTATGTTCATGTAACATCCTTTTATTTAATGGAATCAGACTTGCTCAAGCATCTGTATACAGGGAAGTGTTCTGTTTTCATTTATAGAAGGACATTTCCTTGGAGCTGGACTGGTAAATCTAAAAGGAATATTTGATCTGTAATCCCCAACATAACTAATATTCTCTCTCATCAAATACTTGTGGTGGATGTTATGGAGCATAAGTTTATGCAGCACATGCTTTACTTGCACAGTTACTCTCTGTAAGTGTAGGTAACCACACTTTGTGACAAACAGATCAATATATTGCATTAAATCTTGGTGCCATTGAAGTCAATAGCAAAAAACAAACAAACCCCAAAATCAAAACCAAAACAAACAAAAAAACCTCATGTACTGTCTTCAGTAGGATCAGGAACTGACTGACTGTAATTTAGTCAGCATTCTGAATGTTAGAGACCATGGACTACAGATTTATTATTTTTAAATAGAAACACTAATAACCAGCAGGAGCAGCAAATATCTCTCCTAAACCGTAAATGACTGAGCATAAATATTACACAGTTGCAGAAGTGGGGAGAAATTCCTCCTGCTCATCTGGGTTAGTTTTTACTATATGATTTCACTTAAAATTGTGAACTTCAAGAGTGTTATTAGTCTTTCTGAGTACTTAAAAAAATTATATTCATTTTGCCTCTATTTAACTTCTCTCCATAGTTGTTGTGAAATCTTCTTCTGACCTGTTTATGACATCTCTCACTTTATTCTAAAGCAAGTGCTCTGATAGGAAGGGGGCAACATTTATTACAAAGATGCTCCCTTCCTCACATAGCTAAAAGGTAGACCGAGAAATAATACCTACTACAAAATGAACAAACAAGTTTGGAACAGATATTTTGTTTTGTGTTTTGGTATAATTTGTTTTCTTCAATACATTGCTGCATTTTATGATCAGGGGCACTCGTATTCTCACTGGTTAATCATTTATTCTGAAAAATCTCATGAGATTGTATGGTACCAACTCGACAAGTAGTCTCATTCTTTCAGATGTGGTGAGTGTCCCACTGAGACTCCAAATGGCTTGGAACATACACCAAAAGTAAAAGGAAGAATGCTATTTTTCTAGAGATTGATCTGAACTACAGCAATCTAACCCTGATACAGGAGTGAACTTTCCCAAAGTTTGTAGTGTTCAGACCTAGTTTGGGATTGACCATTAATACATGAATTGCAGTGAGTGCACAGTTAAGATCTGGATCTGAGCTTCACAAAAGCCTTGGATTCAGGGTTTGGGTTTAAGACCTAAGTCTAGTCTTTTAGGAACATCTCTACAGGTACATTTAAAATCAACCGTGGAAACAGAGACATGGAGATGGAATAGTTTTCATTTTCTTACCTGGAGAGTAAAACCTAGTAGGGCTCGTGAATGGTGGTTCTATACCAAGTGAATCTGTGAATTAAGTCAAAGTGAACTTATGTAAGTGCGGGAGACAGTTGCTAGGCATTCTCCCTGGCAGGTGGGCAGCAGGAAGCTGCACTGTCACCACCTTTCCTGGCTGAGGGCCACACTGGACCTCAATGGCCATTGAGGGGACAACCATACACACACCTCAGCATGAAGCTGCAGAGTCGAGAGGGTGCTTAGGAACCCGGAGCCAAGTATTAAGGTTTCTAGGGGGCCACACGCAGAGAGTCACAGCACCACTGACAGCTGGAGACTCAGGGGTTGGCAAGCCAGGAGTCCCTTCCTCATTGAGAAAGGCAGCTTGGCAGGATAAGCATCCCAGCATCAGGAATCCTCTCCTTGTCATTTTCTTTTTTTTTGGTGCAGGGGTAAGGGATGTCTATGCTATTGCACACTTTAACTGGGGCAGCTCACAGCATGGTGCAGGACATTCTGGGATTGCCAGTGTAGCTGGCAGCAGTGCAGGTCCAAAGGTCCCAGTGAAAGACAGTGATGTGAGAACTACAACTCCCAGCACACCTTACAGCATATAGCTTGGCAGTGGCCTGGGCTGGATTAATTCCCTGGGGAAAGTGAGGGAGGCTGAGATGGAGATTATAACCAAACATTGAATAACTTTAAACAAATATATTTTCTAATAGATCAGTAGCATAACAATGAAACAATGTTAACTGGGATAACTTTAAGTGAAGAGTTACTGTCTGTGTCTTCAATATTCTCATCCTTCAGCTCATCTGCCTGCTCTCATAGGGTATGTCTAAACTACATGGCTCTGTCGACGGAGCCATGTAGATTTGTTGTTTTGGCAAAGGCAAATGAAGCCGCGATTTAAATGATCGTGACTTCATTTACATTTACATGGCTGCTGCACTGAGCCGACAAACAGCTGATCAGCTGTTTGTCCGCTCAGCCCGCTAGTCTGGACGCTTCCCTGCCGACATCAAAGCCCTTTGTCAGCAGCCCCGGTAAACCTCGTCCCACGAGGAATAACGAGGCTGCCGACAAAGGGCTTTGATGTCGGCAGGGGAGTGTCCAGACTAGCGCGCTGAGCCGACAAACAGCTGATCAGCTGTTTGTCGGTTCAGCGCGGCAGCCATGTAAATGTAAATGAAGCCGCGATCATTTAAATCGCAGCTTCATTTGCCTTTGCCTATGTGTCTAATCTACATGCCTCTGATGACAGAGGCATGTAGTCTAGACACAGCCGTAGAGTTTGGTTATCTATAGCATGGCTCACAGTGCCACATTTTCATCATAATGCTGGGCAGATGCCTGCACTGAGCTTGGTTCTGTTTTGCCAGCTTCAATAACTGGGGTTGAAGCATGGGGAGTTCCTCCTGGAAGTGGTCAACCCATTCAGACATTTCTAGTATCCTACGGGGCATGCTGGGCAGAGAATGATCTGCGGCCTCCATGCTCCCCCAGTATAGGTCTTCACCACAAGCAGGGTTAACCAGTCAGGATCATCAAAGACAGACAGAAACAAGGAGCAAACATAAGCCTGAGAGTAGCAGAGGAGTTCATAGTCAGGTTCCAGGCCAGGATCAATACCAAACTTCAGAGTCTACCAAGTTTCAAAGTCCAGATTAGGAGGCAAATTCCAAATCAACCTGGGGACAAAGCCTGGAGTTAAGGAGCCAGGATGGTCACCGGAGGCACAGAAGTTCCACACAATTGCTTCCACTATTTATATTCTTAGGAAAGGTTGATATGGCTTGTCAACTTTTAACTAGTCATTTCACTTATGAATTTCTATAGATCAATGCCCTATTTTCCACTGCATATATCTATACACCTAATTTCTTATTATTTAGTTAGAAGTAAAACTATAACGAAGGAAATAGAGTGTAAGTAGTGCCCAACACAGTTTGGTAAATAGTCTGTAAAGTTCAGGCATGTCTCAATCTCATTAATTCTCACAACCTGTAAGAAATATACAGCCAAGTCCTGCTTCCATTGGACTCCATGTCCAAACTGTTTGGCTATGTCTACGTTACAATGTTTTTATGCAAAAGTGTTCATTTTTGCACAAAAAGACCACGAAGTGTCCACACCTCAAGCATGTTTTTGCACAAGAAAATCTATAGTTCATCGACAGAACAGAGGGCTTTTTGTGGTGTAGGTAAACATCCTTCTATGAGGCATAACTCCTCTTTGCTCTACAGCTCCTGCACAAAAAGGCATGTATGGACACTCTGGAGGGGTTTTTTACACAAAAAGAGCCTATCCAAAAAAGCAGAGGTGCTCTGATGTCCATGCAGTGTAGATGCTTTCTTGCGCAAAAGCACATTGCAGGCGTGGATGTGCTTTTGCACAAGAAGTTTTTGAGCAAGAACTCTTCCACAAAAGACTTGCGCAAGAACCCTGTAGTGTAGACCTAGCCTTACTGACTTCACTTGGAGCATAATTGTGTCCATAGACTTCTAACCCATTCCATAATAATATCTCAAGCACGGTCACTCATGCATGATGGAATAAATTTAAAAGGTAATTGGCATTTACTGTGTCCTGTATCATTAGGACTATTATAGCCTGTTTTTTTTTTAATATGTGAGGTTAGACCAATATATAATCCAATTAGGGAACACAATACATTTATCGCCCAGCAAAGATCAAAGCATACAGCTGCAAAGAAACCAATTAAACTTCAGTGATGAATTGATCTGACTTCATCTGTTGTTTCATCTAAAAGTTGTGTTCTTATTTAAAATTGTATCCCATATCTCACATCAGCACTTGCTGTTTTAGAAGTATGGGGCTGAGTTGTGAAATCATTTGACAGTGTATCTTTCCCATGCCTTTTTTTTAAAGGAATTTGGAGTCTTTATAAGGAATTTAAGTACTGCTAGTATAGTCAATTAAAAACTGATCTACAAACATGATTTGAGAAACATCTAATAAATCTATAAAAGTGTTCTGAAGGGGAGCTCCAGTCGTCAGCTAGTGACTTGCACACTCCTGAGAATTTCTCTTAAAACTCAGTGATCTATTGGTTTTTTTTTTTTTTTGGCATTTTGCTCTTTAGCATTTTGACTACTTGACTTTTCCTCATTATGGTTGTAGACTGAATTTTCTTTTGCCTTACCTTCATGCAGGACTCTTGTGACATGTATTTTTAATTATAGTATGATACTGTTGCTCCTCACCCGTTCTCACTCTTCTCTTTCCCACCACCCATGTGTCTAATGGGTAGATGTAGAGCATAATTAATTGTTTGCAAAATCAATCATGAGCAACATGCTGAAACAACACAGTTTGGAGATGCAAAAAAACCCCCCACAAAAACAAAAAACTGATTTCATGCTGGAGATGGTCATATACTATAAAACCCTGTTTGCAAAGTTTGCCATATTAGAAACTGAGTCAGATTCTGGGATCTGGCTGTGTTGCACAGATATAACAAGAAGGAATGGAGTAGAGTAAGGGTACATCATTGGGGGAGGGAACTTGATGGGACCAGCAGTGATTCCAGAAGACTGGAAAAGGGAAAATATAGTGCCCATCTATAAAAAGGGAAATAAGAACAACCAAGGAAACTACAGACAAGTCAATTTAACTTCTGTGCCCCGGAAGATAATGGAGCAAGTAATTAAGGAATTCATTTGCAAACATCTGGAAGATAAGGTGATAGGTAACAGCCAGCATTGATTTATAAAGAACAAATCATGTCAAACCAATCTGATAGCTTTCTTTGCTAGGCTATCAAGCCTTGTGGATAAGGGAGAAGCGATGGGCATGGTATACCTAGATTTTAGTAAGCCATTTGACAAGGTCTCACATGACCTTCTTATCAATAAACTAGGGAAATTCAAACTGGATGGGGCTACACCTTATATATAAGGTGGATATATAATTGGCTGGATAACCATTCTCAGAGAGTGGTTATTAATGGTTCACAATCATACTGGAAAGGCATAACAAGTGGAGTTGTGCAGAGGGTCTGTTTTGGGACCAGTTCTGTTCAATATCTTCATCAACTATTTAGATGATGGAATAGAGAGTATGCTTATTAAGTTTGCAGATGATACCAAGCTGGGAGGGATTGCAATTGCTTTGGAGGATAGGGTCAAAATTCAAAATGATCTGAGCAATACTTGAGAAACGGTCTGGAGTAAATATTATAAAGTTTAATAAGGACAAATGCAAAGTACTCCGCTTTGGAAGGAACAATCAGTTTCACACATACAGAATGGGAAGTGACTGTCTAGGAAGGAGTACTGCTGAAAGGATTTAGGGGTCATTGCGGACCACAAATAGGAGTCAACAATGTGACACTGTCACCAAAAAAAAAGCCAAATAATCTGGATGCATTAACTGGAGTGTTATGAGCAAGACACAAGGGCTGTGTCTAGACTGGTCCAAGAAAACCAACAATAGAACACCACTTGTCATCACCTACAACCCCCAACTTAAACCTGTCCAACACATTATCAATCAACTACAGCCTATATTGGAACAGGATACCATACTCAAAGAGGCTCTGGGAGACAGACTCATAGTCTCCTATAGACAACCACCTAACCTCAAGATGATTCTTACCAACCACCACAGGACATACCACACTAATACCAACCCTGGTACCTTCCCTTGCAACAAACCCCGTTGCCAGCTTTGTCCACATATTCATTCTGCTGATACCATTATTGGACCTAACCAAGTGAGTTATAAGATCAAGAACACATATTCCTGCGCATCCAGAAATATAATCTATGCTATCATGTGCCGAAAGTGTCCGTCTGCTATGTACATTGGACAAACATCTCAGACACTTCGCCAAAGGATTAATGCCCACAAAACAGATATCAGACAAGATCACAAAGAGAAAACAGTTTCTTGCCATTTTAACCAGAAAGGACACTCTCTCAATGACTTAACCACCTGCATTCTGCTACAAAGACCTTTTACATCTGCACTTGAAAGGGAATCCTCTGAACTGTCATTCATGTTAAAATTCGCCACTTTCCAAAAAGGACTCAACAAACATTTGAACTATCTCACCCATTACCAAGATAGTTTCCCCAATTATCACCTCTAATACCATTAACTCACAAACATCCCACTCTCCCTACCTCTAATATAATCAATTCACAGACACTTACCTTCCTTCCTCCCCCTCCCCCCCCCCGCATCCTCCTCCTGTTCTGCAATGTGATTTGTCCTTTTCATATTTGTTCATTTTTTTTTAATTGTATCCTTTGGTATATATGGTTGTGACTACTTTCTTCCACTATTTGATCTGAGGAAGTGGGTCTGGCCCACGAAAGCTCATCATCTAATAAACTATCTTGTTAGTCTTTAAAGTGCTACATTGTCCTGCATTTTGCTTCAGCTACCCCAGACTAACATGGCTACATCTCTATCACTATTCCACAAAAGCACTGACTTCCTACCGTAAGAAATCAGTGCTTTTTGCGGAAATACTATGCTGCTCTCGTTCGGGCAAAAGTCCCTTTTGTGCAAAACTTTTGCGCAAAACGGCCAGCGTAGACAGCTCAGATTTGTTTTGCGCAAAAAAGCCCCAATCGCGAAAATGGTGATAGGGGCTTTTTTGCGCAAAAGCACGTCTAGATTGGCCACGGACACTTTTCCGCAAAAAGTGCTTTTGCGGAAAAGCGTCCGTGCCAATCTAGACGCTCTTTTCCAAAAATGCTTTTAACGGAAAACTTTTCCGTTAAAAGCATTTCCGGAAAATCATGCTAGTCTAGATGTAGCCAAGAAGTAATTCTTACATTCTACTCTGAGCTGATTAGACCTCAATTGGAGTATTGTGTCTAGTCCTGGGCACCACATTTCAAGAAAGATGTGGAGAAATTGGAGAAGGTCCAGAAAAGAGCAACAAAAATGATTAAAGGTCTAGAAAACATGACCTATAAAGGTAGTCTTAAATAAATGGGCTTGTTTAGTTTAGAAAGAGAAGACCGAGAGGGGGCATGAAAGCACTTTTCAAGTATGTAAAAGTGTGTTTCAAGGATGAGAGAGAAAAAAATGTTCTCTGCCCCTCAACTTACCCAAACCTTCTGTCCCCCTCTTACAGCCATGCCCCCTCTCAGATCTGGCAACCCAATCTCCTGCCCCAGATCACAATCCCCTCCTATCCTAGGTCACATCTCATACCCCTGCACTCCTTTGCCCTGCCCTAGGTCACAACTACCTGCTTCATCCCAACTCCCTCCCAGAAATCAGTCTCCCTCCTGCACTCCAGTCCCTTACCCAAGCTCCCTTCTGCACCCAACCTCCATCCCAGACCCCACATCTCTGTTAAAATCATGGAGTGTAGCCCTCAACCACTTCCCTGACAATGGAAAGCTAGGAAAAAGGGTTAGGATTAGCCAGCTTTCCCCAGCCAACCAAGGATTTAGCCCAACACAGAGGCCATGTTAAGCTCTTTTACACTACATTCCAGCAACCCATCCTACACATCCACACTACCAATGGGAACCCAGCCTGACAAATGCTATAGGGGTTTAGCCAATCACTTGTTTAGGGGGACAGGAAATAATGTTTTCTCCAGTGGACACACTGAAGAGAACGAGGGAGTTTTTTGCCTTCCTGGCCATGCTTGCATGTCATGGAGGGTTAAGAAGGAATACACTTGGTACCCAGACAAGTTACTGGAGTGGAATTATTTGTTGCAACTTGTGGCTGGTTTCTAGTTCAGTTAAAAGACAAAAGTAAATTGTTCCCAAAGGACCAGGGAGGTGTTGGTTTTTTAATGGACCTCGAGCTCATGTGATAATGAGATCTTGTAGCTCTCATGGGGAAAGTATGAGGGTAGCAAGACTCAGAGAAAGCTGAATCCTGGGGCTCAGTCTGAGGATAGCCATTATGGTCCATAAGGAGCCCTGTAATCCCCAGATTATAACCAATTACATGCCTGATATTGGAGTATAGTCTATGTGGGGGCAGTGCCCCTTCCCTATGTGAAAATGTAATAAAAGTTGCAGCCTGCTACTTAATTCCACACATGTCTCTTCTCACTTTGCTGCTGTATCCACAGCAAGGTATGTAGAGTTCACATTTCCACTCCCCGGGTTATGGGGATCTTTTGCACAGGGCTAGTGCCTAGGAATAACTGCTGAAAAGCAAAAGAGAGTGAGAGGCAGGACGGGGAGAAGAGAAAGAGAGAGAGAGAGAGAGGCAGGAGATGGAGGAGAGCTGAGAGAGAGAGGGGGGAGGCAATAGGAGGAGGGGAAAGAGAGAGACGGAGCGAGAGACTGGAGGCTCAGGAGAGAAGACCGAGATAGAAAGGGAATAGGACGTGGAGGAGAGACCTGAAAATCCTGTCTTATTACGGGCTAATTGGCTAGTTAGTAAGGTTTCCCAATAAGCGAACAGAAATAAATTTCCACAGAAGAGCCATATTATTTCCACTCAACCAGGCTTCTTTGATGCAGTGGAGGCTGCAGAGATCTTACTCCCTTAGAAGATAAAGACTATTTATTTCTGCTAAAAAATTTTTTTTGAATTATCCATGAATAAGCCATGCACGAATTTTATCAAGTCTATTAAGATTTAGTATCTTGTTTGAATGCAGCCCCACTACTCGTGAAGCAGAAGAGGCAGTGTTGGTGAAATTGTAGAAGTTCCTCATAAATTGCTTGAGAACACAGAAATCTCAGTTGAAACAAAGGTATAAAAATGCACAGTCATATTTGCTGTGATTCATTTTTGGTGTAATTATTTATTTTTATATTTTGTTTTCTCTGTTTTTCATCTACTGCATCTCGGCTGCTCGTGTGAACGAACTGAAATCTGAAAAGGTATGTCTACACTACCCCGCTAGTTCGAACTAGCGGGGTAATGTATGCATACCGAACTTGTTAATGAAGCCCGGGATTTGAATTTCCCAGGCTTCATTAGCATAAAGCCGGCGCCGCCATTTTTAAAAGCCGGCTAGTGCGAACCCCGTGCCGCGTGGCTACACGCGGCACGGGCTAGATAGTTCGAACTAGCTAGCCATTCCGAACTATCTGTACACCTCGTTCCATGAGGCTACGTGGTTCGAACTATCTAGCCCGTGCCGCGTGTAGCCGCGCGGCACGGGTTCGCACTAGCCGCCTTTTAAAAATGGCGGCGCCAGCTTTATGCTAATGAAGCCCGGGAAATTCAAATCCCGGGCTTCATTAGCAAGTTCGGTATGCATACATTACCCCGCTAGTTCAAACTAGCGGGGTAGTGTAGACATACCCAAATAGACTTTACTGAAAATAGAAAGGGGCGCTGTACATCAATTCCAATCCAGTGAGAGGCTTCTCCTGCTGGCATTTAGCTATTGCCTCTATAAAGGATCTGTTGAGGGGAGTGAGGGTAAGGAAGGAATACACAAATAAGATGGAGAATTGGCCATGTCACAAAGGAAACTGTGGGTTTGAAGAGGAAGTGTGTGCTGGCAGACACAGTAAAGGGGTTACCACTGCCCATGAGTTCAGTCACAATCATGTAAAGGTTTAGACTTGGTTACCCTTCCTTTAATTGTAACTTAGTGGCTCTTTATTTTGTCATTATTGCTACTGCTCTCTGCCAGAGTACACAAATCCTGAGAGTACCAGTAGCATGCCAGGTGCATCAAGACTCTAAGAGAAGCACTGTAGGTGCTTAAGTGTATAAACCATGTAGGCATTAGCTCTGTTAGGTCACAACCATTCAAACATGGCTAAGGGAAAGGCTATTTTACTAAGGCTGACAGGTAAGGAAAAGGTTGCAAAATACCATAGGTACAAAGGACTTAATAGTTCAAGGTGAACAATAGAGGTAAATGTTTGGAGCCTTGGGGCAGTGCAACTGAGAATCTGGGCTCTTTACCCCTAGTGCCTTCGGTGCCCTCTCCAGTTCAGTCTCTAACCAAGCATGGAGGCCTCAGATTTCCAGGCAGGCTGCATGTCTTACGTTGAGATCCCTCCATACTTGCTTTCTGCCAGCCATTGATGCTTCCTCATGAATGCCCCCCACAGCTGCATCCAACAGTGATGTCTGGCAGTCACAGCATGTTCTTGCCTCCATATTCCCTTTACTTTGCCAGGGGAAAAGAAGGACACAGTTGTAGTCCCCGCTTTGCAATTCCATCATGAAGGTTGTGGTAGCTTCTTCCCCAGGCTTCCAATATGTTCATTCAGTGTGCACTGTAATTACCTGCAGAAAAAAAACAGATCTTTTTCTAGCTTTCTCACTGATTCAAAAATTCAAGCATCCATGTCCGCATTAAAACAGTAGACCTTGTAAGTTTTACCTTTAATTATGCCGAGGCAACTCCAGTGAAGCCACTGGGAACTGTAAATCAAGGAGACATAACTGATTTCTGGTTTAAAAAATAATAATAGAAAGGCAAAACAAGACCCTGAAAGTTATTTGTGTGTAGCTCAAGATTTTTAAAATATATCTTGCAACTACCTTTATTTGTTAGTGGAGAGGGTCAGCACACTGAGATTAGAGCTGGCTTCTCTCTCATTTAGAGCTGTGCAAAGTGTCATCATGCAGATCCCCTCTTGAAATACTGAGCTAGCTATATCAACACTGGATGATGCATGATGGAAATGATGATCTTCACAAGTTGTATGTTCTTGAAGATGAGGGGAGCTCCAATTTTTTGCATATCAATTAGTTGGGTTATCGTCTGGTAAACTGCCAACACAGGGTACACATAGGAAATGTTTAGCCTTCCTATAATCCAGAAGCACATTTATAAACTAAAATCAGTGAAAAGATTTGACCCTGCAAATCCTTTCTGATAGAAGAAGTCCTTGCTTTTTAGCTTGGTAGAAGAAGAAATTATGAGCTATTTGACCATGTGATTTTTCAACTCTTTTTGTGATTTGTTGGTTTATTGTCTGTGAAAACTGTATGCTATAGCAAAGCTCCAGTCATGCCCCATAGGTCGGCACGGCTGGCAGATAGTATGTGCCTCAGAGGCTCCCTGTGGCCCCTCATGCAGCCTCTTTCTTTTTACAAGAGGCAGGGGTCCCAGCTTACTGAGTCATACTCATCACAGGCTAGTTCAGGGTTTCAGGGTAAAAACCCCTCTATAGTCCTGGCCTCCCTTCTCAGGGAAGTCTCTGTGTTGGCATGTGGGAGGTTTGGAGGAAACCCAGGCCCAGCCACTACTTCAGGTTCCAGAACATTCTTTTCACTTGTGGGAAACCTTTTAAAGCAGCCCTGCCAGCTTTAAGTGGTTTAATTAGCTTGTCTGCCTGTCTTCGTTTTTTGGTAGCAGTCTCTAGGGCTGTGTCTACATTGGCACCCTTTTCCAGAAAAGGGATGCTAATGAGACAAGTCGGAATTGCAAATGCCACGGGGGATTTAAATATCCCCCGCGGCATTTGCATGAACATGGCTGCCGCTTTTTTCCTGCTCAGGGCTTTGCCGGAGAAAAGCGCCAGTCTAGACGGGATCTTTCGGAAAATAAAGCCTTTTCCGGAAGATCCCTTATTCCTCTTAAAATCAGGAATAAGGGATCTTCTGGAAAAGGCTTTATTTTCCGAAAGATCCTGTCTAGACTGGTGCTTTTCTCCGGCAAAGCCCCGAGCCGGAAAAAAGCAGCAGCCATGTTCATGCAAATGCCGTGGGGGATATTTAAATCCCCTGCGGCATTTGCAATTCTGACTTGTCTCATTAGCATCCCTTTTCCGGAAAAGGGTGCCAATGTAGACACAGCCAAGGAGTTTACTAGGGGAAGAGAGCCATTTATCCAGTGCACTGTATACCTGCACTCCATTAGAGTGCGGCAGGCTGCTAGTTTGAGTCTGTCACAATGCATTTAAAATAATTTTCTGAAGGCAGGCTTTCTCTAGAATTGCTAATACAAACAATATATATGCACACTGAAATTAATGGGGTTACTTCAAATTTACATCACTGAGATCAGAATTTTGCCTTTTGATCCTGTTTTGTTAATATGGTTTTAAAATACTTTTAGTTCCATTGTTTCTGTGTTAGTGCAGAACATGTGTTTTTATTAAACCATTTTAGAATGATGTTTGTTTCAGTATCTCTTCAGACTGTGTAAAATTTCTAAAAAATCAGATGTCACTAAATATAATGAGTGAATGGTAATTTCCTGTGGTTCCTGGTTTACTGTTATGAATTCTTTTCTGTGGTAACTGGAAGCCTAATGGGGCTGTCATTTTTGATAAGCTGTTCAGTTAATTGATTCTGCTAAGAGGACAGCTTCATACTGTGTGTCAATCCAACACGTTATGTTTGTGTATATCACCTTTATTGTGGCTATTTGTGCAATAATGTTAGCTATTTAAACAGGTACAAGAAAAAGAACAGGACCCAAAAAGAAAGGTTAAAAGCATTTTCAGGAAATTATTCATCCTATAAGCTAGCTTAGTTTTTTCTAGATTCCTATTTCCATAACTTTTTAAAAAAATATGCAAATTATATATACATTGAATTCTTTGTGTTTCTGTTTCAAAAGAGCTAAGATTTTTATTGTGTACAAAAATGATCTTTATAAAAATAGAATATTTAAAATCACATAAACCAAAAATGATGATAATGCCTGTAGGAAAAGGCTCATGGAGTCAGTGTAATTACAATAATATATTCTGTAAGTTTAAAGACTGCAACTTATTCTGGGGGAATTTTAAGGCAAACATTGAATGGAAATCATACACTTTGTTTGAAATTATAGTTCTCTGAATTTGTTTCCTGCAGGGTATGAATAATTCATCTTATTCTGTTTTTTAATTACAAAACGTATTTTATTTCAGAGTAAGAAAAAGGGAGTTAGGGAAAGGGTACATAAGAGAGATATTGTACGTGCATATATGTATGCAAGCAAAACACATGCAAACAATATCTATGAATATACATAAGTACATTATTATATCAGATATGTATTTTATAGATTATATTGTTGCCTCTTTTTTATCTGAACAGCTAGTCAAATTTCTTGGTCATGGATGTTCCAGCTAGGAATAGTAATCGGTCAAAGTCAGGTATTTTTCTGATGTAGGTTTGTTTATTTACAAGAAATGTACAAAGTCCTGTTTCTTTGAATGTAGAAGGAACAAAGTACAAAAAGAACAATTGACTGACAGCTCCAAGCCTATTTAGCCAATGGACCCAAAAGCTCACTTTCTACCATTTTGAGGGGTTACATCGTGCTCATTAGCTACTGCTTGGCTTCTTGGTATTTTTACCTTTGCCTCTCTCTCTGCATTCTTATTTGTTCTCAGTTTCTGTGTATTCTCTTTTCCATTCTAGTACACACTTACCCAAAACTGTATGCAGTCAAAAGCTCCTGCATGGGTTTATACTCACTTTTTGTCTTGGTTGAGACTTATTCTGATGTTGTTGTTTGAAGGGTAACTTTACACCTATCAAACTCAGTGGCTACATCTAGACTGGCATGATTTTCCGCAATGCTTTTAACGGAAAAGTTTTCCGTTAAAAGCATTTGCGGAAAAGAGCGTCTAGATTGGCACCGATGCTTTTCCACAAAAGCACTTTTTGCGGAAAAGCGTCCATGCCAATCTAAATGCGCTTTTGCACAAAAAAGCCCCGATCGTCATTTTCACAATTGGAACTTTTTTGTGCAAAACAAATCTGAGCTGTTTACATTGGCCCTTTTGCACAAAAGCTTTTGCACAAAAGGACTTTTGCCCGAACGGGAGCAGCATAGCATTTCCGCAAGAAGCACTGATTTCAGACAGTAGGAAGTCAGTGTTCTTGTGGAAATTCAAGCGGCCAGTGTAGACAGCTGGCAAGTTTTTCCGCAAAAGCAGCTGCTTTTGCAGAAAAACTTGCCAGTCTAGACGCAGCCAATGGGGTTTTAAATCAACCTGTAACAGTTTCACCCAGCTAATCATAACACTGTCGCTGTAATTTCAATTATAACGTTTCATTGTAATATTCTGATGTTACAACATAATATTCACCATTCATTGATATTCCTTGCACATAGTCACCCAGAGACCTGTAAGGAAAATTCTTGCTGAGAATTTTGAGCATAAAATATCAAACTAACGAATAAGGCATGCTCTGGACATCATTTAAGCTCCACCACATCACTCATTATAGGATTTAGGGTGAGGCACAAAGACTACATAATATGACACGCAGGTGTCTCTGCACTGCATCGAGTGCCATTCTTCATGCCCAATCTAAGCAAAATTAGTTGTGTTTCTGTGGACCACAGAACTTCAGAGGACTCCTTGGAACTCTGTGAAATCTGAGTCCGCTCCTTACTCTGAGATGAAAATCTTGTTTCTTGGAGTCATCATTAAAATAGAACTCTTTCTGTTTTCTCTGGCCAAATCTGCAGCTTATACCAATATGTGCTGTACTGCCCCTTAATGTCCAGTATGTTTCTTGATGTCTCCATGAAATGTTAAGCTCTCATTTTGGTTGACTAAAATGAGTCAGTGAAGATGTTTAAGGATCTTTGTCTCAAAGCAAATTCAGACAGTGGTATGGAGCCCATATGGCCAATGTCTTTCTATAAAATCAGGAAACGAACCCAGAGGAATAGGAGACAGATTCATCACTAAACAGCCAAGTCTAAAAGCTCTTCCCCTCTCCCTATTCTGCTGTTCCGCTCACCAGCATGGTCTGCAGCTGGGTGAAGTGTTCCTCTTGTATATCAATAGAAGACATAAAAAGAAGGCACATAAAGTTCATCCCTACTTCAATAGTCTCTCAGGCAATTAGATAGAGTGAGTCTTTCCCTTGCCATAACCTGTGCAGAGGAGCTGCTTTTTTCTCAGTCTGGTACATGAGGGCTGTGTCTACATTGGCACCCTTTTCCGGAAAAGGGATGCTAATGAGACAAGTCTTAAATTCAGGAATAAGGGATCTTCCAGAAAAGGCTTTATTTTCCGAAAGATCCCGTCTAGACTGGCGCTTTTCTCCGGCAAAGCCCTGAGCAGGAAAAAGGCGGCAGCCATGTTCATGCAAATGCCGCAGGGGATATTTAAATCCCCCGTGGCATTTGCAATTCCCACTTGTCTCATTAGCATCCCTTTTCCGGAAAAGGGTGCCAATGTAGACACAGCCTAAATGTCTGAACAGGATTTGCACAGAAATTGGTTGATGACGTAGGGCCATTACCTACAGGACTCACTTCAACTTCAGTGGAAGTTGTGCATGTGGAAAGCGTGCATTGTCGAGCTCTTGAGGGGAAAGGCTATTTGTAGCACAGTTCTTTCATCTGCCATTTTCAGTTTTCTAATGGCACAAAACTGGACACCTTTGTCCTCCCCCGCCACAACTCTTCCTAACCCCTCCCTCACCTTCTTTGGCTTGGGTGTGGGCTCTGGCTGAGGTTGAGAGGTTTGGGTGTGGGAGGGGCTCTGCGTTGGAGTAGGGGTTTGGGGTGAGGGAAAATGGGTGGGGTCTGGCGTAGGAATGGGGATTAAATGTTTGTGGTGCAAGAAGGGGGTCTGGGCTGGGGCCAAGAAGTGTGGCGTACAGGAGGGGGTATGGATTCTGGGAGGATGTTTGGGTGCAGGAGACGTCTCGGGGGCAGGGTATTGACATTTAGGGGGAGGACTCTGGAGTGGGGTTGAGAATGAGGAGTTTGGGGTGTGGGAGGGGTTCCAGGCAGAGGCCGAAGGGTTTGGGGTGCAGGAAGGAGCTTGGGATTTGGATGGAGGGCACAGGACAGGGTGTGGGATCTGGGCGATACTTACCTAAGGTAGCTCCTAGGAATTGGCTGGCAAGTGCCTATGGCTCCTAGATAGGGGACTAGGGATGTGCTGCACACTGTCCTCACACCAAGAGGCACTGCACCCACAACTCTCATTGGTTGAGGTTCATGGCCATTGGAATCTCCAGAGCCAATCCTGGGAGTTGCATGGAACCAGGGCAGTTAGGGGCCCCAGCTGCAATGCCAGCCAGACTTTTAATGACTTGCTCAGTGGTGCTGAATGGAGCCACCAGGATCCTGTTCAACTGGGTATTCCAGCTGACAACTGGATGCCTGGCCATCATAGCTCTAGCAGAGCTAGCAGAAATCTGTTTACCTGGGCTGTGAGGCACATTCCCAGCTGCAGTGTAGATATACCTTTAATCTCCTCAAAGAGAGATTAGCCAAAGTAAAACAAAGTGTAATCAAATTATTTGAGTGGCTGTTGTTACTCATGCATAAAGAAGCCCCAGCTATTGCTAAAATGAATTCCTTTTTAAAGTGCTTTGTCCTTTAGATCAGCAGTGGACTGTATAATTCTTGCAAACTGCTTCTCAATTGTGTCAAAAGAATGTTGGGTGAAAGAAGAATGGAAAAAAAGCAATTGCTTTACTTATAGATCAGTGTCACATTGGTCTTCTGTTTCGTCAGCATTAAAGCAAAAACAAGTGAACACTGAGAACAGCTTGTTTTTTTTTTTATGTGTTTACATCATAGCTCGGATCTTGAGACGTATTGTGAGACCACCCCTGGGAGCAGCTGATGGTATTCATCAGCACATCTGAGTATCAGTCTCTAAGGATTCATGGTAGTGCCATTATTAATACGAGTATATAGCTGGTGCCATGGTGACAAGAGTAAAGGAATAATGTACATTCAGACTCAGTGTCACCTTCAAAAGTAACAATTTAGAAATATTTCTAAGAGTTTAAATAAAAATAATAGCTCAGATTCCATCCTTGTGTTTAGTGTGAGAGTGAATTGAATGTAGGGAGGGAGCTAGTGCTTTTTCTATTCTTGTGCAGTCTGGGCAGTTGTTAGGCCTCTGGTGTAAGTTACAGAGAGCCTCAGATCTTCTTTAATCTATGGTCTTCTTACAAGTGCACCCTGGGCCATGCAGCAATTGAGAACAGCAGGAGAGCAGGACATATGGCTTGTTCCTTCCTCTGCTTGATGCTCCTCCTTTGCTGCAAACTAGGAGAGAGAGACAGAGAGGCTTATGTGTTCTGGCTGAAGAATGCCCTGACTCTGATAGCATTCCCAAGGACATGTTTCTGTCCAGCAGATGTCCCTTTTCTGCTGACAGGTAGTGCAAAGGGGCATGAGGAAATTGTGAATAGGATGATGTGTGTCCATGTGATACGAGTACTGGCAATGTGAAGAAGAGCAGCACAAACTCATCCCATAATAAAATCAAGATGTTTATAATGATATATAAAGCCATGCTCAGATTGAATTGTCAGATAATTTTGGAATGTTAATATGTGCAGAGAGTTCTAGTCATGAGACTGGCAAACCCGTGTTGGAGACAGTCAGACACTGATGTCATTGCTATATGATGACAGATTTCACATAGCAACTGGAATAAAGATTGGGCTTCTTAATGATTAAGAAAGGAAACTCAGAACACTTTCCAAAAAGTCAAATATAAAAATTGAAGAAACTGAAAATGTATACAGGCAGTCCCCGACTTACGCTGATCCGACTTACGTCGGATCCACACTTACGAACGGGGCTTTTCTCGCCCCAGAGCTCACGGGTCGCGGGTCGCCACCTGTGTCCTCCGGGGCGAGAAAAGCTTCTCCCGGTCTCCCTGGTCTGCTAGGGGGGTACAGCAAAGCCTCTGGACCCCCCCAGCAGACCAGGGACACCCGAGCAAAGCCGCCACCTGGACCCCCCCCCATCAGACCAGGGAGACAGGAGCAAAGCCACACGGGCGTCGGGGTCCCTCCGCCTGTGCGGCTTTGCTCGGGTCTCCCTGGTCTGATGGGGGGGGAGGGGCGCAGCTAGTGTGCCCCCCCCCCCCCCCCGCAGCAGACCAGGCTTTTGTTGCGGGACGCCTTGGGTAGAACAGCTGGGGTGCTGCTGGGTTGGTACTGTGGGAACCTACCGGGCAGCGCCCCAGCTGTTCTGTCCCAGGCTCCAGATTCAGCAGCTGTTGAAACTGATCAGGCTGATTCCAGGAAGCTGGGGGCAGAGCAACTCTGCCTCCGGCTTCCTTTAGTCAGCCCCTGGTCAGTTTCAGTGGCAGCAGCTGAATCTGGAGCCAGTTCCGACTTACATACAAATTCAACTTAAGAACAAACCTATAGTCCCTATCTTGTATGTAACCCGGGGACTGCCTGTATTCTAGCTCTTATGTTTAAATGCATTATGGATAAAATTTTCAAAAGCACCTAACATAGTTGGGAGCCTCAGTGTCATTGGTCATAGCTTTTGGGAGTTATATATCTCTGAAATGTTTAGCCTTATTTGGGGCTGTTAAACAGCATAGGGACAGCCAGTAGCATGGGACTGTATAGGTTCGATAGCCAAGATGAAAAAGACTTATAAGAAAAGTAAGATTACAACTGTGGCTGATGTTAACCTCCTAGATGTGAACTGATGGAGACAGAAGTAAATAATATCTACCATGATTTAATAAAGCTTGGAACTGAAAGTCAGATGCTGTCAACATTGAAGCTTATAACTCACACCAAATTGGATTGAAAGAAAATAGAGAAAATGGATCACTGACTTGAAATTCATATTTTATTTGTTTCTGTTTACTATTTTCAAACATTTGATGAGAAATGGAAATAAATAACTCTAAATGTCTCTATAGACTATATATCTTCAAATCTTACTATGTATATCTGACACAGGTAATCCCATACAAGTCAGTGGGGACCTCTCATACACAAGATATGGCATACTCGTTGTATAAATTCATGTAAAGTTCTACAAGAAAACTATATACATAAAATACATTCAATCAGACTGGGCTTGTGGAAGGAAATTTGCACCCAAATACCATCATGTATGATTCTCAGGGCATGACTTCACTACCTGCCAGATAGATGAGCAACAAGCAGTCCAGTTGGGGTGGGGGTCATTTTATCACATCCAGTACAGAGGTGATAAATCAACCACTGATTGCTCTTATGTTGATTTTGATACTCCAAAAGAATGAGAAGTGTAGGTGGACTCAACAGGAGAGCATCAGCTGTTGAATGACAGCAGTAAGTACATCTGTCTGAGTACAACAACTTCAGCTCCATTATTCACATAGCTAAAGTTGAATAACTTAGATCAATGGCCCATAGTAATGTAGACTAGGCCTCAATGTATAGCTCTATCCTTTACATGTGGAAGGGAGGCTTGTACATTTCTGCAGCTCAAATTTCTCCTTTTTCTTTAGACACTAAGGCTTTGTCTACACTGCAGGGTTTTTGTATAAGAAGCCTTTTGTGGAAGAGATCTTCTGCAAAAACTTCATGCGCAAAAGTGCGTCCACACCTCAAAGTGCATCGCAAAAGCAATGTGCTTTTGCGCAAGAGAGCATCCGTGATGCATGGACACTTTTGCGCAAGAAAGCTCTGATGGCCATTCACAGAAAGGCCAACAGAGCACCTGTGTTTTTGCCGATAGGGGTTTCTTGCACAAAAACCCCTCCGGAGCATTCACACCTGCCTTTTTGTGCAAGAGCTGTAGCACAAAAAGGAGTTATTCCCCTCGGGGAGAGGAATAACTCTACCAGCAAAAGCCCTCTGTTCTGCTAATTTACTTGTGCAAAAACGTGCTTGAGGTATAGATGCTCTGCCGGTTTTTGCACAAAAACCTTGTAGTGTAGATGTAGCCTTATAGTATTCTCTATTGCTATGGTTGGAGCAGAACTGTTGTGACACCCCTCAGGGCAGCTCAGAAGCATACACCCCTATGTTACTCTTTTGCCTTAGCAAGACCGAGTTTTGCTGGAGCTTAGACTGTGTCAGCATGTTTCCACATCAACCTGTCTGCTTTGCCAGCACACTCCTCAAGACTCTTCCAGGCTTAACCTTGCCTTACAGGTAAAAGTCACTTGAACCCAAGTTCCCCAGAGATATCTCTAGAGGGTATGTCTACACTACAGGTTTTTTTCAGAAAAATGGGGGGAGGTTCCAAAAAACATCAATTACATCCACATTGCAATTGCGTTCTTTAGAAAATTTTGAAAGAACCGAGGGGTTTTTTCTGACATTGGTAAACCTCTTTCTATGAAGAAGAAGCTTTTTTCCAAGAGAGTTCTTTCGGAAAAAAGAAAGACGGGGAAAAGGGAGTTCTTTCGCAAGAAGAGGAAAGAGAAAAAGCAGAGGTGCCCTGGTGGCCATTTCACCAATAGTAATCACAGCTTACATGCGAGAGAGCATCCATTCAGTGCAGATGCTATCTTTCAAAATAGCATCTGCACTGAATGGATGCTCTCTCGCATGTAAGCTGTGATTACTATTGGTGAAATGGCCACCAGGGCACCTCTGCTTTTAGCAGATTGCTTTCACTCTCTGGGCACTCTCTTTCGGAAAAAGTTTCCGAAAGAAGCCTTCAGTCTAGACATAGCCCCTCTGTAGCACCCAAAACCTCTCATGGGACACACACAGAAATTATGAAGTTTGCTGCCTTCAGAGAGGCAGTGTACACATTAGTGAGTTATAAGTTACAGTATAGAGGGCCCTTTGGCAGTGGATATTGAATAGGGCCATCCCTATGCATACACCAACATATGTGGCTGTGTAGGATACCTGAACATTTGGGGTACCACTGCAACAACAGATAATGCATCTATGGCAGCTGACCTGCTCTTACCCTCTGTTCTGGTGGTGCTCCAAATTATGGTGATGTGACCAGACCCTTCTTAAAATTCTGGGGGGGAGGTGATTACCTGGTTACTGCTGTTGCTGGTGGAGTTGCTCTGACTCCAAGCGAGTTAAGGAGCCAAGTGGCAGTCTCTGCAGCAGCCAGCCAGTTATCCCTCTCCCTGCTGGACTCTCCCAGGCAGCTCCTGTGTTATACTGGGTCCAGGTGACATGCCATTGAGGAGAAGATTAATGGGGAGAGCATGTTGGTTCCCTGAACATGTCACATTGAGGGAAAACATGGGAGCAGAGTTTATGTATGGTCACATTAATCTTAATCTTATACACAAAATGCATTTCGAAATAGCGTTTTGCTGTTTTGAAATAGTGCCTCCACATTGAGTGGATGCTGAATCGCATTTAAGGGTGGCTGGAACCGGGTCCGGCAGGGCATCAGGTCAGGAGTTACTTTGTGTGGCTGCTGCCTGAGGTTATCTGAGGCCTGTGCTTAAAGGACTCCCCACCCCCGGACAGCCAGTTCTCAGATTTCCCTGCTTGCTTGCCTACCTCGATGAGGGACAGCAAAGAATGTTGTCTCTGCATGCTCTGGTTGCCCTCACTCAGGACACCACAGCATTCTGCAACATGGAGCCAGAGCTGCCCCTGGGCACTCGGGTGCTTCTCATGGATGTGTTGCTGCAAACCTGGCTGCACTTTCTGCAGGCTGCCATCCAGGAGGTCAATAGAGGGACTGTCAGTATCCAGAAAGCCCTGAGGGAGAGCTTCTGCCCTGTGGAGCACTAAAAGCCTCCCTGGTTTGCCCCACTGGGGGCTTGTGCCTCATTCCTCCCTCACATCCTTCCACTTACCCCTCCCTAACCCCCCTTCCTGATGTCAAATAAAATGCATGTATTTTCATGAACACAAACTCTCTTTATTTAACAAAGGGAATGAAACTCTGGTGAGACTGGGGAAAGGAGGCAGGAGAGGGGAGAAGAGAGGGTGGGAGAGGGTGAGGGAGCTGGAAGGGAAGCAAGGGGAAGAGGGAGAGGGGAAGCTCAGGGTTGGGGGTCTCACCGGACCAACTTGATTTTCATGCAAACCTGCTCCTGGGATCGCATGTGGCCTTTGGTGGCCAGGCTGGCAGCTATCTTGCCATAGACAGATGCTTTCCTCCATCTAGTGTGGAGATCATGGACATTGGGGGCATCCCCTCCCAAACCTGAATAAGGTCCATGATCTCCACCCTGGATCAGGAGGGCGCCTGCCTTCTCTGGCCCCTGCCTGGCTCCTGGGAGCTGGCTGACTGCTCCTTGGGAGTGGTGGAGGGCTGGCTGCCAGTGGCTTGCTGGCTCATGTTTGGGGGCCACTGGGTCAGGGGCAGTGTCTGCTGGCTCTGGGCTGGCAGGTTTGGAGCTGGCACAGGTACTGTGGCCAGAATCAACCCCTTTAAGAGCTCCGGGGAGTGGGGAGGGAGAGGAGTGTTCTTGGTTGAGGCTGGAGTGGCCACCAGGGTACTCTGGGAAGGCTGGAGGCCCCCTTTTTCGATGTAAGTATCTGCACAGCACTTATTTTGAAATAGGTATTTCAAATTTGGCTTTATTTCTTGTGGATTGAGGTTTACCAAATTCAAAATAAGCACTCCGCTATTTCAAATTAATTTTGAAATAGAAGTTTGGCTGTGTAGATGCTAGTAAAGTTATTTTGAAATAACGGCTGTTATTTTGTAATAACTTTGCTGTGTAGACATACCCAGAGAGAGCACATGTTTGCATGTTCTGTCTTCTGTAGTCCCCTGGAAGGTACAGTGAACAAACAATATAACACCAGGTTGTGTCAGCATTATTGCAGAAGCACCTGTGCATTTGAGGAACCCTGATCCACTGACAGAAGGATGCGGTGGCATCTTTTCCAAATATTTCCCTTCTGCTGCTATTAGGATCTGAGAAAGCTGTTGAAATATTTCTTAGTCATTTGTGTAATTTCCCTAATGAATCCAATTCTGCAAACCTAAATCAGATGTTCTCATGAAAGCCAATGGTAGTTGTGCCTGAGTCAAGTTTGTAGGGTTGTGAGAGACCAAGGTAAATATTGCAGGAGTCTTGCCATTGATTTTAATTGGAGCAGTATCAGTCACTGGGGGGTACGTCTAGACTACCGGGTTTTGTCGACAGAAGTTTTGTCGACAGTATCTGTCGACAAAACTTCTGTCGACAAAGAGCATCCAGAAACATTGAGTTCTGTCGACAAAGCAAGCTGCTTTGTCGACAGAACCCTGTAGTCTAGACACAACCCTACAGGCAATAACACTTTCTGTCGACAGAACTCTGTCAACAGAAGGTGTTATGCCTCATAAAATGAGGTATACCAGGGTCGACAAAACTGCTGAGTTCTGTCGACGTTATGTAGACAGAACTCAGCGGTAGTGTAGACACTGGTATAGTTTTGTCAACAAAAGTCTACTTTTGTCGACAAAACTCAGTAGTCTAGACACACCCTGGGATAACTAATGTTTAAAAACTCCCAGTGTACCAAAACTAGGTTATGGCTCCAGAATTTGCATTGCTAAGTCAGCTGGACAGCAAGGGTATGTCTACTCTAGCCCCCTAGATCAACCTAGGGAGGCTAATGAGGGTGACCGAAATTGCAAATGAAGCATGGGATTTAAATATCCGGCGCTTGATTTGCATGTTCCTGGCCGGTCGCCATTTTAGAAATCGACTAGCCCGAAGTAAGTGCCCGTGTCTACATGTGGCAGTGAAACAGGATTCCGAAATAAAGCCCTAATTCAAATTAGCTGGTAAACCTCATTGCAGGAGGAATACCAGCCAATTCGAGTTAGGGCTTTATATCAGAATCCCGTTTCACTGCCACGTGTAGACGCGGGCAGTTATTTCGGGCTAGTCAATTTCTAAAATGGCGGCAAGCCGGGAACATGCAAGTTAAGCATGGGATATTTAAATCCTGCGCTTCATTTGCAATTTTGGTTGCCCTCATTAGCCTCCCTAGATCCATCTAGGGGGCTAGTGTAGACATACCCCAAAGGATCATCTTTGCTGCATTCAGGGTACTAGAACCTAATTGCTAGGGATAGCTGGCCTTGGAGGAGATGGCCAATGAAAGGTTGCCTTCACTGGTGATCCAGAGTGCAACCTAAATAGAGCCTCTAAAATTGGGTTTGCTGGCAGACAGCTTTAAAATCTATGTTTCCATATCCTGAGTTTCCAGAAATGCCAGAAACATTTGGCTTCTGCTACAGCAGCAGTGATGACTATTTGATTAATTGTTCTCTTGAAATTAATAGGGTTACTGGCCAATCTGGCAGCACGGGAATTATGTCCTGCTGGACAGATTTGGCTCACTTCGCAGCAGCCGCAGCAAAGCAGTTTCAAAAAAAGCATTTGAAGATTTAAGCTCAAAATCATAACAATTCTCCAATAAGTTGTATTTGAAATTTACAATCCACTGATTCTTCCACAGATTTATGTCTAAAGATAACATTTCTTTGTGGCTTCTTGGACTGAACAATTTGATTTTAGAGAGGAAAGTCAGGGAGTTTATCATCTTTTATTTTTAATATAAATACTGTCGGGAAAAAATTAATACTTTATTTGGTAAGAACTGTCCTCATATATATTATACTAGTTGCGTATAAACTATAGAATTTTTTTACTAGCAAGAAATACATCATTTTAAATAGCCCAATATTTTTGATACCAATGCTTATTTTTTCTTTCTTTAAAGCAATCTATATTTTTTCTTTTAAATTTTGACACAATATATTCAGGTTACTAACAGTGAATGTTCATTTTTGTTTAGTACACTTGTTGTCCATAGAACAATTAACAGCAAGAGACTACTATTTCAGATAGTTAGCTGCCTTACATTTAGCACCTTTGTAAGTCAGAGTAGATGCACATTTACATTTTCAGGTAACCTATAAAAAATCCTGTCCCACATAATATCATATTTGATTTGCATTTCATTAGGCACTTAATTTGCTTTGGTTACTTGTTATGAATTGTGCAGTTACTGGTAAACTTGCCTAAAAGAATGAGTCCAATTTATCCCATCCACTTAATTCACTTGAGTAATATTAGTATGATACTTCTATTTTTAAAAATTGTTACTTAAGTGGAAAATAAATTTCTAGTAAGCAGCAATTACTTTCATTGATTCATAGTTTAAAGCCAGACAAGGCCATTAGGTCACCTAAGGTGAGTCTACACTGCACCTTTAGCTCAAAATAAGCTACACAATTTGAGCTATGCAAATTGCACAGCTTATTTTGAGTTAATTTTGAAATAGCTTATTTTGTAATTTGACACTGTCTACACAGCACCAAATTTCAGAATAAAACACTATTCTGAAACATCCCTTAATACTAATGAAACAAGATTTATAGGGACATCAGAATAGCAAGCCCGGTACATTTCAAAATAACGGGCTTGTTTAAAAGATGTGGAATAGCAATTCTGAGATACTGGAAGTATCCTGAAATAGCACCACAGTGTGATATACCCCTAGTCTGACCTCCTATGTTTCACAGGCTTTTAAATTGTATCCAGTCAGCCCTGCATTGAGTCCAAAAGCTTATGTTTAGCTGAAGTATATCTTCCAAAAAGGTATCCAGCCTTGATTTGAAGACATCAAGAGATGGGTAATCTATTTCATTGAGTAGTTTGAGCAGTTTATCACCCACAGTGTTACAAAATTGTGTGTCATTTCTAATTTGAATTGGTCTGGTTTCAGCCACCAGTCAATGGTGCTGGTTATATATTCCTCTGCTATATCAAAGAGTCTTCAGTACCTGGCATTTTTTTCCCCTGTGAAGTACTTATAAATCTGCTGTGTCTTCATAAGCTGAACAGATGGAGCTAAGCATCTCACTTTAAGGCATTTACTCCTGCCTTCAAATAATTTTTGTGGTTCTTTTCTCCGCCTTCTCCAATTTTTCAACCTACTCTTTAGAACATCAACACCATAACTGTACACACGATTCCCTGCTCCTGCTCATCACTCTTCTGGTAACATACCCAATGATTACATTAGCCCTTTTTGATGATTCATAGAGTTCAATGATTACATTAGCCATAGCATTGCACTGGTACCTTCTGCTGAGTTGCTTGTCCACTGATGACCCTTATAACCTTCCTAGAGTCTGTTGTTCAGAAACAGTCCCCCATTCTGTGGATGTGGCCTGCATTCCTTCTTCCTTGAGGTAGAACTTTCCATTTGGCTGTATTGACACATTTTGGCTGTGTCTAGACTGGCAAGATTTTGCACAAATACTTTTAACAGAAAAGTTTTTCCATTAAAAGTATTTGAGCAAGAGAGCATCTACACTGGCATGGATGCTTTTGCGCAAAAGTCATCTTTTGCTCAAAAGCATCCTTGCCAGTGTAGACTCTCTCTTGCGCAAGAAAGCTCCGATGGCCATTTTAGCCATTGGGCTTTCTTGCACAAGAAATTAACTTGGCTGTCTACACTGGCCCTCTTGTGCAAGAATACTTGCGCAAGAGGGCTTATCCCTGAGTGGGAGCAACACAGTATTTGCGCAAGAACCACTGATTTTGTACAGTACAAAGTCAGTGTTCTTGTGCAAATACTCGTGGCCAGTGCAGACAGGCGGCAAGATTTTGCGCAAAAGTGCCTGCTTTTGCACAAAATCTTGCCAGTCTAGATGCAGCCTTTGTGTCCACAGTGGGCCCATGTTCCCATGTGATGAAAGTCACTCTGTGTAACTGCCCTATCCTTAGCATTCTTACCACTCTGTCAGTCTAAGTGCAAATTTGATATGTAGTGATTTTAAATTTACTTTCAGATTGCTAATGATGCTGAATAGCATCAAGCCTCATACCAATCCCTGTGGAACATCACTCTGACGTATAAATCCCCCCCTTAGGGGTGATTCCCAGTGGACAGCAACTTTTGGTGATCTGTCATCTACAGTTCTTACTCCCTTTAATGTCTGTTGATATTGGATAGTGCTGTTTTAATCATATTGTGTGGTACTAAGTCAAAGATACTAAGTCAAACACTTTATAAAAATCTAAATATGTTATATTTATGCAGTTACTTTTTTATCAACCAAATTTTTAATTTTATGAAGGATTGAAATAACATTTGTTTGACAAAACCAATGACTGATGTTATTTATATTTTTATCCTTTAATTCTTTATCCATTGACTCCTGTCTCAGCTTTTCCATTATTTTGTCAAGTTAAGTAACCTTTAGTTACTGATGTCATCTCATCATATATATAGTAGCCTAGTGTCTGTGAGTCTGTAATGCCGAAATGCTGGCTGTTCCCTCTGTGGGGCGCTGTTGCCTGAAATGCTGGCTGTTCCCTCTGGAAAGTGCTGTTGCTGAAATGCTGGCTGTTCCCTCTGAATGGCCCGTGCTGCATGGGTGTGGGGCCCAAACGGCCTCTTTCACCGCTTGCTCCCCCGTGTCGGCCCAGCTGAGCGGCGCAGAAGTCAGCCGAGCACCACAGTGGGAGGCGAAGGGGAGCGGGGCAGTGACATGTGGCATGACAGTGGCTCCAGACCCCCCCCCCCGACTGTGAACGTCACCGCCCACCCCCCTTCGCCTCCCACCATGGCGCTCAGCTGACTTCTGCGCTGCTCAGCCAAGCTGCCACCTGGGAGCAAGCGACCATTTGGGCTTCGCACCCCCCATACAGCACGGGGAGCATGTAGACCAAATGACCATTTGGGCTCCGCAGTCCCCCGAGTGAGAGGCAGGAGGGGGACGAGAAGTGAAAGAGAGAGACAGAGAGAGAGGCAGGAGGCAGAGGAGAGCTGAGAGAGAGGGAGGAGGCAGTAGAAGGAGGAGAGAGACGGAGCGAGAGACTGGAGGCTCAGGAGAGAAGACCAACGTGGAGGCGAGACCTGAAAATCCCGTCTTATGATGGGCTAATTGGCTAGTTTTATTAATATTGGCCTAACATTAGCACTCTCACAATTTTCTGGAAAAGCTAATGTTTATTAAAATTAAGCATCAGTAGGTCAGAGATGTCCTGAGCCAATGCTTTTAGGATTCTTGTGTCCTACGTTGATAATCCTAATTATTTTAGTGCTGTAATTAATATGCTATGCCTCTGGATTTAAATAACTGTACTATTTTGTTTTGATAGTACTGTATATACCTCTTGTAATCCACAATTCTTATGAGGTAAGTGAGCTAAATTCTGCAGTCCTTGCTTAGGCAAAATTCTTATTAAAGTTCTGAATTTTTCCTGAGCGGGAATTTGGGGTTTTGTATTAACATCATATTTATTCTCCAATCTTTATGCAGATTTTTTAAAGTAAAAATACCCTCTAGCTGGAATAGATGAAGTTTGCTTTCAGTAGAAATATTGTGGGATCTTTGGGAAATATTAAATTATAAGAAAATGTCTGTAAAATAAAGAGTACTGTAAGGTTGAAAGGCAAAATAGGTTTTTATTGGGTGGTAGTAATTGATTATCTCATGGTTCCACTGTCTTTGCCATGAGTTACAAAAAACACTTAGTAGTCATCAACCTACATAAAAGTAGTTAAAATGCAGGTAATCCATGACCAATATTGCTAAATTTTAAATGAAAGTTAAAGGTAAAATTGGATTGCTGAAGTAGGATATACTTATGGCTTCTAAGTCTCAGAGAGGTAGCCATGTTAATCTGTAACTTAAAAAGAAGCTTGAAAAACAATGGGTCCTATAGCACCTTAGACCTATAGAGCACCTTAGAAATATAGCTAGTATCATACGCTTTTGTGGGCACAACCCACTTTTTCGGATTACAAATATAGAGCAAGAGGCACAGGGAGTCAAATATAAAGCAGAGGGGACAGAGGGAGGAGGGAAAAAAAACCTGTCAATTAAAGTGTCCATGCTAAATGAGGCTAATAGAATGGGCGGTAAGTGTATGATACTGAGCTTCTGATGCCATTTGGGTGTAGAATAGAACAGCCCATCCAAGAGATGTCTTTGTTCAGCCCTTGGCCAAATGTGTCAAATTAACATATGAAGGTCAGTTCCTCAGGTTCTCTCTCTAGCTGATTCCTGAAATTATTCTGTCAGAGGATGGTCACTTTTAGATCCATTAAAAGTAAATGTCTGGGCAAGTTAAAATGTTCCCCAATGGGTTTCTTCTAAGTGAGCCATATCAGATACTAAGATATTGACAGCCATCAAAGTAACTAAAGGAATAGATAGAGAAATTATCCAGATTGGTAGTTTCTAATGAAGTTTGCATGTTGTATTTATTTTTATATGTAAACAATTGTATCAAACTTGTATTAGAAAATCCTGATAATGTTCTTGTTTGTCCACCTTCTGATGAGCCTTTCTCCATTTAGTACTTCCACTGCATTAGTAGAATAAGAAGGATTTGGCCCCACGTACCAGGAACAGCTCAGATTGTTAGGGTTTTTATTCTTTGCTCTAACACTCACTTTCTGAAGCAAAAGAAAACCATAAAACAGGAGATTCCACAGAAGAATGGTCCCATTTTAACTTCCATTGAAACCCAGGGGCTAAAGTCTCACTAACTTCAGTGGGCAGGTAGCCCTGTTGCCAAGGATGGCCAGTTGTTGTTCTGTGAACTGTGGTTTAAAATCAATTTACTTTTTTAATGTTATTCTTTCAGTGGAAGAAAAAGTGAGATGTTGCACCCACATTGCAGCTGAAAAGACTCAAAACACAATGGATCCCAGTATGTTTTCATTTTTCAATTGGATGAAGAAATTACAGCTCGTGGGAGGAGCAATCCTTAATAAGCTGGGGGACCACAATTGACAAATCTACAAGCTGACAAAACCAGGTATGTGAAGAGTCAAGATTCCTGTCTGAACACTTCTATAGAGTCCTTAGCGTGACACTGTTCCAATTAGTGCAGGATATGGCTGGGGATTCCATTCTTTTCCTTTCCCTGCCAGCCCATTTACTCAGGATGTCCTTTTATTTCCAAAGCAGCCCTCAGTGAACTCTCTGGAGAATATTACTTCATATAAAATTCAGGTCACATGTGATTTTGAATTGCCCTGAAAAAATGAGTTAAATGAACCTAATTTAATTAGGAGGAGTTGGGTACAGAGGTCACATGTACCTGCAGGCAGAAAATATCTGCTTCTTGTAGCAGTTTCTAAGCTCATGAGGAACATTGCCTTCCTGTGAATCACCTGTATGAAAAGTACATCAGAAATAGAAGGAAACTGCTGCTTTCTCCTGTGAGTAGGAAAGGAGCAAATAACTTCTACAGCAGTTGTTCAAATAATAACTGTGGGCATGTCCACATTTCAAAATAACAAGGTAACTGTCCACACTACCAAGCCTGTTGTTTCAAAATAATAGGCTTTTTATTTCAAAATAATAACTCAAAAAATAACTATTTCAAAATAAGATTATTCCTCTTCACTAGCAGGAGTTATTATTTTGAAATAACTTATTTTGAAGCAGTGTAAACATAGCCTGTGTGGCACAATTCTTTGACATATAAAATGCCTATATATCCTAGTGACTTAAATGGGAATTGGGGGCACTCAGTACCTCAAAATCTAGGGACCCTGGTAGGGTAGATTGAGATGATGGTGTTTTAGCACACCCCTCCTCTGTGCCTTTTCTTTTCCATGATGTGATTGGCTTGTTTTTTCAATTTAAAACTATGGGCCAAATTCATTCAAAAGAAACCTTGCAGGAAAAAGAGGGAGAGATTCGTGCAATGTCCTCTCCATGGAAAGTGCCTGCCCATCCAGAGGTGAATATCCCATGAGCAATGGGTTAAATTGGCATGGGGAAAGATGCTGCAACAGAGACCCTTTTCCCCCAGCTAAACTGAACCTGGCCTTGTGGCTAACATCTCCAAAATATACCTGGTATGAAATAACGTACAGACAGGACAATAGAAAACAAATTTCCCCTAGTGCAGATGACCTATTTCATTTAGAATATAATCTTGTATACATCCCATTTTAATCCAAAACATTACTTGTAATCTCTGCATGGTATTGTGCCTTTCAGCAGAATATTATATATTGAATGAACCAGTTAAACGTTTATTTAAAATACCACAATGCTGCTTCTGTCCAAATGGATTGGTTTAATGGCTATTCAGTAGGAATAAATTTTATCTGGCACTATTGTCACAGCAGCAGGAGAATCCAAATATAGCAGCATCAGCAGCAGGCTGTGGTGTATAAATTTTCTTCCAAATGCCATATTGTTTTTTAACACTGTCAGGGAGCTAGAAAGTGATGCTGTAATGATTCAAGGAAGTGTGTTACTTGTTATTTTTAGAGATTCTTTACTAGCACAACAACTACGTGACTTTGTTTTCAGTGAATTTAACCCCCGTACTCAGACCTGCTATTATTTTTAGCTGTGTTTTAATTAGAATTAATCATTATTATTTGTATCGTGAAGCACCTAGGAGCCTATAGTAAACCCTATAGAAGCCCTGTTGTGTTAGGCACCTTACATAAACAGAACAAAAAGAGACCACAGCTTGATGAAAAATGATTCATATGATTTTGCTAGTGTTCTCTCTTAACATTTACTGCAAGCTATGTTACACCATGAGCTGTTTAAAAATGAGGATTTCTACAAGGTGCTAAGCATCTCTAGCAACATTGTCTTTAATACATGTTTGAATGCCCAGAACTTCTGAAAAGCAGGATACATTTAGGCATTGCAAGTTACTGACAGAACTGATGGAAATGGGTGATTTTTGTTTTGTGGAAAATTTTGACATTTCAAAGTTATTCATTTCTAACTTTAAAAAAAGTGCAAATATTTTTAAAAAAATTCCCATGACATGAAATGGAGATATTTTGATCCAGTCAATAAAATATGATGTTTCAACCAGTACTAAACATTGCCCCTATTAATTTTAAACAATGTATTAAAATAAAATGTTTTCATTATATCATATGATTATGACATATCCACTTATTCTACTGACATGCCATGAAATAATGTAAAATTTAAGTAATATAAATATGAAAAAATTCAAAGCAAACATTTCATTTTGAAAAGAAATTTGAAACAAAATTTTGAACATTTTTCCAAAATGAACTTTATGTAAATTATTATTCTTTTTGAAATATATTGTATGGGAATTTTTATGCAAATCTATAGTTTTGTGACAAATTTAGGTTTTGTCAAAATGGCTTTTTCTGATGAAAAACTACTTTGACAAAATTCCCAGACAACTGAAATTGCATTTCTGCAATCAGATCAATGACGGTGTAGCTTTTTATCAATGAGAAATCCCTGTAAATCATGAATGAGATACAAAGATCCACCTGAATGGATCAGTTTTTAGGACCAAATATGGAGCTAAATGTCTAATCTGAAGCATTAAATTCTAAAAATTTGGCCTAATAGCATTGTGAAGGGAAGGGTAGAAATCTTTTTACTGTAGCCAATTTAAGATCAATTAAAAACTTAAAAGACACTAGTCTGTTCTTTTTTACATTAAGACAGGAAACCTATTTTATGTCTTCTGATTTTACTGGGATATTTTTAACTCTGGAACAAATACACTTACTACTTAAGTTTCATTTCTCTCAATAATTAATTTAGTGTATATATTTAAAAATATTACACAACTTTCATAAGTTGAAATCGAAATGGGTTATTCAGAAAGCACTAAATAGAATGACAAACTGTGATTAGAATAAACAGACAATTGAATCTGACTTGGTAAATTCATGTAAATGTCTATTGAGAATATGAAGGTAATAAGAACATAAGAACGGCCATATTGGGCAGACCAAAGGTCCATCTAGCCCAGTATCCTGTCTACCAACAGTGGACAGCACCAGGTGCCCCAGCGAGGGTGGACCGAAGACAATGATCAAGCGATTTGTCTCCTGCCATCCCTCTCCAGCCTCTGACAGACAGAGGCCAAGGACACCATTTTATCCCCTGGCTAATAGCCTTTTATGGACCTAACCTCCATGAAATTATCTAGCTTCTCTTTAAACTCTATTATAGTCCTAGCCTTCACAGCCTCCTCTGGCAAGGAGTTCCACAGGTTGACTACATGCTGTGTGAAGAAGAACTTTCTTTTATTAGTTTTAAACCTGCTCCACATTAATTTCATTTGGTGTCCTCTAGTTCTCCTATTTAGGGAACTAATAAATAACTTTTCTTTATCGGCCCTCTCCACACCACTCATGATTTTATAGATCTCTATCATATCCCCCCTCAGTCTCCTCTTTTCTAAACTGAAAAGTCCCAGTCGCTTTAACCTCTCCTCATATGGGACCCGATCCAAACCACCTAATCATTTTAGTTGCCCTTTTCTGAACCTTTTCCAAGGCCAAAATATCTTTTTTGAGGTGAGGAGACCACATCTATACACAGTATTCCAGATGTGGGCGTACCATAGTTTTATACAGGGGCAGTAAGATATTCTGTGTCTTATTTTCTATCCCTTTCCTAATAATTCCTAGCATCCTATTTGCCTTTTTGACCACCGCTGCACACTGCGTGGAAGTTTTCAGAGAACTGTCCATGATAACTCCAAGATCTCTTTCCTGATTTGTCGTAGCCAAATTAGCCCCCATCATACTGTACGTATAGTTGGGGTTATTTTTCCCGATGTGCATTACTTTACACTTATCCACATTAAATTTCATTTGCCATTTTGTTGCCCAATCACTCAGTTTGGTGAGATCTTCTTGGAGTCCCTTACAGTCTGCTTCTGTCTTGACTATCCTAAACAGTTTTGTATCATCTGCAAACTTTACTACCTTACTGCTTACCCCTTTCTCGAGATCATTTATGAATAAGTTGAAAAGGATTGGTCCCAGGACTGACCCTTGGGGTACACCGCTAGTTACCCCTCTCCAATCTGAAAATTTACCATTTATTCCTACTCTCTGTTTCCTGTCTTTTAACCAGTTCTCAATCCAAGAAAGGACCTTCCCTCTTATCCCATGGCCATGTAATTTACACAAGAGCCTTTGGTGAGGGACCTTGTCAAAGGCTTTCTGAAAATCCAAGTATACGATATCTACTGGATCTCCCTTGTCCGCATGTTTGTTAACCCCTTCAAAGAACTCTAAGGGTATGTCTACACTACCACCCTCGTTCGAACTAGGGTGGTTAATATAGGCAACCGGAGTTGCAAATGAAGCCCGGGATTTGAATTTCCCAGGCTTCATTTGCATGTTGCCGGGTGCCACCATTTTTAAATGTCCGCTAGTTCGGACTCCGTGCCCGCACCTACACGCGGCACGAACTAGGTAGTTCGGATTAGGCTTCCTATTCTGAACTACCGTTACTCCTCATGGAATGTGGACTAGGAAGCCTAATCCAAACTACCTAGTTCGTGTCGCGTGTAGCCACGGGCACGGAGTCCGAACTGGCGGACATTTAAAAATGGCGGTGCCCGGCAACATGCAAATGAAGCCTGGGAAATTCAAATCGTGGGCTTCATTTGCAACTCCGGTTGCCTACATTAACCACACTAGTTTGAACTAGGGTGGTAGTATAGACATAACCTAACAGATTAGTAAGATAGGATTTCCCTTTACAGAAACCATGTTGACTTTTGTCCAACAAATTACGTTCTTCTACATGTGTCACAATTTTATTCTTTACTATTGTTTCGACTAATTTGCCTGGTACTGAAGTTAGACTTACCGGTCTGTAATTGCCAGGATCACCTCTACAGCCGTTTTTAAATATTGGTGTCACATTGGCTACCTTCCAGTCATTAGGTACGGAAGCCGATTTAAAGGATAGGTTACAAAACCACAGATAATAGCTCAGCAATTTCCCATTTGAGTTCTTTTAGAACCCTTGGATGAATGCCATCCGGTCCTGGAGATTTGTTAACATTAAGTTTTTCTATTTGTTCCAAAACCTCCTTTAATGACACTTCAATCCGGGACAGTTCCTCAGATTCATCACCCACAAAAGACGGTGCAGATTCGGGAATCTCCCCAACGTCCTCAGCCGTGAAGACTGAAGCAAAGAAATCATTTAGTTTCTCCACAATGGCTTTATCGTCCTTGATTGCTCCTTTTATAGCTCAGTCATCTAGGGGACCCACAGGTTTTTTAGCAGGCTTCCTGCTTCTAATGTACTTAAAAAACATTTTGTTATTTCTTTTTGAGTTTTTTGCTAGCTGTTCCTCAAAATCTTTTTTTGCTTCTCTTATTACATTTTTACACTTGATTTGACAGGGTATGTCTACACTACCCCGCTAGTTCGAACTAGCGGGGGTAATGTAGTCATCCGCAATTGCAAATGAAGCCCAGAATTTGAATTTCCTGGGCTTCATTTGCATGAAGCCGGCCGGCGCCATTTTTAAATGCCGGCTAGTTCGGACTCCGTGCCGCGCGGTTACACGCGGCACGGACTAGCTAGTTCGGATTAGACTTCTAATCCGAACTAGCTGTACACCTCATTCCACGAGGCGTATAGCTAGTTCAGATTAGAAGCCTAATCCGAACTAGCTAGTCCGTGCTGCGTGTAGCCGCGCGGCATGGAGTCCGAACTAGCCGGCATTTAAAAATGGCGCCGTCCGGCTTCATGCAAATGAAGCCCGGGAAATTCAAATCCCGGGCTTCATTTGCAACTGCGGATGACTACATTACCCCCGCTAGTTCGAACTAGCGGGGTAGTGTAGACATACCGACAGTGTTTATGTTCTTTTCTAATACAAAAAGAAATCTACTTATTTGGTTGAATAAAGTTCTTTCTAAAATGATCTCACCTGGAGATTTTAAGTAGCATACTGTACAAATATCAGAGGGGTAGCCATGTTAGTCTGGATCTGCAAAAGTGACAAGGAGTCCTGTAGCACCTTATAGACTAACAGATGTATTGGAACATAAGCTTTCGTGCATCTGACGAAGTGGGTCGTTGCCCACAAAAGTTTATGCTCCAATACATCTGTTAGTCTATAAGGTGCTACAGGACTCCTTGTTGTTTATACTGTACAAAATAATCTTGCAAGACATCTCCTGTTTGATCCCCTATCACTTGAAGTTAGTAAGCAGTTTACATTTTTAATCTTCAATTAAGCCTTTTCATAGAAGAATGTCAAAGCATGTCACAAACATCATGAAGGGAAGTAGACTGTTATATCCCAGGTGGGTAAATCAAGACACAGAAAGTTGCCATGACTTTTCTCTAATCAGACAGTGAACTGGTAATAAGGCAGGCGCAGGAAAAACTAACTTTGGTTAGAAAACATTGTCATACTTTCCTGGCACTGGTAAATAGACAAATACATCAAGAGCTGTTCTTTCCAGAGAGTAGGCCAAACAACCCCCAGGTCTATGCTATTGGAAGTTGATACAGACCCCCATTGAGGATCCTGGTGATGAGAAACCATTTAGTGAGTAAGATGTTACAGCAGAAAGGAGACATACCACCCTCCTGTTCACCATTGGACATTCACATTGAAAAGCTGAGTCATTATCATAGGCATGCACTAAAAGTGGTTATTTTTATCCAGTATCCGTAAAGCCCTTAAATGGTTGGAAGTAGCAAGCTATTTCACAAAATCTGTATTGTCAGTTTTTATGTTCTCATTTGGATAAAGGCTTTTCTCCATCTTTGGGAAGGACAAATTTTACTCCTGCCAAAATATTTCTGCTCAGTGAACAGAATTAGTCTATAGTTTGTCAGTTAATGTATCCTTGGGCTCTCATGAAAATAGAAGGAAAACACTTATTAGACTTAATCAGGTGGCAAGCTTTCATTATATCTGCTCTAATACACAAGGAAGCCATAGTCCTGGAATGCAACCTTTAAACACACTCCGTATAGGGGGGCTAAAAGAGGCTGAGCTCACTGCCCTGAGGTTTAACCTTCAGAAGCCTTCACTGATGCTGAAAACAATTTCATATAAAGGAGCCGCCCTACTCCTATGCACGCACCAGATGCAGTTCTTCACTGGTGCTTCTCCTTTACCAAGCAGAAGATTTTCAGGGCCTGGCAGGTCAGTTTGACACTGGAGCAGAAATTGAGATGTGGGGTGAGATATTTTCTTAATATACTTTTTTATATTTCCAAATTGTGCACAAGTTATCTTTTATTGAATAGAATGGTAAGAACAGTGTAGAAACAACAACCTCCTTGCAGAAATCTTGGGACAGCCTCCTAACTATGCCCAATTGACTGGGCCTATGTCTCTTTCCAATGTCTCTCTGCTTCATGAAATGTCGCTTCTTCTCTCTGTGGAACTCACTTTTTATTTGGGAAACCTCTAGTCCCAGGTTGCTCACTGGGACTGCAGGACTGGTTAAATGGGCTGGGTGCTTATCCTTCTATTGTGGAGGTTCTCTGCAATTCAAAGGAACCTTGTAGCTGTAACCGTCAAATGAAGCATAGAGCTCTAGCTCCCACACTGCCCTTCATGACTCCCAGAATGCAACTGCTTGCAAGGTGTCTTATATATCAGTAATCGCTAATGAGCAAGTCATGACATTGAGGTCGCAATTGAAAAGTCAGATGACTGTCAGCATACAATGATCTAAAGCCTACTGAACCCCCAGGTATCTTTCCATTGACTTCATTGGCTTTGGATCAAGGACAATAATTAAGATATCTTTGTTACTTCCCTCTCTAATTATATTTTTGGTCATGGGAGGGAATCTACATACTTCCTACAAGAATGAAGGAAAGGAAACCCAGTGATGCATGTGGCACCATCCCCTCTTTCTCCAGAACTCATGTAGTGTGCTTCTCTGGTCCAGAACCCACAAGGAAGGGAAGGCAGAGACTAAGCAAACTCTGGGTAGGGAGTGAGTGGTCTGAAGCCAGGTAAGCTGTTATATTTGCTATGGAGCCTTCAGCCCAAACAGTCATGAGCAGTTGCCAGGGGCAGACTAGCCTGGTGGGATCGGGAATTTCCCGGTGGGCCATCAGGTCCGCATGCCATTGCCCCTCACTCCAAGCGGCTCTGCGTCCATGCTGTATGCGACATGCAGAGCCCGACCTGCCACCTGCACCGCGTGCCGGACATGACGCAGGGGGTGAGGTTTGAGGGGCACACACGAGTGATGTCATGGGGAGGGCCATTCTCAATCCATTTCCCAGGCCTATTTTGATTGCCAGTATGTTCCCGGCAGTTGCTGTCTATTAGAGCACCTCATAATTGCACTGCCAGGTCTCTGCTGAGAGCTGTGTGGGTAGGAAAGAATAGGATTACTATTCTTCCTAGTGCCTGTGAGAGATTGCCTGTGAGAGATTCTGTGAGGGGGGGCAACACTCCTGTGACTCAACAGATGGGACAGAATTCTGAGGATATTTGCTGTTAGAAAGAGGGGGAATTTGACTCACCCCAAGGAAGCATTGGTGTTTTAATGGTGAATTACCTCAGTTATGTCTAAATGGGGGGGGGGGGTCTTAAACACCAACCAGCCCATGCTTTTGATGGTTCTTACAGTGAATGGCAAGTTGCAAATGATTTGCCACACATGTTCTTCATCACACTCTTGCCCAGTACTTACCACATTCCAATTTTTTAAGCTATTTAGGAAAGTCATGTGCATTTCTGTGTCCTTCACTGAAATATTCAAGGAGCTGCTGAGTCTAACTTCTGATTATAATTCTCAATACAAGTCTAGAGTGACCCTCTGCATCAGCTCAGCATCCTGCAGCTTTTATCTTTGTGGTGTGTTCAAAATGTTGATTTTTTTTCTTTCTTTTACTATCTCTAACACAGAAAAACATTCACATTGATCCATTCGTCTCATGTCACCTCCAAACTGAAATCTCAGGAATGCAGACAAAACTTTTCTATATGATTTTTAGCCATAATGTATGTATTTCAAACTTATAGGATAGAGGCTATAGGGCTTTCATTGACTTTCTGCAGTTATCTCCTCTGTCTCCAGTGTTGTTGTCAGGGGTGGATATTCGGCAGGGTGAGCGGGGCGGCCGCCCCGGGCCCCGCGCTTCAAAAAGCCCCGCGCATGCGCCGTGGCAAAGGGGGGCCCTGCAAGATTATGCTGCCCTGGGCCCCGCAAAACGGTCATCTGCCCGTGGTTGTTGTAACACACCACTAACTGGGTATATTGCAGTTGATCTGGATTCTTCTTCTTTGTTGATACACCCACATAGATTTAAAAGCCCTTCCATGTCCTTCAGAAAAATCATAACATTTTATAGAAGTGCCATTATGCACAAGATAATTATTTAAATTCTAAAATGCACTCTGAACATATTTTTTTTAATTTAATGTGATTTTAAAATATCAAATACATCTTTGGATTTCTGAGTCAATCACAGTGGTATATGATGATCCTGTAACATCTGTTGCAGTTAAAAAGAAAAGTTATGACCAGATATGATCAATATAATCACAAGTTAGCAAAGCCTTTTTATTTGCTCATATCTGAAAAAGCTTGGGGTTCTAAGCCAAATACAGCAGCCCTTACTCATCCTTATTTTCACTATACTGTTGTTCTGGCTCATTATTGCCTTCTTCCCTCATGTTTTACTCAATACCTATGCTATGGTATGTGTACTATGTATAGCACTTACGTAATGAGTCTTTGCTTAGCTGAGCATCTGCAATCAAGGCTTGTTTGGAATTCCATGCAATGGTATTAAAAGCTTAGGGAGATGTGCCCACAAGTGAGAGATGTTCTGTATTCATGGACTGGGAGAAGGAAGGGTTATTATTTTTTTTCTCTTTCAAATTTCTTTCTTACAGATTGAGAAATCTCTCATTAATTTTAATCAGAGATTTGTAAAGCTGGATGGGAAAATGAAAAGAATAGAATATGTACATTTTATTTTCTGATTTTCATCAAAATTAAGAAATGTTTAAGTACCTATAAGGATTTTATGTGCCATTGTCCCAAAACCTAAGACTTCAAATCTATTATTTTTGTGGCCTAAAAACAGCTATTGCATTGCCAGTAGAATAAAACTAAAATACTGCATGTATCTGAACAGTGCCAGAAAAAGTGTTTTTTATGGATCATTTATTCGGAGGATAAATAGCCTTTTAAGAATACTTTCAGAACATGTTTCTCATTCCAGGAACTTCTCTTTTAATTATATGATGAGAAGCAACATCAGAGTGAATGCATAAAAAACAAATTATTTTATGTCACCCACCAACCCACCCACACAGTCTGGTTTTCTCTCTCTTTCTGTCTCTCTCTCTCTTGTGCAACATGGGTGTTTTTATTCTCTTCGTGTTGAGAAGTTTATCAGTGTGTCAGGTAAGCCAGTGAATTGGTGTTTCATTTTAGTTATGTGTCTTGCTGACAGCACATAAAATGCTAAAGTGGAATTTTATTTATGGAATATTGTTTTATTTTCTTTTTTCCTTTGTATTCATATCTGTGATACTAGTGCTAGAACAGTCTTTCATTTAAATATTGTGCTTGAGCATCTGTTATAACTAGAACTTATTATATGGTTACCATTTAATAAAGAAAACAGAAAATAGAGTCATATTCTTATGTAGCCTAATGTATACATATAATATCCATTTTAAGGAGAGGTCCTAGAACTTAGGATACTGGGGGTTGCTATTGCACCCCTGGCTTGAAGTGGTTTCCATCATATACAAGACTGTTTAGTTCAATGGCTCTCAGCATTCCCACCGTACAAATTTTTGCAGTGCCCCGGATTAATCTGAGAAAGTTTGCTCTCCAGATCAGCTACAGAAGACATGTTGTCATTAACTCGAGGGCCCAGAAATATTGTCATCACACATTGTTCTTTCTGTAATTATGTTTTTAAAATTATCCAACCAACCAAACACATTCTGACTCAACAATATATCAGAGAAGAGAGAGAGAGAGAATGTCAAATGTCCAGCACTTGAATTACTCACACAGTCGTTTATGGGGAGACCCAAGAGTCAGTAGACGGATGTTGTCCTGGTGTCTCATGAAGCACTTAGGTCAGGAAACATCTTTTATCATGTTACTCTAATCCCCGCCCCCATGTTATGTTATGTATATTTATAATGCTTCTGATCCTTCATCCTTATCTAAATTTCCACACCCTATTTTGTTTAAGGGTCCCCATGTTGGCTAGATCAATTATCCATTTATTTATTGAAACGTAAAAGCTGATTACCCAGTTGCTATAGCATTATTGCAATCAATGCATGTGAGTTTCAGTTATTCATATTCCTGAAAAATACCCTAACATGAATAACCCACAGGGCATGTCTACACAACAGAGTTATTTCAAAATAACTTACGTTTGAAATAACAAGGAGAGTGTCCACGCAGCAAGCGCATTATTTTGAAATAATCGGCTTGCTATAGTGAAATAATAACCCCTCATTCTATGAGGTATTATGCCTATTTCAAAATTGCTATTGGACACTCAGCTGTGCTTATTTTGAAATAATTGGCCTCCAGGACTTCTCACAGCTGCCCTAATGGCCACTCCAGCCACATGCCTCAAAACTCTGTAGTATCCCGTCTCCTGCAGGATTTAAAGCTGCAGGCAGAAGGGAAAGGGCTTGTCGCACCACACTGGCCCTGCTAGCCCTGTGCCACACAGCAGCACCCTGCACTGCCTGCATTGCTGCCATGGCAGACCCCAGCACTCCTTCTGCACCCCCGTGGCTGAACGCACATCAGCAGCCAGCTCTGAAGCCCCTAACCGGGGCAAAAGAGGGCCCTATGCTGGACTGGGTGTGGAGATCCTGGATCTCATAGAGGTGTGGGGTGAGCAGTCCAACCTCCAGGATCTCCACATCAGATGATTCCCATCAGCTGGATGACTGCCAGTCTGGCCCAGAAGGGTGGCATGTGCAGGCTGGACCATGGCATGAAAATTTAAGAATTTTGCCAATGCAAAGGAACAAAGTCCTGCTCCCAGCTGGATACCATTCTGGGAGATGAGGTGGACACCGCTCCCTCCTTGTCATGGACTCTGGCCTGGCCACACCCATTCTCAGCCTCCAGGAGGGCAGGGCTATGAACCAGAACAATGAGGAGGAGAAGGAGGAGCTGGCCAGCCAGGACATTATGTCTGAAAGCCAGAAGATGCTCATCAGCCTGGAGCCTCCCTCCCAAGATGTTTCCCAGGCCTCAGATGATGCCAGGGAAGGCACTTCAGGAGAGTTCCATTTCTTTCCCTAGACACACATGGGGGGAGACGATGGGCTACGAGAGGCTACATGCTCCTCGCTCAGCCTTCTTGGCCTGGGGCTAGCACAACAGCCTGTGCACGTGGGTATACATTGAATGCCAGTCTGGAGCACCCAGCTTCCTGACTCTGCCACACCAGAACCCATCACTCCTTATCACAATGCTCCTGCACAGGCCTTCCTCCTTACTCTGTGATGGGACATCTTCCAATGAGAAGCCACCACTAAGGAAGCTGGGGTCATGGAGACACACTGCAGTGCCACATACTGCACATAGTAATGCCCACACTCTCGGGCAGCATCTCCTGCTGGGCAAGCACAGTGAAGTGGAGGACACCGATCCCCTGCATCAGAACCTGCCAGGGGAATGAAGAGGAGAGGACCTTAGTAGCACTCTCCCTAGAAGGAGAACATAAGAACATAAGAACGGCCGTACTGGGTCAGACCAAAGGTCCATCTAGCCCAGTAGCCTATCTGCCAACAGTGGCCAGTACCAGGTGCCCCAGAAAGGGTGGACCGAAGACAATGATCAAGCGATTTGTCTCCTGCCATCCTTCTCCAGCCTCTGATAAACAGAGTCCAGGGACACCATTTCTATCCCCTGGCTAATAGCCTTTGTTATTATCTCACAGACACCTCCCCCAACAGCTTCCCCCCCCATCTCCTCCAGCAGGCAGGGATAGAAGTTCACCCTCTGTAGGACACCACTACTGACAGGGCTGGTGTGTGCGGGGGACAGAAGGAATCCAAGCCACCCTCTGCCCCCTCAGGCTCCTGGCTAGCACCTTCCCATGCCTGCTTGTCCCTGAGACGTGGGGGTAGAGAGGCTCTCCTAGGACATGCATGCCTCTGCAGGATAGTGCCTGCTGTCTAGGCAACAGATGGCCTTGCTTGAAGCATATCACCTTCATCTGAGCCAAGACCTTTGGTGTCGGCTCAGAGATTAGGGCCAGGCTTCATACTCTGTGTCTCCTGGGATGACTGCCCTTCTCACTTTTCTTCACAGCTGGCCCAACAGTGAGTTGGGCATGTGCAACATCTCCCATATCATCCTGCCAACCTTGCGAGACCCTGCGACAAGCTGGTATGGGGACACCTCGAGTGCCTCTGTTCCTTGAACAGGAACTTTGAGGAGGAGTGCCAGGAGTGCAAGGCTGACTGGGAGCAGAGGTGGATGATCTGGGAGCAGCTATCTCACCAGCATGAGGTCATGTGTTCCTTGATCGCCACTGCGAGCCTGGTTGCAGTGATCAATCGGTCCACTAGCCACACCCCCTCAACTGCCATCCCCAATCCCTAGCACCCCTTCAAGTCCCACAAGCACCAGCATCCACCTCAGCCCCCAACCCTCCCAGCCTCTCCTCCTAGACCCACCCCCCAGACACACACAGGAGGCAGTGGGATCTCTCAAGCAGCCAAGACGGTGGAAAGGGAGGGCAAGGAAAGTGAGGGGTGGGGAGGAAAGGCACATGGGGCAATGCAGAGGCCCCTTGTGGGGAGGCCTGGTGGAGAGTCTCACAGGTGGCCTTGACTGAAACTCCCTCAAGGCCTCCCGAATGAGCACAGCCCCTTGATGGGCTTCCTAGATTGCAGCCGTGCGTGGCTGCTCAGAACACCTGGCCGACAGGTCAGCCTCTGGTGGTGCCTCCTCCCTTACCTCCCCCCCCCCCATGGCAGGAAAGTCTCCCCTTTATTCTCACAAGGGTTGTGGAGCACGCAGCAGGCTGCCACCACCTGCAGGAATGTTCCAGTTGCCGAGGTCTAGGTGGGTGAAGAGAGTCAGGAATCTCCCCTTCAAGCAGCTGAAGGCACCATCCGCAATAATGCAGCACCTGTTTACCCTGGTGTTGAAGGTCTTCGTGGGGTCCAGGTGTCCCATGTAGGACTTCATAAGCCAGGGGAACAAGAGACAGGCTGCATCACCCATGATAGACATAGGCACGTCCACCTCCCCGATGGTGTGATCAGGGAAAAATGTGCCAGCATGCATCCTCTGGAAGAGGCTGGCATTCTTAAGCATATGGCCAGCTTGTGTCTTCCCTGACCACCTGAAGTACACGTCTATGAACTGGTCCTGGTGCTCCACAAGGGCCTGCAGCACCACTGAAAAGTACCCCTTCCTATTTATGAAGTTCAAGGCCTGGTAGTCAGGGGCCAAGATGGAGATGTGATTGCTGTCAGTGGCCTCTACCCCCCCCCCCCCCCAGTTGAGGAAGTCCATGGTGACAAAGCCAGCGATGATGGGTTATATGTCGCCCAGGTTGACGACTCTGCAAAGCTGGATGGCATTGATGGCCCTCACCATCTAGAGGATCATAGATACATAGAATCACAGGGTTGCCAGAGCACTAGGGAGGTCCCCAAGTCCAAGCCCCTTCCCAGACCTGGAGCAATCCAAAGTACCCCATCCCCTGCAGGGCTTTGTGAAGCTGGGACTAAAAAACCTCTAGGGATGGAGATTCCAACCACTTCCCTAGGGAACCCAATTCCAATGCTTCACCTCTCTCCTAGACAAAGGTAAAAGAGTCAAACATGCTTGAGCATGGCCCTGATGGTCTAGCTTGTTACCCCCAAAAATTCCCACTAGCGACCACCTAGGGTTACATTAGCATGGGTTTATTGTTTGAGGAGTTAGCACTCAACTGTATTCACTATAAAAATAGAGCTGGTTTAAACTAAAGGTATAAACTAAAAAAGATAGAGCTGCCACCAAAGGTTTGAACTAAAGAGGGAACCAGCTATCTCTCTCTCACACACACAAACAACCCTCCATTCATTCATTCCTACCCTCAGGCACTCACACACTTACACAGGCATATGGGTTGCAGAAGGAGCCAAGGCATGTAGATTCTGGAGGGTCTGTCTTCTCATCATGGCTGGGCAAGCTGGTCAGGAGGAGAGACACCGGCTGTAGAGAGCAGTTTTTTAGGAGCAGGGGAAGAAAAAGAGAGAGTCTCACATGTGCTCCCTCTCCTTATATTATGTCTGGGTACGTCTACACTACAGCGCTAGTTCGAACTAACTTAGTTCGAATTAGTTAATTCGAACTAAGCTAGTTCGAACTAACGCGTCTAGAACTAAAAACTAGTTCGAACTAGCGTTTTGCTAGTTCGAACTAGTAAGTCCACATTGAGTGGACTCTGAACAGGGCTTAAGGATGGCTGGAAGCAGTGCCGGCAGGGCATAAAAGGAGGACTTAGAGCATGGAGATGCTGTCTCAGGCTAGCCGAGGGCTGCGCTTAAAGGGTCCCGACCCCCACCCCGGACACACAGTTCTAAGGGGTGCCCCGCTTCCAAAGAAGTTCTGGCTTGGAGTGCCCTGAGTGCCCACACTGGGCACATCACACCACTCGGCCATCAGCCCGGCTGCACTTGCCGCAGGCTGCCATCTGGGGAGAGGGAGTAATTGGGGGGCTGCAGGAGAGCTTCCACCCCCAGAAGCCCGCAGAGCCAGCCCAGTCCTCCCCATCGGGGGCTCGTACCCCATTCCTCCCTCACCTCCTTCCACTTACCCTTCCCTAGCCCCTCTTCTTATTGATGTACAAAATAAAGATAACGTTTCTTCCAACATTGACTCTGTCTTTATTGAAAAAAACTGGGGGACACTGGGAAAAGGAGGTGGGAGAGGGGAAGAGAAAGGCTGGGAGAGGGGAGGGCAACTAACATGATCAGGGGTTGGGAACAGGTCCCAGATGAAGAAAGGCTACAGAGACTGGGACTGTTCAGCTTAGAAAAGAGGAGATGGAGGGGGGACAGGATAGAGGTCTCTAAAAGCAGGGGTTGGGTGGAGAGGGTGCATTCAGAAAAGTTCTTCCTGAGTTCCCATAAAGAAGGACTAGAGGACACCAAAGGAAAGGAATGGGTAGCAGGCTTCAAACTAGTAAGAGAAAGTTGTTCTTCTTGACAAAGCAAATAGTTAACCTGTGGAACTCCTTGCTGCAGGAGGCTGTGAAGGCTACAACTAGAACAGAGTTTAAAGGGAAGTGAGATAAAGTGATGGAGGTTGGGTCCATGGAGTCCTATTAGCCAGAGGGTAGGAGTGGTGTCCCTGCCCAAAGTTTGTGGAAGGCTGGAGAGGGATGGCACGAGACAAATGGCTTGGTCATTGTCTTCAGTCCATCCCCTCCAGGGTCCCTAGGGTTGGCCGCTGTTGGCAGACAGGCTACTGGGCTAGATGGACCTTTGGTCTGACCCAGGACGGCCATTGTAAGCTCAGGGCTCAGTGTCGGGGGTCTCAGTGGACCCCCTTGATTTTCATGCACACCTGGTCCTGGGTGGCCAGGCTGGCAGCTCTCCTGCCCTAGACAGCCACTTTCCTGTGCCTAGTGCGGAGATCGTGGACGAGGTCCACGATGTCCGCACTAGCCCAGGAAGGTGCCCGCCTCTTGCGGTCCAGGGCAAGCTCCCGGGAGCCGCCAGCCTGGTCCCGGCAAGAGGGGGTGGGCTGGGGGGCATCGGGTGGGTGGCTCTGTGCCGTGCCAGGTGCAGGGTCTGCTAGCTGGGTGCTGGCAGGCTTGCACCTGGCACGGGCACCGTAGCCAGCCCGTGCCCCTTTAAGGGGTCCGGGGCCGGGAGGGGGGCATAGAGTTTCCCTGGTGTTGGCCAGAGTGGCCACCAGGGAAACCTGGGGAGGGCTAGCCTCCCACTAGTTCGAACTAAAGGGCTACACAGCCCTTAGTTCGAACTAGCTAGTTCGAACTAGGCGTTAGTCCTCGTAAAATGAGGTTTACCTAGTTCGAACTAAGCGCTCCGCTAGTTCGATTCAAATTCGAACTAGCGGAGCGCTAGTGTAGCACCTATTAAAGTTAGTTCGAACTAACGTCCGTTAGTTCGAACTAACTTTGTAGTGTAGACATACCCTCTGTATGGCCCCTGTGACTCATCTACCTCATCACCAGGGAGCATGCCCAGACTTCCCTTTATCCAGCAAAGCAGCAGTCTCTGATGACGCATCACCATGTACTCCAGCCGTAGCACTGCAGTTTCAAACATAAACACACATTCACACACTCTCTCTCTCCATCACTCAGAAGAATGCAGGTTAAAGCACGTTACAAAGTGGCTGAGGGTTACAAAAAGTTGCAGCTTACAGTAAGTTTCTGAACTTATAAAAAAGTTGCTGAGAGTCACAAAGTTGCAAAGCCTGTCAAAAATTAGAATGGGTTTAAAACCTTAGACCTTACGATTAATGGGTTTTTTTTTCAGAAAATGCATATGTAAAATCAAGTAAGCTCAGGTGGAGGCTTTTTTTTTAATGCAGCAAATCTCCCCGCACTGAACTGATGCCCCGCAGAGTAGTAGCTGTCCAGTGTGGTAAACTTCCATAGTGTGATGGCAACACACTTCTGGAGGGGGATGGCGGGTTGCATGTGGGTGTCCCGTCACTGGAGAGCAGGGGTGAGCTATTCACAGAAGGTCTGCAGCCACTTCTGGTCATCCCACCATTCCAGGATGATGCAGGCCCACCAATTGCAACTGTTTTCTTGACACCAGAAGCAGTGATGCACTGTGTGCAGGGGAGAATGGACTAGTATGTGGTGCATGAGGTGCACCCAGACATGGGTGAGCAGGTCCCCCATTCTAGGTTGGTTGTTGTCCTCCTGTAGCACCATGAGGGCAGCGTGCATGAACTGCTGCTCCAGGAGTTGCAGCAGGAGGTCTAAGTGCCTGGCACTGCTTTGCAGCAGGTCCAGTTTTGTGGTGGAAGTGCTATGGCCTCTGCAAGGGCAACCAGAGCATACAGTGTGAGTTTGCTGTCCCTCAAGGAAGTAGGCAATGGAGAAAAGTCTGAGACATGGCTGTAGGAGGAGCCCCTTTAAGCACGAGCCTCAGATAGCCTCAGGCAGCAGCTACAGGAAGTGACTGCTGTGCTGATGCCCTGCCCGAAGTTGTTCCAGGGGAATTTAAATGTGATTCAGTCTCCAATCAGTGTGGACGTGCTATTTTGAGATAATTCTGTGCTATTTTGATGGGTATTTATAGTGTGTACGTACTATTTCTAAATAGTTACCTCAGGAGTTATTATTTTGAAATAGCTCATAGTGCATAGTGTAGACATACCCATAACATGCTTTCTTGCTTCAAGTCAACACTTGTATACTGCTACACTTCATCTTCTAACTTAAGATCATTGACCTGCTAATTACTTATAACAATCTTCAAATGAGGCCTTGATTACATTGCAGATCCTCTATTTGTCTTACTGCATCTATCAATAGAGTTGTACCATACCTATCTATGTGTATGGCTGACTACACTCAGGTGCATTAGAGTACTTTTTGCTGCCTTTCCAACACAAAGCTTCCCTAAATGTACTTCACTGGGCTCCTGGAAGCTCCTAAATGCTGCTTAATGAAGGGGAGGAATCTTTGGGAAGTGACTAGTTACCATAGTAGCTTTAATGTTATTCGCCTCTCCTATGGGGATGTACCATGGATGGCCGAAAGGGAGCTTAATAGAAAGGGTCCTGATATTCAAGTGATCCTTGGACCAGCACTTTGGTGCTTCAGACAGTTGGTGCAATTTTAGTGATGACCTGCACCAAGCACAATGCATCAGAACTTCAGTGGGTCTATTCACATAAAGTTAATCACATTTGTGCTCATTTGCAAGATGAGGGCTCAGTCAACAGATGTTTGCCATTGACTACTCAGTGACAAAGAGATTTCATTCACTCATATTTGTGAAATGTTATTATACCAAAAACAAAGAGCATAGAAAACTACTGTGCCCAATGGAACTAAGCATCTAAACTTGCTAGTGAGAATGGAACCAGGACAAAGGACAAGGAAGAAAGAGAGAGAGAGAGAGAGTATGTAAAAAGGATATTGTGATTCTAGGTGTTACTGGTTGTAGTGGAATTCTTCAATTTAAGAATAGGATATGGCACTAGAACTGGTTACCTCTAACTTTTTAAGTTTGCCCAGTGTATGCACATATATAAAAAGTGTGTGTGTGTGTGTGTGTGTGAGTGTGTGTGTGTTTGTGTGTGTGTGTGTGCGTGTGTAAGTGAAAATAATGAACTCCCTAAATGAAGGAATCACTGAGAATGGGTTTTCATGGGAAACTTTAAATAAAAGAGTGCTAGTATGGTGGTACAATTTGGATGATTATTCATGCTTCACATGAAAATTAATACATAAATGATTTTTGGAGAAGCAAGTTATACTGATTTTATTGGCACTGTGCTCATTTTCATCTCCTGTGAATTTGGCCCTTAAACTATGCAATCAGACACAGAAAAAAAATCATCATTCAAAACCTTCTGTAAATCTTCTGGTTTTAATGTGAAAAATTCATAATGCTGTTTTGTTGTTAGACACTATCCAGAGAGCTCAGATTTACAACATAGTCACTTTTTCCTGTGTGAGCATTGTTGGCAACAGATACTCTTGTACATTCATATATTGGCCATGACATGTTTAATTTTTTTTAAATAAGACTATTACTATTACCATTCAACAATTGTATTGCAATCCTACTGCAATTATTATTATGTGAAAAAGATAATTCTATAGTTTTTTACTATTAACCCTTGTAGTTAAGAATTACAATGAGTTGCCATTATATTTTATACAATCCCACTCAGCAATGGGAGGCAATTTGGCAAATGGTTGAGGCAACAGCTGCTATTATGATCCCACTAGGAGCCCATAACAAATATGGATTGGCTCCACTGGCCACAAGTTGATTCTTAGCCAGGATATCTGGGGCATCACATCCTGGAGTCATATTAAATTAATGTATCTTCCATTGCACTCTACATCAATATCACTCTTTTGTCCTGCTCCTTACCATTAAATGTAGCACTGTGGCTTCTCAATAGCTGGACTTAATCACCTAACAATTTGGCATCCATTAAAATAGCTTCTTTACCTTGTTTGTTGTTTCATCATCTTGCCTGTCGTAAAAAAACAGAGGAGAAGAGAATGAGCCATGAGCTTTTTAAAAATAATTTATTTGGGGGACTTTAGACAGCTCCTGGTGGCATGCATAGCTTCTTCCCACAGAGAAATACAAATGGTTTTAATGAAGTGAAAATGCAAAGATTATTGTGGGATATTTCTGTTATTTCCCACAAATTCTGTGTTTCCTCATGAAAATACTATGGAAGTTATTATCCATTTCATGAACTTATTAACAAAATGGTTTTATGGTCTGTTACGCCCCAATAGCCAAAACATGTTTACTGACAGGGTATGTCTACACTGCATTCCTCTTTTGAGAGAGTAATGCAAATGCAGCTGAGCAAAATTGCAAATGAAGTGCGGATTTGAATTTCCCGTGCTTCATTTGCATAATTGCATCCAGGTGCTATTTCGAAATACAGGCAGTCCCCAACTTACGCGGATCCGACTTATGTCGGATCCACACTTACGAATGGGGCTTTCTCACCCCGGAAGTCGGGGCGAGAAAGCTCCGTTCGTAAGCTGCTCCGGTGCCCCTGGTCTGCTGGAGACCGTCTCCAGCAGACCAGGGGCACCGGGCGGGTTCCCGCGCTTCTGAGGCTTTGCCAGAGCAAAGCCTCAGAGGCGCGGGGAACCGCCGCTGCTGCCGCTTCAATCTGGGTGCCTGTGGTCTGCTGGGGACCATCCCCAGCAGACCACAGGCTCCCAGATTGAAGCGGCAGCAGCGGCGGTTCCCCGCGCCTCTGAGGCTTTGCTCTGGCAAAGCCTCAGAGGCGCGGGACCCCCCCACGGCTGCGGCTTCAGTCCAGGAGCCTGTGGTCTGCTGGGGATGGTCCCCAGCAGACCACAGGCACCCAGATTGAAGCGGCAGCAGCGGCGGTTCCCCGCGCCTCTGAGGCTTTGCTCTGGCAAAGCCTCAGAGGCGCGGGACCCCCCCACGGCTGCGGCTTCAGTCCGGGAGCCTGTGGTCTGCTGGGGACTGAAGTTATTTCCCACAAATTCTGTGTTTCCTCATGAAAATACTATGGAAGTTATTATCCATTTCATGAACTTATTAACAATATGGTTTTATGGTCTGTTACGCCCCAATAGCCAAAACATGTTTACTGACAGGGTATGTCTACACTGCATTCCTCTTTTGAGAGAGTAATGCAAATGCAGCTGAGCAAAATTGCAAATGAAGTGCGGATTTGAATTTCCCGTGCTTCATTTGCATAATTGCATCCAGGTGCTATTTCGAAATACAGGCAGTCCCCGACTTACGCGGATCCGACTTATGTCGGATCCACACTTACGAATGGGGCTTTCTCACCCCGGAAGTCGGGGCGAGAAAGCTCCGTTCGTAAGCTGCTCCGGTGCCCCTGGTCTGCTGGAGACCGTCTCCAGCAGACCAGGGGCACCGGGCGGGTTCCCGCGCTTCTGAGGCTTTGCCAGAGCAAAGCCTCAGAGGCGCGGGGAAGCGGCAGCAGCGGCGGTTCCCCGCGCCTCTGAGGCTTTGCTCTGGCAAAGCCTCAGAGGCGCGGGACCCCCCCACGGCTGCGGCTTCAGTCCGGGAGCCTGTGGTCTGCTGGGGACTGAAGCCGCAGCAGCGGCGGTTCCCCGTGCCTCTGAGGCTTTGCTCTGGCTCTGCTCCCCGTGTCCCTGGTCTGCTGGGGGCTGGGGGGGCAGCTAGTGTGCTCTCCCCCCCCAGCAGACCAGGCTTTTGTTTTCGACTCTGGGGCAGAGCAGCTGGGGCGCTGCCGATTGGTCCTGCAGCGCCCGCTCTGGGCACTACTGGACCAACCCGGCAGCACCCCAGCTGCTCTGCCCCAGGTCCTGATTCAGCCGCTGCTGGTCAGTTTCAGCAGCGGCTGAATCAGGACGCCTGGGGCAGAGCAGATGGGGTGCTGCTAGGTTGGTCCAGTAGCACCCAGGAGCGGCGCTACTGGAGCAACCCAGCAGCACCCCAGCTGCTCTGCCCCAGGCGTCCCCAAGTCAGCTTCTGCTGAAACTGACCAGCGCTGACTACAGGAAGCCCCAGGCAGAGTTGCTCTGCCCCGGGCTTCCTGGAATCAGCTGCTGATCAGTTTCAGCAGCAGCTGACTTGGGGACGCCTGGGGTTCTTAAGTTGATTCTGTATGTAAGTCAGAACTGGCGGTCAGTTTCAGCAGTGTCTGAATCTGGACACCAGTTCCGACTTACATACAGATTCAACTTAAGAACAAACCTACAGTCCCTATCTTGTACGTAACCCGGGGACTGCCTGTACCCTATTTCGAAAAAACAAAAGCTGTCTAGATGCAGTTATTTCAAAAGAAAACTCTTCTTTCGAAATTATCCTTACTGCTTATAAAATGACATTTAAGGATAATTTTGAAAGAAGGGTTTTCTTTCAAAATAACTACATCTAGACAGTGTTTCTTTTTTCAAAATAGGATATTTTGAAAAAGCGCCCGTATGCAATTATGCAAATGAAGCACAGGAAATTCAAGTCCGCATTTCATTTGCAATTTTGATCAGCTGCATTTGCATCCCTCTCTCGAAAGAGGAATGAAGTGTAGACATACCCTGAGTGGGGGGCAGGAGAAGGATGTGTCCTTTGTGGTTGAAATGACAAGAAACTGTTTTTTCTTTGTGATCCTGTCTAATATCTGTTTTGTGGGCATTGATCCTTTGGCGAAGTGTCTGAGATGTTTGTCCAATGTACATAGCAGATGGACACTTTCGGCACATGATAGCATAAATTATATTTCTGGATGCGCAGGAATATGTGTTCTTGATCTTATAACTCACTTGGTTAGGTCCAATAATGGTATCAGCAGAGTGAATATGTGGACAAAGTTGGCAACGGGGTTTGTTGCAAGGGAAGGTACCAGGGTTGGTATTAGTGTGGTATGTCCTGTGGTTGTTGGTAAGAATCATCTTGAGGTTAGGTGGTTGTCTATAGGAGACTATGGGTCTGTCTCCCAGAGCCTCTTGGAGTTTAGTATCCTGTTCCAGTATAGGCTGTAGTTTATTGATAATGTGTTGGACAGGTTTAAGTTGGGGGCTGTAGGTGATGACGAGTGGTGTTCTATTGTTGGTTTTCTTGGGTCTGTCTTGAAGTAGATGGTTTCTAGGTATTCGTCTGGCTCTTTCAATTTGCTTTATTATTTCTCCGGGTGGGTAGTTGAGGTTTATAAATGCTTGGTAGAGATCCTGAAGTTTCTGGTCTCTGTCAGTGGGATTAGAGCAAATGCAGTTGTATCGAAGGGCTTGGCTATAGACGATGGATCGTATGGTGTGTGCTGGATGGGAGCTGGAAGCATGTAGGTAACTGTATGAGTCAGTGGGTTTTCTGTAGAGGGTGGTGTCTAATTTTCCATTGTTGATTTGTACTGTGGTGTCCAGGAAATGGATCTCTCATGTAGAATGGTCCAGGCTGAGGTTGATGGTGGGGTGTAGGTTGTTGAAATCTCTGTGGAATGTCTCCAGTGTTTCTTGGCCATGCGTCCAGATCATAAAAGTGCTACATAGTCCTATGTTTTGTTACAAATTACAAAGTTTGACAAAGATCACAACAAGTTGCAGTTTAAAACCTTAGACCTTACAATTTGGTGTAGTTTCAGAAAATCCATGTATATAAATCAAGCAAGCTCAGACGGAGGCTTTTTTATGCAACAAGCTTCCCTTTCTCCTCATGAGGAGCAGGAGTACCAGAATAAATTGGAGCACCCTTTCAGTCCAATTTAGTGGGTCTTCACTAGAACCTTGTTAAAGGCTTTCTGAAAATTGAAGTACACTATTTTGTGTAGAATTTGGTAGATTGGTGAGGCATGATTTTACAAAAACCATGTTGTCTCTTTCCTATGTTCTTTTATATGTCTGGCAATATTGTTCTTTATTACAGTTCCAAACAGTTTGCCCTGCACTGAAGTCAAGCTTGCTTACCTGGCTGTAATGTCCAGGATCACATCTGGAGCCCTTTGTAAAGCTTGGCATCATATTAGCTATCTTCTAGTCATTTGACACAGAAGCTAATTTAAATGATAGGTTACACAGCACAGTTAGTAGTTTTGCAATTTCACATTTGAGTTCTTTCCAAGCTCTTGGGTGAATACCACTTGGTCCTGGTGACACTGTATAACTTTCTTTTCCACAGAATAATAGAATTGGAAGGAACCTCAAGAGGGCATCAAATCCAGTTCCCTGCATTCACAGCAAGGACCAAGCACCATCTAGACCATCCATGACAGGTGTTCATCCAACCTGCTCTTAAAAACTCTCAATGATAGAGCTTACACAACCTCCCTAGGCAATTTATTCCAATGTTTAACCACCCTGACAGTGAAGAAGTTTTTCATAATGTCTAATCTAAACCTCCCTTGCTGCAATTTAAGCCCATTGCTTCTTGCCCTATCATCAGAAATTAAGAAAAAAAATTCTCCCTCCTCCTTGTAATCTTTTAGATACTTGAAAGTGCTATCATGTCATTTCTTTCAGCCTTCACTTACAGATCTTGTTTTTAGACCTTTAACGTTCTTGTTGCTCTTCTCTGAACCTTCTTCAATTGGCCCACATCTTTCCTGAAATATGGCACCCAAAACTGAACACAATACTCCAGAGTGGAGTGGAAGAATTACTTTCTGTATCTTGCTTACAAAACTCCTGTTAATACATCACAAATGCATATTTTACATTGCAAGTTTAAAATTTGTAATCTTTCATTTTATCTTGTCTGTAGTAAAAATTCCCTCTATGGAATTACATTCTTAATAGTAGGTCATGATATTTACAATTACTTTCCCTCCCAGGTCAGAACTTGAAAAACTGAATTTACAATAGATAGTATAATAATTCTAGTTAAGCAGTTTATTTGATATTCTTTTATTCACTTAGGGTATGTCTACACTACAGTGCTAATTCGAACTAACTTAGTTCGAATTAGTTAATTCGAACTAAGCTAATTCGAACTAACGCATCTAGAACTAAAAACTAGTTCGAATTAGTGTTTTGCTAATTCGAACTAGCGCGTCCACATTAAGTGGACCCTGAACCGGGCTTAAGGATGGCCGGAAGCAGTGCCGGCAGGGCATCAGACGAGGACTTAGAGCGTGGAGATGCTGTCTCAGACTAGCCGAGGGCTGTGCTTAAAGGGTCCCGACCCCCACCCCAGACAGACAGTTCTCAGGGGTGCCCCGCTTGCAAAGCAGTCCTGGCTTGGAGTGCCCTGAGTGCCCACACTGGGCACATCACAGCACTCGGCCATCAGCCCGGCTGCAGTTGCCGCAGGCTGCTATCTGGGGAGAGGGGGCAATTGGGGGGCTGCAGGAGAGCTTCCACCCCCAGAAGCCCGCAGAGCCAGCCCAGTCCTCCCCATCGGGGGCTCGTGCCCCATTCCTCCCTCACCTCCTTCCACTTACCCTTCCCTAGCCCCTCTTCTTGATGTACAAAATAAAAATAACGTGTCTTCCAAAATGGAATCTGTCTTTATTGAACAAAACTGGGGGAGACTGGAAAAAGGATGTGGGAGAGGGGAAGAGAGAGGCTGGGAGAGGGGAGGGCAACTAAAATGATCAGGGGTTGGGAACAGGTCCCATATGAAGAGAGGCTAAAGAGACTGGGACTTTTCAGCTTAGAAAAGAGGAGACGGAGGGGGGACAGGATAGAGGTCTCTAAAAGCAGGAGTTGGGTGGAGAGGGTGCATACAGAAAAGTTCTTCATTAGTTCCCATAAAGAAGGACCAGAGGACACCAAAGGAAAGGAATGGGTAGCAGGCTTCAAACTAGTAAGGGAAAGTTGTTCTTCACAAAACAAAGAGTCAGCCTGTGGAACTCCTTGCTGCAGGAGGCTGTGAAGGCTACAACTGGAACAGAGTTTAAAGGGAAGTGAGATCAAGTCATGGAGGTTGGGTCCATGGAGTGGTATTAGCCAGGGGGTAGGAGTGGTGTCCCTGCCCAAGGTTTGTGGAAGGCTGGAGAGGGATGGCACGAGACAAATGGCTTGTTCACTGTCTTCGGTCCATCCCCTCCAGGGTCCCTAGGGTTGGCCACTGTCGGCAGACAGGCTACTGGGCTAGATGGACCTTTGGTCTGACCCAGGACGGCCATTGTAAGCTCAGGGCTCAGGGTCGGGGGTCTCAGTGGACCCCCTTGATTCTCTTGCACACCTGCTCCTGGGTGGCCAGGCTGGCAGCTCTCCTGCCCAAGCCGGCCACTTTCCTGTGCCTAGTGCGGAGATCGTGGACAAGGTCCACGATGTCCACACTAGCCCAGGCGGTTGCCTGCCTCTTGCGGTCCCGGGCAAGCTCCTGGGAGCCGCCAGCCTGGTCCCGGGAAGAGGGGGAGGGCTGGGGGGCATCAGGTGGGTGGCTCAATCCGTGCCAGGTGCAGGGTCTGCTGGCTGGGTGCTGGCAGGCTTGCACCTGGCATGGGAACCGTAGCCAGCCCGTGCCCCTTTAAGAGGTCTGGGGCCGGGAGGGGGGCAGTAGAGTTTCCCTGGTGTTGGCCAGAGAGGCCACCAGGGAAACCTGGGGAGGGCTAGCCTCCCACTAGTTCGAATTAAGGGGCTACACACCCCTTAATTCGAACTAGCTAGTTCGAACTAGGCTTAATCCTCGTGGAATGAGGATTACCTAGTTCGAACTAAGCGCTCCGTTAGTTCGAATTAAATTCGAACTAGCGGAGCGCTAGTGTATGGCCAATGAAAGTTAGTTCGAACTAACGTCTGTTAGTTCGAACTAACTTTGTAGTGTAGACATACCCTTAGTTATTTCATGCAATTCATTAGTGTACTTTCATTTCAACTATTGAAATATTTACAAATGTAAGGAATGTATCACTTACAGTTATTATTGGAAATAGCATCTATAGCACTTAACTTTCTTGCAGTAACATTAGAGATAGAACTATTCTAAAGAGTGATTTTTTCTTAAAGGAAGAAGAGATTCAAAATATTGTGGAGATATTTGAAACTTAAAGGAGTCAGAAGGTCAGTTTTTCAATTCTTCCCTAAATTTGGGTGCTTATCTGAATTTCATGTATTTTCAAAAGGGCGCTGATAATCTTATAAGTCTCTCATGACATTTCTGTTACTTGCTGTTTCTTGGTTTACCCAAAAGAAAACTAATTTATTAAATGGTAGAGGTCATGTGTGTGTTGGTATAAAATATTATTATTAAGGAGAAAGTAATTCTATTCTGATAGAAACTGAATACAGATAGAGATGTTCTTATTTTTTTAAAAATGCATCCCAGTTTTAAAAACTGATACAAGATGGATAAGCAAGCTCCACTCAGCTCTGAAAAGCTTTAAAAGTATATATATATATATATATATATATATATATATATATATATATATATATATACTTTTTCTTTCTTCCTAAAAAGTTCACATCATAAACCTGTAGGTTCTTAAAGAATTACGTGAAATGCAATAACAATGAGTATCAAAACAACAAACCTCCAATAATCTGTGTGCGTCTGAGTATTATCAAACCAAAGCCATGTCATATTAAGTGTTAAAAGATACTCTCTCAAGACCTCCTTAAAAAGTGCAGATTAAGCAACTTGTAAGGTATTTGTGACTTTCGCCCTTATAGTTAATCCATTTGGGAACTCTAGCCTTGATTCAACAAAGTCAATGGGACTATTTATGTTTAATATGCTTTGCTGGTTTAAGACATCTGCAGCTGCCTCCTATTATATTTTATATAGTAAATAATTTTGTGGTTATTGTGTTTATAAAATTCCTACGATTATATAGGCAACAGTTTGCTGCTGATCAGATTATGGCAACTGTCTAAAGCAACTAAAGTTCTTGCTTTTTAAGACAGAAGACTATTAATTTAAATCAGGGGCTCAATCCTACTGCTGAAATGCAATATCATGGCCACACAAAAATCCATCATTGGATGTTTTTAAAAATCAGACAGTCAAAAACCTATCTAGGTTTACTTGGCCCTGTCTCAGTGCAAAGGGCTGATGAACCTTGATGAACCTTCCATTTCTGTGATTTTTGTATTTACAGCTGGTCCCCAAGTTGCGAATGGTCGACTTACAACCATTCGCATTTATGACCAAAGCTGTTGTAAATGGCAGACCCCGAGTTACGAACGCAATCCACGCTTACGAACAGCACAGTCGCGTGTAACTCTATGGGGTCTAACTTACGAACAAACTGAGATACGACCAATTGCTTGGCCTGTAACCGGTTCTTAAATCAGGGAGAGGCTGTACTCACATGAGTAATCCTGTAGACTTTGTTACAGTGGTTTGTGGGAGTAAGACTGTGCAAGATCAGCTCTTTAGCGGTAATACCTTTTCAGCGTTCCACCCATTTGAGTTCTTTTACCAGGATTCCATTTGCTTATTTTTGGAACAGCGAATATTCAGAATACTAGCAATCTTCTGCCCTAAACAGCTTAGCATTCAAACAGTCAAATACCCCAGTGTCTTGGCTGACACTTTGTTTTTCAAAACACTGTTACAGATTAATTGGCAGGAATACAAATACGCGCTGCTGGGTACAATATGTTACTGAGCACATTAGTGGGCCATGACTACATGTTATCACTTGACTGCTAATACATACAGATAATTATCTTCTTAGCCATTGGTATATGAATAACTGTCTGTGTCACACAGTTTGTCTGACGTTGCCGTGTTTCTTTCACCTGCTTAATCTTTTTCCCTTCTCTTTTCAATATGGCCTTAATTATATGAGAATCCTGGGACTGATCTCTCTTCATTTGGGGAAATTCAGATGTGAATTTCTCATCTTAAGTCCATCTTTAAATATAAGCCTTTATAGTGTACTACATTTCCCAAAAGCTAAATTCACTTGTTTAATAGAAATACTCTAAGGAAGTGGTTTTCAACTTTTTTTCATTTGTGGACCCCTAAGAAATTTCTGATGGAAGTGTCCACCTTTGGAATTCTTGGATCTAGTCTATGGACTCTATGTTAAAAACAACTAATGTAAGGAAACCAAGAAGTGTGTTTTACTTTAGTGAAACCCACTAAGTTAGTTAGTTTTGCAAAACTCAAACAGATAATGATGGTTCAGATCCCAGTTTTTGTCTTTGACCCTTTGGTCAGATCCTTGGAAAAGAGCCATGGAATTCTTAATGAGCCTAACCAAGAAATATTCTGATTGGGGTCTCATCCAAGAGACTGAGCCTCCAGCAGTCTTCTAGAGCATTAGACCAGTCCTGCCCTCAAAAGGGAAGATGCTGCCTATTGAATCACCTGCTTAGATAAATTAACATTGAATAGCTTCTTTCCTAAGGCCCCTGTCTACCCTGGAGTTGAAGGCTGAGATTTTCAAAGCTATCCGGATTCTTTTGAAAATCATAGATCACACTGTTAGCTGCAGTAACTTTATGCCAGGTCTGATTCATTTGATACCAGTTCTCATTCATCTGATGTGGGCAGTGTTTATCGGTGCTTTCTAAACCAGATTAACATATTTATTTAAAAACCTATTGATTAGCCTCGTCTGGATTTACACTGTTACACTGACCTGATTTTAGAATGTGGCCAAACTAACCTTATTTACACGGTTGCTTGAGCTAGTTTAAAACCAGTTTTAGAATCTGCTCAACTAACAAGTCAGTGCCCACTAAGCTGTAGGTCTTAAAAGCTGCACTTTTTAATGGTAGTGAATGAAACAATTCGGGTCATAAAATGGGTTCCAGGGAGAAAACATCTTTAACAGAATTATAATCCAATATAAATTTAGAAATAAAGCAATTTCTACAGACTACCATGTCACCTGGAGAGCAAAATGGCTAAGTTACTGTAGGGAATTCATTGAGGGAAATCTTTACAATGTTATAAAATCAAATTGTATCTCCTTGTAAGATGAGGTCTCAATAATATAAAAGTTTTACGAGAAAATGTATAACCTTTAAAAAATCTTTTCAGTGTAGAAATCTGTGCAAAAACTGTAAGTCTGTGTCTAGCAGAAAAACTTGCTAGCTGTCTACACTGGGCTCTTGAATTTCTGCAAGAACACTGACGATCTCATGTAAGAAATCAGTGCTTCTTGCGGAAATACTATGCTGCTCCCATTCGGGCAAAAGTCCTTTGTGCAAAGCTTTTGCGCAAAAGGGCCAGTGTAGACAGCTCGGATTTGTTTTGCACAAAAAAGCCCCGATCGCGAAAATGGTGATGGGGGCTTTTTTGCAGAAAAGCGTGTCTAGATTGGCACGGACGCTTTTCCGCAAAAAGTGCTTTTCCACAATCTAGATGCTCTTTTCCACAAATGCTTTTAATGGAAAACTTTTCCGTTAAAAGTATTTGTGGAAAATCATGTCAGTCTAGACGTAGCCTAAGAGAATTCATGTCATTATTTGTTATGTTATTGCTCCCTGTGTGAATAGATATATATATGGAGAGAGAGAGAGATAATTTTAAAAATTAATTATTTTACACCTATAGATACTATGTGAAAAAAATCACCATTTTTGCAGTTCACATTTGAAGCTTTATTTGTCTTTTTCTTTGATACCAGATTGAGGACTTACATTCATCATGAAGAAAATAATTATATATGCTATGTGATCAGAATAATCTATTTTCCTACTGACAGAACTTCATGCTAGTCACATTTATCTTGGCTTTCCACATTTGCTTAGCATTTCAATCCAATATAGGACAATTTTGTTCTCACTTATTGTTAAACATTATGGCTACATCTAGACTGGCATGATTTTCCGCAAATGCTTTTAACGGAAAACCTTTTCCGTTAAAAGCATTTACGGAAAAGAGCATCTAGATTGGCATGGATGCTTCTCCACAAAAGCACTTTTTGCGGAAAAGTGCCTGTGCCAACCTAGACACGGTTTTGCTCTAGAAAGCCCCGATCGCCATTTTCGCCATCGGGGCTTTTTTGCGCAAAACAGTTTTCAGCTGTCTACTCTGGCCTTTTTGCACAAAAGCATTTCCGGAAAAGGGATTTTACCCGAACGTGAACGTCAAAGTATTTGCGCAAGAAGCACTGATTTTGGACAGTAGAACAGTAGGACAATAGGACAGTAGAACATCAGTGCTTTTGCACAAAATCAAGTGGCCAGTGTAGACAGCTGGCAAGTTTTTCCAACTTGCCAGTCTAGACGCAGCCTACTAGTATTACGGTCATGATAGAGAACTTCACGGAGGCATCCCCATTAGGAGGAATCCTTCTTAAGGGTCTTTTGGGCTTGGCAATTTACAAACACATAGGAAGAGAAACTCTTTCCCTCAAAGAGCTTACAGTTTAAACAGACAAACCCAATACAAGATAGGAGGAGCACAGAGAAGTAATATCACTTGGCTAAGGTCATACAGAGGTCAATGAAAGGTTACATATAGAATCTAGGACAGGTCTACCAGCTCCCAGTCTAGTGCTCCATTCTCTCAGATGCATTATCTATCAGATTAAAAATCCAACCCAACCATGCACACTCATTCATCAAAGGAGTCCCCAGAGCTGTAAATTTGTCAGCATAACCTTTTATGGAAGGGACTAATACTGACAGAAGTAAAAATGATGGGAACTTTTAATTCTGCTGAATCTTGACTTTACCAAATTCTCTCTAAATAAATGTTCAAGGGAAGTGTCTACATCAATTTACACTATTGTGAGAAAAGTCAGTTTTATGGTCCTTCTACTTAAAATTCCAAAAATGAAAAATGATTATCCCACCTATCTAATATATAAAGGAGCATGTTTGTGCTCTAATAACTCGGACACTATAAGACCTACCGCAACCAAAGTTTCCAGGGGATAACCTTTCCTCCAATAGAAGGTTTAAAGGTAGTTTTGGACCCAACTGGGCCCGATCTCAACCTGAAAAAATCAAAAATAACCTGCCGCACTGTGCTGCAGGGGCAGCCCCACCCACCCTAGGTCACGTGCCCGATGCCTGCGGCCCCAAAGCACCGTCCAGGACTCGCCTCACCCCAATGCTCATAATGGCTCAGGAATCCACCCTGCTCCTCCCCCCCACCCCGATACAGTTACCAAGTAGTCTAAAAAAACCAGCCACACTTGATGGGGGTGAAGGGGGAGGAACCGGCCAGGAGGGGAGCGGGGCTGGCCGAGAGGAAGGGGGGGGCAGGAAGCAGGACTGGTTGGGGAGTGGGGGTCGGCGGCAGCGGGGCTGGCAGGGGAGATGGGGGGCAGCCGGTGGGAGCAGGGCTAGCCAGGGGAGATCAGGGGAGAGGCAGCCAGTGGGAAGCAGAGCTGGTTGGGGGGGAGGGGGTTGGGAGCAGCGGGACTGACTGGGGGAGATTGGGGTGGGGCAGCTGGTGGGAGTGGAGCTGGCTGGGGAAGCTCGGGAGGAGAACCAGCTGGCAGGAAGCAGGGCTGGTGGTGGGAAGGGGAAGCAGATCGTCCGGAGGGGAATAGGACCGAACAATGCCGGGTAACTCCAGCTAGTTAGTAATATATGCAATTGGTGTAGAGCACCCAAAGAAACTATACTAACCAGCCTACACATTACTGAGTTACTCTCCAAATTTCTCAAAACTTCAAGAGATATTCCTCCAAAGTCAGGTACTTAAATTATTGACAAAATTCATGCCAATATATGGTTCTGGGCAGGCTATGGTGGGACCCTCAGTTAAGTATCAAAATCTCCTTTGATTGCAGATGGTTCCAAAGGCTTCTTGTATTAAAAGAGACAGACCAAAACTGCAAAATCTGTTTTAAGTTCCTTCCTCATTCCCCTGTAGATGATGAACATGGTGTGCTTATTTGGGACCCCTTCCTGGAGACAGAAAGAGTTGGAGTTTGTGTAGAATCCTTTGGGGAACTTTCTGAGAATGTGAAGTAGGGAACACTCCTGTAGGATTGGTTTAATATTCCACAAATGATGTCACCACTGTACTATTCTTTCCAAAACAAGTATCAAGTGTGTTCTCAATTTTGTAAAGTAGAGAGGAAACGATACAATCCCCCAGGAGCCCTGTGTAATCAAACCATGCAAGTAAAAGACGAAGACTCTGAGTAAACAGAAAATGGATTTACCAGAAAGTAGTGATGGACTTATATATTTTAATTATAGCTGTATAGCAATATTTCTGAATTGTGAGAATGAAGGTGGAAGATTTCATTGAAGAATTGTTTTTTATGTTGTGATTTGAAAGAGAAAAGGAAGATACATGGGATATTAAGTTCATTACCTGAGGGTCAAGAACTTATGTTAGACATGATTCCATGATTTGTGTGTTGGTTTTAAACCTCAGATCCCTCTGGATAGCATTAAATGACATGGGAAAACAAACTACAGTGATTGACGGAGGAATGACATCGAATGGAAAAGTGGCAGTATGGCATATTGAGAAACTGCTGGTTGGTATAATGAATTGCTGAAGGCCTGAGGGGTGTTAGTCTCTCATGATCCAAAATCCTTCTCTAGGAAACACCCCTATACCTGTTTTGTTCAGTCTGTCCAGATCTGTTTCTTTTGCTTTTGTCTCTTTCTTTAAAAAAAGACTTTTTATAAAATCCCCCACTTGCAATGTATGTCTTTCAGTTGAATATCAATTAAACTTACTCTACAGAACTAAGTCATTTAGGCACTTCTGAGAATCTCAACCCAAATTCTTACCTGAACAAACTCTACTTTTTTTTTTCAAAACCAGGTACAAATATTTTATTTTAGAATTAATTCTTCACTTCTCAACTTAATACTCATGCTGGGTAAGTGTAGCAACTGTTATTTAAGCAGAAAAAGGGACCAGGAAAAAAACAGATTAATAGATTCTGAGGTCAGAAGGGACCACTGTGGTCATCTTTTCCAACCACCTGAATGACACAAAGCATAGAAGTTCCCCAAAATAATTCCTAGAGCATGTCATTTAGAACAAACATATAATGCTGTTTTAATAATTTTCACTGGCAAATTCACCACACCTCTTGCTAAATTGTTCCAATGGTTAAGTAGCTTCAGTCGAAAAGTGACAGCTTATTTTCAGTCTGAATTTGTCTATTGTCAACTTCCTTTCACTGGATAATATTAAACTGTTCTCTACTAGACTGAAGAGTCCACTATCAAATATTTGTTCCCCACATAAGTACTTGTGTATTGTCATCATGTTAGCCCTTTTAGCCACAGCCTCACCTGAGAGTCCTGATTATCCACAGTCAAATCTTTTCAGAGATACTACTCCCCAGTAGAGTCCCTTTCCTGTAAGAATGGCCGACATTCTTTCTTCTCAGATGTACAATTTACATATAGCTGTATTAAAATGTACGTTGTTTGCTTGCACCCCGTTTAGCGAGTGAATCAGATCTTTCCTGTCCTCTTCCACTTCCCCAATTTTTGAGTCATATGCACTTTTCCAGTGATGATTTTGTTTTCTTCCAGGTCACTGATAAATTTTAAAATATTAAAATGAGGGTCACCAGTGGAAACACAACTGTTTGATGATGATGCTCTTATTTACAATTACATTTTGAGACCTATCAGATAGCCAGTCTTTAATCCAGTTAACATGGGTCATGTTAATTTTATGTCATTCTTTTTTTTAATCACACACATGTGATACATAGTCAACAGCCTTACAGATGTCTAAGTATATTACAACAATGCTATTACCTTTATCAGCCCAACTTGTACTCACATAAAAAAATTAAGTTAATTTGACAGAATCTATTTTCCATTAAACCATGTTGATTTTCATTAATTACATTACTCTCCTTTAATTCTTTATTAATTGAGACCTGTATCAGGCACTCTGTTGTTTTGCCTGTGATGGTTATCAGGCTGACAGGCCTATAATTATCCGAATCATTCCACTTACACTTTTTTAAAAATTGGCACATTAACTTTCCTCTGGTCTTTTGGAACTTCCCCATTCATTTAAATTAATGGCCCATCAAACTCATCCTCAAAAAGCTCTTTTAAAATTTGTGGATCTTCTGATTGTAAAATGTCTTCTTTGGTAGATACTGTTTACCACAGACACTAGTGGAATGTAAAGAGTGTTATCACCTGCATATGAAGAGATACGGAATAGAAATAATTATAGAATGCATCTGCCTTTTTCTGCTTTATTATTGATACAATCTACCATTTCCATCTAGTAATGGCCCAGTACCATTGTTGAGGCTGGGGCTAAGATAGGGATAAGTTCTCAGAAACCACAGGGAAGAGTGCTTATGAAAACATAATTGAACAGATTGGTGGTTGGCCAGGTATTTATTTAGGGGCCAAGAATATAATTTTAAACATTCATTAACAGATTTTTATTGTGGGCAGATAGCTTTTCAGCATAGGTGGCTGTCCTATTAGCCATTTGGTTGCACTCTATTTGTTGCTTGTTACATCTGTCAGGGATGTAGTGCATTAGCACTAGTGCTATAGGAGGGGAAGAAATCAGCAAAATCTCCCAGCCTCCCTCGCTGCAGCCCCCCACCATAGGAGCATTGTCAGGCATGCATGGAGACATAGCCTGAGCACTGATGTACTTTGGCAGTTCCTGGCAGCAGACAGCCCCCTAAGTAACTGTTACTCTGCCAGTCACATACTCTGATAGATATCTGGATCAGATTAGAACCAGATCCAGAAATAAAAAGCCATGACTAGATTCTCCTCTGGCTCAGATGTTTCCAGCAATTATTGGGAACAGCAGAGAATCCAGGAACAAAAATTGTCAGGGTAATTCCAATGAAGGATGCTGGTTTCATCCCTGTGGAATTCTAGGCAACTTTTCCATAGAGTTAATAGCAGGTTAGCTAGTATCAGGCATTCTCTCTCTCTATTCATGATATTTTGTATTTCACACTAGGCAATCTGTCAGGTGAAAAGCTCAGACTGAATTCTATGACTGTTTCCCCTGGGTTGTCATTGAATTTCTGAAGATAGTTTTTACCAAGGAAAGGCCCTAGTTCTAGTTTTCTCACTGGACTTTTTTTTCCCTAAATATCTTTGTTGGGTTTAGAGCCAAACACATTTATGGACAGCAGTTCCAGAATATTACTATCAATACCAAGAAATATTGATATTACACTTTACAACCAGAGATAAGATTTATTTCCTACCAGTCTCCAAATCAAAGGGGGAAAAAACCCCAAGACATAGAACAGTTCAGGAGATGAATGCACCGATGATGAAAAGATTCAAACAGCGGCAGCCTCTGAGAAAAGGGAATTTTAAGGAGGAGCTGGCAGATGATAATGTGGAGACTAAGGTCCAGAGAGTAGCGAGAAAAGAAGACCAGACCAGAAAAAAGCATGAATGGGGCTGCAAAATGAAAGATTTGGAAACAGAGGAAAGAGGAAGGGGAAGTAACATCAGAACTGGAAGACAGGGACTATTACACAAGGCTTGGCATATGAGAACACACAGCTTATAAGCCAATGGGGGTAGTTTAAAAACACAATGAAGCATTGTTATGTGGAGAAAAGGAAGACTATTTTAGCAACTGTACTTTGAATGACCAACGGGGGATGAGTTAATAAAGAATGAGGTCAAACTGGAGGGGCTGAACATACTAAGGTAAGGGATGAATTGAGCACATGCTGGGTGGTATACTGTCCTGACATTTTCATGGTTGTCCCCTTTGTTTCTTCTGAATTTAAACTTTAACTTTTTAAAAATATATGAGCCAGATTCTTAGCTTTTGCTCTGTTTTCTATGCTGAAAATTAATGTGGGGATGATCCCACAAGTAGTACACTGGCCAAATATCCTTTTCCATGATATTTGTCCCATGTTGGTAGTTGGAATGAGTAGAACTCACTGTGCTCCAGCCAGTCCTACTGGTTTAGCAGCAATGACCAAGTGGTCCAGGCTAGAGCAGCATTGATGATTGCACCAGGATCAGGAGAGTACAAAGGTGATTTTAAGTTTATTTTGCGTACCCTCCTCCGGTCCTACATCGAGCATAACTTATGTGGTTATCAGGATCTCATCCTACTTTTCTAGCCCTTTTGCTTGTAGAGAAAAATCTAAATACAAGTGCCAGCATGTCTGTCTTATGGAGTCTGCAGACATTTTATTTATTTGCATGTCCACAGGTATGGCCACTCACAGCTCCTGTTGGCCACAGATTACCATTCCCAGCCAATGGGATCTGCAGGAAGCAGCATGGACTGGGACAACACAGACTGTTCAGTGAAAAATAAGACTTCAAAGACAAGCTTAGTTTGGCACACTCATCCATAAGTCAGTGGTGAAATGGTAACACTTTTATTTGTTTCAGAAGCAAATCTTCACACTTTATCAAGAAAACATGCCAATTAAAAGGAATGCAAATGGAATCATCAATTTAGCTATTAATGCTCCAAGTAGTTTCCTGGCAAACCTTCTCTCACCTCCCCACCCTCAATAATCAAGAGAGAATTATTTGAAAAGCTAAAATATTGCAGGAGAGGCTTTGTTTTTTCAGCAACTAGAGAGTTATTTTGTCATTGTAGTGAAAACACTGAACAATACAGAAGGAAGGGGAATCAATAAAAATAATCCTGAAACATAGGAATATACTCCATGGTTGTGTCTAGACTGGCAAGTTTTTCCGCAAAAGCACTTGCTTTTGCGGAAAAACTTGCCAGCTGTCTACACTGGCCGCTTGAATTTGTGCAAGAACACTGAAGATCTAATGTAAGATTGTCAGTGTTCTTGCGCAAATACTATGCTGCTCCCGCTCAGGAAAAAGCCCTCTTGCTCAAATGCTTTTGCGCAAGAGGGCCAGTGTAGACAGCTAAAAACTGTTTTGTGCAAAAAAGCCCCGATGACGAAAATGGCGATCGGGGCTTTCTTGTGCAAAACTGCGTCTAGATTGGCATGGACACTTTTCTTCAAAAAGTGCTTTTGCGCAAAAGCGTCCGTGCCAATCTAGATGCTCTTTTCCGCAAATGCTTTTAACAGAAAACTTTTCCATTAAAAGCATTTGCGGAACATCATGCCAGTCTAGAGGTAGCCACTGGGTGTTTGTACAGACAGGAGGATTCTGATAACCTCAGTATTACTTACGGTTGGATGAATTTCGTAAGCATACAGCAAAGGTCTCATTGAAAAACTGTTCCCAGATGGGATCTCTTAAAATTCTACGGTTGCTTTCTTTCTTTGAGGTCAACTGACTGACTCTACACAGATAAGAATCATATAGGTGTTAAGTCATGACAGGCAAGTTTACATTCTGGCAGCAACGGAAAGTGAAATTAATCTGTGTTTTTATCATAGGTGCTGGAAGTAGGGTTGAAGAGTATGTGTGTGTACTGCAGCAGACTTGATGTGTTTTCCATTATAGGAATATAGTTTGATTCAATGGCTCTCAGCGTCTGTGCTATAAGAACCTTCCCCGCCCCCCTGGAATTCACTTTTCTGTTAGCTAGATTGGGCTCTTGTACATTGATTTGTTTGTTTTCCTTTTTCTGCACAGGGCTTGTTTTAACTCTTTTTATGCATTTGTATTCTTTTTCTGATTCTGAAAATGTAAGTATTGGACTGAAAACTCTCATGAAATGCTCTCTTTAACCATCTCATTGTAATCAGTGAGTCTGCTTGTTGAATGGTGCCTCTCAAGGACAATATCCTATATTCTTAGTGCTTACAGAAGCACCAATGCTGTTTGCCGACGAAGACAGGGTGAATGGTGGCAAGCTTCCTGACATAAACAAAGATAGAAACTTGTGCTCTTAGTTCCTATGGAGTAGTGAAGGAAGACCAAAGAAGTAAAAATGTGAAAATACATTTTTATAGTTTGGACTGAGTTTCTCTTATACCAATTGTGGCTCTGAGAAATAGTGGAATAGATGGTATTTGTGAACATGTAATAGAGTGGCTCTAGCCAAAAGCACTAGGGCAAGTGGTCATAGACAGGTTGTTGGCAGACAGACCTAATGGTCAAAGCCCAAGCTCCGGGTCATGAGACAGGACACAAGAGTTAGCTGATAGGATACCAAAGGGTCAGAGACAGGAAACTGGGTAGAGGTGTCTTTGTGAAATCCCAAAAGAATGTGTTATGGTCTACCTGGACTTTCCCTACAGTTTTAGTTGGTTATCATCCGCTTCTTCGCTGCTTGTGAGTAAAAACTTTTTAAAGTTTCGCAAAAATATGGATGCACTTGGATGGTGCATGAAATGTTCTCCATTACTTACTCACAATGCCACACAGATGAGCAGTATCATGAAGTTTAGTTCACGAAGCTCTTTCAGATCCTCAGACGATCAGCTTTCTGAAATGTAGCATTTTCTAGTAAGAAATTGTAAAAATGCTGTTATTGTAGTTAAAATAGTTAAAGGTTTTAAATACCCACACAGATCAGAAGTTCAAAAAGAGTTTAATTGTTCCAAAACCTACTGCTCAGATTTCAGAAAAGTTGTGATATTCATTATAGTACTTGTATCATGTAACTTTTATTCAACATATCAAATGCTATAAGTGTGTTTAATTATTGTTGGGAAAACTAGTTTATTTAGTAGCAGTGGATAAGGACTGAGCTTTCAAAATAAGGCTTAAATCTGGCATAGGCTTTGTGCAGGTCGTCTGCTCAGGGTGACTCACCTCAGGTGACCGAAGGCAGAATGCATGATTCAGAAATTTTCCATAGCAAAATCAGACAACTTACAAAGTGCCTCAGAATAAACCAAAAGTATTGCTGACAAAAATATGAGTGAATAGGTAGAGATAAGGAGAAGTTCAATAACCTTATAGAGAGGAAAGTGTGATATTCAGATCAGCAGAGAGAAAATATAATAAGACTAAACATTCCGAACAAGATACTGTTGTATTAAAAATGCAATAACAGAGGAAAAAAGTACAGTGACCATGTAGAATTACTGAAGAATAACACAGTGATATTAGGAAGGGGGAAGAAGAAAAAAATTCCATATTGATGTTGGGAACTCAGATAATGCGGTGCATGAAAAAGAGGTGGTAGAATGACATGCTTTGTTGAATATTTTACTTGGTGAAATATAGACACAGAGTGAGACAGTACTTTTTGGACCTTCCTGGTCCAGCACTCTTAGGACCTGATCAGTCACAAATATGGGAGTTTGCTGGACCTGGGGAGGTCAATTCTGGCCCCTCTGTTGACAGACTCCAGACTTTCCCAGGGTCCATCTGAAGACCCACCAAGGTACAAGTGGCTTGTACTCCAATTTGTGGGTCATCACTTGGCATGCTAATGAGATATGAAATTATGCTTTTTCTCAGACCTTTTTCAACTAGATGTCCTTGTCCAAAACCGGACACTTGGCAAACCTTAGACTGAGTACTTCAGAAAGTGATTTATAGGTCTTGTCCTTTGTTGGTGATCCTGAAGAAAGGTTAAATGCTAGTAGTTCTAAAGATATCATAGCTCTAAAGGACTACAAATATCAGAAGGAAAAAAATAATATAATAGGTCACAGAGGCTGGGACTATGGACAAGATGGCATCCGATCATGGAAAAATGCAAGCTAATACATTAGGGTATGTCTACACTACCCCGCTAGTTCGAACTAGCGGGGTAATGTAGGCATACCACACTTGCTAATGAAGCCCGGGATTTGAATTTCCCGGGCTTCATTAGCATAAGCGGGGAGCCGCCATTTTTAAATCCCCGCTGCTTCGAACCCCGTGTAGCGCGTGAAACGAGGTGTACCGGTAGTTCAGAATAGGCACCCTGGTCCGAACTACCTAGCTACACGGGGTTCGAAGCAGCGGGGATTTAAAAATGGTGGCTCCCCGCTTATGCTAATGAAGCCCGGGAAATTCAAATCCCGGGCTTCATTAGCAAGTGCGGTATGCCTACATTACCCTCCTAGTTCGAACTAGGAGGGTAGTGTAGACATACCCATAGAGAAAAGGTAATCTGTAACACAAATGGAAGCGGGAAACTACCAATACAAATCTGACTTGTGTATTTATTTTCCATGTTTTAAATTAGCACTGGACCAACACAGTGACATGGTAAATAAAAGGCTTGTAGCTCTTTCAAACATCACGCTCTCAGGTCATGATAACTACATGTACTCCCTAGCTGTGTCTAGTCTGGCCAGTTTTTCTGGAAAATCAGCCGCTTTTGCAGAAAAACTTGCCAGCTGTCTACACTGGCCGCTTGAATTTCCGCAAAAGCACTGACTTCCTACTGTAAGAAATCAGTGCTTCTTGCAGAAATACTATGCTACTCCCATTCAGTCAAAAGTCCTTTTGTGCAAAACTTTTGTGCAAAAGGGCCAGTGTAGACAGCTCAGTTTTGTTTTCCACAAAAAAAGTCCCGATCGCGAAAATGGGAATCGGGGCTTTTTTGCAGAAAAGCGCGTCTAGATTGGCACGGACGCTTTTCCACGAAAAGTGCTTTTGCGGAAAAGCATCCGTGCCAATCTAGACGCTCTTTTCCGCAAATGCTTTTAACGGAAAACTTTTCCGTTAAAAGCATTTGAGGAAAATCATGCCAGTCTAGACGTAGCCCCTGAGTTACAAGCATCCAACTTATAAACATCCACACATACAAACAAAAGCTCACCTGCAGCCTCAGGGGAGCAGGCAAGAGGCACAGGTGGCGTTGAGCAGTGTAAGTGCTGACTGGCAGACTCAGGAGGAGCAGGGGGCAGTTGCATAGTCAGCAGCTGAAGAGAAGCAGCACTTTGTAGGGGAACCACTGATTCTATCCAGACACCAGTTGCATGGCCACCCTCTGCTCCTCTGGAGTCCTCTGGCCCATTCTCATGGTGCTTGCCACTTCCTTGTGAATGGGGGCTGGGTGCAGTCCTTGGAGGGAAGGTGGAGATGCCCATTTGACGCTATTTGGCCCAATCATATTCTATGCCATTGGAATATTACTTGACTTCAAAGAAGAGGATGCTGTCTTTCAAGTGGTCACATGTAACCCACACACCTAGGCTACATCTACACTGGCATTATTTTGCACAAGAACTCTTTTGCGCAAGAGTTTTTGTGCAAAAACTCTTCCAGAAGAGAGCGTCTACACTGGCATGTGTCTTTGTGCAAGAGATGTGCTTTTCCGCAAGAACATCCATGCCAGTGTAGATGCTGTCTTGCGCAAGAAAGCTCCGATGACCATTTTAATCATAGGGCTTTCTTGCACAAGAAATTCATGTTGCCTGTCTACAGTGACCTCTTGCTCAAGAACAGTTCGCAAGAGGGCTTATTCCTGAGCGGGAGCGTCATAGTTCTTGCTCAAGAAGCACTGATTTCATACATTAGAACGTCAGTGTTCTTGCGCAAGAACTCACAGCCAGTGTAGACAGGCAGCAAGTTTTTGCGCAAAATATTGCCAATGTAGACACAGCCCTAGTGTGGGTCATTGTCCCATGCAGACCACAGCAACAGATAAGACCAAGAGACCTCTTCAGCACAGACTGTAGGCAGGTGACTTTTAGCTCAAAGGATAGAGGCTCCTAAGAGGTCCCAGGTTCAAATCGACCTGGAGATGGTTACAATAACAGTTCCTGGTCCTTGAATGTGAGATTCTAGTCAAGGGGCTGAATCTGTGGCTTTGTCTTTCCGTGGGTTGAGTGGAATGGTACTGGAGAGACAGTGGATGCCATAGGATGGGAAAGCATATTTCAGGTTGCTGAACACCATGCAAGTTTAATCCAAATTGCTAAAAATGTAGTCTAGAGAAACAAGAAATGGAAGGCCAGATCCTGACTCTTTGTAATGTTAATTCAGGGATGTAACCTCCTCCCTATGTTAGTTGCATGCAGTTCCTTACCATGCCGTATGGGACAAAAAAAGCAACATAATCACAACTTAATAAATTAATGAGTTCAATGTATCCCAAACCATTTTAGAGGGGGGCAAAGAAACTTCACTTAAAGTGAATGTTATTTGATGTATCATGGATAATATAAATAGAATATAAATGGATGTAGCTGACCTTAATTTATGAAAGAAAAAAGTATTTAAGGCACTTACTAAAGAGAAACCATTTAAGGAGCTCTAGTGAGATCAGAGAATTAATAAACATTAAGAAACTTTAATCCTACAGACTGTACCTCCCTTAACTGGGACTCTCTGGTCTGGCAACATCCATGATCTGGAAGGGCCACAGATATTCCTGGATCACAGAGCCCAGGTATAGGGAAGTTTGGCCACAGGACAGGGAGCATAGCGAGGTGGGGGTGGCGACTTGCTGGGAGTGCCATGTCAAAGGGGGAAGAGAGGGCACCAGGCAGTGCAGTGGGGAGATCTGTCTGCAGTGGCTGGGCAGTACCACGGAGCCGCCAGCTCCATCCCAGCCCCAACTGCGCAGCTCCGGCCCCAGCCACACAGCTCTGGTCCTAGCAGTGGCAGTGGAGCTCCAGCTGTGGCCACATAGCTCTGGCCCCAGCAGCAGCCAGGGAACTCTGGCCCTAGGAGTCATGGCTGGCCCAAGCAGCAGCAAGGTCAGGTTGGAATCCAAGCCAGGGGGCAGCATTCAGCATGGTCAATGAGGGGAGGGACCTCCCCTGTTCCGGCAAATCTCCTCATTCAGGACCAATCAGGTCCTGAGGGTGCTGGACCAGAGAGGTCCAACCTGTACCACTATTTCTCACTGTTTACCTGGAATTGAATAAAGATAGCTGCTTAATGCACTACACAGGCAATTTTCTCTGCCTTTAACATTCACATTTTCATACCAAAAGCTATGAATGGGACACAGACACCCTACTTAACACAGGTCCTACAATTGACAGGTAACTACTTTTGCTGTTATATAGAATCATAGAATACTAAAACTGGAAGGGACCCCGAGAAGTCATCCAGTCCAGTATCCTTCCCTCACAGCAGGATTAAGCACCATCTGAATCATCCCTGAGAGATGTCTTTCTAATCTGCTCTTAAATAAATCCAGTGATGGAGATTCCACAACCTCCCTAGGCAACTTATTCCAGTATTTAAGCATATATAAATATATATACCTTGGATTCTGTTGTTTCCACTCCACTTTATCTGATAACGTGGGTTTTACTCATGAAAGCTCATGATCCTTTATATTTGTTAGCCTCTAAGGGTATATCTACACTACCCCCCCTAGTTCGAACTAGGGGGGTAATGTAGTCATTCGGAGTTGCAAATGAAGCCCGGGATTTGAATTTCCCGGGCTGCATTTGCATGATGCCGGCCGGCGCCATTTTTAAATGCCGGCTAGTTCAGACCCCGTGGAACAAGGCGTACAGCTAGTTCGGAATAGGAAGCCTAATCCGAACTAGCTAGTCCGTGCCGCGTGTAGCCGCGCGGCACGGGGTCCGAACTAGCCAGCATTTAAAAATGGCGCCGGCCGGCATCATGCAAATGCAGCCCGGGAAATTCAAATCCCGGGCTTCATTTGCAACTCCGAATGACTACATTACCCCCCTAGTTCGAACTGGGGGGTAGTGTAGACATACCCTCAGATGCCACAGGACTGCTTGTTGTTTTTAAAGTTACAGGCCAGCCCTCTAAAACTGTTTACCAAAGGTTAGCTTATGTTTCCTTTCTAGGAATACATGATTTAACAATTTGTTGTTTATTGCATGTCAATAAGTAATTGCAAGAAAATTTAAAAAAATCCCTGTCATTGTTTTTAAAACTACCTCACCAAATACATGTTGAGATCCTGGTGATATCATCTGAACTAGATGCTTCAGCTTGATGCTATTCTATAGTTGTTTCCCTCTAGCTGTCTTGCTTGCACAGACAGGCTGAGCAGAGATGTTATGAATGCTGTAAAGTGAAGGATGGAAACAGAATGTACTGCTTATTCCTCAATTCAGAAAATTGTTATACCCTTCTATTTCCTCTAATTTTGTAGAAGGAGGAAAGCACCTCTGTCAGGTTTTGCTAGATTCAATTATCTGTTGTCAACCATTCATTGTCTCCTCACCTTCTGAGGTTATCTTGTTAGCAGTTTCTGCTCACGAATAAGTAATCTGCTACTTCATGTGCAAAAGAGTTGTAATTGTTCCTTAACTTGAATTTTGCACAGCCTTCATATTCATAGCAGGGAATTTTCATCTTTAAAGTTAAGAGTTTACATGTTTTTCTTCTATTCAGTCTGTTTTCTGATATCTCTCTTCAGTTTCATCTGAATTTGACAACAATTGAAATTCTATAATTCTTTAAAAAACTCAAAACACTCTTCTTTTTTAAATAAAAGTTTTTCCATTCTCAATAATAGTCATTTTAAACTTAACTAATTTGTGAAGAGAGTTTTTAAACTTAAATGGTGATTTAATAAGTTATTGTCCTTTTTCTTAACAATCTTTGGAGAAGTTGCAGAGTTCGGTAAAGAAATTATAAAAGCATTACCAGATAACTATGAATATGAATATTCTCAATTCAGATGGATTCTTATGTTAATTTCCAATTCTAATATTAAATAACTATGGGACATCTGTTCACATAATGACATTAGAAAGTTATTACATACAAAATATTTGGAAATATACATCTTAAAGATCATATATTTTAAGCATTTATAGAATAAAAAGGTTTCCACAACTGAAAGGTAACACGAGTTGTATAGAAATAGTCATAATCTGTAAAACAACTATCTATCTTTTCCATAAAATTAAGTGAGAGTTAGAGGGTTTATTAAATAAATTACTTACAACAGAAGAGGAGAGCTCATTTTATAGACCAGGTTTGGTTTCTGATAAGGATCTTCAGTGCCATCTTTTCTGTTCCTGAATAAAGAACACTTGTACATCCTTTTAGAGACTCTTTCAGATATATCTTACCAAATTTGGTCTCTTGAGATAATCCTATCTCCATACCAGACTCGTGTCTTATTGTTTGAGAAAGCAATGATGTGGTTGTTTCATTATGGTCAATGTTTCTTAGATTTACATTTACATTTATAACGTTCCTAACTTTCAATAAAAAATGTGATTTAATATGTTATATAAAGCACAAATCAAAACCAATGCTTAAATAGACCTTTCAAAACATAGCAGAAAGGTAAAGCCAGATAAGTTACAAGAGCTTCATTTTAGAGTCTATTAACTTCCTTGACATTTAACTTGTCCTTGGGCAACATAAAGCAGAAACCTGGAATTAGTCCAAATATCACATTTAATAAAATAAGCAACCAAAACCTTAACCAGGTAAGTTGTATTCTCCAAGTACTATATACAAAAGTAATTGGAATTCCCTAAATTCAGAAAAGGCATGTTTGTAATGATCTAATATTATAAGAATATATTATAAAATAACTGATCATTTTTGCATCTATTTTGAGATTTAACCCCCACTACACTGAGCACTACAGCACTGAGGCTGCCACTTTCTCACTGCCATTCTTAGTGGACAACACACTCCTGAGGAACATAAGTTATTGGCATCCTCATTGGGTAGGCGTAGAAAGTCAAAACCAAACTGTCATGGGCTGTAGGTATCCCACATTAGATCAGTGATCACAGGGTTAATACTGGCACAGCCCAGCCTCTGCTGATGGGAAGCTAGAAAGGCTGGGTAGTAGAGGGACAAACCATCTGGAGAAAGAAGCTCTTGCCTGCAAGCTACAAAGAAGCTAACTGGAGGCAACAGGCCAGGAGGAGACAAACTGACCAACAGGTAAGAGAGCCTGTAGAGATCCAGGGGAAGACCAGAAGCAGCTCAGGGCACTCTCTGAATGATGAACCATGAAGCTGCTTATCTACCTTGAGAGCCCAGAGCTGGAACCCGATGGACTGGGAAGGCCTGGGTTCCCCTATCAGCCCCCTGACAGACTTAGGAGTGAAGAAGGGTTTTCAGACTAAGAATAGAGTGACAGTCCTTCTGGGCTGCGTGAGCACAGAGGCTATCCCACTCTTGGCTGTGGGAGGGATGTGCCACCACACCGATGCACTGCCTATCACCGTCAGGGCAAAGATTCCATCCCCAGATTAATCAGCAGGGCGTAGCAGAAGATTCTGAGCCAACTCCAAAAAATAACCATGGATTTTGTTGATATTATTCCACCTGAAAAGGCTTCATCTGCCTGCTCTTCTCCTTTTACTTCCCAAAATCCTCTGGGGGTTGCTGCTGCCCGAAGGCTACTTTATGTTTCATTGTCCCCACCATGGGTATGCAGGTACATAAGGACATAAGAATGGCCATAATGGGCCAGACCAAAGGTCCATCTTCCAACAGTGGCCAATGCTCCAATGCCAGATGCCCCAAAGGGAATGAACAGAACAGGTAATCATCAAGGGCAGCGTTATTTCGGAATTACTGATGTTATTTCAAAATTTAACAATGTGCTTCTACACAGCAAGCCATTATTTTGAAATAATGTCAAACTGGAGGACTTCTTACTCCACCTCCCGTAACCCCCATGTCATGAGGAGTAAGGGAAGTCAAAGGAAGAGTGTTCTTCCTTCGACTACCTGCTGTGTAGACAGCACCAAAAGCCGAATTAAGCTATTTCAACTTCAGCTAACAACTGGCGTAGCTGAAGTTCGTAAGTGCTGTGTAGATGTGCCCCAAATGATCCCTCTCCTGTCATCCATTTCCAGCCTTTAACAAACAGAGGCTAGGAACACTATTGAATTGACGAATGTATGTGATAAATTGGGGCTATTTTATGAGATAGGAGTGATAAACTGGGTCTGTTTATCTGTACAGTTTATGAATTCTGATTCTGAAGCTGTGTTATGAAAAAAACTAATATGTCATGATTGTCTAGATATATGTCGATCTACTGTTACCTACCGGTCCTATAAGTTTAATGACTGTACTTTAGCCTTTGCAAATGCTATGCTAAAAAAGCATCTCAAACCTTGAAAATCCAGTTCAGCTGATCTCTTCAGAGAGAGGGTAAGATAGGAACAGTGGCAACTAACCAAGAGTAGAAAAAAGAAGAGCAGGTGAGCAAGAGTGTTTTGAGTAAAAAAATTCACCCAGGAACAGAGGAATAAGATTTGAGACCGTGGAGCAAGAAAAAAACAAGATTGCAGAGCTGGATAAGGCACTCCAGAGAGAAAAGCTAACAAGTTTGCCGCAGTCTGATGGGGCAGAGGAGCCCTATCAGCTTTTCTCAGCCCAGATGGATCCAAGGTGCCAAGAGAGTCAACACATCCCAGAAAATGTACTGGAGTGGTGAGGAAATGCGACCAGGAGATATATTTGGGGATTATTTGTTTTGTACGATCAGTGCTCTCCTATGTTTTGCGTGATTGAGTATCAAAGGCCATGAAGGTGTTAGACTGTGGAAGGTGCTTCACAACTAATATGTGCTCTTCAGAGAATTAAATTGTAAATCAGAATCTTACAGAATCATGGGACTGGAAGAGTCTTCAAGAGGTCATCTAATCCAGTCCCCTGCACTATAATCGTCATACCTTTGGGGTGGAGTTGTGGGAGAGTGGTGTAACAGGTATTTCAGGATATGGCTAAACAACCAGGTTATTCTGAAATGAAATAATAACGCCTGAAATAACTATTTTGAAATAAGCTTATTCCCTTTCACAAGCAGGAGTTATTATTTTGAAATAACGAGCCCATTATTTCAAAACAGGCTTGATAGTGTGGATGCTTACATTTTTCTTTCAAAGTAAGGGGAGTTATTTTGACAAGTCTTTAGGGATCAGCATTGGTCCTAGGGACCTTGAGTAGGTTACTTAAGGAGCCCCATTTCTGAGCAAGTGGTAACAGACTTACGCTACATATAGATTACCATCCCTCTGTTAACAGAGGGATGTAAATGAGACACTTCAAAAGTGCAAATGAAGCAGGGATTTAAATATCCCATGCTTCATTTGCATAATCGTGTCATGGCGCTCTTTCGCACAAGCGCCATTTTGAAAGTAAACCACGGTCTAGACGCAGTTCTTTCGAAAATGGCAGGCCTTTTTGAAAGATCCGATAAACCTCAAAAAATGATGCAATTACACAAATGAAGTGCAAGATATTTAAATCTCCGCTTCATTTGCACTTTCGAAGTGCCTCATTTACAACCCTCTGTCGACAGAGGGATATAATCTAGATGTAGCCTAACAGTTGTGACCAAGAAATGGACTAGAGAGGCCAAAGGAGGAACCATTGGTGCAGCCTGTTGATGCGCCAGTCATTTAATGCATCTCAGAAGATCCGGAGCACAGCAGATGGGATTCCTTTCATACCAGGCTTGTGGGTGACCAGGAATTGCTCTTTTGGATCTGTGACCATAAGATCCATGGAGGATGACTAATGATAGCAGAGAGCATCTTTCCTATGAGCATTCTGTGGATTCAGAAGATCCACTCACTCCTCATCTTTTTGTCTCACTGAGAAAAGGTCAAGCTAGCATAGCACCAGAATAGGAGAAGATATGTTATGCACTGCTATATTTAAATGACACCTTGAGCCATAATTTGGCCCAAGACATACAATGAGTTGAAAATGCTTTGATTAACTAACCAGAACCTATATTTGGCCGAGTTTATTGTATCTAAAGCAAAACAAAGATTTTATCAGAAAATACATAGTATTCAGTAGGGTTCTGGCAAGAACCGAGCACTCAATATACGGCTTATATAGAAAAAACTAGGCCAAAGTAGGCCAGTGAAGCTGTGCAAAAGCTAGCCAGGAGTGAAGAAAGGGTAGGGCCAGATACTTAAAATTTTTTTAGACACCTAGTTCCCATTTGATATGAGTCTCTAAAGGTACAGCTAGACTAAAAGTTTTTGTCGGAAAAAGGTACATAAAAGGCGCTCCACATTTTGCATAGCTTTTGTTGGAAGAGGCTTTTCTGACATTTGGCCCATAGAACATGGAATACAGGGGCTTCCAAAAGAGCATGTTTGCACTTCCACAAAAAAAAGCAGAAGTGCAAACTCGTTCTCTGACTGCAGCAATCTAGCCGTACCCTCCGTACTTCATTAATGCCTGCATCCATACACACCTTGGCTACGTCTACACTGGCCCCTTTTCCGGAAGAGGCATGTAAATTTCACTAGTCGTCGTAGGGAAATCCGCGGGGGATTTAAATATCTTATTCTTACTTTGAAGTAGGAATAAGAGCCTCCTGAAAAGGGCACTTTTTCCGGAGGATCGGGGCCAGTCTAGCCGCTCTTTTCCGGCTTTTTTAAAAGCCGGAAAAAAGCGGCGGACATTTTTATTTAAATGCCGCGGGGGAAATTTAAATCCCCCGCGGATTTCCCTACGACGACTAGTGAAATTTACATGCCCCTTCCAGAAAAGGGGCCAGTGTAGACGTAGCCCTTATGTGCAATTGGCAGGGTTACCACTATACTATCAATTTTAATACTGGAACAGGAGTAATTTGGTGGTTAGGATATTGGCTTGAGCTATAGAAGACCAGGGTTCTAATTAAGAGAGAATGGGGATTTAAATATGGGTTTCCTATGTCCCAGATGAGTGTTCTACCCTGGACTTTTGGGTACTATGGGGGTCACACTCTGAAAAAGCTTACTAATTGTGCAGAGACATGCCTAGTTTGAGAATCCTACCAGAATTTACACATGGATGACTCTTTTGAGTAGTTCATTAACTGTTCAGATTTAAGCAGCTTGGCATGTGTCCACTGGCAAAAATGTAGGAGCCCAAAGGAATTTAGACAGCAGCGGAGTGAGTTGTTTTGTGAATGTCATTGACACCTAACTGTTAGATTTAGGCACCTAAAGATGCAGGTAGATACAGAAGTCACTTTGTAAATCTGCCCTGAGCTCTTAAAAATGTAGTACACAGTCGTATCTGACTAGTACAGTCTCTAAACCTGATTTATCTTGATTCAGGCTAGGACAATGCATTTTTTTCTGTCTCCTCCCCTGGTTGGTCACTGTATAGCTGCTATTTCAGATTGTTATGCTAAAATGCGATTATATGTGTTGACCTTAATTAGTACAGTTTTCCCTCTTAAGTCACAGAGTTTAATTGGCATTCTGCTTACTGAACTGTAAAAAAGTCAGATGTTCAGAGAATTCTTTCTGTGTAAAATAGATGAGCATTTCAGGCTGCAATGTCTGTTGATTATTATGATATAGTCATGGGTTACTATGCAGAGTATTGGGTCAGTGTCATCGCTGGTATACTTCCACTGAAAGCAATACTGTTACATCAAGGATGAATCTAAAGGCTGTACCCTCTTCAACTGGGACTCTCTGGTCCGGCAACATCCATGGACTGGCAGAACCACAGACGTTCCTTGACCACAGAGTCTAAGTATAGAGAAGTCTGGCCGCAGGGCAGGAGTGCAGCGGAGGATGGGGACTCAGCCAAAAGCCCCGGGTAGGGGTGGGGGCTGTGCAGCAGGGAAAGCTGGTCCCCTGCCGCCCAACTCTGACCCTGGTGGTAGCCAGGAAATTCCAGCCACGAGGAGTACAGATAGTTCGGAATGGCTACGTAGTTCGAACTATCTAGCCCGTGCCGCGTGTAGCCGCGCGGCACGGGGTTCGCACTAGCCGGCTTTTAAAAATGGCAGCGCCGGCTTTATGCTAATGAAGCCCGGGAAATTCAAATCCCGGGCTTCATTAGCAAGTTCGGTATGCATACATTACCCCGCTAGTTCGAACTAGCGGGGTAGTGTAGACATACCCTAAGGGATCATGGGTAGAGGTTTAACATGGAGATCTCCCCAGATCCGGCAAATCCCCTCCTTGTTCCAAAGGTGCAGCAGAGAAGTCCAACCAGTATCCCATGTATTTTTTTCATGCATCACTTTAAAGAGTATTAACCCATTTATTTCAGAAAAAAAGAGGAGAAAAGAATAATAGATGCACACAATAGACATACAATATTAAATGGAAATCTCTTTAAAAATGATAAATATTGTTACCTTATACAGCCCAGGATTAATAATGACATACGTACAGAAACAGTGCTGGGAGATGTTTAAGATTGTAAAGTTCAGGATAGCAATTCCTGTGACATTTTATGAGCATAAGTTATGTCTGAAAATTTTTTTTATTTAATTCTAGAAAATCATGTATTTATTTAATAGCTTTCAGGTTATACATTGTTTTTATAATAAAATAGTTATTGATGTAAAATACACAAAGTCTAAACTGATAACACAAAGGGACCTTTATAGAAGAAATTTGGGAATCATTAACTATACCAAACTGCTTTTCCCAAAACAATTCCTCCTTCTTGTATCTTTAATTGATGGGATATTGGAATACACTTTCCTGGGTCTGACAATAACCAGTGCTTAGTTAACAATAATTATTGAAGATTAGAGTGAAATTTTAACAAGTCAGTTTTAAGAAAAACAAAACCCAAAGATTTAAGCTATTTTAGATTACAAGGTCCCAAAATTGACTACAGTGTTACCATTCGTAGATCTAAGCCACTACATTGAAATCAATGGGATGCACCAGTGTAAAATTAAGAACTCATCCCCAAAATATACTATGAAGCCCACTTTGTTCTTCTTGAACTCATTGGTGAAACTTCCATAGATAGAGCTGGTCAATATTTAGACATTTAAAAACAAAGAAAAATGGTTTTTGATTAATTGCACTCAATGCTCGTGATTTAAATCACACTTTTAAACAATAGAATATCAATTGAAATTTATTAAATATGTTGAATGTTTTTCTACATTTTCAAATACACTTATTTTAATTACAATACAAAATACAAAGCGTTCAGTGCTCACTTTATTATTAGTTAAATTGCAAATATTTGCACTGTAAAAATGACAAAATAAATAGTATTTTTCATTTAATCTCATACAAGAAGTGTGGTGCAACTTATAAAGGTAGAATTATTTTTAGTTGCATAACTGCACTCATAAACTAAACAATGTAAAACTGTAGCATCTACAGGTCTACTCAGTCCTACTTCTTATTCAGCCAATTGCTAAAACAAACAAATTTATTTACATTTTCAGGAGATAATGTTTTACATTCCAGATACGCTAAACATTTGTATGCCTCTTTATGCTTTGGCCACCATTCAAGGGCACATACTTCCATGCTGATAAAACTCATTAAAATAAAGCCACATATTTCATGCTATTGCAGTCTTAGATGATGATCCAGTTCATTTTAAGAATACTTTCATTGAAGATTTGACAAAATGCAAGAAGCTGCTTTGTACCAATGTGAGATTTTTACCGATAGCTATATCACGTGGCTCAAGGCTTAAGAATCTGAAGTGCCTTCCAAAATATGAGAGGAATAAGATAAAGAATATGCTTGCAGAAGCACAAAAAGAGGAACACAGAACCCTATTCTCCCCCAAAAAAATAACCTTCTGCTGGTGGTATCTGACTCAGATGATGAAAATGAACATGTCTCAGTCTTCACTGCTTTGGATTGTTATCAAATAGAACTTGTGAGCATCAGGGACACATATCTTCTGTGGAACAGTGGTTGAAGCAAGAAGAGACATGCAAATCTGGGACATAAATATCTTGTGAAACTGGCTACAGCAGTGCTATGCGAATGCCTATTCTCACTTAGGTGATGATATAAATAAGAAGCGAGCAGCATATTCTCCTGCAAATCTAACCATACTTGTTTGTCTGAATGACTGATTGGCTGGAAAAGAAGTAGGACTTAGTGGACTAGTAGGCTTTAAAGTTCTATGTTGTTTAATTTTTCAATGCAGCTATTTTTTCTATAGAATTATACATTTATAAGTTCAATTTTCATGATAAAAAGATTGCACTACAGCACTTCCACTAGATGATTTGAAATATACTACTTCTTTTGTTTTATGCAGTCGCTTTATTTGTAATAAAAAATAAAGAGCATACTGTACACTTAGTTTTCTGTTGTGAAAGTAGAAAGAATTATACTGTAAGAGAAAGATGAATTGTACTGTAATAATTGAATAAGTTGAAGGAATTCTGTTTGTCTTTTAAGAGGAAGAAGAAAAGTATGTTAATGTTGATTGTAGGTATGCAGATCAAGGTACTAGCCAATTTGGGCCTGAGTTTAACAGGAAAAGGAACATTAGGTGTTAGACAGAAAGCAATTCCAGATAATCAGGGAGATATAGCCAGGAGATTGCTGTGTGCTTGATATTGAAATGAAGATACTTAACCACACTAATAATGTGAAGTTTTGCCACACCCTTTGATCTTGTTAACTTGGCCTTTTGACTATATAAAATCAAGGGGTTTGAACCTTGAATGGTACTCACATTTTCTGAATGCATTTTAGCAGAGCTTTGCTGAAATAAACAGAAGCGGTCTAACAAATCTGTGAGTCCTGTCTGACTTTGACACTGTGTTGTAATTGAAATTAATATAATTGAAAATGTAGTAGACGTCCAATAATTTTAAATAGTATTCTATCATTGTGTAACTGTAATTAACTGAAATAATTTTTTAAATTTAATCACTTGACAGCCACTTGTTGGTGGGTTGTGTTTTGTTTTGTTCTTGTTTTTCACAATTTTTATTCTCCCACAATCAGCTGTGGAGCAGGAGAGATTTTTTAAAATTTTGACTTTCAAAATGTCTGTTAAGAAATACCGTATATACTCGAGTATAAGCCGAGTTTTTCAGCACAGTTTTTGTGCTGAAAAATGCCCCCCTCGGCTTATACTCGAGTCAGCATCTCGAGAACTGAGGCGGGCGGGCTCAGCGCGTCTCTGCCGCCGGCCGGGTCTAGCCGCGTGAGCCCGGAGCTCCGGCCCCGGTAACCGAGGCACTCGGGGCGGGGGGGCGCTGCCGGGAGCGGGCTGGGCTCCATGTGTCGGGGGCCGTCGCTGCGCGGGGCACTCGGAGCCTCTGCCGGCCGCTTGGGTTGCGGGTGCGCCCGCACGTGCTGCTCGGAGCCAGCGGCCTCGCCCCGGGTCTAGCCGCGTGAGCCCGGAGCTCCGGCCCCGGTAACCGAGGCGCTCGGGGCGGGGGGCGCTGCCGGGAGCGGGCTGGGCTCCGTGTGTTAGGGGCCGTCGCTGCGTGGGGCGCTCGGAGCCTCTGCCGGCCGCTTGGGTTGCGGGTGCGCCCGCACGTGCTGCTCGGAGCCAGCGGCCTCGCCCCGGGTCTAGCCGCGTGAGCTGGTGCTGGGCACTTTCTTGCAGGCGGCCCTTCAGGGGCTCATTGGATTGGTGGGAGGACTTTGAGGACTGTGTTGTGATCTTCTAATATTTAACATTACCGGTATTTATTTATTTATTTCTCCTACCAAGAAATCTTAAGCACTTGCACTGAATTTGTCCTAAAAGGTAAAACCCTGCATGTAAAGTTTATTGTCCAGTGAGATCTATTAGATGATCATTAATTAATATACAATCTCTCTCAACTTATGACGCTGAGCTGTATACTCCTTACACAATATGTGGAATACAGGGGATGGAGTGGGTGGATTCTATAAGGAGTGGGGCTTATGAGAAGTAAGAGGGGTCAAAAAGGAGGGACGGGGCCTGGCGCCCCCCCATCCTAAAAATTCTTTTTTTTATCCTGTTAGAAATGGATCCCAATATTGGTACTTCTAATCTTGGACCAAAACAAAAACGCAGGTCATACGAAGCTGGTTTAAAACTTAAGGTTGTGTCAAGAGCAGAAGAAAGCAATAACAGTATTGCAAGTAGGGAATTTAGTGTTGACGAAAAACAAGTAAGGGAGTGGCGGAAAATGAAAGCTGACTTGGAAAAGATTCCAAAGGCAAAAAAAGCTCGACGTGGTTTAATGACTTCATATGGGGCTCTAGAGACTGAATTGCATAAATGGGTTATGGAGTGTCGTCAAAATGGTTACTGTGTAACACGCATGGGAATTCGCTTACGTGCCCTTCAAATGGCTAAAGATGACAAATTTAAAGCACCAGGCATTGAAAATTTTGTTGCATCAGCAGGATGGTGTACCCGCTTCATGAATAGGTTTGCCCTATGTTTGCGGCAAAGAACGAAGATTTCACAGAAGCTGCCAAAAGACCTTGATGAAAAAGTGGTGTCATTCCATTCATTCATCATAAAACAAAGAAGGATCCATAACTATGACCTGGGAGATATTGGGAATATGGATGAAACGCCTATGACCTTTGATCTTCCAAGCAACAGAACTGTGGCAAGTTTGGGAGACAAAACTATTTTACTAAGAACCACAGGAAATGAAAAAAACCATTTCACAGTCGTTCTGTCATGTTTGGCTAATGGAACTAAGCTGCGGCCTGTCATTATTTTTAAAAGAAAGACCTTGCCTAAAAAGGTCAAATTCCCACCACGAATTATAGTGCGTGCACATATTAAAGGCTGGATGGATGAAGGCAGAACAAAAAAATGGCTGGAAGAAATTTGGAACGGACGACCAGGAGCAACCTTAAAGAAAAAACCATCATTGCTAGTTTGGGATATGTTCAGAGCCCACACATCTGATGACATAAAAAAATTGGCAAAGTCTTCTCAAGTTACTTTGGCAGTTATTCCAGGTGGGCTTACATCTGTATTGCAGCCCCTAGATGTGTGTTTAAATAAACCTTTCAAAGACGGTGTGCGAAAGATGTGGCATGAATGGATGTCATCTGGTCAAGCTCGACTGACAAAAGTTGGAAATCTGAGGAAGCCAGACATAGAATTGATAGCACAGTGGGTTCGTGATGCATGGGAAGAGATTCCAGAGGACCAGGTGCAACGCGCCTTCAAGAAATGTGGCATTAGTAATGCTATGGATGGCAGTGAAGACAGCGCTTTGTATGAGAACGACAGCAGTGATGGTGATGACTGTGAACTCAGTGATGATGACAATGTCTATGCTGATAACCTCACACCAGCTGAAGCTCTGTTTGGACATACAGATGATGAGGAGGAGAACTCCAGTTTTGAAGGATTTTAGCTCTTGTGTGTTAGCTTGGTTGCTGATTGAGCTAAGGTTGTTGTACTTTTAAAGTTATGGTATTTTTGATACCATATTGTTTTTGTTGACCCCCTTTTGCACTTACAGAGCTAGGTTATTGTTTTTCTTTGAAATAAATATTCATGTAATTTTATTGGTATCTATCTTCATTTTTTACATTTACTAGTAGCTGCCTCATTTCCTACCCTAGGCTTATACTCGAGTCAATATTTTTTCCCAGTTCTTTGGGGTAAAATTAGGTACCTCGGCTTATATTCGGGTCGACTTATACTCGAGTATATACGGTAAGCAATTTTTCAGTTCTAATTTATCCTTCCTTTTCCCACTCTCTTAACCAACTTAATCCATAAGCTTCATAGTTTGCAGAACAACAGTGTTAATACAATGTTCTTGATTACAGCAGTACATTCACTAAAAGTGAGACATAAGAAGTTAAAGTGAAACAGCAGGGGCTGTGTCTACACTGGAATGAATTTCCGGAAATGCTTAAAACAGAATACTATTCCGTTTTCAGTTTTTCCAGAAAAGGAGCATCTACATTGGCAGACTGCTTTTCCAGAAAAGCCCTTTTTCCGGAAAAGCGTCTGTGGCCAATGTAGACGGGCTTTTCCGGAAAAGACTACTGGGCTGTCTACACTGGCCCTTTTCCGGAACAGTGTTCCGGAATAAGGACTTATGCCCGAGCAGGAGCAGAATAGTTTTTCCAGAATAGTGGCTGATTTTGTACAGTTGAGCATCGTTGCTTTTCTGGAAATTCAAGGGCCAGTGTAGACAGCTCGCAGCTTATTCCGGAAAAGCTGCTGATTTTCCGGAATAAGTGACCCAGTGTAGACACATCCCAGGGCAGCTTGCTATTTCATTTGGGTTATTAAGTATCATTCTTTTTTAGATGGACCCATTAACAATTCTGAATTTGGAGGCAGGTTTCTAGAACAGCATTTGCTATGAAAGAAAAACTTGGTAATCAGCAGTTATAATGTCAATTCCAACAGACATGCCCAGGTTATTTGTCTAACTGACATTCAATTATTTTCAGTCTGTAAGGATATAACATTATCCTGTGCAGTTGAGAGAAGTCCAGGAAATCTCATGTGTTCACATGGCAAAATGTTTGATCTATAGTTGATTCACACTGAACATTGAATGTTTCATAACTTCCTATTATCTGCTGAATGAAAAATAGCTTATTTGCAACTATAGCAATCAATTTTAAACATAATGGGTGATACATACAAAGAATGCTACTGATCATATTTTATTGTAATGTTTTGATTATTTTATGAAGTGCAGAAAAGCAAAAGAGCAGTTTACAAGATTAACAGTAAGAATATAAATTAATTATAGTTATATATAGATATAAATTAAACTATATCCAAGCAAAATTTCATCTGCCATATCTTTGCCTAACTACAATTCTGACCAGTGAGCATCCTTCTGATTAAAAAAAAAAACTGTGGAAGAGAAAATAAAATATGAAATGTTTTGCTTAGATTCTGGAATGCATACATGTATTATCTAAATTGTTCACACCAGAACTATTCACTCTATGACTGAGATTTTTGAGCATAGCACTGCATGGTAGTCACTTATTGTGGCATTCTTTACCATTGCATGTGAGGACTAAAAGCTTTCCAACATGTTCCTCTGAAATTTAAATAAAGAAAAAATGACTATTTAAAGAACAGACTTAAGGTTTGTTCTGTAACAAAAATCTATTAACTCTTACTCTACTGTTTCTACTGCTTTTATAAGAGATACATTAATTAAAATATAAGTGTAAATGTGAATTTAATTTATGAAACGAGCATATTATATATATATATTTTAAACAACGTTTTCACTTTCTAATGCTTTTTCAGTGTTACATAAATGTAGATGTGTGTGTGTGTGTGTGTATGTGTATTTTCTTGCAGATACATCTTTTGTCAAGTTTTTTTTTCTTTGCAAATAATGGACTAGAAAGTAAAGTGATAAACTATATTCAAGCAAAATTGGTTTAGAAAAATCCTTGACATTTGGAGGTATCTATATATCATTTCTTTTAAAAAGTCATTTACCCATTTGTTTAATCAAAACTAATGTTGTTTTTATGAAAGTGTCACAATCAAACACCTTACCTAAATTTTCCTAAATTGCACAGCATGTATTTGTTGATAAAAGGAGGGGGTCCAGTTCACCCTACACAAGGTTTGAGCAGGTTAAAAAGGATCAATTACCTTCATAAGCTGCCCCTAGGTTGGAGAATCAGGGACAGATACAGTCTAACTGATGATTAAGCCCAGGTAGGCAGTGGCTGGGCTTTGCTCATATAAAGCCAGCAAGGTGAGCACAGGAAGGAGCAGCAAGAAGGAGTTCTGTAATCACTCCCTGGAGAGAAAGGGGGTTGGTTAAGGATACATCCTGACCTTGCAAGAAGCTGAGAGGGTTGATGGAGCCATTGGAGCAAAGGACTGATAAACCCAGGGACAGGCCAAGCAATAGAGAAGTTAGGTAGGATGGAGTCTAGGGAAAAAGAACAGGTCTAAAATTGAGTTGTGCGTGATTGTTAGGCACAGGGTCCCTGGAAAGACTACTGGGTGTGCAGGGTGGGGTTCCTCAGCTAGCCACTGGATAAGTGGTATTGGACCTGGACTGGGACAGGAAGACTGCCTAACATGGCATAAGGACAACTAGTCTAGTAGGATTTTGATACCCCAGAAGGAGAGGGTTAAATGACCCGACCCACAGACTGAATCACAAAGAAAGAATGAGAGATATCCATAGTGCTTACTACTGATTGAAGGGGGTGCCAGACTGGCTAAGAGCTAATTCCCAGACCAAGCCATAAGGAAGCCCCCAGATGACAAGTGTACCTTGTTACACATTTAAAGATTCTCACACACCTTGTGTGCAGACTGTATGTTGTGAAAATGCTGGTATAGAATTGCTGCTTACATAAGATAGTTTTCAGAAAAGAGATTCTTGGCTCTCCACCAGTGGAGTGTTGCACATGGTGGTAAAATGAGATTGATCATCATTAAATCAAAGGCTAGTTTGATGAAAGCATCTGGTTTCTAAAGAAGGCTGCATTGAGACACTATTAATTCTCAGTACTGCAATAGAACTGACATTACTAGGTTGGTTCATATTTCCTCTCTCCGCCATCCCAGTGTTAAGCAGATTTCTGATAGAGTTTATATTTAATCCCACCCATTCTAGTACTACTTAATTTGGCATCTACTTTTTAGATGCTGGTAATCCTAGATGACCACAATGCCGTGGATACTTAACTGTATAAAACTGAATCAGATACACACAGTAGATCTCAACTGAGCTTCTGCTTTCCCTATGGGGTAAACCCTACCCCACCCATCCCTGAAAGTGGAAAACAGGCAGTTCTACTGTGCACAGGGGCCTGAATTCAAAAGGGTGGCCTGACTGTCAGGGTGCAGCAAGGGGTGGTACAGAAAAGATGCTGCAGGACCAGAGAAACTACTGCTATGCAGGCTTGCTCAGCTCTACAAGGAGCTTTGAAAAGAGCCTGTGCCAGACGTGCTGAATAAACCCCTGCAGCATGACTCTGAGTTTCTATTGGGCAGATGTCAGGGGAAAAATCATCCCTTCCAGACTGCAGAGTCAGGTTTTTGCAAGGAAGAGGATTTGCTGTGATGTGTGCAGAACTCACTGATATCAATGTAGAGTGCAGAGAATGTCAGTAAAATTTCTTGTGTGTACTGCTGCCTTTTTTCTGCAGTAAAGTCACATCCATTAAAATGAATTGACACGATTTGATTATTCTGCAATATCAGTGGTGTACTTCTTTCATTTAAATAACACGGCCTCTTGCTCAGAACTCCTAGAAAGCCTATGGTCTTGTTTTGAAGGAGGGATATGAAGGCATCAGGCTCCATCATTTGCCTCCAAATTATATGTTGACTTCAAACCAAAAGATTCCTACTCTGAAAGCCTTCAGTAGTGTCATTCTACAACAAAGATGAGACCTTGGAGCAAGGCTGATCACAGTCACAGTCCTTTCTGAGAATAAGGACTTCTTCTACTTACTTAGCATAAGCAGCAGCAAGAAGCTAGAAGGAAGGAGTAAAAGAGGGGCCATGGCAATTGACCTGGGCCAATATTAGAAACACGTGCTACAGCTTTAAGAATGGCAGAACACTTGTGCAGCACGCACTCCTCCACAACCTCCCTTTTGTATCACCAGGACCTGGGCAATTTCCCTGTTTGCCGGGCCTGGTAACAAGCAAAATATTTTAAAGTGCTAGCTTCTCAGCAATTCCATTAATAAAAGGATTGAGGTAGGCCTTTTTTTTTTCATTGAATGGTCCAAATAATCTAATCCAATGGTTCTCAGACGGTGGGTCGGGACTGAGTGGGGTCACTAGCTTAGACTTGCTGGGACCCAGAGCTGAAGCCAAAGCCTGAGGGATTCAGTCCTAGGCAGCAGGGCTCAGGGGTCTGAAGGCCTTGAGAGGCCCCCTTACCAGAACAGTTAAGACTTGAGCTTTGAAACTCCCCCAACCCAGAGCAGTGGGGCTTAGGTGGGCTCAGACTTTGGTTCCCACTCTTAAGACTATGAAGTAATTTTTGTGCTCGGAAGGGAGTTGCAGTTCAATGAAGTTTGAGAAATCCTGATCTAATCAATACTAGGCTCTTTGCTAGGGATCACTGTACAAGTACAGCCTTGTCTAGCTTTCTTAAGATGATTGTTGCAATGAAAAGGGCAATGGGACAATGGCTACATCTACACTGCAGGCTTTTTGTGCAAGAAGCTTTTAACAGAAGAGATCTTCCACAAAAACTTCTTGCACAAAAGCACTTCCACACCTCAAAAGAGCATCGCAAAAGCAATGTGCTTTAGCGCAAGAGAGTGTCCACACTGCATGAATGCTCTTGTTCAAGAAAGCTCTGATGGCCATTCACAGAATGGCCATCAGAGCATCTGTGCTTTTTCCGATAGGCTCTTTTTGAGCAAGAAACCCCTGTTGAGTATCCATACACACCTTTTTGTGCAAGAACTCTTGCACAAAAAGGAGTTATTCCTTGTAGAAAGAGGTATACCTACACTGCAAAAAGCCCTCTGTTCTGCCATTCTACTGTAAATTTTCTTGCGCAAAAACACACTTGAGGTGTGGATGCTGTGTGGGATTTTGCGCAAAGTGCAAAAACCCTGTAGTGTAGACGTAGCCAATATGTTTACTAAAGCTACATGGGACAGTATTTCTGTCATTACTGGCCCTAATACGTATGTGCTAAACTATTTAATGTAACTAGTGATTGAATTATTGTTAATGTAGAATCACCATGATAAGAACTGTGCCCTCGCATTGCAATACGCACAAATGTATTAACTAACCTCAGACTAGAAAAGTTCTGGGATGTAACATAGAGCCTGGTGTCTACTGCTTCTGACATAAAATAATAAATGGACATGTGGTATTGCACTGCCCCAAAGTCAGCATCAACAGGTACTCTCCCTCAGTTGCTATACATTTGCTTCAGGGTACAAGTCAATCTCTGTTGAGGAACAGGAGATTTGACACTTTCCTCTGAGGCATCTGGTACTGGCTACTGTTGAAGACAGGATACTGGACTAGATGAACATGGGGCCTGTTCCAGTCTGGTAATTCTTATATTCCTACTTGATTCTGCCACCCTAATGCCACCAGTAATTGCACTTATTTTGATGGAACTATTTACAGAACAAAGAAAGTATTATTCAGCATAAATATGGTCTCTGAATTGAAATCTTTGTTGTTGTTATTATTTTACTCTATTATTTTATTTTACCTAACATTTGTTCAACCCAAAGTTATTGATAAGGCCTTGCTTGAAGAACTTGTGATCTAACAGTAGGCAAGTATTGATAAATGCTAGGGAAGGTAAGGCATAAGACAGCACAGCAGATGTATGTTGGGAGTAGAAAATGTAAGATAATAGAGAAGAGAAATAGTGGAAGGAATGAGTTTAACAGCAGCAAAAAGAGGGATACATAATGAGGACAGGCAGAAGAAGTGGTGAGGACAGAGGCTAGAAAGGAAGAAGGTGAGGACAAAGGGACAGAGTATTAAGAGTTGAGATTTGTGCATTGTGAAAGAAGCTAGAGTTCAAGACAATCGATGGATGGATGGTACAAGAGACTATAGTAGGAGGCCCCCCCTTTTTCTGCCCTTGCTGCCAGTGGCTGCATATTAGGGACATTCTGGGGCTAGGAAGCTTTATAAACTACCCTAAAGATTCCTCCTGCATTGCTCTCTTCACAGAGCATGGGAACGGCATGGAAATGGGAAGCTGGAGCGTGGCACCATTGAAACTTGTTTCTGGTGTGTGGAAAGCATCAAAGGGCTTGCAAACCCAGCACTCACTCAAGGCTCCGGCTGCTGCTGGAAGTGGCTGAAATTGGATTTCTGAAGACAAATGATGCACCAGTCACATCAAATGCACAGCTCTTTCAAGAACCCTCACCTCCAAATGTCGTGCTGCCTTTCATGAAAGAATAAAACGACATGTTAAAAATGGCAGGTTCCACTTCAAGGCTATTTAGCTCACTAATGAGATTGGATCTCAGTAGAAATTAATACCTCCAGAATCTTAAGGAAATAAATATGAAGACATATGTAGCCATAGTAGAAATTTGTCTTTCATTTCTTGATGAATACCTCCAACCTGTCTTTTAAGTAATAGATTAATCATTTTCTTCTTCTGAGTGTCTAACTAACAGACAATCTTTTTCTTTAAAGTGGAAAAGTTCCAGACCTGATCAAGTGTTTTTAAAAGCTGCAGGGTGTTTGAGACATTTCTGTGGCTTGTAGAATGCTTTTATACTGAATAACAGATCCCTTCCTTTGCACTATGAAAGGGGTTTGCTAATAACATATAGTGCAGTTTGAAATCTGATTGTCTGTGAATTAAGTCAAATCACGTCCATTGTGAATTCAAGGTGATTCTTTTTTTAATGCAAATTTGAAAGAAGATTTAATTTTGGATATTGACTATGAATATCCTCATTCATGGGCTGACAGCCACACCAGCCCCCTGGGCAATGTGGAAGGAGGCCAACTCTGCACTCATGGGAAAAAGCGAGGCCTCAAGCAGAAGGGACTGGGATATGGGCAGCCAGCCCTCAGCACTGCCTGGAGCACACCATGCCACATATACCCCCACCAGCAATTAGAGCAGCGTTTCTCAAAGTGGTCCACAGATCCATCTGAGAAACCAGCTAACTGGCCACTGCAGTTCGTTTATTTACTAGCACTGAGCCTCACAGCTCCCACTGATTTCAGTTCACTGTTTGCAGCCAAGGACAGCCATGGCAAGCAGCAGCCCAGCCCACACGGCTTCCCACAGCTCCCCTTAGCTGCAAATGGCAAACCAAAGAGGAGCTGTGGGAAGCCGTGTGTGCTGGGCCACTGCTTACCATGGCTCCCCTTGGCTGCAAATGGTGAACGAGTCAATGGGAGCTGCAAGGGTCCATGGCTGCGGAGCCAGTAAATAAACAGACCACAACTGCCAGTTAGCAGAGTGGATCTGTGGACACATTGAGAAACACTGCCTTACAGCCATATGGTGCTTTGGTGGTGTTTAAAGGGCCCAGGGCTCCATGAACTGCCATTACTGTGGCCGCAGCGGCCAGGAACTTCGAGCACTTCAGAACTGATGGGCTCCAGGGAAGTTGCCTCCAATGCCCCTCCCATTGGTGACCTGTTTTCAGTGTTCTGTTTGTGTTACAGCCCAAATTCTAGTAAAAATGGTGACAAAAAGGACTTTTATTTTATCGTATAATGCTAATTAACTGAGACATAAACCGGCCTGTTTTGAAGCTTTCAAGTGTAGATGAAATAATTGCAATCCCCCCAAACAAACACATAATTCTATATATGTTTACACATAAAAGGGAAATAAAAGACTTTTTGTCTGCCAGGTAGAATCATAATTTTTAACCTTAATAGCACAGACTAAAGTACAGGCAGTCCCCGGGTTACATGGATCCGACTTACATCGGATCCCTACTTACAAACGGGGTGAGGCAACCCCGCACTAGCTGCTTCCCCCCAGCAGACCAGGGAGACGCGGAGCGGCTTTTCTCAGCAGACATCCTCAGCTTGAGAATAAAGGACTGAGGGAAGTGAGGTGTGGGAGAATAAAATGAGCTCTGGAGAAATGTTTGGCTAGAGTTTCCCCTACAATATGTACCAGTTCCGACTTACATACAAATTCAACTTAAGAACAAACCTACAGTCCCTATCTTGTATGTAACCCGGGGACTGCCTGTATGTAATTACAGCACTGTAAAACAAGAGAAACTCAACGGAAATAATAATAAGAAATGAACTCCATGAAGTTCTTCTGCACTGACATCAGTGTAACTAATGGTCCTTTTGGGTGGACTCACACAAATTTGCACTGAAATCTGGGGGTCTCCCTGGATTAACCCCACTGCAGGACTGGGTCCTAAAGTTAGAATGTGGCCCAGTTGCATTTGTGAGGATCATGCAAAATATTACTACAGTACAATAAACTTTAGAGCTGGCAAAAAATTCTTGTTGAGCAAGAATTTTTTTAAAATAAAAACCCTCTCAACTCAGTAAATATTCTTAATTGGCTGAATATACATAGTTCCCTGGTTGACAATATCAAAGTAAATCCCTGTTTTCATTTCTGAAACAACATAACCAACCACCTTGCATCTAAGTAATTGTTATTAACTCTGTTCTTAGAGACCTGAGAGCCCTGACTCTTCCTGTCTGTTACTGGGGGGAGCGGGGAGGGAGAGTGAAGGGGGGTCTGGAGGTAGTCTCTCTTTTGCTGCTACTTCTTCCACACTGAATAATTAATTTCAAAATGAAAAATCCAGAACACAGGGGAGGAAAGAAAGTTGTTACCATGGTACCCAAATGCCAGTTTCACTCTAGCACTACTTACACTTGCCTGCAGTACTAAGAATAACAATGATATGGAAGATTATTGTTGAATGAAGATGGCGTGGGGAGGGGGGGGGGTTCTTCAGTCAATTTACACCAGTTCTGGATCTTTTGTTGCACTTTAGGTATATAATCATAGAGTCATAGAACTGGATGGGCCCTGCAGAGGTCATTTAGTCCAGTCCCCTGCACTCATGGCAGAACTAAGTAATTCCCTAGACCAGTGTTTTCTAAACGGTGTTCCACAGATCCCGGGGTTCCACAAAGTGAAAATAAGGGTTCCGTGAGAAAATTTCAGTACAATAACATTTTATGATTTTTAAAAAATAATCATATGTGATTTTTGTTTTTAAATATGTGCAATTAAACTAAATGTTGAACTCATGACCTTGTTTAGCATTTGTTTATTATTATCCTTACTTATTTGTGGTCTACTTTTTCAGCTCCATGTATTAAACTGATATTGGGGGGTTCTGCAAAATTCTTTCACGCTTAAAAGGGTTCTGTGGCCAAATAAAATTGTTTAACACTGCCCTAGACCATCACTGACAGGATTTTGTCTAACCTGCCCTTAGAAAGCTCCAATGATGGACATTTCACAACTTTCTGGGCAATATATTCCTGTGCTTAGCCACTCTGACAGGAAGTTTTTCCTAATTTCCAACCTAAGTTGTCTTTGCTGGAATTGAAGTTTACCGCTTCTTGTTTGGTTTCTTGATCAATTAGTTCTGCTTAGTACAAGAAGTTAATTTATACACAGCAGTTTGACCATTGCTTATTCTAATTCTACTAGCCAATTAGCCCATCATAAGATGGGATTTTCAGGTCTTCTCTCCTGAGCTCTCTCTCTCTCTCTCTTTCTACTGCCTCCCCCCTCTCTCTCAGCTCTCCTCCACCTCCTGCCTCTCTCTCTGTCTCTTTCTTTCTCTCCTCCCCCTCCTGCCTTTCTCTCCCTTCCGTCTCTCCCTACCCCTCTTTCCCTTCCCCTTCCCCTCTGCCATGGCGCTTAGCTGAGTGTTGCCTGCTCAGCTCGGCTGCCGTGAGGGAGGGGGGCAGGGCAGTGACGTACACAGCTGGGGCTGGGGCTGGGGCTGGGGCCGGGGCCGGGGCCGGGGCCAGGGCCGGGGACATGTACTTCACTGCCTTCCCTTTCCCTCCCACCCCGGGGGAGCCCAAACAGCCCCTTGTGCTGCTGGCTCCCCCGGCAGCTTGGCTGAGGGGCATAGCACTCAGCTGAGTGCCACAGCACTCAGCTGAGTGCCACACCAGGAGGAGAATGGTGGCGGTGATGTACACGGTCCCGCCCCCTGGCTGTGTACGTCACGGCCCCGTGCCCTTCCGCTCCCTCCGTGGCGGCTCGGCTGAGTGTTGCGTGCTCAGCTGGGCCGCCACAGGGGAGGATGGGCAGGGCAGTGACGTACACGGCCAGGGGGCGGGGCTGTCTACATCACCGCTCCTCCCTCCCCTCTCCCACAGCGGCTCGGCTGAGGGTCGCACCACTCAGCGCCATGGCCGGAGGAGGAAGTGGGGGAAGTGACGTACATGGCCCCGCCCCCTGGCCGTGTACATCACCGCCCCGCCCCCCTTCCTGTTCCTCCAGGCCCACCTGAACAGCGCTCAGCTGGACCCCGGCAGAGGAGCAAGCGGCAGCAAGTGACCCTTTGGGGTCCGGCTGCGGCCAGTAGCTGCACCCCCCCGGCCAGGTCTGCTTCCCGCCTCCTCCGCCCGTCCAGCCCCATGGCCCCTGATCCCCCCCAGCTCTGCTTCCCACCCCCTCTTCCTGCCAGCCAGCCCTATGGCCCCCCGGATGCTCCCCCGCCAGCGCTGCTTCCCTCCCCCTTCCTCTGGGACCCTCCATCCTCTCCTACAGCCCCTGATCCCCCCCCAGTTCTGCTTCCCACCACCCTTCTGGCCAGCCCCGCCCCCTTCCCCTCCCTGCGTGGAGCCCCACCCCGCTTCCTCTCCCTCCCCCTCTGTGGTGCACTGCGCCACTCCCAGCTGAGTGGCGCTCCTGCCGGACCCCGGCAGGGGAGCAAATGGCAGCAAGCGGGCCCAGCTGACTGCCGCTCCCACCGGGACCGCCAAAGGGTCACTTGCTGCCACTTGCTCCCTCTCCGGGGCCCGGCGGGAGTGCCGCCCAGCTGAGAGCAGCGCGGCATGCCATAGCGCACCACCCAGGGAGAGGAAGGGGGCAGGGCTGACCGGAAGGGGGGTGGAAAGCAGAGCTGGGGAGAGATTGGGGGCTGTGGGGGTGGAGGGGAGGATGTAGGGGCCAGAGGAAGGGGGGAGAGAAGCAGCACTGGCGGGGCGGTTTCCGGGGGGGCCGTACAGCCTGAACCACCACGGAGCGAGGGGAAGGGGGGCGGGGTGCTGACATACATGGCCAGGGGGCGTGGCTGTGTATGTCAGCGTTACAGACGCACGGCTGCTATATATATGATTATTGTTACCTTGTGCTCCTTCTGTTTCTTGCATCGATACCTTGCCTATTGTCTTATGCTTAGATGCTTTGCTATTCAGTGTAGGAACCAGCTTTTTGTTCAGGTAGTGCCTGGAATAGTGGGCCCTGATTCTTGACATCAGCACTATGGAAATACAAATAATAATATTTGTAGAGTATAATTTATCTTTCTTAAATTCCTCATTGGTTGTTATTTAGATGCTTGCTTTCCCGCTTTATCTTTCCCCCTTATTGGTTCTTCTGATGCTACAATATTCCCAGATCAAAAATGTCATTAAAGTTCAGAGTATGTATCAATAACATAATGATTAAAACATTATAAAGATCTTTATTTATTGCAAAATTAAGTTTACCAAAGCCATGCAATTCACAGCTAAAGTTACACTTAAAAGAAATCAAAGCATGTTAAACTAAGAAATGGAAAGCTAAGGAACTCATACTTAAATCAGAAGGGTACTGATGCTGTTCAATAATTATACAATTGTGATTAAAGTATTTTAGTATTTGATGTCCTAAATTAGATTAAACTGATTTTTAAAGACGCAGGATTTTTTTCATATTTCCCCCCTATCAGGAAGAGTTGAAATTATTTGTTTGTGATTTTTTACCTTTACTGTGTCCTGGAATACTGACGAGAGTGCATGCATTTGGGTAATTGAGCAATTAAGATCTGGTGTTCATGGGAAGATTTTATTTCTGAAGTGCCACAATGTGAAAATACTTGACATACACTGATTTTGCATGTCAGTTCTTTTACATTATTCATTTAAAACTTACTTGGGTGAAGGAAACCCATATTTTATGGCCCATCCAGACCTCTATTATCTCCAACATATGGGAACTGCAAGTTCTCCTGATCAATTTTAAAATGTACAGGTTCTTTTAATAAAAGCTGTTCAGCAAAAATGCAGCTACGACCCTGCCCCTTCTACTATGTGTTGAAAGTAAATATTTACCCTTTTAGCCCTGTGTTCCTTTTTGTATATTAAATTTGATCACCTATTAGCTAGTCCCCCAAAATCTGTATGATATTAGCACCGTGTGTGTCTTTCTAAGGCCAGAGTGCTGGTTTTCAACCCGTGAATGAGTTGTATTCAGGAATTTAATGTGACCAAATATTGAAACAGTTCTTTATTGTGACTGGTACTTCCAAATCTATGAGGAAAACACCTCTCAAAATACAGAAATATTGTATAAACAAGCCTTGATGTTTGATAAGGTGTGCCTAACATTTTGTTATGTTCTTTATGATAAGAGGTACCTGTTATGATAAGAGGTACTTGTTGCAGGAATTTTCTGTCATGGATAAAATAAGGAGCCATAGTAAGATGTTTATGTTAACTAAGAACTCCTGGCTGTCAAAGTTAAAAGTAATTACTGGATTAGAATTCCCATTAGCTTATCATTTAGCCGCTAAAGATATAAAGGAAATTCCATAAGTAATCAGGTAAAATGAAAATATCAAAGTAGAACACATGGTAAAATTAATCTTGGGAAAATATTTTCCTTCCAAAAGAAGTTTATTTGTCTCACATCTATAAAAGGACAAAGATTTTGGGAGTTAAACTGAGAATGAACTCTGCTAGTGTTCCTCCAGGTACAGAAGAAGGAACCAAACTACTTTCTTTTCACTGTCTACAGGAGGTAGTAAAGTATGTCTTCTTTCTGTGTTCTGTACAATGCTGTACTAATTTCTGATTATTATTCTTTGAGTACTACCTTTTGATTAAATAATTCCAAGATTGTCAAATAATAGGCTCAAATGAATTATTAAATTTAAACACGAAACAGCCTAAATGTAAAATCTCCTCCTGTCTCTCTGCAACACACACACACACAATTTGCACATTATACCAAGAAGTATTTTGAAGAGCAGGATTAGAATTCAAAAGGAACTGAATAAATTGGAGAATTGGTTTCTAATTAAAATATAAACAGCATAGTTAAAGGGGGAGAAATCAAATACACATATATGATAATGGCTAATAAGTGGCTGGGCAGCAGTATTGCAGAAAAGAACATTCAAGTTATAGTAGATCACAAATTGAATGAGCCACCAACATGCTGCAGTCACACACACAAAAGCTAAATATTCTGTCATGTGTTAACATCACTATGGGTCTTACTCACCAAAGCTCATGACACTATAGATTTTTGTATGTCTACACTACTGCATTATTTTGAAATAGCTATTTCAAAATAGCTTATTTTGAAATAACGTGTCTAGACACAAAATGCATTTCGAAATAACATTTTGCTATTTCAAAATAGCACATCCACACTGATTGGATGTTGAATCACATTTAAGACAAGCTCGAACTGGTTCTGGCAGGGCATCAGGTCAGGAGTTACCTTGTGTGTCTGCTACCTGAGGCTATCTGAGGCCTGTACTTAAAGGGACCCCCCTGGACAGCCAGTTCTCAGGCTTTCCTGCTTGCTTGCCTATCTCGCTGAGGGACAGCAAAGCATTTTTTTCTCTGCATGCTCTGGTTGCTCTCACTCAGGACACCACAGCACTCTGCAACATGGAGCCAGAGCCGCACCTGGGCACTGTAGTGCTTCTCCTGGACCTGTTGCTGTGAGTCTGGCAGCATGTTCTGCAGGCAGTAACAGTCTGCCTGATGTGCCCCACTAGGGGCTTGTGCCTCATTCCTCCCTCACATCCTTCCACTTACCCATCCCTAACTCCCCTTCCTGCTATACAATAAAAGACATGTGCTCATTACAACAAAGCCTCTTTATTGAACAAAACTGGGGTGAGGGGGAATGAAACTGAGGTGAGACTGGGGAAAGAGGGTGGGAGAGGGGAGGAGGAAGGAGGGGAGAGAGGAAGGGGTAAACTGGGAGGAGGGAGCTGGCAGAGGGAGGAAGGGGGAGGAGAAGCTCAAGGCTCAGGGTTGGGGGTCTCACCAGCCCAACTGTCTCCCAGAACCGCGGGTGAGGGGGCCTTGGCATCCCTGGGGGTGTGAGGAGGATGTGGAGGAAGAAGAGGGAGGGGGAGAAGGAGTGGGAGGAGGCGCAGTAGCTGGGGAGGCAGCAGGGGCTGGAGCAGCAGGAGGCAGCAAGCTCTACACCAGGGTCTGCAGGTGCTCACAGATGGCACAGCCCTGGGCAAGCTGCTCCCACCAGAGCTGCAGGTCTTCCTGCACCCAGTGGTTGAGGGTGCAGTGCAGGGCTCGCAGTGCCCGCAGGTGCTCCTGCTGGTACCCCTCCACTGCACGGGTGGGCCTGCAGAGTCCTCGGGTGCAGGAGGATGTCCCAGGAGGTGTGGTGCACCTTGCACTTACAGCTGCTGCGGCTGTGGAGAAACAAGAGAAGTGGTCAGTTATCCCTGGGGACACAGTGGGTGAAGCCCAGCCCCACTCTGCATGGCGAGGACAACAGTTCTCTGCACCATCAGAGCCGATGTGCTTCACAGAGGCCATGTTTGGGGTGTCCTGTTATCCCTGAGAGTGGGAGCTGCCATGGGACCTGTGCTGTATATAGTGTGTCGGGGGAGGGGGATGAGGGGAGGAGAGATGTCCCCTGCCTCTGTGTAGAGGGCACTTGTGGAGGGAGGGCGCCCTGCTGTGTCCCACCCCAGGGTCAGGAGCATGTCATGTCTCTTCACACGTGTGTGGCTAACAGGTCAAGGCCCCTGTGTGGCAGCCAGCTGGGGCCACGTGCCCAGGGTTATCACAGCACATGCTCACATGTGCACAGTTAGCTGCGTGATCCGTGGTCAGCAAGGCCCACAGGCACGGTCCCTGGTCTCTCTCCCTATTCCCTTCCCCCTCCCCATAAGGGGACAGTGATGGCACTCACATGTTGTTGCCTCCCCAGATGACACCAGTGACAGGTCCGCTGGGATGGCTCAGAGGAGTCCTGACTACACGACACGCTCCCTCCGGTCTCCTGCGGCTCCTGGCCCTCCTCCTCCTCCGTGCCCTGGTCAGGGCCCTCTGCCCCAGAGTAGATAACCATCTGGGAGGCACAGACCATCCCGCACTCCAGGATGTGGTCCTGGGCGTCAAAATAGGGGCAGCTCTCTGGGTCTTCCCCTGTTTGGGAGCTGCCCCCGTGGCCCTGGCATAGGCCTGCTGCTGCTCCTTAATTTTCATCCAAACCTGCTCCTGGGTTCAGATGTGGCCTTTGGTGGCCAGGCTGGCAGCCATCCTGCCATAGACAGTCGCGTACCTCCATCTAGTGTGGAGATCATGGATGTTGGAAGCATCCCCCCCAAACCTCAATCAGGTCCATGAGCTCTGCACTGGACCAGGATGGTGTCTGCCTTCTCCGGCCCCTGGCAGAATCCTGAGAGCTGGGGGACTGGGCCCTGGGAGAGGTGGAGGGCTGGCTGGCACTGGCTGCCTGGCTCATGCTGGGGCCACTGGGTCAGGGGCAGTGAATACTGGCTCTGGGTTGGCAGGCCTGGAGCTGGGACAGACACTGTGGCCAGACTCTACCCCTTTAAGGGCTCCGGGAATGTGGGGAGGAGAAGAGTTTTTCTGGTTGGGGCCAAAGTGGCCAGCAGGGCACCCTGAGAAGGGCTGGAGGCCCCCTATTTTGAAATAGCCCCTATTCCACGTCTACACAGTACTTATTTCGAAATAGCAATTTTTGACATAGGCACTATTCCTCATGGAATGAGGTTTACCAATTTGGAAATAAGCCCTCCACTATGTCAAATTAATTTTGAAATAGCAGTTGGCTTGAATAGATGCTAGTACAGTTAATTTGAAATAACTTTTCTGTGTACACATACCCTACCAGTGTACTCTCTTACAGAAAATTCCTACGTAAAGCAGCAATATGCTAGGATTTAGGGTAAAAGACTACCCTTTGGGTATTCCACTACCTTATTATGTAGTATCTTAAAAATTATCATTAGCATAATGACTGGTACCAAACCAGAGAATTTGCTGAACCACAGGAGGTCAATATTGCCTATCAGCATAATCAACACTTCCACTGCTTACTGGGCTCTTAGAAGACATTCAGGGGTAAATTAGAGCTAAATAACTTAGCGCAGGAACTGGTAGTTGCAACCAAACTTTATGGGATCACTAGAAACTTAGCCACACACATGCATCTTAAGTGGACTTCTGGGCTAACTAAAATCATGCTAGACCACGGCTGTTGCTGGATCAGAGGCTACATCTACACTGCAAAAACTTGCGAAGCATCTACACTACAAGCGCGTTCTTGTGCAAGAAAAAGTACCGTAAATCTCAAGAACACAGGGCTTTTTGCACAAGAGTTATTCCTCTTTCTTCGAGGAATAAGCCTTTTTGCACAAGAGCTCTTATGCAACAAGGCATGTGTGGACAGGCAAAAGGCGAAAATGGCCATTGGAGCTTTCTTGCACAAGAGAGTGTCCACACTGCCATAGACGCTCTTGCACAAAAGCACATCTCTTGTGCAAAACACATGGCAATGTGGACGCACTCTTGCACAAGAACTTTTTGTGCAAGAACACTTGGGCAAAAAGTTCTTGCACAAGAAGCCTCCAGTGTAGATGTAGCCAGAGGGTGCTGGACTAGAGAAGTTCAACCTTCCCCTTTAAAACTAGAATGTGCTTTTTGTGCTGCTCTCTATACGACTCTAAAGCCACAGCATGTTTCTCATTAATATCTATGGGTATGTCTACACTACCCCGCTAGTTCGAACTAGCGGGGGTAATGTAGTCATCCGCAGTTGCAAATGAAGCCCGGGATTTGAATTTCCTGGGCTTCATTTGCATGAAGCCGGCCGGCGCCATTTTTAAATGCCGGTTAGTTCGAACCCCGTGCGGCACGGAGTAGCTAGTTCGGATTAGGCTTCTAATCCGAACTAGCTGTACTCCTCGTGGAAGCTGTACTCCTCCTTAGGAAGCCTAATCTGAACTAGCTACTCCATGCCGCGTGTAGCCGCGCGGCATGGGGTTCGAACTAGCCAGCATTTAAAAATGGCGCCAGCTGGCTTCATGCAAATGAAGCCCGGGAAATTCAAATCCCGGGCTTCATTTGCAACTCTGGATGACTACATTACCCCCGCTAGTTCGAACTAGCGGAGTAGTGTAGACATACCCTTAGAGAGATTTCTCTCTTCTTAGCATATGCACAACATGCCTCAGGGGATACATGACCAGGATTCATCATTGAATTTGGTCTGCTGGTTGGATCATTGGCTTCCCTGGCCCAGGCCAGGTACTAATGTGGAGTGTGATGTGAATGGTGATCATGACACCTGGAGGTTTGTAGAAAGAGAAGGGTAAAATCCTGGCTTTGTTGAAGTCATTGGGGATATGTCTAGAAAGTGGTACTATTTTGGGATACTGGAAGTATCCCGAAATAGTTATTCCACGTCTTTAACCGTGCCTGTTATTTCAAAATATTTTTCTAAATAGTGGGCACGTTATTCCAGTGTCCCTGTAACCCTTGTTCTACAAGGGTTACGGGACTTGTTGGAATAGTGCTTTACTTCAAAATTTAAATTTCAAAATAAGCTATTTCGAGTTAAGGGTGCAGTGTAGATGCACTCTGGGAGTTTTGCCATTCATTTCAATGAGGCTGGGATTTCAATCCCATGAAAGTGCAGGAAACATCCCACAATGAATGTTGTTCAGAGGGAAAGCATGCTAACCTTTAGCATGACTGCTACTCCTATCTTTTGTTTCTCTTATTTTTTACTGTCTGAATCTCTTCTGTCTTTCCTCCTTCCTTCGGGTTGCAGATCCTTCCTTGAATTTAGCAACACTTACTTATAATAGCACTATCTTGAGACATCTTTTAATATCAATTCATGTATGGGTTAATTACTTATGCTGAGGCTTTTGTCCTTCAGCTTCAGTTAGTGTAGCTAAGCTATTGTCTTACAGGTTTCAGATCTGTAGGCGTTTGTGTTACTGCTTGAATTCAGAGCTATTCCTTTTCTATCACTGGCTACACATAAGAGTTAGCAAGATAATGTTGTTCTTGAAAGACAGCAGAATATGGCACATGAACCATATAAATATATTAAATGGGCCTGTGTGTCTTGCACACTAGCACCAAGATTGCAAATTGGTTTTACACTATGCCGCAAATGAAATTGGTTTCAGATTAGCCACAAATGATTTTTATAGATCACAAAATTTTATACCAGCTCTGGCATAAAAATAGTTCTACAGCTTAGAACCACATTTTGGTTGGAGGGCACTACTGCAATGCTTTCTGCAGTTTGGGCAGTTAAACATCTTGAGATTTTATGAATGGATAACCACAGTTATTGCTTTTGATCTTGGAGCATCCTTTCTCTGAACGGGGAAAGCAGTCTTAAAAAATCAAAAGTTTATGCTTTTCTAATGTTTGTCCAACCATGGAAAAATTGAAATACAAAGCTAAACTTGCAATTACAAATATATAGGCCACAAAATAGAAAAAGCCAGGTGTACAGATGGTGTACATATATGAAATTGTAAAACATAAAATTAATACCAATAAAAGCTGTTGCACCTCACCATCAAATATCATACACATGCACATACCAGTATATTTCTAAAACATTTCTTCAGTATTTTTTCTTGTGAGTTTTACAGTTTTAGTAATTGCACTTGTAACCCCCTTTAATGGTTCACAAAAGGATCCCAACCAGAACTTCTGTTGGGTGGGACCTGCAGCTTTCTTATAATTTTAAAGTTGAACATTGTGATATCCCCAGCAAGCCATACTACCTTAAATCACTGCCTCTGCTTTCCTTTCAGTCTGAAGGCTATCCCCAAGGTATTGTTACCATGCAGCTCCTTCTAAGCTAGCACATTTATTCTTAAGAATACAGAGAAAATAACAAAAGAACCTACATGCACACTAAAAAGCGTGCCAGAAGTCACCCCCAACTCCAACCTGGGACACTGGTAGGTTTCAGTACTTCAAAACCCACACTTGGGTCTTCCCCATGCTTATGAGTTCATATCAGTCTTAGATTCAGAACCCCAGGTGGGTAGATCAGCAGTTTCTTTATAGAACTTCAGCCTTTGATCTTGGCCTTCTGTAATCAGCAGAAAATCACCCTTTCCTCGGGGATAGCTTCAAAAGGATGGGTTTTTTTTTGCATAATCCAAGTTGGGTAATAGGAAATGTGAATCTTCAAGAAATCTATTTAACTCTTCTTGTCCCAAAAGTCCGTACTTGTGTGGCACACTTTCTTTTGAACTCTCAGGTATTACATCTGTTTCCTAAGGCGGTTACATTCAATCTTGGTCCACAATAATACTTAAAACAAAGATATTGCAGGATATTGTCACAAAGGATACCCTGTTACAAAGAGGGTTAAAATATTACTGGGCCTATTTTTTGTATCATTCCACATTATATTTTGATTTTCCGCTTACATTTTTATTATATTTGTGTAACTCCATTTGGATTCATACTCATGGCATCCTAGATATGCACCACTGGACAGAGTGCATTGACAGAGCCATGTAGTCTAGACACACCCTATGAGATTAAACAAAATACAGGACTATGTAGCACTTTAAAGACTAGCAAGATGGTTTATTAGATGATGAGCTTTCGTGGGCCAGACTCACTTCCTCAGATCAAATAGTGGAAGAAAATAGTCACAACCATATATACCAAAGGATACAATTAAAAAAAATGAACACATATGAAAAGGACAAATCACATTTCAGAACAGAAGGGGGATGCGGGGGGGGGGGGGGGGAGGGGACGGTGAAAGGAAGGTAAAAGCCTGTGAGTTAATGATATTAGAGGTGGGAAAGGGTAGACCCCAACTACCTTACCCATTACAAAGATAGCTTCCCAATTATCACCTCTAATACCATTAACTCACAGACATCTACCCTTCCCCACTATCGAACCATTTGCAGTTCCACTATCGAACCATTTATTCTCCATTTTTATGTTGTGATTGACTTTCCCCTCCCTTTCCTAAGTGTAGTATTTGCACTTGTCTTTACTGAATTTCTTCATGTTGATTATATATCAATTCTGCGGTGTATCCAATTCATTTTAAATGTTAATACTGCCATTCAAAAAGTGTAACTTGGTCTCATTGTCAAATTTTACAACCATACTCTACTCGGTTGTCTAACACATTAATGAAAATATTTTATAATGCAGGACCCAGTTATACTGGATCATCTGTGTTAGACAGCTACTCGTTAATAACTATTCTGGGTATGGTGTTTCAACCAGCTGTGCATCCATCTTACAATAAATAACAAGGTGCTAACAGGTTGATTGTTTAATAATGTATTTCAGTATCTCTGCAAGGATTTAAATTAAATTACCCATTGCATGGGTCCTCTTTGGTCTACTACGTTTGCATTTCTCCAGACCTCAGGATCTCATCAGGTCTTATCAACTTGAATGCATCTAAGTTATCTAAATATTAATGTAACTCTCCTTTCCTTATTTGGACTTATGTTCCTTCCCCTTTGTTGTTAATATTAACTGTGCTGAATAGCCTACGACCATTAATTTTTTGGAAGACTGAAGTAATTTGCTTTTTATGTACCTTGCTAGGTGTAATTAATTTTATGCCTTAGTATTTCTGATTTTTGTTCCTACATGCTTGTGCTATTCTTTTGTATTCATCTTTTATATTTTTCCATATTAACTGTTTTTGTAGTTTTCATTTTTTATTTGCCAGTTTCTTAAAGAGCTCCTGATAGAGTCATATTGACCTCTTGTTATTCTTCATTTACATCATAATCATTAGCAGTAGTGGGTGTGATACTGTTCTCTTGAGAAACTGCTTGCTCTCCTGAACTCCTTTATCTCTGAGGCAGAGTTGTATGAGAAGAAAATCTATCAATTTTATGAGTCTGTCATTCTGTTTTTCTGAGATCCTCTGGTTATTTCCTTCACTTTTTTAACTTTCTTTGTTATTATTTTATGTAAAATATAAGTATATAATGAAACAAAACATATATAAATAGATAAAGTGTAAACAGAATATAAATAATAAAGTTCAATGGTCATTATTTGCAAAACCTGGGTGCCAGGGAACCCAAATATCTAAACGTCATGCAGGATATTAATTATTAAAGTGACTATAAGACAAACAAGTGAGAATATAATCTACAAGTATCAGAGACTAATATATACTAAATTAAAAAAGATATATTTCATTTGTGACCAAACATCCTAGTATTGTTTTCCACGAGTTCTATTAGTCACTTTTTCTATTAATAAAGAAGTAGGGAGTTCAGCAAATGTGTGTTTTAGGAAAGTTGTCCATTTGTTAATTCCTTCAGTTTCTGACACAAAATTTTGTCCCTTATCCAGGAAATTCTTTGAATGTATGTTGTGTTTTGCTCTATTATTTTTTTCAACAGATGTTTGGTAGTAAAGTTTCCAATATCGTCAGGTTTGGGCCTTGGAAATTTATTCTAGAAATGCCTCATCCACTTCCTCTTCCTGACTTGGTACTCAATAATAGACTCCAGCTATGTCCATCATGTCACCTTCTTTCATTTTACTTAGAGACTTTCAACTGGTCTGTGTGGCTACATCTACACGACGGGTTTTGCCGGAAGAGGCAATACGAATGAAGCGCAGATTAACATTTTCTCACTCTTCATTTGCATACTCTCTTCCAATCTGTTTTTGCACTAGGGGTTTTTGTGCAAAAACAAGGGGTGTGGACATTTTTGCGCGAGATCGGTATACCTCCTTTTTTGAGGCATAAGAATCTTGAGCAAAAAGGGGGGTTTGCACAAAAAGGAAATGTCCACACTGCTTGTTTTTGCGCAAAAAACCCTAGTGCAAAAACAGCTTAGACGAGAGTATGCAAATGAAGCATGAGAAAATGCTAATCTGTGCTTCGTTTGCATTGCCTCTTCTGGCAAAACTTGTAGTGTTGATGTAGCCTATCTAACCTTCTTCTGGACCTCAGAATAAGTGTGTATACATTTGGGCTGTGTCTACACTGGCATGAATTTCCGGAACTGCTTAAAACGGAATACTATTCCGTTTTCAATTTTTCCGGAAAAGGAGCATCTACATTGGCAGGCTGCTTTTCCAGAAAAGCCCTTTTTCCGGAAAAGCATCTGTGACCAATGTAGACGCGCTTTTCCGGAAAAGAGCCCCAATGGCCATTTTCGCGATCGGGGCTTTTTTCCGGAAAAGACTACTGGGCTGTCTACACTGGCCCTTTTCCGGAACAGTGTTCCGGAATAAGGACTTATGCCGGAGCGGGAGGAGAATAATTTTTCCGGAATAGCAGCTGATTTTGTACAGTAGAGCGTCATTGCTTTTCCGGAAATTCAAGGGCCAGTGTAGACAGCTCGCAGCTTATTCCGGAAAAGTGGCTGATTTTCCGGAATAAGTGGCCCAGTGTAGACACAGCCTCAATGTATATTGTAACACCACCTTCCTTTTTCCCCTTCTTTCTGAATAAGCCATGTCCTTTCATATCAATATTCCAGTCATGAGGTTTTTCCCATTAGGTCTTTGTGATGCCATTAAGACATAATTTAGCTTATGTACTAGCACTTCTAGTTCTTCCTATTTATAGACAAATGAAAGAAGGATCAGAATTCACAAGTTACTCCCAGCTCAAGTCTAAAATGGAATGATGGTACATGTGAGTAAATACTCACTTAGGGTGCATTTACACTGCATAGCTTATTTCAAGTCAATTTTGAAATAGCTTATTTTGTAAACTTTGAAATGACCCACTATTTCAAAATGTCCCTTACTCCTCATGGCATGAGAATTACAGGGATGTCAGAATATAAAATGTAGAGTGGACTCCCTCACTAATTTCACTCTTATTGCTTAAATGTCCCTATTCTAATTTTCCATTTCACCCCCAAAATCTAGCCTTCTGTTCAAATCCCCTTTTTATGCTTACATGTGTGCTTTTGAGACATTCCCCCTTTGAACTTAGTTTAAAGCTTATTTACTTAAGTTATCGAGTCTGTACATGAAAAATGCTCTTTTCTCTTCTTACTCTGTCATGGGAGGGTCACAGAGCTCAGATGCTAGCCCGAGTCCAGAAATCTACACACCAATAAACCTGTCCAACCTGAACCTTCTGAGCCTAAGTCAGCTGGCATGAGCCAGCTATGGGTTTTTTCTTTGCTGTGTAGACATATCCATGGAGTCAGTCTTGATTCAGATTTGTATAACAAAATAATCAAGCACCACATATGTATCCTGAAGGACTGTTGCATTATGGTCATCACCAGTTTTTATAATTTTTTAATCATAAAGAAAACTATTTTGCTCCTCTCTTTTTTCAAGCAAATATATTCGAATGCACCTTAATAGCTTTTTTCATGAGTTACTCCCAGCTCAAGTCTAAAATGGAATGATCCATAGAATCACAGAATACTAGGACTGGAAGGGACCTCGAGAGGTCATCGAGTCCAGTCCCCTGCCCTCATGGCAAGACCAAATACTGTCTATACCATCCCTGCTAGACATTTATCTAACCTACTCTTAAATATCTCCAGAGATATTTATTCCAGAGTTTGACCACCCTGACAGTTAGGAACTTTTTCCTAATGTCTAACCTAAATCTCCCTTGCTGCAATTTAAGCCCATAGCTTCTTGTTCTGTTCTCAGAGGCCAAGATGAACAAGTTTTCTCCCTCCTCCTTATGACACCCTTTTAGATACCTGAAAACTGCTATCATGTCGCTCCTCAATCTTCTCTTTTCCAAACTAACAAACCCAATTCTTTCAGCCTTCCTTCATAGGTTATGTTCTCTAGACATTTAATTATTTTTGTTGCTCTTTTCTGGACATGTGTGAGTAAATACTCATTTAGGGTGCATTTACACTGCATAGCTTATTTCAAGTCAATTTTGAAATAGCTTATTATGTAAATTTTGAAATAACTCACTTCCAAAATGTCCCTTACTCCTCATGGTATGGGTATTACAGGGATGTCAGACTAGTGAGCCTGTTATATTTCAAACTAACGAGCTTGGTGTTAAGATGCGGGGTAGATATTTCGGGATACCAATGCTGCAGTGTAGACAGAGCTGAATGGTCCACCATAGACATGGTTTTCTCTGTTAGGCAACTACAAGAAAAGTGCAGGGAACAGAACAAACCTTTGTATATTGCTTTCATCGATCTGACCAAGGCATTTGGCCTTGTCAGTAGAAAAGGTCTGTTCGCGATTCTGGCTAAGATCAGCTGTCCTCCAACTCTGCTCAGCATTATTAGGGCCTTCCATGATGGCATGAGGGGGACCATCGTATACGATGGATCCACATCCGACCCCTTTGAGATTCTCAGCAGAGTGAAGCAGGGATGAGTGCTGGCTCCAACACTATTCGGCATCTTCTTTGAAGTTTTGCTCAAATATGCCTTTGGAACTGCTACAGAGGGCATTTTTCTCTGCACGAGAACGGACGGCAACCTCTTCAAACTGTCGAGGCTTATAGCAAAGACCAGGGTGCTTACGAAGCGTCTAAGGGAGTTCCTTTTTGCTGACGATGCAGCTATTGCTGCTAATACTCAGCAGGAACTGCAGTCACTCATAACTCGCTTTGTGGACACATGTATGGAATTCGGCCTCACAATCAGCTTAAAGAAGACCCAGGTGATGTCCCAAAGCATGGTTAACGAGCCATTTATCAGTGTGTTAGATTACGAACTGGAAGTCATCCATGAGTTCGTATACCTAGGCTCTACGATCTTGGACAACTTGTCATTTGATAGAGAGATTAACAAGTGCATTGGAAAAGCCACCACAACGTTCTCCAGGCTGACGAAGAGAGTATGGGCCAGTAATAAGCTCACTGTACACACCAAGGTTCAGGTCTACACAGCCTGTGTTTTGAGCATACTGTTGTACGCCAGTGAAACATGGACTTAGTGCTCAAAACAAGAGCAGCGGCTCAACACATTCCATATGCGCTGCCTTAGGCGTATACTCGGTATCTCATGGCAGGACAAGATCACCAATAGCACAGTGCTTAAGAGGGCGGGCACCGTCTCCATGTTCACCTTTCTTAAGCAGAGGCGTATGCGCTGGCTTGGCCATGTCTCACGCATGTTGGATGGCCGAATACCGAAGGACTTTCTCTTTGGCGAACTGGCATCTGTAAAGAGGCTGAAAGGGTGACCTAAATTGCGCTATAAGGACACGTGCAAGCATGACCTCAGCGCTCTCTCTATCAGTGCGAACACCTGGCATTCGCTAGCCTTAGACAAGTATGCCTGGAAACAGGGAGTGAAGGAAGCTCTTGCTATATATGAAGCTACCTTGGTGAAGGAAGCAGAAGACAAGAGAACCCTCAGGAAGATCCATGCCCGTGATACCAGGGCGACATCTGCCTACTGCTGCTCACAGTGTGGAAAGGACTGCTATTCCCGGATTGGATTGCATAGCCACAGAAGACGCTGCTCGAATCAGTCCAACAGGGGCGCAAACCCATGATCCTTCGGGATCAAAGGATGCCTACGAGTGAGTGAGACATAGCCTAACTTACCGATAGCATTATTCATTATATTTTATAGTTTTCTATAAAGGCCTTACACTGTTTTTTTCCAGATGTTACACTATGGTTTGCATCATATAAAATCACTAAATAAAACAACCATTCTGAACAAATCTGACAAAGGAAGTGGTTTCCCTAGCAACAAGCATCACAGAATAGATCCTGTGCTCCTACTTAGGTTTCAAGTTTGAGACACAAATTCATGCAGCTAAAGCTGAATATAAGTCCCAAAAACACATGCACCTTCAACTAGAAGCTGAGTGAACCTGGTGTTAAATGGAACACCAATTTAACTAATTGCTTCCTAATCTCTTTAATGCTTCAAGAATTACTATCTGGGATGTGCTATTTTTTTTGTTGTTAGTGCAAGTCTACACTGACACCAGTCATATAGTCTGTTGTTTGGAAACCATACAGAACTCAAGAGACAACTCTGAGATCTTCTTGGCCACTATGGGTTAAGCAAGCTGTGAAAATGTCTGTCTTCAAAACCAAGACAAAGAGGCTACGTCTACACTGGCCCCTTTTCCAGAAGGGGCATGTTAATTTCAGCTATCGCAATAGGGAAATCCGCGGGGGATTTAAATATCCCCCGCGGCATTTAAATAAAAATGTCCGCCGCTTTTTTCCGGCTTTTAGAAAAGCCGGAAAAGAGCGTCTACACTGGCCCCGATCCTCCGGAAAAAGCGCCCTTTTCCGGAGGATCTTATTCCTTTGTAGGAATACTTTGAAGTAGGAATAAGATCCTCCGGAAAAGGGCGCTTTTTCCGGAGGATCGGGGCCAGTGTAGACGCTCTTTTCCGGCTTTTCTAAAAGCCGGAAAAAAGCGGCGGACATTTTTATTTAAATGCCGCGGGGGATATTTAAATCCCCCGCGGATTTCCCTATTGCGATAGCTGAAATTAACATGCCCCTTGCGGAAAAGGGGCCAGTGTAGACGTAGCCAGAGAGAAACATCATTCTATATAACAAATTTTTGAGGAAAATATTGCCAACTAAAGAAAAACACTGTCCCTGTCACTACAGTATGTTTTCCCATTCCTTAGCTTCATTTGCCTTTTCAGTTAGTTTCTTCATCTCCCTTGTAGTATCTCCTTTATTTTTAACACATACGCTGATAGTTTTTCTTCCTCATGTTTCAGCAGATTGTACTTGTCTTTGTTTTTTGGCTTTGTTTGGGTGACAGCATGTTATCTACAGTTCCCCACCTTCTAATTTCCTCCCTTTCAGACTGTCATTTTTGCTTTTGGTGCAATGCAAGGGTGAAATAGTTACTTATATCAGAAAACTGTTCTCTTCATAATTTAAAAATATAGATTGTTTTTTAAAGCTCATAAAAGGACCTGGCTAGAAGAAGTGCTAGACATGGGCAGTGTGGGAAAATGTTATTTGACCTACCAGACATATTCCTTTCGATTTATTTCAACAGTCTCTCAGCCCCCCGTGCAGAAAACTGTTTGCTTAGTAGAGTTACAAACATTAATATTTGGATTCAATTGTGGTTTAATAACTGATAGCTTTCTTTTGATAAGGCAACAAGTCTTGTGTATAAGGGAGAAAAGGTAGATGTGGTATACCTAGACTTTAGTAAGTCACTTATTATAGTCTCATATGACCTTCTTATCAATAAACTAGGCAAATATAACTTAGATGGGGCTGCTCTAAGGTGGGTGCATAACTGGCTGGATAACCACTCTGAGAGAGTAGTTATTAATGGTTCAGAGTCATGTTGGAAGGGAGTAATAAGTGGGGTTCCAGAGAGGTCTGTTTTGGGACCAGTTCTGTTCAATATCTTCATCAACAATGTAGATGGTGGCATAGAGAGTACTATTATTAAGTTTTATTATTAAGATATCAAGCTGAGAGGGGTTTTGCAACTACTTTGGAGGACAGGGTCATAATTCAAATTGACTTGGACAAACTGGAGAAATGGTCTGAGGTAAATAGGATGAAGTTTAATAAGGAGAAATGCAAAGCACTCCACTTAGGAAGGAACAATCCATTTCAAGCATAAAGAATGGAAAGTGACTGTCCAGAAAGGAGTATTGCAGAAAGGGGTCTAGGGATCATAGCGGACCACAAGCTAAATATGAGTCTACAGTGTCACACTGTTGTAAAAAAGGCAAATGTGATTCTGGGATGCATTAATAGGAGTATTGTGAGCAAGACATGAGAAGTCATTCTTCTGCTCTATTTTGCATTGATTAGGCCTCAATTGGAGTACAGGCAGTCCCCGAGTTATGCGGATCCGACTTATGTCGGATCCGCAGTTACGAACGAGGATTTTCTCACCCCGGAGGACTGGAATGGCGGGACGCCTGGTCCCGCTGCCCGTCTCCTCCGGGGCGAGAAAAGCTGCTCCCTGTCTCCCTGGTCTGCTGGGGGAGCCAGCAGACCAGGGAGACGGGGAGCAAAGCGGCGGAGGACCCGGGGCCGGACCCGCGGCGCTTCCAGCTGATCTAGAAGCGCCACGGGTCTGGCCCCGGGTCCTCCGCTGCTTTGTTCAGCGTCTCCCTGGTCTGCAGACCAGGGAGACGCTGAGCAAAGCCGCGGAGCACCTGGGCCGGACCCGCGGCGCTTCCAGCTGATCTGGAAGCGCCGCGGGTCTGGTCTGGGTCCTCCACGGCTTTGCTCAGCGCCTCCCTGGTCTGCTGGGGGGGACGCAGCTAGTGCCCCCCCCCAGCAGACCAGGGAGACGTGAAGCAAAGCCCGGGGCCTGTGGTAGAACAGGTGGGGCGCTGCCGGTTGGCCCCGCAGCACCACTCCTTGGCGCTACTGGACCAACCCAGCAGCACCCGAGCTGCTCTGCCCCAGGCGTCCCCAAGTCAGCCGCTGCTGAAACTGACCAGCGGCTGACTACAGGAAGCCCGAGGCAGAGTTGCTCTGCCCCGGGCTTCCTGGAATCAGCTGCTGATCAGTTTCAGCAGCAGCTGACTTGGGGACGCCTGGGGTTCTTAAGTTGAATTTGTATGCAAGTCGGAACTGGTGTCCAGATTCAGCCGCTGTTGAAACTGATCAGTTTCAGCAGCGGCTGAATCTGGATGCCAGTTCCGACTTACATACAGATTCAACTTAAGAACAAACCTACAGTCCCTATCTTGTACGTAACCCAGGGACTGCCTGTATTGTGTCCAGTTATGAACACCTCATTTCAAGAAAAATGTGGAGAAATTGGAGAAGTTCCAGAGAAGAGCAACAAAAATGATGAAGGGTCTAGAAAACATGAGCTATAACGCTAGACTGGGGGAACTGGGCTTGTTTAATTTGGAAAAGAGAAGACTGAGACGGGACATGATAGCAGTTTTCAGTTATCTAAAAGGGTGTCACAGGGAGTAGGGGGGAAATTGTTCTCCTTGGCCTCTGAGGATACGACAAGAAGCAATGGGCTTAAACTGCAGCAAGGGAGGTTTAGGTTGGACATTAGGGAAAACTCCTGTCAGGGTGATTAAAGACTGGAATAAATTGCTTAGGGAGGCTGTGGAATCTCCACCACTGGATATATTTAAGAACAGGTTAAACAGACATCTATCTGTCAGCCAACGATCAGGGCAGTGTGTGCGTGTGTGTTACACCCAAGTCTTCAACTGCTGAGACGCAAGGTCTCATCACAGTGGGCAGCCTAGGAGGCTGGAGGGTGCCCCAAAAAGAGTTTAATGTCTGTGATTTTACTGCTAGGACCGGGGTCCCATAGCAGAGGGCAGCCAACAGGCTGACAGATGCCCCGAGTTTATAGGAAGAGCTTATTACATCTCAGATTTCAGCTGCTAGGATACAGGATCCCTTCACAGCGGGCAGTCTAGGGAAGACTGAGAGATGCCCCAACGGATCTGTCACCTGGGAGTGACATGATCCAAACGCCCAAGCTCTTCCTATACCTGTCCCTTATGACCGGCTGAAGTTCTTTTAAATTGTGCTTGGTTCTGTTACAGCAACTGAAGGAGTCAGGTTAAAATTTAACCAGTTACAGGTTTATTAAAAAGGCTTATAAATCATATGGTTACAATGGCTATTGCTCTATTTCTTAACTGCTAGCAAATACAGATCTTAAAATGGTTACAAAGAAAATAAAAAAATAGAAAATAGAAATAATGGTATCAAGTGACAGCTTAATCTTTAAAGAGCTCTAAGTCTATGTGTACACTTAAGACAAAGGACCACATCCAGGTACAATTTTTACCCCTTTCAGTGCCTCTCGACTCCAGCGGGTCAAGCCAGGGCCGGTCCCTCAATTCCTAGGAAAGACGAATACGAGGTGGGCATCCTCGTGGAACCTCAGGAGGTCAAACACCTAACTTGACCAGCAGATAGATGGTAGATTGACACTCAGAGTAAATGTTCTGCTGGACCCATCTTTATACCCATAGGGGCCCGTATCCTCTTTCTTATTTAAGATGCCAAATTGTACTGGTCCGTTTCTGTGGTGCCAGTTCTTACAAGCAAGTTTCAACTTAATTTACACTTGTAAGAAGATAACTAAATTGGAAGTACTGAACATTTTTTTACTGGGCGAGAGATTCCTCCCCCTGCGGACAGCTGTGTGTTCGTATCAATATGGGTTTCAGTCAAGGGCACTCCTTGGCAGCCTCTTGGTCAGCAATTGGCGTATCTCTGTTTACAGCCATTCATGGTCACTGAGCCTGCCATATCCAGGCCTTCTGTTCAAGGCTTACTGCTCTGTGTGCCCTGCATGCTCCAGGCAAGCAAAGATGGATGTTACAGGGGGGTTCCTGTCTGGCTACACTATCCTAGATGATACATGGTCCTGCCATGAGGGCAAGAGACTGGACTTGATATCTCGAGGTCCCTTCTAGTTCTAGTATTCTATGATTCTTTGATTTAACGTTGTGGCACTTGACAGGGACCAGTGTAGAGCTGGAGTCCTTAGATAGCACAATGCTGCCTGGAGCCCCAGGGAAGGGTTCCTAGAAGCCCCTCATAAACACATGGGGCCAACTTTACCCTGGAGGAGAAAACAGGATCTCTGGCCCTACCCACTCATTTTTCTCACAATTAGCGTGATACCTATTATATCACACCCTCCCCATGCTAACATGCCTAAGTTTAATTGCTTAATAGGCCCTCATCTTAATACCCATTTCCAGTGTGAGATCCAGTTTACACAGCAGCTTGAAGTTGCAAGAGAGGGTTACGATGCTCCTTTATTTTCTTGCTACTCTTACCATGGACTTTCAGCATGAGGGGGAGAGCAGGCTCATAGACTCATTATATTCTCCCCCTTGCCCTCCCCCTCTCATACATATGATGGGGAGGGCAGTGAGGTGAAATGTTGGTATCACGCACAATCATACTCTGGCTAGAACGGCCATGGCAATGTACCAGTGGCAAGTATACTGGGCCTGTTGTAGGCCAGGCAATGCATATTCTCCCTAAAATCAGGGCTGAACAGATAGAAGGTTATGATATTCTAGACACAAATTGCTACCTTGTCTGCTCCAAAGACAAAGCAACAACATGCTGCCCTTTCCTTGATATTTGTGGCAAAGTCACAGCACAGTCTTTAATACAATCAGTCATTTCTTAAACCAATATATATAATTTGATTTACATACATTATCTGACAGATTATCCATTACCTTTGTAGGAAATATTTCAAACCAATTTCCTCCTTTGTTGCTAATTAACCCCTCGACAGACTGAACTCTATTTGTCTGTGAACATAGTTCATCATTATCAAACCTCCTCATAACACTGACTGCTTTTATTCCATTTTCTTGCGCCCACAAAGATTTTCAAAAATTGATTTATTGTAACAAAAACAACCTGTGAACCTGGAATTATTGTCATTTTCCAGTATGGTAAATTCCTCTAACATAACACTCTCCCTAGTATAAAATAATGAATTATCCTAAGTAAAGTTTTATCTATATGTTTCATACATTTATAGAGTGACTACCCTTCATTTATATACTATTCTTTGTTGCAACACTCCCCCTTTACCATTTGCTTAATGATTCCCACATTAAACAGTAACTGTGTTTTAGTATATTGGATTTTTGTTCTCTCATGCTAACAATGCAAACTAATGGACTGACCAACATCCTAGAAGATTGGAATGTCTGAACTTTAAATCCCCAGTTGGGCCAAAATATCACTTACCTGGGGCAAATTCTTTTATTTCTCTTAGTTTTCCCATCTAAAAAGTTAGGAAAGATAATTACTCAAATTGTAAACTGTTATATGGAGCAATTAGCTAACGCTTGTAAAGTGATTTGAAACCTAAGCATCAAATATTATTATTTGAATGTATGTTCTATATTTTGATAACTGGACCCAAATTGCTTAATTTTATCATTTTATCTGCTGGCCTTGACCTAACACTATTTCCATATTTGAGAAGTTGCTGTGCAACAAGTTTTTCCTCCCTTGTAGCCAGTAATCTGTGATATGGAGCTATGCCTTCTAATTAACTTTCCACATCTTTTTCTCAGATGAGTATTTTTTACATTTACTTGATAATTGGGCCTTGAAGGCCTGATCTCTAACTACTATTGTCACAGGACTGAGTTTGAAATGTACTTCATAATATCTACAAATTCTACTTCACTTACAGAAGCAACCATTACTTTTTTATTTTTTCCACAGACAAAAGAAGGATTCTCCTTCTGCCCTGACACCACAGCATGTGTAAAGCAATTTACTGCACTCAACCACAATCTCAAATGGCTCAGAACAGGAATGTATACATCAGCCTGAAATATAACACAGGTATGGATAGCAGATTGTGAATGGTACCAACAGCTTGGTATTCTTACCTTTTGGCTTCCTGAATACCGATAATTTGTGTCTTAAGATAAGAATGCTGTCATCATTCTCAAAAGGAGCAGGATTTAAGGAGCAGGGCACAACTTCATTCAATTACAGTAGGCTGAGGTACTAGATACTGTCATAGTGTAACCCACGCATCTAGCGGATGTGGTTCACTGTCCCTTGAAGTGGTGGCACTTAAGCCAATTACAGAGAGAATATGTGAGAACTACGTCCTCAGCTGAGAAGCACCTGGCTTTATAGCTCAAGCAGTAGAGGCTTGTGCATTAGGTTCCGGAGGTCCCAGATCCAGTTGTGCCTGCTGGCATTATAACCACTCCAGTCAAGTGTCCCCTTTTAGTCACTCACTAGACCCAGTTTCTGTTTCCCCAGATCTTTTTTACAGTTTCTCTAAGGCTGAGTAAGCTGCACCATTGTTTGCTCCCTAAGCCTCCCTGGCCTATCTCTCAGGCACACACTTTAAGTTTATTACCTCTTCATGGAAATAGTGCCACTCAGCCTCCTTGTCTAGGCCCCCAAATCCACTGCTGACACCAAAGATCTCAGCAGCTTGTCCAGAATTCTCCCAAAGGCTAGAGTTTAACTCTCTTGGGGCGGGGGCAGGAGCAGTGATGAGTGTAGCATATTACGCACACAGATATTTTGCCTAGAATGCCACTATGTGGTTGCTCTTTAATTAATCACATGAAAAATATGGATATAGCTACATAAATAAGCCCATGGGTATTTTCCTTCACTCTAGCTCACCATACCCTTTGGAGTCTTTGGGGAAACATTTGGCTACAGGTCGGCAGCATGTCCCCAGTTCATATGACTCCTGCAGCAGCTTTCCTCCCCTTATGCTGGTGAAAAATGTCCATAGAAAGAGCATATAGATCACTTCCTGTCCTATAGAACCTGCCAGTTTTTCTGTCAAGTGACTCCTGAGTTGTCCCCTTTCCTTCTCCTCCTCCTCCCCCCAGCGATCCCATAGTCACACCAAATGAATTTGTTGTTAGGTGACCTCTCCCCAGATAAAATGGTTCCCCTGGTTTAGAACCAAAGTTTTGCTAGAGCGATTACAGTTCAGTCGTCAGACACATTGATCAACAATCCTCTTTTGTTGTCCTTTTCCCTTTTTTTTGCCTGTCTACCTCCATGTCTGACTGTAATTCCAAAGGCAAAGTTCTGTGCATTGAAAAAGGTCTTTGCAGCTTGGTAAAGATATATTAAGAGTGTTCATAATCACACAAAGAGTTAACAAATTGCACAGATGGCTTTCTCAAATCGTCACAGCACCCACTTCCTGTATTGCATCCAGTGTGAGGTTGAAGTCCTCCCTTCTGTAACCTTTGAGTTTTGTGTTCTTGATTAGTAATTTAAAAACAAGGAATAAAAGCAATCTGAATCTTTTACGGTTCAAACCTCTTGGGTCATTAATATAGACACTTTAATTTAGTAGAGGATAGAATAACATAATGAGTGATATAATTAAAGACTTTATATAAACTAGCTAGTAGAGCAAACAGGCATTACAATGTGCCCATATACAGCAGCACTGCTTATATTCTAAGACAAATTGATGCATCCAGAATGGTGAGTCCCTGGATGGGACGAACGAGTTGTCACATCTCTGAAGTGGCTCACAACCATGAGTGCCAATCTCAGGACAGACTGTCAAGAAAAAGAGCAGAGACCCCCAAACTGATTGTTTGTGCTTTAGATTTCACCATTCCAGTAATAAGTGTGAACTCCTAAAGCACTGTAACTGTCATACCATAGAGCCACAGACAGTCCCTTTGGGCATTCCAATCTCTCTTGACATTCAAGATGGACATAGTGATACATGGCTTACCATACTTTGTGATCTTTGACATACAGCAACCATCTAAGTATTTAACTAAGAACAGAAATGAGAGTTATTACAAGGTTAAAGCGACGAGGAGTCCTGTGGCACCTTATAGACTAACTGAAGTGTAGGAGCATAAGCTTTCGTGGGCAAAGACCCACTTCGTCAGATGCATGTCAGATACAAGGTTAAAGTAGGCAAATGTATATACAAATGAGTTACAGTCTATGGTTTCAAAAGCTGACAGAGTTTTCAGCTCTGAATATCTTTTAGGCCTAAACCAGATTGACCTTGGGAGATCATAGAAGCATAGACTCATAGGGCTGAAAGAAACCTCAGGTGGTCATCAAGTCCAGCCACCCTGCCCAAAACAGGACCAATCCCAACTAAATCATCCCAGCCAGGGCTTTGTCAAGCCGAGACTTAAAAACCTCTGAGGATGGAGATTCCACCACCTCCCTAGCTAACCCATTCCAGTAATTCACCACTCTCCTAGTGAAGTAGGTTTTCCTAATATCCAACCTAGACCTCCCCCACTGTAACTTGAGACCATTGCTCCTTGTTCTGCCATCCGTCACTACTGAGAACAGCCTTTCTCCATCCTCTTTGGAACCTCCCTTCAGGAAGTTGAAGGCTGCAATCAAATCCCCCCTCACTCTTTGCTTCTGCAGACTAAATAAGCCTAATCCCTTAACCTCTCCTCATAGGTCATGTGCTCCAGCCCCTTAATCCTTTTGGTTTCCTTCCACTGGACCCTCTCCAATATGTCCACATCTTTTCTGTAGTAGGGGGCCCAAAACTGGATGCAATACTCCAGGTGTGGCCTCACCAGTGCCAAATATAGGAGAGTAATCACTTCTCTAGATCTTCTGGCAATGCTCCTCCTAATGCAACCTAATATTCCATTTGCCTTCTTGGCTACAAGGGCACACTGTTGACTCATATCCAGCTTCTCATCCACTGCCAAACTGCTATTTAGCCAGACAGTTCTCAGCCTGTAACAATGCTTTGGATTCTTCCGTCCCAAGTGCAGGACTCTGCACTTGACCTTGTTGAACCTCATCAGATTTCTTTTGGATCTCTGTTCCAGTTTTGTAGCTCCAGTCCAGTGAGCAGTGGCACTGACATGTGGGGGTTCTAAGGGTTGACAGAGAGGGCAGAGAGGAGCAAGTGAGGGACAGGGCTTTAGGGGGAAGAGGTAGCATGAGGGCAGGGTGTCAGTCAAGATATGGTACCTAGTCAGCCATTTTACATGGGTGTAATCCTCTCCCTGCTGTGCCTTGATTGTGGATGGTTGTGTTTATCTAAAGTTGGCAAGCTACCCTTTTTATAATCAATTATAATGATACCCCTTAGTTCATTAACATTAAGTCTATCTTTTATCATATCTATATTCTGCTACCATAATTAAATATTCCCTACTTTCTCATATTAAGCGTGGTTTAATTAACATCTGGGTAAACACCATACCAATAGCTGTCAATATAGATAGTGTTTTCCAAAGCATTCACATTTTATCTAAAACACTTATAAAACCCAATTAGAACCAAACCATGTTTACAATATGACTTGGAGTTATGGCCTCGCTGGGCTCTGAATCGTCTTACTTTATTTTAGTCACATTTTACCAGGCTTCACTTGACTTTTGCCAACCTGTTTTCAGAGAATAGATTTTGGCTTTCTTATATCTGAACACATTTCTAAATAAGATAAGCAAGCATCATCTTTATAGGCTACTCCCCATATAACCATAACTTACAGGAGACCTAGATCTAATCTTTCTTCAGAATCTCCTCTCTCTCCTATTCATGAAGGTTCCCAGGTGGAATTCATTTGTGAAGACTGCTGGTCTCCCCTTCTTCCTTTGATAAAATAAAATAATAAAAAGTCCACTAGGGACACGCTTTACATCTCGAAGCTGCCCCCCTTTTTTTGACTTTATGTGCCCTAGACACCAGCTTCAGGTTGCAATGAAGTTCAAATTTCTATATTATCTGCTAATAAAACTTCCCCTGCCTCTGTGACATAACTGATCTTCGACAATACAGCAATGAAGGCACACACAAAAAAAGCCCATTGCTGACCATTTGACTTGAGGGAGAAAAATTCCTCCTGAGCCCCAAATGAGAGGATCAGCCAAGAAAACAGCATTTCGAAAGCTCAAACAAACAGGAAAGCAGGGTTGGGTAGGGCAACATCAACAATAAAATGGTTTCTGCAAGGCTGAGCGGGTTCTATATTTGAGGAAATAGGTGGAATAATAGATCATTAGTTCTTTTATCCCTCCCTCTTCCTTGATTCCTAACCAATGGGAAACCACAAAATAAAACAAAAAGCCCTTCCTCCATGCATAATCCTCACAGATGTATGTTCCTTTCCTCTTCTTTATTTGGGAGTTTAAACATTCCTTTTGTCCATTCAAACATTCTCACTTCCTCCACACACACTGCTTGCTGGTGCCTGGGTGAGCCATTCTTTCTTCTCCTATGATGTTCAGACACTTTGAACCTTGATTTTTCTGCTATAGAGGAGTCCTAAACCCTGGAACAATTTACTCACATACTTAATTTTGCACACATGAGTAGTCCCACTGAGCATATACAATAACCTTTGTAGGCTCAGAAGCTTAGAGTTTACCTTTTAAAGGTGATCAAATTATTTTCAGGTATAATACCATGATATTGAGTTTATGTGGCATCTGTGGGAATCCAGCAGAGCAGCTTTATTGGCACCCTGGTGCAGGAGGTACTACTCTATAGGCAGACACTGCAGGATAAACTCTTCTTGAAATTACTTCTGGTTTCTAAACATTGCCAATATTTTTGTGAAGATATTTCTAGGGTATTAACTTCTCTTGCTCACTAAAGATGTAGCTTTCCAAACCTTCCCCAACACCTGTATAGTACAGACTGAACAATTACTCTGTTTCTTTTGAAAGCCCAACTGAGACAGGTGGCAATTTATACCATTCGAAATGTTAGCAGATTCAAATGTTTAAATTATAGCTTGATGCAAAGGGCAATTTTGCTGAGAAATCAGGGCTAGGTTCAGATTTTCCACATTAGGAAAGAGGTGAGAATTCTAACATTTCCAAAAAATGATTTTTTTATGCTGGGCACTATGTCTGCACTCAGGTTAGATGACAATAAAAATATCATACACCAAATCTTGAAGTTGTTAGTCAAGCATAGTGGTTATAATTGGCTTTGGGGAAGGAAGTATTTCCATTTGAAATACAGGAACAGCACATATAACTTATGTATGTACATACACATGCAACTCCCTTGGATATCACTCGGAGCTGTGTATGTATGTAGAGGCAGAATTTTTAGGTCGTGAGTTTTTCAAAGGTAGATTAAGAATATGAGTGGTCTGACCTTTATTTTCCCATGAGAAAGAAAAGCATAAAAAGGATACTCCTATAAGATATTCCTCCAAGCACCATCTCCTACCCCTGAAAAGGAAATTCTTTCTTTTATATATGTGCATAAACAGGACTCCAACCCTTTCCCTCCCTGTGCTCTTTCAGCTCACAGTCACATCTAGTTATGTATAAGGCATTGATCCCAGAAGTAGCCGAATGAATCCCAAGCATAAGTGTTGGTTTTCCTTCCAGACAAGGGGTGCTCAACCCCTCCGCTCTGCCCCAGACCCTGTCCTTACTCCTTTCCACCCCCACCTCTTCCCTGTGATCCTCCCCTGATCTTCCTCCACCCCACCTTCATTCCATCCCTTCCCCAAAACCCCTACCTCTTCCACCCCCACCTCCATTCCATCCCTTCCCATAAGCCCCTACCTCTTCCCACCCCACCTCCATTCCATCCCTTCCCCTAAGCCCCCACCTCTTACCACCCTGCCTCCATTCCACCCCTTCCGCATAACTCCTAATCTGCCTTTTCCCATCCCTGCCCTGCTTTCTCCCCCAAGTGCCCAGTCCCCACTCCTCCCCTGCTCTCCTGGAGGTTCCTGAATACCACAAATCAGCTTTTTGTTGCACTCCAGAAGCACTGAGGGTATGTCTACACTACCCTCCTAGTTCGAACTAGGAGGGTAATGTATGCATACCGCACTTGCTAATGAAGCCCGGGATTTGAATTTCCCGGGCTTCATTAGCATAAGCGGGGAGCCGCCATTTTTAAATCCCCGCTGCTTCGAACCCCGTGTAGCACGGCTACACGGGGCTCGAACTAGGTAGTTCGGACTAGGGTGCCTATTCCGAACTACCGGTACTCCTCGTTTCACCGCGCTACACGGGGTTCGAAGCAGCGGGGATTTAAAAATGGCGGCTCCCCGCTTATGCTAATGAAGCCCGGGAAATTCAAATCCCGGGCTTCATTAGCAAGTGCGGTATGCATACATTACCCCGCTAGTTCGAACTAGCGGGGTAGTGTAGACATACCCTGAGAGGGCAGGAAGGAGAAGGTCAGCAGGGCCACGGGCACATGAAAGGCATAGTGAGAGGGGACAGAGGATGGAGTTTGGTGCTGGTGAGTGCTCTGCATTGACTAATTTTTCCCTGTAGGTACTCTATCCCTGGAGCAGACAAAGTCAGTGCCTATGATCCCAAGTATTTAAGCAGTCTTCTTATTTTTTCCTTCCTTTTTTCCCTTCTCTCCTTTCCCACCCACCTGCACTATGCACTCCCCCTTCCCAGCTTGAGGCAGAACTAGATGCATTAGTTTAAAAACATATAAATCTGAACCATCCTCTTCAGTGCAAAATCTGTGGCCAGTTAACTGTGTACCATTCCAAATCTTCCATTTTGTTCTGAAACACAAAAATCTAACTTTTGGGTCAGCCTTGCTTACCACATTCCATACCTCCTTCTCAAATAGCTTGTTCAGGCACAGTCGGGGTATGTTTACACAGCAAAGTTACTTCAGAATAAATGACATTATTCTGAAATAACAAAGAGCGTGTCTACACTACAAGTCTTTATTTTGAAATATTTTTGAGCTGCAGGACTTCTTACGCCGACTTGTGGTAACCCTCATTTTACGAGGAGTAAGGGAAGTTGAAGGAAGAGCTGACTTCCTTTGACTTCCTGCTGTGTAGACAGCACCAAAACCCAAAATAAGCTATTTCAAATTAAGCTACACAATTGATGTAGCTGAAGTTGCATAGCTTATTCTAACTTAGCCCTGCTGTGTAGATGGAACCTCCCAGAATGAGGGAGAACAAATCTCGAGGCAAGGTAGCCATTATGTTTTCTTCCAAGGAAAAGTAGGCAGGAAAAGTTCACTCACATCAGAATCTCTCTAGTGCTTCTACCTGATTTTTGAGTACAGAGACAATACTAATTTGATCATTTTGCTAATCTATAAACCATCAGATGTTTTAAAATACTTCATTCAATAGTCAATTCTCACCCTTGAAAAAAACCCTTGAAGTTAATGGGTGCTTCTATACAGCAGCATTATTTCAGAATGGACGTTTTTCCGAAATAACTTTGTGAGCATCTACACAGCAAGCCCATTATTTTTGTAATAATTTCAGAACAACAGGAAGTTTATTCCAGCTTCTGTAAACCTCATTTTATGAGAGATAACACCTCCTCTGAAATAGCTATTTCGGAGTAGTGCATGTATAGACAGGGTGACTGAAGTTATTTCGAAATAAGGGGCCTCCAGGAAATCCCACAGCAGGCCGCTCTGTCCACGCTCATCAGAACTCTATAGCTTCCCTTTCCCTGCAGCCCTTAAAGCTGCAGGCAGAAGGGAAAGGGCTTGTGGCAGAAAGCAGGCCCTGGCAATCCTGAGCCACCCAGCAGCTGCCACTGACTGGCATAGGGCAAAATGAGCGACTATTTTTCCCACTAACCCTCCACTGCTCCCAGGGAGCAGAGAGCCAGCTTCCAGAACCCTGCCAGGTGATGCAAGAGGCACGCACCTTCCTGGTCTGGTGGGGAGATCCTAGCCCTCACTGAGGTCTGGGGAGAATAGTAAAACCTCCAGGATCTTCACACCAGATGCATGAATGTGGACATCTACGGTCGCATGGCTGAAAGCCTAGTCACAAAGGGCCACATCCACACCCAGGACTGGGGTGGGGGTAGAAGGTCAAGGAGATCCACCAGGCCTATGGCAAGGCCAGGGAGTGCAGCTTCCACTCTGGGCTGAACCCCACACCTGCCTCTACTACTCTGACCTGAACTGCATCATGGGGGGGAGGGTGAGTCAATCCCTTCCTTCCGCCTCTGTAGTGCACTCAGGGCTGGAAATGCCCATTGTCGCCCTTCTGGGGGATAGAGCTGCAGTGGAGGAGGAGAAGGAGGAGGAGCCAGACGAGGCCAGCAACATCACCATGCTGATCCTGGAGCTGGTACCCCATGCCCTGGATGGCTTTCAGACATTGTCCGAGACCAGGAAAAGTAGATCAGGTGAGTGTCATTACTTTCCCTACACACACAGGGTGGAGGTGGTGGACAGCGAGGGGCGGGGACATGCTACTCCAGGGCACACAGGCCTAGGAGGCTGCACCAGAGGACCCTTGTGGTGGGAGTATGGCAGGCCTCCCCAGGCCCTGTGAGCAATAGCAAAGGCCTCCACCATGCACGCACGCAGGCACGCACACAGAGGCATGTCGGCAGGCTCAGGGCAGCACCCATTCGCGCAGACAGCATGGCAAGGCACAGGAGCATCTGCCGCTCATACACGCTTCCCCCCAAAACCCTGCCCTCTCTCCTCCAGCAGTGAGGGATACAAGTCCTACCCCTGTGAGACGTTGGTACTGTCTGACCTGGCATGGGCACAGCACGGAGGAAAGCCCAGCCACCCCATGGCCCCCCTCCCCCATGCCTGTTCTCCCTGGGGCATGGGAGTAGTGAGGCTTCCCCCTTGGACATTTGTGACCCTGCAGATAAGGGCCCACTGTCCAAGCCTCAGGTGGCCTTGCCCCAAGCACATTGGTGCCATTTGAACTGAGAACTGACCCTGAGTGACCTGCCAGCACAGGAGAACCCAGGAAGAATTCCAGTGGGAGCACATCTCCACACTGCAAACCCTGAAGGACACCGTGGGCCAGAGACTGGAGGAGGACATCCAGCTGTGGTGAGAGACCTGGCAGGAGATGCTGGCTCAGGGCCACGCCATCTGTGTAGTTGTACAAGCACTCATCACCAGCATGGTGCCTGCCCCAGCTCCTGCCTCTCCCCTAGCCCCCTCCTCCCCATGGTCCCGAGGTCCCTGCACTTTAGGTGGTAGAACCACCAGAGCCAGGCACCACTCCCACTCCCAGCCCCAAACCTGAGCCTCTCCTCACCCCCCTCCAAGATTCTCATTCCCCCGCCTCCTCTTCCACAGATTCTTTCCCCAGTCCCTCCCCAGTTATTTCTACCCCTATTAAAAAAAAAGAGTTTATTTTTTCCAAAACTAAAAGTGTGTTTTATTGTCCCTGCAAGGGAGGAGGGAGGGACAGAAGAGAAGGTTGTGGGAGGAAAGTCCAAGAGGGGCAATGGACAGGCCCCTTGTGTGGGGAGGCCCAGGAGAAAGCATCACTGGGGTCCTTGTGAAAAACTCTTCCTCGGGGCCTCCCAGATATGCACAGCCCCTGATTGACCTGCTAGATGGCAGCTATGCGTGGCTGCTCGAAGGCTCTGCCAAGCTGGCTGGCCTCTGACCCCCACCCTGGCAGGAATCTCTCTCCTTTCCTTTCACATATATTGTGAAGGACACAGTATGCGGCCACCACTTGGGGGATGTTCTGCTCCCCAGTGTCCACCCAGGTGAGGAGGCACCCAGACCTCGCCTTCAGAGTCTCGAAAGTGCCTTCCACCACCATGTGGGCCCTGCTGAGCCTGGCATTGAAGCATTCCTTGGTGGGGTCAAGGTGTCCGGTGTAGGGCTTCATTAACCAGAGCAACTGGGGCTTCATTAACCGCATTCCCCATGATGCAAGGTGGCATGTCCCCATCCCAGACTCTCATGGTGTGGGCGGGGAAAAAGGTGCCAGCATGCAGCTTCTGGAAGATGCAGGAGTTGCAGAAGATGCAAACCATCATGCACCTTCCCTGACAACCCCAAATAGATGTGGGTGAAGTGCCTGCAGTGGTCCATGATGGCCTACAGAACAATTGAGAAGGACCGCTTCTGGTTGGTGTATACAGATGTCCGGTGGTCGGCAGCCTCGATGGGGATATAGTTGACATCAATACCTCTCACACACACCCCCCGCAGCTGGGGAAGCCCATGTCGGCAAAGCAGGTTGATGACTGTGTAGCAGGATGTTGTTTGTCTCCTTCTCCAGGTGGTGAGGGCCATCAACAAACAGAGAATCACAGGGTTGCCTGAACCCCTGGGAGGTCCCTGAGCCCATCACTCCCCCTTCCCCGCTCCCCACCAGGAGCAGCTTCCTACTTACCCTATCTTCTTGTGAGGGCAGCACTGAAAAACCTCCTGAGTAGGGGGCTTCCACCACCACCACCAACAACCCCCCTTTCCCTAAGGTACCCTTTCCAGCACTTCACCCCCCTCTTGGGACAATAGTCTGAGGTGCCATACCTGCATCACCAGGGCCCCAATGGTGACGTGCTCCTGGAGGGGGGTGGCGGGGTCTCATCTGGGTGTCACGTCACCTGAGAGCAGGGGCAAGCCATTCACACAGCTCCAGAAAGGTGTCCTTCCGCATGTGGAAGTTGGAACTGCTGTCCAAATGCCAGAAGTGGCAGGTGTTCTCTGCAAGGAGCTGGGGGTTGCACGCCTGTAGAGCCTGGAGGACAGCCTGCAGAAACTGCTGCAGGAGCTGCAGCATGACGGATAAGAACCATCGACTGCTGGGAGGCATGTCCAGCTCCATGTCTAGAGAGCTGAGGTGTCAGCAAAGGCAACCACAGCAGGCAAAGGAATGGGTTTGCTGTCCCTCTAGGAGGTAGGCAAAAGAGAGGAGCCTGGGGGGGGGGGGGAGGGTTGTTAAGAACGAGCCTCAGATAGCCTCAGGCAGCAGCTCCAGGAAGTAAATGCTGTCCTGGTGCCCTGCTTGAAGAGGTTCTGGGTGGGTTTAAATATGATTCAGTGTCCAATTGCTGTGGACGCTGTATTTCAAAAGAGCTAAGTGCTATTTCTGTAGGCATTTGCTGTGTAAACACACTATTTTCTTCTGAAATAGCTTATTCCAAAATAGCTGCGCAGTGTAGACGAACCCAATGAGAGCAGGATTAAGTCCTTTTTGCACAATGTAATGCCTGCTTAGTGTTGCACTCTATCTCCTTCAAGTGGCCACTAGAACAACGTGCAATTGAAGTGCCTGGGCATTAGAGATGAGTCTTTTACCTCTTGCAATTGAGGTTTGTTCATTAGCTATAGGGATCCTGGGGTTGGAGTCCCATATATAACAACTGGAGTCTGTTGACATTACAGCAGCACTTGTAACTGGGCGTTAAAATGACCTGCAGCAGAGAAAACTTAGAAAATTCTTGAAAATTCACACCACTATAATGAAAACCAGACAACTTCCCTGTATATGTGCGCACCCCGAAGGCAGATGTGGATTTTTCAATTCACAGGTTTGTTAATGATCCTGGCATGTTTCTGTCCCCTACTCCTAAATATTTATCCCAAGTGATTCATCAGGACCCAGCTCAGAAACATAAATTCATTTATTTATTTCTGTTCTATTTATTTCCTAAATCTCTAAGAGCAAGGCTATAATTGGTGTTAGCAATAATGAAACAGGCTACTACTCCCATCTGCAATTCTGTTACTGTGAGTCTTCACATGCTAAGGCTTGTTGTGATCTCATTGGTTACTCTCAGTTTATGATACTTGGGAAACAATGCACTGGATTTTCAGTGATGATAATGTACACCATATTGAAAACAGTGTAGGAGACAGACAGGGTCACATCCCATTTGTTCTTATCTGTCACCATAGAAACAGATAAGGTTCCATAAATGGTGCAATTTTATAAAAATAGTTCACAAAATGATTCAGATATTGGACAATTTTTATTTTGGAGTCCTTTCCACATACATCTTGTAACAGGACTGAAGATAGCTTAATCTAGGCTGTAGCACAAGGAATTCCACATATGCTACATCCATGCAAGCAACTGTAATGGATACCAGGCAAATATATATGTCTAGTCAGTAAAGTCACCCTCCTGACTTTCATTTAAAATTGGTAGATGTTGGATGTGCAGTTCCCAGTGGACTATTTAAGTCACTGCTGGAAATACAACCGGAGAGAAGTAAAGCATCTAGTAGGCAATTTTTAACATTTTCCCACCATGAATATTTAGAAAAGGGGGTGCTCCCACGTATCCCATAGCTAAAGATTGTAGTACAGCTGGACCCTGACTTGATAACATTGCAGCCCAGGAAATGTATTTCTGATGTAACACACACACAGAGGAAACAATAAGCTCAGAAATCAAGTTCAAATTTAAGATCTTAGAAAAGGGCCATATTAAACTAAACAGGAATAGATACTTTAAACCAGGCCAGGGAGGACTCATAGACTCATAGACTTTAAGGTCAGAAGGGACCATTATGATCATCTAGTCTGACCCCCTGCACAGTGCAGGCCACAGAATCTCGCCCACCCCTCTTAGAATAATCCTCTCACCTATGTCTCAGATATTGAAGCCTTCAAATACTTTGAAGGCCCCAACATGCAGAGAGTCCTTCAGCTGTGATCTGTGTCCAATGCTACAGAGGAAGGCGAAAAACCTCCAGGGCCTCTGCCAATCTACCCTAGAGGAAAATTCCTTCCTGACCCCAAATATGGCGATCAGCTAAACCCTGAGCATGTGGGTAAGACTCACCAGCCAGACACCCAGAAAGTTCCCTATAATAAGGAGGGGGAGGAGAGGGAGAGGAGCTTTCTCTATCAGCTTGGAAGTGTGCTGTGGCCTACAACAAATACTATTTAAAATAGTGTTTCATTACTACATGCCACATGTGGTTAAGGACCCATCCAAATAAAGGAAGGGAAGAAGCAGGGAATGTTTGTGCTGCATGTGCACAAATAAAACCATTTTGGAAAATTATTGCCACACATTACTAATTATGACAGATGCCTTTAGGCACTGAAGATTGGATATATAACCTGCTGCTCTACTAGGGTGACAAACGCAAGTACATTCTTGATGATAATGACCTGTTGATGACTACAGCCACATTATGACAGCCAGCTGCTAAACATCGACTTGTGATTTTTCTAAGCAGCTCATAATGTGATGAACTGAGGACTGTTGGTGTTGCAAGCTACTGCTCGGAGAGGATGTGGAGTTTATTTTGCAGGTGGGGGAGAGAGATCTGGTCCCGCTGGCAGGCTAGGTAGCTACAGGGGAGCTTGCACTTGGAGCTTGTCTGCATGAAACCAGCATAAAGCAGGGCAGAACGAGCTGTGCCAGTTTGCCTTAAGGAACAGCTCTCATTCTCTCTTTTTTTAGCTGTTGCGCATTTATTTCTGAAAATCCAGAATGTTAAGTAGTACAGTGAAACCTTCTAGCAACAGCATTTTGTGTTTTATCTAATTTGTCTGTTTGCATGCCAAGAGTATCGACTGTTGTGGCAATGCAGAACACTTACTGGCTGCCAATGATAAGTACATGGACAATTGAAAATCCTTTCTAATTTTATGTCTTAAAAGGGATTCTAGCAGGAATGATACCCAAATCCTTGAAAGGTTGCTCAGTTGGCTGAAATTGTCAGTATTAATGTCAAGCAATATTTTATGTTGTGGGATTGATATTGCTATACAATCTCTCTTTTTCCTGTGGCAGTTTATCCCAAACTTTTTACAAAGTTCAGCCACTAACGTCAACTCATCCAAGGTCCAAATTCATGGTATAGGAAGGGAGGGAGGAAAAATCTTAGGCCAGCATCCTTTTTCTCTGTCTCCTCACTCTGTCAATGGGATACCAACTACCCACAGCTTCCCTTCTACCCTGAAACCACAACCCTAATTCTTGCCTGATACAGACAGGAGGCCTGGGATTGGAAAGCAGGGGCGGGGGATTGAATGTTGAGAGCAAGCCCAATACCTACTTACCATGTATTTGTGGCTCCTGTCCTATGGAACTGGGCCAGCTCCTCACTCTATGTTGAGATCTGGGGTACAGTCTCACAGCACCACTCAGATTTGGCCTGGCCCCATCATGGCATAAGTGTGGCAGTGCTAAATTTAGTAGCACTGAGACCCTGTACACGAGGTTGCAGTGCCAATCAGATTTGGTGTGACCATACGCCTGTCATGATGGCAGGGCAGCCAAACCATACCTGAGTGGCACTGCAATCCTATATACCAGGTCACGATACCCAAATCAGGGAGTCTGGCCTAGTCATATGGGACAAGAGCTGCCACTGGGGAGTGAGTGCAAGGCAGGCTCATCCTCCAGCCCCTTTCTTACTATTGGCCTCCTCACCACAGCAGACTGTGACCCATCTAGAACCTTTCCACAGCCCATTGGTGGTTTGTATCCCAAAGGGTGGGTCTCACTGCTCTGCGGTGTCCACCACTATGATATTTAGACTCTGAACATGTACATTAGGTCTGCAGTGCCAGACCACTTCAGAGTGTGTTCTGTTTGTCTATTCAGGTCCAAGGTGCAGCAACAGAACCAAGAGAAGAGCCATCCAAATTTGTATACATGTTCCAAATAATATTCCTGGACTTCAGGATTTGCTATCACATGATAAATGAACTCAGTGTCAGCTATGGATTCCCGTGACAACCAGAAAAACTTAACGATGGAGAAATGTACTAAGCAGAATAAAGTTTAACTACCTGAAAATAATGCTGGTAAACAGTGAACAGAGCAGTTTCGTTACCTATTTTTTTGCATCTCTGCTAAAGATTTAGTCCAGGTTAATTTTCTTTTCTTTTTTGTTCAATTCCAATAGCTTTTGAAAGAGTATAAAATAGTTTCTTTACAACATAGTTAAATGATAGTTGTTTATTCTCCGTTCCATAGATGCAGATCATTCCCAGTGCCATCTGAATGCAACATGTGTACACTGAAGAAATAACAAATCTTCATGGCTACAGATTGACTAAACCCCTGATTTAAAACCTTCAGCAGCTTTCAGAAATAGAGTTGCTTGGAAGGCTGCAGGGAGTTTGTGGTAATTGCAGGGCTGAGTACAAGGTGCCAGCATGAACTGACCATAGAGAATTTGTCCCAAGACTTTCTACTGGGGTAAAAGACTCCCATTACCTCAAGGTTATTTCACTTCTCAGGCTATGTCTTCACAACCAGGTAATTTTGAAATACGTTATTTTAAAACAATCAATCCTGAAATAACTATTTCAAAATAAGCTTATTCCTCTTCACAAGCAGGAATTATTATTTAGAAATAACAAGCCCATTACTTAGAAATAACAGGCTTGGTAGTATGGACTCTCACCTTGTTGTTTCAAAATAACTCCCCACTGTAGACAGTGGGCACGTTTACACAGCAGGGCTAAAGCTGAAATAAGCTATGCAACTTGAGCTACATCAATTGCACAGCTTAGGTCGAAATAGCTTATTTCAGCTTTTGGTACTGTCTAAAAACAGGAAGTTTGAGTTACAGCACCCTTCCTCTGACTTCCTTTACTCCTTGTAAGATGAGGGTTACAGGAGTTGGAGTAAGAAGTCAACCTTATGTTGAAATAATTCCTTGCTGTGTAGTTGCGGACTATGTTATTTTGGAATAAGGTCAGTTATTCCGAAATAATGTTGCCATGTAGACATAGCCTAAATGTTCAAGGCAGAATAGTTGACTGCTTGAGGGAGTAAGTAAGGTAACCAAGGTAGTGAATGGAGAAGAAAACCAGAAATGATAGAAATCTAACAATCATGCACAAAGAAGGAACAATCTGTTTCACACATACAGAATGGGAAGTGACTGTCTAGGAAGGAGTACTGCAGAAAAGGATCTATGGGTCATAGTAGGCCACAAGCTAAATATGAGTCAATAGTGTAACACTGTTGCAAAGAAAACAAAAGTGATTCTGGGATGCATTAGCAGGAGTGTTCTGAACAAGAAGTCTACTCTGCACTGATTAGGCCTTATTTGGAGTACAGGCAGTCCCCGGGTTACGTGTATCCGACTTATGTCGGATCCCTACTTAAGAACGGGGTGAGGGAACCCCGAACTAGCTGTGCGCCCCCCCCCCCAGCAGACTGCCGAAATGCGCCGCAGCGGTCCGGCCGCCCGCGTCCTCCGTGGCGAGAAAAGCTGCTTCGCATCTCCCTGGTCTGCTGGGGGGGGAGCCCCCCCCCCCAGCAGACCAGGGAGACGTGGAGCAAAGCCACGGAGGACGCGGGCAGCAGGACCACCGAGATGCGCCGCGGTCCCACCGCCCCCATCCTCCGCCGTGAGAAAAGCCTGGTCTGCTGGGGGGGGGGGGAGGGGCGCAGCTAGTGCCCCCCCAGCAGACCAGGCTTTTCTCGCCGCTGGTCAGTTTCAGCAGCAGCTGAATCAGGACGCCTGGGTTAGAGCAGCTGGGGGGCTGCCGGGTTGGTCCCACAGCGCCAACGTGTGGCGCTGTGGGGACCTACCCGGCAATGCCCCAGCTGCTCTGTCCCAAGCATCCAGATTCAGCCGCTGTTGAAACTGATCAGCAGCTGATTCAAGGAAGCCCGGGGCACAGCAGCTCTGCCTCGGGCTTCCTGTAGTCAGCCGCTGGTCAGTTTCAGCAGCGGCTGACTTGAGGACACCTGGGGCAGAGCAGCCGGGGTGCTGCCGGGTTGGTCCAGTAGTGCCAAGGAGCGGCGCTGCGGGACCAACCCAGCAGCACCCCAGCTGCTCTGCCGCAGGCGTCCCCAAGAGCAGCTGGGGTGCTGCCGGGTTGGTCCCGCTGTGCCAAGGGTCGGCGCTATCAGACCAACCCAGCAGCACTCCAGCTCCTCTGCCCCAGGCATGTCCGATTCAGCCGCTGCTGGTCAGTTTCAACAGCAGCTGAATCTGGACGCCTGGGACAGAGCAGCTGGGATGCTGCCGGGTTGGTCCCCACAGCGCCGCACCTCGGCACTGCGGGGACCAACCTGGCAGCACCCCAACTGCTCTACCCCAGGTGTCCCCAAGTCAGCTGCTGCTGAGACTGATCAGTGGCTGATTCCAGGAAGCCCAGGGCAAAGCAGCTCTGCCTCGGGCTTCCTGTAGTCAGCCGCTGGTCAGTTTCAGCAGCAGCTGAATCGGGGACACCTGGGGTACAATATGTACCAGTTCCGACTTACATACAAATTCAACTTAAGAATAAACCTACAGTCCCTATGGGTATGTCTACACTACCCCGCTAGTTCGAACTAGCGGGGTAATGTAGGCATACCGCACTTGCAAGTGAAGCCCGGGATTTGAATTTCCCGGGCTTCATTTGCATAAGCGGGGAGCCGCCATTTTTAAAACCCCGCTGGTTCGAACCCCGTGCAGCGCGGCTACACGGGGCACGAACTAGGTAGTTCGAACTAGGCTTCCTAGTTCGAACTACCGTTACTCCTCATGAAATGAGGAGTAACGGCAGTTCGAACTAGGAAGCCTAGTTCGAACTACCTAGTTCGTGCCCCGTGTAGCCGCGCTGCACGGGGTTCGAACCAGCGGGGTTTTAAAAATGGCGGCTCCCCGCTTATGCAAATGAAGCCCGGGAAATTCAAATCCCGGGCTTCATTTGCAAGTGCGGTATGCCTACATTACCCTCCTAGTTCGAACTAGGAGGGTAGTGTAGACATACCCTATCTTGTACGTAACCCGGGGACTGCCTGTATTGTGTCCAGTTCTGGGCACCACATTTCAAGAAAGATGTGGAGAAATAGGAGAAAGTCCAGAGAAGAACAACAAAAATGACCTACTAGGGAAGATTGAAATAATTGGTTTGTTTAGTTTAGAAAAGAGAAAACTGAGAGAGGAGATGATAGTGGTTTTCAAATATCTAAAAGGGTGTTACAAGGGGGAGGGAGAAAAATTGTTCGCCTTGGCCTCTGATGATAGTTAAAGAAGCAATGGGTTTAAATTGCAGCAAGGAAGGTTTAGGTTGGACATTAGGAAAAAACCTTCCTAACAGTCAAGGTGGTTAAACACTGAAATAAATTGCCTAGGGAGGTTGTGGAATCTCCATCACTGGAGGATATTTAAGAGCAGATTGGATAGACATCTATCAGGGATGATATAGATGGCATTTGGTCCTGCTTTGAGGGCAGGTCTGGACTTGATGATCTCTTGAGGTCAACTTCCAGTTCTAGCATTCTATGATTCTATGATTGACTGTAATTGCCTTTTCTGCTTTGCTAGGTTGACTCTAATGGTCAAATTCTAGTCTTGTAACATTTCCATTGCAGTCAGTAGAATTACAACAGGCTTGAATTTGTCCCGAAATGTTTAATGGCTGTAGTACAATATAAAACATATTGGGATATTCAACCAATTAGATTACTTGTTGGATGAACATAAAACATCTATTATGAATTAGATGGTTCCTTGAAGAGTGGAGTAGATTCAGTAACAAATTACCTGTTTTTCTGCGCACTTGGTCTCCAGAACTGTAAGTGGGGAGGGGAGATTACAAGATTTTTTTTGTTAAATTGTAATTTGCATCTTGCATACATGTTATATATTGTATACTTTTAAGGTTACTTCGTTAAATAGGGCATTGCCACTGATCCCATGTTACACCTTTTATAAAGTTCTGCTTCTGGAGCATTGCATTCTATATTCTCCTTTAGAAAAGCAGATCTCTTAGAAGAGTTAACTGAGACTGCTTTTTTTGGTAAGCTTTCTACAGTACGTTCACTTTTTAAGGCCACTGAATATAGGGTAAATAGTGAGATAGGAATGTGGGAGGTGCTGATTTTCTGTTTCATTTACAAAGCATTAACTTTTACTAGACTTCTCCCTCTAGTGCACCCCCTCCTTCTGCTTCCCCCTGCTTCAGGTCACAACTCCCTCCCAGACCCTATATCCCCTTCTACACTCCTCCCCCAGGCCAGAATCCTCCCCTTCACCCAAAACACCTTTTCACATCCTTCACTCCAATCTCCTGCACCAGGTCACCACCCAAACCCTCTACAGTCTGCACCCCCTTTCCCTTGTCACAATTGCCTCCCAGACTTTGTACCTCCTCCTGGAGTCCCTCCCCAAGGCCAGAATCCTCTCCTGCACCCATACTCTCTCCCTAACTCTACACCCCAATCCTCTGATCCAGGTCACAACCCACATCCTTCTCCCAAATGCCCTCTCAGCCTTCATCCTGTCTTCTGCACCCCAGTCCCTTATCCCGTGTGCCCTTCTGCTCCCAACATCTACCCTAGACCCTGCATCTCCTCCACAGAAAACTGAGGCCCTTGACGACTTTCCAAAATCTTGGAGTGGTCCCCCCACCAAAAATTATTGTCCACCTCTTGTTTGAATGGTTACCTGGGGGACGGAGTTGGGGTGCAGGAGAGGCAAGGTGCCAGAGTCAGATACGCATCTCCCAGCCAGAGTCAGGTAAGCACCTCCCTGCAGCATCCCACAGGGCAGGCTGGGCTCCCTGTCTGCTGCAGCCCCAGATCACTTTAATACTGCAGGCTGTTCCCTCTGCATGGCGCTCAGCTCTGGGAAAGGAAAGAAGCCCCCAGGCCAATCTCTTAGCTCCTATTGGCTGGTTGTTTCCAGCCAATGGAGCTGAGAGATTGTCTGGGATCAATTCCTATTTGGTTGTTTCTAGCCTATAGGAGCTGAGGGTTGGGCTGGGAGATCACACAAAGCCTCCCCCTCCGCGCAGAGCGGAGACATGCACAGACTGCACTTTAAACCACGGCAGCTGAGTACCTGAGGGTCCCAGCAGGGTGGTCCATTGGCCAGATCTGGTGGCTTGGCAGACTGGATCTGGCCCCTGGGCCAGACTTGCTCAGGCCTGCTCTAGTGTATTACATGAGGCACTGTTTATTTAGGGAAAATCCAGGGCCCAACATCTCCAAACCTCCCCTCCCTTCACGCTCCTATAGCCAGCTTATCCATATACCTGTATAAGCCCTCAATTTAAATCTCCAAGTGCAAGGTGGAAATTCAGGCTATGCCTATACTTGCAGAGTTTTTGCACTGTCGGGTTCACTGGTGATAGGGAACCAGTAAAAGAAAAGTGCTGGTTTGTGTCCTCACTTACTTCCACAGGTGTCAGATCATGTTCACATTTACACACTTCCATCGCTGACGAGAGCAGTCCACTGAGGTCATCTCTCCCACAATTCAACTCTCTCCATTTTGTGGATAGATCTTGTGGGATGCAGGGGTGATCATGGGGCATCTCGGGTCCCACCACAGCCTCCTCTCCCCGAACACGATCAGCTCCAGTAGCTCAGCTGCTCCAAGGAGGGGATTGTTTGAAGAAGAGCTCCCAAGAAGGAGTGTTTCAAAGTTCCAGGGGCTTTGCAGGGACAGGGTGAATACCAGTTTATATGGCAGCAAAGCTGCTGGCTAAAGTGGTCACATAGCCAACTGGATATCCCAGAATTGCCAGGCTCCTAGGCCAGGTGAGGGGTAGTTTAAGGGGTGAGGTCTCAGGCAGAAGAGGCTGGACTGGGGAGCCAGCTTCAGTGCTGCTCAGACTGCACAGCACCGCCCCACCAGCCAGCCCTTAGTGCCACCTGGAGTGTCTCCCCCAGGGCTCCGGCAGTGATTTAAAGGGCCTGGAGCTTCAACAGCCATCACTGCTACAGTAGTAGAGACAGTGGCAGGGAGCCCCAGGCCTTATTTAATCACTGTGGCCTGGGGCAACTTCCCTCTCTGTCTGTCCCCCCCCCCTTCTCATTGGTGGGCCTGGGAATAGCCTATGGAGGCTAAAAGCTGTGTAAACAGGAAGAATGTCTTCATTTGCACATCACCACAGAAATATCTCTGATAAAAGCTGCATGGCTCTCAGGGAGTTTGTTTTCAGTTTGCGGTGAAACATCTGAGTTTCACTGCAAAAAGTCACTGGCTATTTTTGCTCGGTAAAGGACTTTATGCATTTTAAATGGCAAGTATAGACATGCTCTCAATGACTGGTGACCAAGCAGTCCCAAGAGGGAAAGCACAGAACAGCACTGCCTAGCTTGGCAAGTGTTTGAAAGTATGGGTCTTGCTGAGAGGAGTGAGCATAGGGCATGTCGATCCTCCCAGGACTTTCAAAGGGGCTGCTTCCTCATGAACAGAACAGTGTGACTGCAGGGCACACTATGGCTAAGTCTACACAGCAATGCTATTTTGGGATACTGTAGTATCCTGAAATAGCTATCCCGCCTCTTAACAGCAAGCCCGTTAATTTGGGCTCGCTCTTTCAATGTCTCTGTAAACCTCATTCCACGAGGAGCAAGGGATGTTTTGGAATAACAGGTTATTTCAAAATTTGGTGCTGTGTAGACAGCACCAAATTACTAAATAAGCTATTTAGCAATAAGATCAAAATAAGATATGCAATTGGCATAGCTCAAATTGAGCATCTTATTTCGAACTGCAGAGTAGATGTTGCCTGTGTCAGCCCTTAAGTACCATTGTGTTAGTGAGTAACCATCCTATTGTGTCTTATTGCTATGACAAAAGAACTGAAGCATCCAAATCATTCAACTTTTCATATAATCTATTATGAAGACCTGAATATAGTAAACCTTGAAACGGGTTTACACTCAAGAAAGCTTGATTCAAAGGGTGAGGGCCACTATAAGCCACTTTATGAATCCTGCTGAGAGGCAATGTATTCACACATAGTCAGTCCGTCAACATAAGGACATGTTAAGACTTCCAAAACCAAACAGCTTGGGAGATTTACCACCGCAGTTTGTAAATTTGTTGAAGGATTTATTAAAATGTTATTAGAATTATCCTTCTGGAGCCATAACATTTGTAAATGACATTCCAAAGTGTGGAAACTTCCCCCGATTTATAAGAATTGAATAGTTCATCTAGATCTGATATTATAAAATGAGGAATTCAGAACCCCTAGAAAATGCAGGGTACCCATAATAGTCTATAGAGACTGTCACATTTTCATTGTCTCTCAAATGCAGCTGAGATTAGTGATAAATTAAAGTCACTATTATTCAAGGCTGTACAAAACAGTTCTCTCCAGTCTGTTTCTAACAGATAGATATTGTATTACACAATGCCCCGCCCCTCCTTACTGACACAGGTAGAGTCCTTTCCACAGGAAAACCTGGCCTGATGGGGTGAGAACTGAAGACAACTTCATACTGCTAGTCTGAAATCCTCCAGCTTAAGGGTAAGGCAGTGTACAGTAGATGGCTGTACCCCTTTGCAAGGAGTAATGGATTTGGGACTTTGCAAAGGCTCAGCTTCCCTCTGGAAGAAATATTGGCACCAGGCACAGAATACTTTCCAGTGTCACTTAGTTATTTGCAAAATGTTTGCACAGGCCTCTTTCCTTTGAACAGAGGTGGCCGAAACCGCACACAGTGAATTCTATTTGCAGAAAGCCAATCTGAGAGATGAGTCAGTGAAGCCCTGTTGCCAAGAAACAGCATCTTTATTTGCAGCCCTGGTCTGCCTCTCTCACTTTGAGCATACTGTTCCTCTCCCCCTGGAAGCCTTTTAGCCTGGAGTCACTTGCCTTTTACTGCATGGAACTCATCAGTGTAGTTCAGGCTGGCCTGCCCATTATCCCTCTTTTGTCCAGCTGCTCTGCAGCACAAAGGAACCTCAGAAAGGCTTGATTATGGAGCGTCCAGCAGAGCCGACTTTTACTAATCCCCATCCAGTAGTTATCTATGCCTGCCCTCATAGTGGCCCTGTAGGCCAGACTGATGCATTAAATATGACTTAGTTTAGTAGTTTTAATGCTCAGGTAACTGTGAGCCATGAGAGACATAAATGATTCTCATAATAGGAAAATTTGTATACAGTCACTTGCAATCCTATGTATTGTAGGTAGAGGGAATATATACCCATTGAAGAGGAACCATTCAGTTCATGCTGCTCAGAGCAGCACTGTAGGTAGCAGGAAAATGCAGGCTATGTCTACACAAGCACACTTACTGCAGCACAGCTTGGCTGCCGCTGGCAGCAGAGCTAAGGCAGCCTTCCTGCCCGCCCTTGCTCTACACCATCCCCAGAAGCAGACACCAGGTCCCTGCAATCCCTAGGAGCACATGGGAGGGTCTCTGCACCGCCCCACCCAACAGCTCCCACTGGCCAAGAACTGCAGCCATTGGGTTGGGCAATGAGGGAGCAGGGGGGCTGATAACCACCACAGGCCCTGGGACAAGGTGTGGGGAAGACCTGGCTCCGCACCCCTGGAAAGCTAGGGACTACAGCCATTAAGAGCTGTGGGAATGGTGTCTGCAGGCAGTGGTGCCTAGGAGCCACAGGTGTGCTGGTTGCTTTTGGGAGCTGCTAGATGTAAGTGCAGACTCCTTCAGAGCATAGAGCCCACACCCAAACTCCCTTCCAGGCCCTATGCCCCTCCTGTACCCAAACTCCCTCTCAGAGCCTGAGCCTCCCCAACTCCTTCCTGATGAGGCAGAAGAGGGTAAAGGAAGCAGTTGCCTCAATGTCCGGTAATTTAAAGGGGACTAGGACTCCTGGCCACCACCTCTGCTACTGCAGCCGTGGTAGCCAGAACCCCTGCTCTCCTTTGAATTGCAAGGGGAGTGCCAGAACACCACAGCAGCACTTCGTGTGGCTCTGAGGATGGGGGGAGGGCATGCTGCAGTTCAGGAGACTTGAGGGCTGGCTGACCCCAGCCCCAACTGTTTTGCCTGAGCCTCTGCCCTTTCCAGGGGAGCAGAGCCATCCCCGCCCACACACTTGGCCCTAGGACCCGTGGTGGCTGTCAGCCCCACTGCTCCCTTCCGCATCCAAACTCCCTCCCAGAGCCTGGTGAAAGTGACTCTGGGTGTGGGAGAGCAAATGATGGCTGGAGGGAAATGGAGTGAGGGGGTGCTCAGAAAAGGGGGGGATGGGGTATGGCCTCTGGGAAGGTAATGGGCAAGGGTATTTGGGTTTGTGTGATTAGACAGTTGACAACCCCACCCGACAGACAGGTGGAAGCCCTGGCCTTGCCCGCAGCTTGTAGGACGCCAACATCACACCTGGCAAGTCGCTGAACACCTACCAGAGCAGGCACAGCACCACCCACATGGCAGGCAGACAACATCCATACTGAGGTTACCTCTCCAGGGAGGGAACTCCAGTCAGTAGGAAAAGGAAGTTGTTAGTAATGGCAGATTCGATCACTAGAAATGTAGATAGCTGGGTTTGCAATGACTGGGAGAACCGTATGGTGACTTGCCTGCCTGGTGCGAAGGTTGCAGATCTCGAGGCATCTAGATAGGCTTATGTGTAGTGCTGGGGAGGAACTGGTGGCCGTGGTACATGGTGTCTCTAGCCTCTGTTTGTCAGAAGGTGGAGATGGATGGCAGGAGAGATCACTTGATCATTACCTGTTCGATTCACTCCCTCTGGGACACCTGGCATTGGCCACTGTTGGCAGACAGGGTAGTGGGCTGGATGGACCTTTGGTCTGACCCAGCATGGCCATTCTTACGTTCTTATTTTCTTATGTGTGTGGCTTGTGTGTATAAATGGCATGAGCATGGGGGGGAGGGATCTATTTTGGGGACTAGAATTTCCATGAGTGTGCCTAAATGCTCCTATTCACATAATCACTCCACCTTGGTGAGTGGTGGTAGCTAAAACTCTCCTGCTGACTGTGGGTGTGTCTAGACTACATTCCTCTATCAACAGAGGGATGTAAATTAGACACTTCAAAATTGCAAATGATGCCAGGATTTGAATTTCCTGCACTTCATTTGCAAAATCGCGTCATGGCGCTCTTTCAAAAAAGCACTATTTTGAAAGTGAAACTGCAGTCCAGACGCGGTTCTTTAGAAAATAGAAGCCTTTTTTGAAAGATTCTGTTACAGGCTTCTATCCATAGCATTGTTCGCACTGGTGTGACAATTCTCCCAATACTTTCTGAAACTGCCTTGTGAGTATAAATATACATAATTCAAAGATGCTTTGAACAAAATGCCTCATGTAAACTATCAACTTTAATGTTACAGCCTTCTAGATCTATGTATCTTATGGGGGCGCATGTAACATTCTTGTATGAAATGTATATGGGATGCGGTCACGTGATCCTTTGGGGCTCTTCTCTGGGGTGCTGATTATGCCACTGCAACTCAACTTCTTGTTCTCTAGGTCTCCCCACCACTCTGAACTGCCGGACTAGATACTCTGGTCTCCCTCAGACAAGTCACCTAGTTGGGGTAACTGTACCCCTTGAAAAGCAGTGCAGATACTGAACCACATCAGTTCTGAGAGGATGCAGTTCTAGGGCACAACATCCAGGAAACCAACTCTCAAAAGGGATCCATATTTCTAAAACCCTAAATAGATCCATCTTTCTCTGTGTAAGTTTTACACAAAGAAAGCTCATGAGGATATTTGCCGTGCTTATCAATGAAAGAGAGACTATGCTCACTGATTGCTCCCCCTCCCCCCCAGTTAATAATTATTTTCACCGGGCTTTAGACTATAAAGGTGACTTTACTAAGTACAAACAGTAGGATTTACCAGTAAGTAGTTGTAAGTGAAATTGGACAGACTAAAGTAAATTACAGAATTAAAATGAAAAAATACGTAGCTAAAAAAACTCATTACAGCACTTCCTTACCCTAAAGCGCTTGTTCTTATTTCAGGCTAGTCTTCAAGTCAAAGATTATTATTTACTCCGACTTGGGTCTCCAGTGATTTCTTTTGTATCCTAGGGCATGTCTACATTAGGAAATTATTTCAAAATAATTTTTTCAAAATAATAACTCCTGAAATAACTTTTTCAAAATAGTGTGTCCACACTACAGGGAATCTGCAAAATTACTCCGAGGCAGGCTTCTTTTATATGGACATGCTACCTCAACTTAGAACAGCAGGATGCACTGGGGAGTAATTACTTTCAATGACTCTGGGGAGTAGTTATTTTGAAATAGTGGTAGTATGGATGCGCCACTGCTGCTATTTCAAAATAACCATTATTACTTGTGGAAAGCAGGACTTATTATTTCGAAATAACAGGCTTGGTAGCGTGGATGCTCTACTTGTTATTTAAAAATAAGTGGTGTTATTTTGAAATAACACCCTACTATAGACCAGGGCCTAGAGTGCCAGATCCTTCCCCAGGCCAGCCAAAGACAAAGGGATGGATAGCTTCCCATTGTTTATATTGATTCTCCTTGGGTGGGAATTTTTTGTTCTCTATCCCCACCTTCCATGGAAAATTTCCTGATCAAATTTGTGTCTACCAGGTGGTATACTCACATATCTTCCTAAGACCAACCATTGTTTAGACTTAATTTGAGAACAGCCTTATTTGTCCTTTAAGTTGATTACCCTGTCATTAAGGTTTCTGGGAGCATCACTGAGGACTTACACTTGCACACTACAATGTTATCAGAGCTAGGAGGGTTGGTTGTGCACAGGGAGAACCTCTGTAAGTTACAGCCTAATTACACTCCCATAGTAGACTATGGGAAAACTCTCTTCCATGTGAATAGGTGCATGATCTGTCCCTTAATGCTGACAGTAACAATTAGCTAGCCCTGTGGCCAGCCATAGTGACTGGGGATGAGCGGGAACCCTCAACATTGCAACATGGAGTCTCATCCACACAGAACACTGGGGAGCGCTATCCATAGACATGGGAAGAATGGTCTAGAAGAATGATTGAGCTGGTACTTTTAGCCTCCCCTCCCCAATTTCATAAGCATATATCCTGCTGCTAGAATCCAAACATCTCTCTCCATATGCTCTTTCCAGCTCTTTTATAGGCTAGAGAGAGAATCTTGACTTACAATTGCTTTTAAAAGTGCATACAATACATCTGTTTTTTATTATTAAGTACATGTTTTTCCTTCGGAAGCTGTCATCTAGCTATAGGAGTAAATGTCACAATCAAGGAAAACAATTCTGAAAGCAACTGGTTTTCCTTTTTCTCTCCACAAGCATAACATTCATTTGAGATACTGAATTGTCTGCTCTAAATTCTAGGTCAAGAACACTCAGAAGTATAGGGATGGCAAAATCATGCTCTTCTTTATGTTTTTTCATAAAGAAAGGTTACCATAGTTTTCACTATGCATCCAAGCACAACACAAATTAAACTGATGTGATGAGAGCACTCTAGGTTCATTAAAAACAACCCAAATCTTAAACCAAGTGAATCCTACTTGGCCTTTCTTTGCTTCCCTTCCACATCATTTGAGAAGGCAGGAGTTCACGCTCAGAATGAATGCTGAACTCAGCTATAAAACACCATAGACTTTGTCTTATCTAGGCAAAGACTAATGCACAATTCAAACACAGAATCATACAAGTTTCCCTCCCCTCCTTGAGCAATAGTACAAGTCCCTACACCTAACTATACTGAAGACTCCTCACTAACCCACTTAAGATTACACACAGGTCTCAATACAGTCTCTCAATCCCAAACAGGTTTATTTTTTGCCCCTTGCAGTGGGTGGGTGTGATGAGAACTTGTTGGGGTGAATCTCAGTCTCTAGTGCATTGTCTGGTGTCCTTCTCCAGCTGGTTAGGACACCTCTGCTATGTCTAGCCTGCTTCTTCAGGCCAGACCTCCTCCATAGACCATACATCCATGGTTAGACTGTCCTTAGATCTCCTCTCTACTGCAGGAGCATCACAACCTGTGTATCAAGCCTCACTTGTGTGTCCTTTTTCCAACCCTACCCCTCTGCCAACCAGGTGGCCAGCAGCAAGTCTCTTGTCCCCATTTGAGTAAGGCTGAACACCTGTTCCAGAAAGGAGCAGGCTCACAGCAGGGCAGGACTGCCTTATTGTTATTTTTTACTTTATGTCTTTGGCAATTGTTTATCCAAATTTAATGTTGATATATGTAAAGTAATGTACATTGGAAAAAAAATCACAGCTATACATACAATATGATGGGGACAATTTAGCTATAACTAATTAAGAGAGAGATCTTGGAGTCATTGTGGAGAAGTCTCTAAAAACATCCACTGAATGTGCAGCGGCAGTCAAAAAAACAAACAGAATGTTAGGAATCATAAAAAAGGATAGAGAGAATAAGACAGAGAATATTTTATTTTCTCTATATAAATCCATGGTCTGCCCACATCTTGAATACTGCGTACAGATGTGGTCACCTCATCTCAAAAAAGATATATTGGCATTGGAAAAGATTCAGAAAAGGGCAACAAAAATGATTAGGGGTTTGGAACGGATCCTATATGAAGCGAGATTAAAAAGACTGGGACTCATAGACTCATAGACTTTAAGGTCAGAAGGGACCATTATGATCATCTAGTCTGACCCCCTGCACAGTGCAGGCCACAGAATCTCACCCACCCCCTCCTAGAATAATCCTCTCACCTATATCTCAGATACTGAAGCCTTCAAATACTTTGAAGACCCCAAGATGCAGAGAATCCTCCAGCTGTGATCTGTACCCCATGCTACAGAGGAAGGCGAAAAACCTCCAGGGACTTTTCAGTTTAGGAAAGAGGAGACTAAGGGGGATATGACAGAGGTCTATAAAACCAGGACTAATGTGTAAAAAGTGAATAAGGAAAAATTATGTACTTGTTCCCATACTATAAGAACTAGAGGTCACCAAATAGCAGGTTTAAAATAAACAAAAGGAAGTTTTTCTTCAGGCAGAGCGTAGTCAACCTGTGGAATTCCTTACCAGAAGATGTTGTGAAGATTAGGACTTTAACTGGGTTCAAAAAAGAGCTAGATAAATTCATGGTAGTTAGGTTCATCAATAGCCATTAGCCAGGATAGGTAGAAATGGTGTCCCTAGCCTCTGTTTGTCAGAGGCTAGAAATGGATGACAAGAGAGGGATCATCTGATGATTACCTGTTTTGTTCACTCCCTTTGGGGCATCTGGAATTGGCCACTGTCAGAAGACAGGATACTGGGCTAGATGGACCTTTGGTCTAACCCTGTCTGACTAAAAAGAAATTGCTACATTCTGAGAATCTTTGCAAAGGTAAGTGATTTAACTGTTGGCTGTTAAGTGAAAGGGATTGGTGTACTTCATAGAGAAACTATGAAATCAGGGAAAAGAGTAAATGTTTTTCTCCAAATGACGATCATCTCTCCAGTTTCTCTTTTCTGCAACAGAGTTATGTATTGTCTGGGGGTTGGTCCCATTAAAGTCAATGGCAAATAACATAGAAAATAAAGCAGCAGCACAGAAACTACCATATAAGCCACTGTAAAGTCTGGTTATGCAGAAGTCCAGCCTTTTGAAACTATGCTTTGAGGAGCGGGCAACTGTCTACTGTTATAGGAGGCCGAGATAAAGGCCCAAGCCATACAAAGGAAAGACTGAACTACTCGTGGCTGTTGTGGTTCTGAATCTGAGACAATTAGGAACTGTCAGTGGGCTCTGACACCTATCAGTGCAAGAGATTGGAATTGGCATGACTTCTAGTAACCTTTTTGAATATGTGCGTAGATTCTTTTATTGTTTGTAATAATGCCTTTACCATCAGAATAAGTATGCTTGCTTAGAGCTTGTGGTAACTTTTGAGCATGGGGCATTATGTTGTTCATAACCTTTGAAGAAAAAGCCGAGCACAGATCCTGGGCTGTTTAAGCAGTCTGGCTTGCCAGAAAAATCACAATGCAGACTGTGCATCTTGAAAAACATTGAACAGGAGAGAAAGAGAGAGATATGCAGGTTCTCAATCTAAGAGAAAGAGACACCCAAAGATTTAGGAGCCCAGAGAGAGTGTCTATGGTGGACAGTAGGGTGAGGGGGGAAGGATGTGTAATACACGTACGGTTGCCTTGAACTAAGATTGCACTGTGTGCTAATTCTTGGAAACTACTGACTCTTAAAGGGAGAATGTTCTAAATGAGTAATTCTACTGAACTCAGTGGGTTTTGGATCAGAGCCTAATCACACAGAAATATTAAAGGGAAAAAAATGGCCTCTGTCCTATAAGAATGAGGGTCTGCAAATACATAAAATCATGCTTACCTTTAAATAGCTTCAGTATTCTTACTTATGTCACTGGAATTATTGTAAATTTCACCATAGTTTACAAAAGGCATAAGGGTCATTTTCAGGTCAGTTTATGGTAGATACATTTCTTGTGAACTCTTTTCATTGTCTCTTCCAAAATGTACCCCAAATACATTTATCAAATACAGATGAAGAGAAGATACTTTTGACAATTCATCAAAGAAAAACCATTCTTTTCAAGTTTCATGTGTGTTTAGCAAACATATTTCCAATTAGCCTGTTGCTATTACTAAAAAGTGAGAGTATAAGAATTATTTGACAGCTGTTTTCAGAATGAATGAGCAGCTTCATTTCTAAATATTTCAGCTAAGTGGTTAGTATGCACAAGAAGTAGAGACATTGTATTTGATCTTTTCAATATTTAATTTCCACTAACATTCATGATAGATATAATCCTAAGAAGCATCAGGTGAGATATTTCTGAATATAAAAGTAACTCTGGGTTTGTAAGTAAAATATCCATCACATTTATCTTTTATTGTAACAAAGTCATCATGACTTTCCCATTCAAATATTCATAGTGAGATGTCTATTGAGGAAAGTGACTGCATAATATTAATATTGGTTATATAAATCATTTAAATCTTTTCAAACTTTGCAAAGGGCAGGAAAGTAGTATTTGTCAAAAAGTTGTCAATTTTTTTTTGCATGACTCAAGGCAAGTTGAGATTATATCCATGTCTCTGCATGCATTTGGGTTGTTTTTTTTTTAATTGAGCCATTGCTTTCTAGCATTGGAGAATGAAAATTCTATTGTTGGCTCGTCAGTGTGCGTGTGCATGTAAGAGTGAGAAAATCCTTTAATTTCCCTGTGCCTCAGTTTACTCATCCATCTCTTGGAGACACAAAGGAAGAGAACTTCTGTCTAAAAAACCCGAGACACTCTCTCAGCAGATCTCTCTGTTATATTGAGGGTGCTTTGGTTCAAGCACTTCCAGTGACTCCAGTGATGGCAGTATGGGCCAAGAAGGAAGGCATGATCCCAAATCAAGATTCTTTTTTTAAGATTAAAACATGCTTTGAACTCCCCTCAGAAATATGCAGCCATTGGAACTCTCAAAGTATGGATCCCTACATGCTTCTTTCTGCCCTACCTTAAGCTTCCAAGTGGTGGTAAATCATCTTGTGCAGAGAACTCTACAGCAATCTTATCTAGCATTGGCAAAGACATGGACAACAGTAGCAAGAGCCACACAAAAAGTAACATTGAAATGAGATGCAGGTAGAAAAATTGCTTATCTGAATGCATCTGCTATTTGAATTTCCAACAGCAGCTGTGAGTCTTACAGAATTCCAAGATCATGAAATTGAGCCACAAATGGAAGTGTCACCCCTTCAGGCTGGAAGGCAGATAGCATTCTTGCCAGTTCCCCCTTAACTGGTAGCACTGAGAAATGGAGACATGACATTTCTAAAGGCAGTAGCACCTACCCACTGCCTAACAGCTGACTAAGTATGCAAGATTTGGCCCACTGTGATTTGCTTGTTCTGGGCAGATTTCTCAGCAGTATTTGTCCCAATTTAATCTTGCATTCAGTCAGTACTAAAGACTTTAGGACTTGGCCTGTGTATGAAGGAACACTAGTATATTTAAAGATGGGCTTACAAATCAAATAGTGTTTTTGTATATTATGAACATTCTTTACAGTCTGAAATTTTTAACTTTCTGCTTCTAAATATTTGGTTATTTGAGGTATTAATTCTAAATAAACAATTGAAAGTTTAAAAGGAAATTAGAAAGCTCATTAAATGCAAACTTGATATGCTGATGTAGAATTAGCTTTTTTTCCCCTCTTGCATAGCATAGCTAGCATGAGGAAAAGTTACATCTGCGAATACATGTAAATTACAATACAAAAATCAAGGAAGAATCTGTAGGTTTGACAGGGTGAGGAAGGAGATACCAAAATTAATTGTCAGAGAATATTTCAAGCATGGAAAAACTGAAAGGCCTGTGGAGTGTGTTTTGATTGTGTAACGAAGACAGAAATTGCTAATGACATCTGTTGGTAGAATTGAAAAACTTCTATCAGCTCTTGTTAAAGCTGACATATTTCTACTTTTTTCAGATGTGTGTATTACAGATCATTCTTTCTATTTACAAATGCCAAAGAAAAATATAACATTACTAATATGTGTATTAATAATTTCAAGTTAAGATATTTGTACATTTTGTTGGACTTTGTGTAAATGTGCTGTTTCAGCTATCTAGTATAATATAAACTACACAGTGACAGAGAAGATTTAACTGTAAAAGAAGTTACAGCCTTAACTGGAGTTTTTTATTTCTCTTGATGGACATTAAAATTGTAAATTTGGGGCCAGCTAGATTATTTTGTGCACTTAGCATTGTCTAGCACTAAAAACCTTTGCTTGAGAATAGTTCTTAAAACCATAGAAAATAGTTCATTATGATGTTAAGTATTTACCTGTTTTATAACAATTGTCTTATTTCAGAGAAATGGGATTTTAGAGATATGGAGTCAGTTAGGTGCAGAGACCATTTTAAAGGAAGAAGAGATTTCTTACACTGATGCTGGAAACAAAAAAAAGATGGGACAAAAACTTCTGATACTTGAGACGTTCAAAGGGCTACAGATTGTATGAGAGAGAAGGGGGTAATCCATCAAGGGTTTTAAAGAAACAGAGGGGAAATGGAGAATGAATAATCTTGAGGATGGGTGGAATTATAACTTGCACTGAAGGCAAGGTCAACATATTTACACCTATGGAGATAGAGGGTTTGTCTACACTTCAATTGTGTTCTTTCAACAGAAAGCTGAAGGAATGAAGGAGTTTTTCCAGCAATGGAATGAGCCTTTTTCTGAAAGTGCTCTTTTGGAAAAAGGCATGTGTGGATAGGGAAGAGGGAGTTCTTTCAAAAGAAAAGGCTTCCAGATAAAAATACAGGTGCCCTGGTGGCCACTCGGTTCATAGTAATCACAACTTAAATGAGAGATAGCGTCCAATCTGTGTGGACACTATCTTTCAAAAAAGCAGATCGCTTTTTCGATGCACTTTCTAAAGAAGTTTTTCCGGAAGATCTTTTTCCGGAAGACGTTTTTCCTGCAGTTTAGACATAGCCTTAGAGATAAAAAAAAAAAACAATATTTCTCCCTGAAACTGTGTGTGACAACAAGTAATATTAATGAAATTACACTGTGTGTAGGGCAGGGCAGAATATAGCACAAAGGTGTCTGTTAATTATAATTACCAAAATGAAAGAAGATAATATAAATAATGTTTCAAGCAGAGTTGAAGATAGGCTATGTTTCAAGATGGCTAGGCAGAAATCTTTAGATTAAAGATGAATAGTGGATATTGGTATAATATATGAGATTTGAATTAAGGAGTGTGATAAAGTTTACAGAGTTTTAAATGGAGTATTTTGCTGTCTGAGACTGGTTAACTCTCTCGTCCCACATCTGATTTTCAGAAACAGTTAAGTACCTGATCCACATGAGCAGAGGTACATCTTCTAACATCAAGACAGTGAAGAAATGAAGCTAAATTATGCCAGCCTTTCATCACACATTCAATTAGTCCCATTTAGAATTGTTTTCTATTCCTTCAAAATATTATGCCATCTTAAATCAGGCAAACAAAAAATCCAATTCTCAAAAATATTCACAAGGCAATTTTTTTCCAGTTTGAGTCAATCTCAAACTTTCACATCATTCTCAATGTTTAGTTTTTACTTTAAAAGCTTAAAAAGGAGAAGGGTTGAAGTCTAGTTAGCTTACATTTTGTTGAAGTCTAGTTAACCACTTTAAAATTGTTTTAGCGTTATTTTTCAATTTGGATTGAATCTGAATCTGTTTGACAGATAGTTTCAGTTTTAAGACATTAGCATTTTTTCAGTGAAAAACTATTTGCTGAAAAATTCCTAATCCCCTCCAGTATCAGTGACTTCAACTGATTTTTCACTCACTCCACTGAGATTTCTTGCTTGAGTAAGGAGATCAGAAATTATCCCACTAATGCTAAAATGTGAACTGCATATATGATTGTGCTCAAGTTCAGATTTATGGAGGAGCTTTGCAGTTCTGAATTATTAGTCTCTGAATGTAGGCTGTTAATATCCCTGTGAAAGTCTGATTGTATAGGAGGAGGAAGTTACTAATTAATAATTTTGTATCAGTCTGAGTTTCTGACACTGGGTGGAATAGAACAAATGTTATTTTTTTCTTGACTGGATATCATACTCATATGGAATATTTGTTCAAGGAATAATTAAAGGATAGATTTTTGCAAGAGTCTGCATTAAAAAGTAGGTGAATTCAACATTATTTTAAGCCACATTTTAGAAAATGTGTTCACAGTTTGGTAGCATAAATGTGTATCAACAAGTTTTTACAGCTGAATACTAGAAAAGAATTTGCAGCACACAGTTAACTAAAGAGTTGTAACTAACCAGAGCAATAATTTGCACTTAGAAAACTCTTGGTACCTAGTTTCTCTCATTTTTGACTGTACAGAATTTAAGATTCACTGTTTTCAATCTTTTTGAATTGCATTGAAGGAGACTGAGTATAACACTATATATATATATATATATATATATATAGAGAGAGAGAGAGAGAGAGAGAGAGAGAGAGAGAGAGAGAGAGAGAGATGTATATTTATAACAGGGCTTGCCAAGCGCACACTGGGCACACGCAGACAGCACTGCGCATGCGCTAACCACGCTGCGCAGCCACACCGGGCTAAAATCTACTCGACATGGGCGAGTAGATTGCCTGATTTGTCGAGCCCTATACATATCTATCTATCTATCTATACACACACACACACACACACGGGGGGGGGGGGAGGGGAGGGAATCCTGGCCCCACAGAAGTTACGGAAAGATTCCCCCAGTCTTTACCCCAGATCTGTTAGTATTTCCTCTGTAAAATACATTGTTTATATTCACTCTGCTGCTTTACTTACTGAGGAGTATGTGTTTTAAGACTTGTCAGCTAGTCAAAAGAACTCCTGGTTTGCTTCCTACTGAGTCAGTTTGACTTTGATTTCAGTAGGAGATAGGCCGAATTTAGCCAGTAAATGCATACCAGTCATTTCAAAATGTAAGTAGAATTGTGTTCTCTTGAAATGGAAAACGTATGGTTAGCAATAACCACCTCACTTAGGAGACATTAGCAAACAAAGAGTTCATTCAACCGAGATTGGAGTTTCACTGACAAAAACAAAGAAGGGAGTGTTGCATGGAGAGCTAACTATACTTCTACTTATGGTTCAGATAAGCAGAAGTAAGCCCTCTGGCTAGAAAAACCTACATAGATTAACTCCAGTATTAAAGGGAGATGGTAACTTCATGTATGTCTAATAATCATGTTCAGTGTTCTCTTCCCTCCCGCGTGTCCATTTTTCCAAGATGGCCTGTTTCACCAATTTATCTTCTTACCAATGTATTCACCATTTTGTTTTTTGTAGATGGAAAGTCTCAAGAATTGGGAGAGCTATGCACATAGATGTGAAGCTGAGAATGAGTATGGGGGGAAAATGAGGGGCTTGAATTGTGCAGAAGGAAGGATGAGAAAAGATAAACTTAACGCTTACTTTAGAAACAAAATATTAAAGCCCTGCAACTAATAGGATATAGCCATATCCACACTCTGAGCATTCATTTTCCCTACCCTGTGTTTCCTGTAGGTTATTCACTCTTTAGAAAAAGGATTGTGCTTTGTGTGGAAATTTCCTACTGCATAGCATGCTCTACTGTAATCTAAATAATAATCATAAGGGAAAATTCTAGCTCCATTGAAAATGATGGCAGAATTTCTATTGATTTATTAGCACCAGGAACTTAACCATCACCTACTACATTGATTTCATAACTCCACCTCTGCACGGTGACACAGTGTCTATGTAGATATTGTTATATACTTCACCTGTTGGCTGTCAGCCCAACCTGGAGCACCCAGCTGGAACTTTCCTCTGCCCTCTGGTGCTGGCAGCTAGAGCCATCTCTACTCCAGGGACAGGGGCTCCAGCCCCAGGGTGCTTAGACTGCAACTGTCAGTGTCTTACAATGCCCCACTTCAGTCAACAGAAGCAGTCCTGGTGAGGATGTGAACCACTGACAGAGAGCATAGCATGCACACAAGCTGTAGTTGACTGTCTACACTACAAAGTTAAGGCCTTTGTTTCAAAGCTAAACCAGTTTTAGGGCTGCCTAGTTTAAGCATGGAGTTCTGGAGAGGTATTTTCCAGCCCATCTCAGTCTACAATGATCGAATCTCATCCCTTGAGACTTTGGAGAAAAAGTGATAGTTAACATACAGGGGCAGGGCCTCACTAGTGTAACTTGGCATAGCTCCCAGCAGGTTCAATAGAGCAATGCAGACTTATACCAGTTACGGTTCTTACACACATTTTCCAAGAGGGGAAGGGACTATGAAACCACAACAAAACAGCATTGATAGCAAGGTATATGGAAAAAGATTTATGTATATAATATAAACTATATACTGTAGCTTTGATTTCTCACTATTTAATGCCAATTACAGAAACCATTATTGCTAAACAGCTAAAACTATTTTTCAAAGCTGTGCCTTACAAAAAGATACAAATTCTTTACAGTTTGATTACTGTGCTGTTTTCTTATCCATAAGATAAAACTTACCTAGTATTACTGAAAAATATATATTGTTTTCAATGTTCCAACTTTAAATTGGGAAACCCACTGTGTCTTTTGTACTTCTACACAATGTCATACTGATGAAAAATAACATTTCTTGATAATTCTACCTAAAATTGAGCTCTCATGCTAAAGAATAGCACACTGCTAAACCTTCCTTGTTGTTACTGACACATGGAAAATTGTCTAGCTTCTCTATGTAAGTGTGTGGGTTTTTAACATATATGCACATGGACATAAAAACACAAAATCTTGAAATCTGAAAATCCCCTTCTGAACTGGCAGAGGATTTCTTCTCTTGTGGGATTAGTGTTATTTAATAATTAAAAAAATTTAAAGATGCCTTGTTCCTGTAGATCTAAACTAAACTCAGAAGTACAAGTATTATTTATATATTTTTTTTAGTTGGCATGTTAAAGTCCACCATCACTCTGGTATCTAAGTGCTGCACACACAAATGAATTTATCCTCATACCACCAGAGTGAAGTGGGTATTATTCCCATTTCACAGGTCAGAAAAGGTAACAACAGAGGGATTAATGACTTGCCCAGGGCTATTCATGAAGCCTATGGGAAGATGAGGAACAGAAAGGTAAAATCATTGTTTTACAACACTGTACTTGAACCACAAGATCAGTAATACTCAGACTATGGCTTGAGAGTTGCAAATGATTTTCAAATATCTCCCCTGCAGAACATTAAATTGCACAGGGTTTTAATAGTATTATTAACCAATCTAAGTTATTAATTTATTGATCAGGATGCTTTAACTTAATTGGTTAATAACACAGTAATCAATTTGCACTAAATTATTGTCTTGCTTGGTATGAGAATAATATATAATTAATAATTTCCCACTATTCTGTTTAAATAAGAGTCGTGCTTTAGTAAATGAAATAATGAATTATCATTACAGTAATATCAACATTTTGGGTAATGTTGATGGCTAATTTGTACCCTGAACCACTGAAGTTTGTGCATCACAACATAAAATTATTCTTCCTCACTCCAAGGCTACATCTACACAGCAGGCTTTTTGCACAAAGAACAGCTGTTCTTGAGCAAAAACTTGCAGAGCGTCTATACTGCACGCACGTTCTTGCGCAAGTAAATTTATAGTAAAGCATTGGAAAACGGGGCTTCTTGCACAAGACTTATTGCTCTCCCCACAATGAATAAGCCGTCTTGCGCAAGAGCTCTTCCACAAGAAGGCAGTGTAGACAGGCAACAGGGGTTTCTTGCGCAAGAAAGCTCTATGGCTATACTGGCTATCAGAACTTTCTTGCGCAAGAGAGCATCCACACTGCCATGGACACTCTTGCGCAAAAGCACATCTCTTCTACAAAAACACATGACAGTGTGGATGCTCTCTTGTGCAAGAACTTTTGCGCAAAACCTCATCCCTGTCCCAAGCCCCTTCTCACACCAAACTTCCTCCCTGAGCCCAAACCCCACGCCCCTTCCCACACACCTCTAATTCTCTTCCTGCACCTAAAATCCTTCATTTCTGGCCCTAGACTGTAGCCTGTTCTCCCTCACAACTGCCATCCCCCTACCTCAGTCCAGAGCCCCTGCCCATATGCCCAACTCTTGGTTCACCAGAATATTTGCTGAGCCAGCCCTCCCACTATGCCACATAACAAAGCTTTTGCTATAGTTAGCACTTCGGCCATTCCAAATGTACAGACATTTTGCTCTCACTTCCCACATCTCAGCATGCTTTCACAGTAAGTGGGAGCCCATTGTGAGAGTTTATATCAATCATCAATTCTAACTTTGCATTTACAGTGACTTGGGCCTCCCAGGGATGAGTGTATAAAAACTCCACATAGGCCAGCTTTAGCTTAAATGCTGGCTACAGCTCTACTGAACAGATTAGCAAGGGTGTGTTGACACAACACAGTTATTTCAAAATAACACTGCAAGCGTCTACACAGCAATACCATTACTTCAAAATAATGGACAGTTTATTTAGAAATCTGTAAACCTCATTCCATGAGGAACAACACTTATTCCAAAATAGCTATTTCAGAATAGCAGAAGTGTGGATGCTACACTGCTGTTATTTCAAAATAACTCTTCCCCAAGGCCATTCAAAGTAATTACTCCCCAGTTCCTCCTGGAGCTCTAAACGAAGTAGCATGTTCACGTCAGGGAAGCCTGTCTCAGACTAATTTTGAGGCTTCCCTGTAGTGTAGACGTGCTATTTTGAAATAAGGTGTTTTGGAAAAAACATTCCAAAATAGCTTATTTTGAAATAAGCATGCTGTACAGACATACCCCAAGAGAGAAGTAGGTTTTCTCTTTCTTGGTAGATGTCAGATCATCACTAATGGGACTTCTGGACACTTCAATGATACTATCTTTCCTGTATATAAATATTCATTAGTTGTAGCCCATATAATGCTCTATATACATTCAAATCGGAATGACTGACTGCTTTGTAGTGGGATTTGCTTCTTTAATGAAGAATTTACAAAAACCTGTAGAGAATTTTTTCTGCCATGACAACACAAAAGCATTTATTAAAAAGACTTTTTTCCTATGGAATCTTCAGTATTCAAAACAGTTTAATGAAATTAATCCCTGGTATGATGCCAACGAATTTTGTATATCAAAAATAAAATTTCAGTGAACTGTGGGAGCAGTGACTCAATTCTGCCAAGTTATAGGTCACTTAAATAAATTCATCTAACTTGACTCCAAGTGCCTATCTGATTGATAGATGTATCTATTTATCAACTAGACCTGATTTCTCCCTCCAGAATTGGCAACAACCATGGTCAAATTCTTTGTGCTCTCTGCTGCTTATCCAGCATTTTCATTGTAAATCCAACTGTGTCCATTAGGCTTGTAAGAAATAATAAGCTTAACAAATGCAGATGAATGTCATTCTTCTTACCCGTCAAAATTCAAATGCTGCAGTTACAGGATTCATGGGTGCTGGTGAAGTAGAACTTAATCTGTAGAACAAAATCACTGCTTCGGAATCTTATTCCCAGTCTGAGTATTTTTTTAAGCCTCAGGGCAGAATGATGTGCATCACATGGAGGGAAAAGAGCACTTCAAAATCAGTTGCTATTAGCAAGAGCAAAGCAACAAAGAGAAAGAGAGAGAAAAAGAGAGAGCCAGGCAGCTAAAGCAGTATTATTTTGTATTTACTATTAGAAGATTTACCCAGCATTGCTTGGGTCCTTAGCTCAATTAATTTTTGTTTTTTGGAAAATAAAATGAAAATGTACATGCTCTGGGGTGAGTCTGGAGGTAAGGCAATCAGTGTGCAGGCTGTTCCAGGGAGAGCGGACTATCCCAGCCCTCTCTTACCACATAAGCTTGCGACCAGGTTAGAAGCACCCCCCTCCATGGCCACTGCAGCTCCAGTGGACACAGGTGGGGGAAATGGTGCATGTCCCCCGGCTAGGGCAGGTCCAGGTTCATCTGCTGCCTGTGTTTCCCAGCCAGAATAAGGAATGCAGCAAACTCTGTACTTTCCCTTCACTCCCTGATGAAGGGGAACAGCCAGCAATGTTCCCATATGAATTGGGAGGGAGGGAACTTCAGCTCCCCCTGCCCTCCCTCCAGGACACCTGAGAGTTGGAGGTTTGAGGCTAGGTTAGTTTCACATGGGGGGCACACTCCTACTGAGCCTCTTTCACATGCCTGGGGATTCTGTCTCTTCTCTTTGTAGACTGCAATCCCAGTCCAGGCCCATTCCATTTTCCTGGCACAACCAACCCTTATCTTGCTTTAAGTTATGATAAGAGGAAGCTATATACTAAATTGGAAGATCCTAGCTCTTCCCGTTCAAGAGGAGTTTTGAACAAACAGAAAAACACACAGATAGACATACTCTCTAATATATATAGAAGATAAGGAAAAAAGTGCTAGAATGGAGTGTTGACTTAACATGATCCCAAATAACGTAACTGCCATACAGCCTAAACTCGTAAATACCCTTTTAAAATATTTCTTCTAATTTTGACTTGTTCTGGCTTCTAAGTATTCAAACTATCTTTAAATGCTTACTTCTGACTTTCTGCTCCATTAACTTCAATCTGAAGCATTATAAGCAGCTTACATTTTTATATTGTGTCATTTTTTTCATGTTGGCATTCTAAAAGTTTTGTAATGACCCACACAAGTATTTAATATATCAGTGTGGTATAATGTAACAGGTTTTAGTGGCATCAGTTTGGGGTGATTACTGAGGTCAGGAATGAGTTATGCAGATAATACCAAATGAGAGTTGATAAAAGCTTAAAACCACAGCAAACTCTCATGGACCCTATCCATGTCATATTCCATTATGCTTCCAAGTGTTTTTAAATGGGATTGGTCAAAAAACATTTGACTTGTTATTTGTTGAAATTTAAAATGCTTATAAAATGTTGTAATAAAACTTTGGGGATTAGCTCTATATTTTCTTGGATCCTTCCAGCTTTATGGTGAATTTTTTTTGTTACTATGATCTGAGTGAGGCTCAGATACAAAGTAAAAGCGAAAAAACCCTATAACTAGTCTTTCTACACATAAAATATTTCAAGGCTAGAAGTGATACTTTCCATTGGCAAGAGGGGAATTCGCTATTTCTTGGAGCTATGTAACACTCATTTGTAGCCCAGTAGAGACAGGACAGTTGGACTATAAGGCAATGATATTTTTGTAACAAAGGAAGCTTCTGTTGGGCCAGGACTGAAAATTGCACAATTGTCCAGCTTGTTTATGCAGCAAACATAACTGGGAGGTGGGGAAAGTCTATGTTTTGAGGTAGAAGGAGAAAATATTTTCCTAGCAGGTTGGTTTATTTCACACTTTTTAAAAAATGCTGGTAATGGTTTGGGAATGGTAGACTATGTCTTTCAGAGTTGAATTAATGGATAATTAAGTCGCATTGCACATACATACATGATGGAAAAGAATCATATGGCTATCTTGTGTAAAATGTATTTATGGTTTAGCTACATATGGACAGAATATCCATTGGCTTCTTTGTTCTATCTGATTCCAGGGAAGGTTTCAAGACCCTGAACAATAAATATTATTCCCGAGAATCTGATGGGGACGTATATGGAAGTCTATTATCCACTTACTAATGAGGCCTGCTACATAGCAAGATCACAGCTTCAGGCACCAATCCTATAAGGGCTGCCACAAAGACATAAGGACCGGCTCAACCAATCCATTTTCACTGATGACTAAATTGTCTACAAATTATCATGAACTTGGAAAGCTTAGACCATTTATCTGCAATGTGAGCTTTGTTCAAGGAACAGATTTTCCAAGCTTACATCACAGCTAATCCTAGATACAAGATGTGACTTTCCACATACATTTTCAACTCTTTGAAGCTGAGAATACTGTTCTTTTTAGTTCACCAATAGCATACAACATTAAGATTCAAATTCTTGAATGCAAATTCTGAAAGCCTTCTGCTATTTTTTTTAACACTTGCTAAAGAAAACATGACTTTTTTAAAATTGTAAATTGCAATAGGATTACACGATACCAGCAGGTCAAGACAGCAGGTAATTGTTTCTAGTTAATTTGCTAGAAACATCATACATATAGTCTCCCTGACTGTCCTCTACCCTGTGCCAATTGGAGCCAGCTGCAAAATTAATCTTAAATGCTACCAAATTAGAATTTGCTACTCATTTATTCCAGTTTGAGATCTCCTTGCCCAGGTGTACATGAGTTCATAAAATGAACAGCAATGGAGAATCAGATCTGATGCTTTCTGTAGGTGCGTTGGAAATTGATTCCACATGTCCCTGATGTCGTACTGTTGAGATTAATATTTGTGCGGGAGGAAGTCTCCTATTTTTAGAATTGTGTTTTTTGAGACACTTCCTTGTGCTTCTTTTGGCGTATGTACTTACAGGCTTTTGTCTTATGTAGTTTTGCTTCATATTTTAACCCCCAAATTTGTCTGCAAGTGTCGTAAACATCATATTTAAATGTCTTCAGGCTGGTGTTGCTCAGAGACTCCTGTCATGAGTTCGGAAGATTGCTGAATCTGTCCTACAGTTCAGGTAACAAAGAACTGACCTTTTAGACTGTGCTATTTGTGCAAGGTAGCTCACCTGCTCTGACAAGGAAATTAAACTGTAATGACAGTTGTAAATGTGTGTATTTTTCTCTATCCTAGCACTTCATATTCATTCCCAACCGAGATGACTCAATTTACCAGTACTGAACTGAGTGAGGCAACAGTGGTTTATGAAACACCTTCTTATCCCATGCAGGGACTCCCCATTTCATAGGAGATTGAAACACTATTTAGTGTACATCTTGAAAAGCAGAAAATTCTTACTTTAAGAGCTAAAGAGAGCCTTACATGTTAATTTACAGTAAAATAAAGTTAGTTTTTAAATGAAAGCCAAGTTTTGTACATTATACAAGTTGATTCAAAGTTTGTAGATGTGGTTCCTTCCCTGAGTGGAATATAAAGATATACTAATTGACAGGTGACATTCAATGAGGCTCAGAAACAACAGCTATCGGTTCCAGTTGGTCAAGTTTAATGCTAGGATGCTAGTTTTAGAGCCTTTAGGGAGAACTTGGGTCAGGTTTACAAGTTCTTCTCTGTAATCACAAAGTAGGTTAGAAACTTTTTTTTTTTTAAATATGGAAGCTGGGACACTCTTACAATCACCTCTCTTCAGGAGCTACTGCTTTAAGTAAAACACTGTATATCATGAGACCTAATAAAATCACAAGATTTGGCCACAGTGCGCTCCACTCCTACCACTAAAACCCTGTTTATGCTTTGATTAGGTCTCACCTTTACTGTGCAGTCTCCTCCTTTTCATGTCTCAGACTAGAGGGTGGATATGTGAGAAACTAATAAAAATGCTGCAGGTTCTCTAGAATATTCAAAATGCAGCTGGTACATACCTATGCCCCCTTCATAGCACTTTGATCCTCCTCAACTTCCTTTACTAGCTATCACCTCTTGCAACAGATGACATTTCAACAGACACAAGGTTCTTGACCTTATCCTCCAAGGCTCTACTAAACTCCACTCCTGTCTACATCTTGGTAAACCTATCCCAATCCCCTGATGGCCTTTCTGTTAGTCAATTTCCATTGCTTATTGCTCCCTTTGCCTCCTCCTAGTAAAGTGCTGTTGTGCTAGATAATACAAATGGAAAATCCTCTGACGTCCTATGCACTAAGCAATGTAACTCATTCTCCTCAGCCAACCTCACTTTTAGAATTAATTACCAAGGCTTTGGCATCCCTTGCTTACCAACTGTATCACCTTGGGATTTTTAACACTCGTTGAGCCCAGTGATACCAATCTGAAAATGCAGTGATAGCAAACAGTTTGTTCAAAACAAATTATGATTTATCAATAGGAACATAACAGAGAGAAAAAGCTTTTAAAACAAGACAATATTAATGTGTGTCTAAGGATTATCTAAATATAACATTTACCTAATGCAGTTAGGGAGCATTGATATACCCACCCTGTTTTTGCGATCAAGCTGCAAATCTTGTCTCCTCATAAGAAACACTTTTTAACTACTTTCAAGCTCCACACTTTTCATTAGACCAATAGCACCTGATTCTGCATTGGTGGAGGTAAATTTCAAAGTAATTATAACATCCATGTGTCTGTACTAACTATTAGGACAGTCTATAGGCATTGATATTTGGTTCCTGCCAAGTTAACTAAGCCTGATTTCCCTCTCATTTACTCTGTTTTCACTCAGAAATATAACCACCCAGAAACCCACAGAGATAATTTTATGAAGAAAAAGCTCCCATGTTTGTCACAGCTAGGCACAACTGATTATTTTGCTAAGTCTAATATATATGCCTGAAAGTCCAGTGCCCTGTGATCTCTATGCAGAACTTATGATCATTAGATGCATATAAACTAAGCAAAATTATGTAACTAATTATTGTCCACTACTTTGCGGGGGGGAGAGGGGGTGATAAATTTAACTTTGGATTTACTGCTGTATGTTTAAAACTTGTATATAATATGTAGTGATTTAAAACTGAGCTGTTCAGTCCATCAACAAGAATGCTGTTCTGGGGTTCTGATAATAAAAATAAAAGGCATTAGATTTATTTATATGGAGTCATCCAAAACCATACCATGATACAGTAGGCCGCACCTTTCACCTCTTGATGGGAAAGGATGCGCAGATGTTTATCTTTAGAATAATAATTCAAGTGCATTTTCATAGCAATCACTGAGTACTTGGAAGTACGGTAAACAGATTAACAAAACCAATATTGCACTCATGTTAAATAGCACTTATAATCATACAAAAATTAGGCTGTCATAAAAGGATTACAGTTTTCTCTTTCCTTCTTTTGAAGTGGAAATGTGAGATGCATAAACATGTTACCTTGAATCTATGAAAATGGAAATTCTGTTTATCATAAGCAAATACTGAATTGTCTCCCTCATTCAGTGCTCAGCATATGCTGGGTCTGAGTAGCACACACATTCTAGAATGACAACTGTAATGTAAAAGAATATCGCTCTACCAGTCTTTCCCTGAATAACTGGTCTGTGAACACAGGCACTGTGAGCAAATAATAGGCACTGTCAATGCTCCATTGACATGCCACTGGCCCCAAGATATATTCTGCTTTATAAAGTTGATGATCTACTCAGGAAGAGTCATTATATATATGCTGTTCACATGGGTCAAGATTTCACCCTAAATGAATGGAAATTTTGTCATTAGCTGTAATGGGTCCATGATTTCACCACTAGTACCTAAAGACTGGAGTCCTTAAATTTGGTTTTACCCATAACTAGTGTACTGTTGTGTATTGTACCAGTGTACTGTTGTGGCTCAATGATTTCCTAGGAATTCACAGAGTAAAATTTTTTTTTAACAAAAGATACAAAAAAAGTATAGACTCCGATACATGTGCTGTTTACAAACCTCATCTGTGTAACTACATCTGCTTACCTCTGTTACAATCAACTTTGATCTGTTTGTCATCTTCTTTTGTTGTCTCTTGCGCTATTGTGAGAACTTCAGAGCTGGAATGCATTTCTTCTAACACGTTGGTAAAGAGTCCAGCACATTAGAACCTCAGTTCTGATTGGGGCAGATAGACTCTAAGGGTATGTCTAAACTACATCCCTCTTTCAAAAGAGGGATGTAAATTAGACAGATCGAAATTGCAAATGAAGCCGGGATTTGAATTTCCCGCATTTCATTTGCATAATGGCAGCTGTGCAGTCTTTCGAAAAAGGGTTTTTCTAAAGTAAAACCGCTGTCTAGATAACAGGAGTAGAAATAGCAGTGGAAAGAAAAATATTTCCACCTTTTGAAGACAAAATTTAAATGCAAGTGTCTCTAAAATAGCACATTGTGTAATAATATAGGTTTCTCCAGGAGTCAGTTCAATTCCAAACCACCACAAGCCTGCTTGCAGCACATCAGATTCAGCTGTCAGAGATGGTTGAGGCAATAAGTGTTACTGGTATGCTAACACAAGCTATGGATTATAGGATTCCGCTGGTTCCCTAAAGGCTAAAGGATTCTATTTTCAGTCCAAAATGGACTGACAATAGGGAAAATAGAAAGGGAGATCGTATATAAAACTGATTTTATATACTTAGAACTATACAAAATCAAGGCATTGTATTGTACTAATTGTGGACGAATAACAGGGTGTGAATACCCCCTGCCGGTTAGGCAGGGGGGCTCCACAAACCCCTTTGTCCATCGGCCTGGCCCCAGGGCAGGATTCCCGGTCCCGGGGCCAGTAGATTGGGTGCGATCACCCCCTCTCTGCCGAGCCGGAGGGATTCAGCGAACCCGCTGTCCATCCTGCTTCCCCGGCCAGAGGGTCCAGGACCCAGAGTGAGTCTTAGACCCCTCCTCGGGGCTAGACCTTGCCTGTCTGGCTTGCCGGCAACAATGTGCCTCACCATATAGCAGGGCATGTGGCTGTGTGTAGGGAGGGGGAAGGGGACCCAGGCCCTCCCTCTCTCCCGGGTTCCAGTCTGGGGCCCTAAGTGCGGGGGCTCGCCATCGCCCCTGCACGACAGATGAGGGGGTTATTCCCTAAACGCGTCTGTCCACGGGGTCCACCCCGGGCTGCTTCCTCTCCTCTAGGGGCCCCCTGGGCCCGCCCTCTAGTGCCCCTGCGCCTACCGTGGTTCTGACGGTTGGTGTCTGGGGGACCTCTTGGCTGTCCGTCACTCCCGTTGCGTTCCGCAGGGACTCTCCTGGGCTGCTTAGAGTCCAGGACGCACCGTTTGCCTTCGGTGAGGGGCCCCTCTGTGGCGGGGGCTCGTCGTCTGTCGGTCGTGCGGGTCGTTCCTGGTGGCCTGTTGGCCCCGGTCCACCATCCAGCGGCTGTGGCGGCTGCCTCGCTCCACGCTGGCGGCGAACCATTTTAAAATGGCCTGCCGGATGTGACGTCGTCCGGAGGGCCCGCCCTTCCGGTGACGTGGGGTGCTCCCCTGCCGTGACCGGGCAGCCACTCTCCGTCCCTCCCACTAGATTCTGGCCTTGCTACACTGCCGTGTTGGCGCCTTGCCGCTGGGGCACATCCCCCACGGCTCCGCTCGCTCCCCACCTCCCCCCGTCGTCCGGAGTGCGGGCCGAGGATGGCCCGTCACACTAATGTATAAATGGAGAAAGGGAAACATTTTATATGAATGAAAAAGATTAATTATCTTCAGCTACCTGGATTTCTCAGGTCATTGAGCACTTGGCACAAGCATTACGGATTGCAATGAAAGTGTGAAGGTAAGTCAATAGACTTACACCACATGATTAATAAGGTGATGGCTGTAATAACACCAAACTGTTATATAGTCTCAATTTTCCTTAAAGTACAACTTTTCACTATCATCTTTCAGAATAGAGATTCAGATTCTTGAGCTCCATACTAGGGATGTTAAATTTTGATTAATCAGCTAATCAAATAGTCGATGGAATTTCCATCTCCATCGACTACTCGATTAGTCCATAAGGGGGGCACTCGTTATCTCACTGTGCATCTGTTTTTGAAATGTACAAGAGCTGCTCGCAGCAGGGAAGAGGCACAATGGGGAACCCATGCAAGGGGGGGACCAAAGCAGTCCCTGCTTGCACAGGGACCCAACTGCTGCACCTCTCCCATTGAAATGTACAAGAGCTGCCCGCAGCTCTTGTACATTTCAAATGGAAGGGCACAGGAGTTGGGACCGGTGCAAGCAGGGACTCCTTCGGTTCCCACTCATGCTGTTTCCCCGCTGTGCCTTTGCCTCCCCTGGCCCCCCTGCAGAGATGGTGCTGGGGGGAACCAGCTTTTAAACAGGCTCCCTTAGCACTAGCTCTGCCCTCCCCCACCTTGCTGCTTCTCTCTCTACTCAATGCTTATCACGTAGTCAACTAGTCGCTTACATCCCTTCTCCATACTTGCCTGTAATATTTTTCTGTTAGAAATTCTGTCTTAACATTTAACATTCCTGTTTATACCTGGCAAATCCACAGAGATTTACAAAAAACTCAATTAACCAATAATTAGTCAGTATTTCCCAGTAATATATCTTTGGGTAAATTTCTTCTCCAAGTTACACCTGGGTAACCCCACTGAAGTTAATGTTGGCAGTCAGTGTTTTCAACAAACCTGTTCTTTATTGCTGCATTACTTGCAGTACTTTTGGGTTTATAGGTCAGAACTAATCCCATTTCTTTATCAAGATAAATTTTTTAGCCTCAGAGATGGATTATTATTTCAAAAACAATGTGTGCACCACAGTAACATCAATGTGGTATTATTTTAATTATATTATGAATGCAGATACATTTTGGGGGCACACCCTGTAGTATGGGATCTGCTTTACAATCAACTTATTCAAACCTCTATATAATTAACTGAACTGTTTTTAAAAAAATATTTTGCATTAAAAAATTCTCTAAGGACTGTCTTAATCAAACACAGATAAGTTACATTTACATTGTATTTGTAACTGGAAAGTGAAAATCACATTGCAAGCACCTATGTGCATCATTCAGCACATTAATACCTTTAAAAACGTCACCAAAGTCACTTTTTGACAGTGGGACCTAGGTTCCTAAGCCACTTAGGAGTTTTTAAAAATGTTACCTTGATTCAAATTACTTTTGCTATAAATTCTTTAAGTAGCATTTTATCTTTAATTGAGGGTTCATTTAACGGAGGCTTTCTATTTTCCAGAGCACTGTGCTTAAGTTTTCTAAATTCCTTTAAGAGTCTGATATTATTCCTTCTCATTTCAAAATTTAATTTAGTCTCATTTAAGACTGTTTTACTGAGAAATACATGACAACGCCCTGGAGGATGTGCAAAGAATATGCTTATTATATTTGCAGATAACGTTAAATTGAGTGTTGAATATACCAGAGAGGCTAAATAATATATTAGGATAAGTAAGAGATGGGATATAGCACAATATAAATCTGGTAATCAGACTTCAGAAATGTGTGCAAGATTACTGGATGGATAAAATAGGGTTTCTTTCTAATGGATCCTACAGCTTGTTCAAAAATAAGTTGTAAACACATTTGTAAAAAGACAAAATTCACTTATTATGCATCTTTTTTCAATCTCTCTGTGTTGTTAAGAAGTGATCAGCCCCCTTTATGAAATAATACTATGGGAAGCACTAGATCATCTTGTGTTCATTTTACTAATCCTAATCTTCAAGATTCCAAAATTTATTTTAAATTGAAACAATAAGGAGATGGAAAAGTGACAGGAAAAACAGAATCCTTGTGAAGACAATTCGATCTTTCTATCTCTACTAAGTATATTCCAGGTGAAATCCTTGCACTATTCAAGACAAAAAAATCCTTTAACTACAATGAAATTCGAAATTGAAACCCACAGATTATACACTCAGAAGTTAGTTTCTTTCCAATGGGTTCCTGCTCCTGGATGTTCAATGAAAAATTACCATGTGAAATTCCCTTTTTAGTGTATATAAATGTCATGTAATATTTCTCATCCACTCTCTTCTCTTCTGTTACAAAATTATGTTTATCCATAATTTCCAGGCCCTTACTCTCCCAATACAGTTATACAAACATTACCTTAACTCTATAACAATAAAGCCTCACTCAGACCAAAGCCTAAATGTCCCAGAAATAATTCTCTCTGATAATTAATCCTACCTGATCCATAATTGTGGCTTTCCAGTTTCTCTCTTAATCATGCTTTTTTCTTGCATTGAGGAGATGAAAACACAAATGAAGTTTAACATCAATCTTTGTTTATTTCAAAGCATTCTGACTATTAATCCTGGATGCAAATTGGATCTTTTCCATAACAATGTGAGGATGAAACAGCCTCTGCCTTAAATACAGAAGTTTAGGTGTTCTCATAATGTAGCTCAGCACAATTGTCTTTATCTATCCATGGTCCACACATATTCCCGTCACCTGTAATGGGAGAAAATCCACTGAGGAATTCTTCACAAAATATCTAGGCAGCCCAGATATGACACATCACAGGAAAACATTGCCTAATTCTGTTTATTTACATGTCCCAAATAGAGCAAGTTGTGGGGTCCTAAAATGATATTAGTCCCATTGTTTAATGGGGAACTGATACAGAGAAATTTAGGCCAACATTTTCAAAAGTGGCTACAAATTTCTGGAGTCTTTTGCCTGAATTGTTAGGGTGGGAGAGTAGGCCAATGAAGTAGAACTCCCCACTTCCTTGGGCAGATTAGATGATAGTTAATGTAAATAAATATGGTATCGTTGCTATAAATGAGGATACCTTTCTTACTATGTGGGAAGGTATTATAGGACTCCAATCTGAAGTTAAGTCTTACAATTAAAAGAGAGCACGCCACTAGTAGGTATTTTTGGACAGCTCCATCTTGTCTGAATGATATTCTGTGATGGATCATCCACACTAACAAGTTCACCAAACTTCTATTTTATTAGGTTCTTGCTCTGTAAAATGAAAGTTTGTGAACCACCAGTGTAATCCATCTGGGACTATCATCAGCAAGATGTTTCTGAACATTAAGGTATGATCACTCAGAAAACTGAACTACTGAGTTACTGAAAAATACTGTTTTTAAAGACCCTCCACACTATGATCATCTTCAGACAAGGAACATCAGAGGCTGCAGCAGTAAGATATTTTGGCTTGGGTAATATGTCAAGGGAACAGCTTGGAAGGTTTGCAACCAAGGTCAGAGTCACAGTTTCCTTCATATCAAAATTTTCTCTTTCCTGAACCAGCAAATTTAGATGACTTGAAAAAATCCTACTACCACAGTATATACTAATATAGTTTTTTTTAAAAAAAAACAATAGAGATCAGATGTGGTTTTGTTCATTAGAATATTTGTATTATTAAAATTAAGCATGAATCTTACAAACCAGTAGGTATATAAATCCATCTCAGAAAAGAAAATGAACTATGGAAATGTCTGACATTCAAAGACTGCTTGAAATGGACCAATATTAAAAGTATCTATTTTAACTGAAACCACATCCTGCATTTTCCTAAGCAAATAATTGTATTAAAAGGATTGTACTTTAAAAAAAATCAGTACAAATATATATATCAGGAGTCCACTTTGCTTTCAAAATTTTCAGAGTATTTGGCTATTGTTATGTAGATTTGAAGAAAGGAGCCATTCTCTCAGATAAACCTTAAAAATTACATCACATGTGAGGGCCAGGAAAAGTTTTTAATAATGCTCCAAGAATGACACAATCTTTGCCAAAGGCAAGAAGAAATGAGTTGACAGCCTGGTTGCTGGCTATATCTTTGATCTTCACTCCTATGAGGTGTCACAGAGGGGCATGTGTAGATACAGAAGGTCAAATTACCTGGTGGTGACAATATAAAATTTACAAGCAGTAACTATGACCGAGAATACTGTTTTCTGAGAATTAATGACTGCCTGGAATTAATACGGTCATGGGCCACAAGTTCTTCTCAGATGGTCAACAGGATCATGATCCAGTATCTACTACATTTAATTAAAAATTTTCATAGATCTTCCAACAGGGGCCAGGTGTTCCAGGGGGAATGAAATAGAACAGGTGATCAATTTATTCCCTGTTGCTCATTCTCAGTTTCTGGCAAATAGGCTAGGGACACTATCCCTGCCTATCCAGCCCAGGTCCAGATTATCTCTTCTGGAGACAGAGGGTTATTAGATGTTGTGGGGCCAAAAATAAGGGTTCAGAGTGCAGGAGCAGTCTTTTGGCTGAAGCAGGGGTTGAGCACAGCAGGGGAGTGAAGGCTCAAACTGGTAGTGTGGGCTCTGGGATGGGGCTGGTGTGGGAGGGAACGGGAGGTGGAGATGCAAGGTCTAGGAGGGGGTTACGGTGAGGGATGGAGCTCAGGGCTGGGGCAGGGGCTTGGGATGTACAGGGGCCAGCTCCCCTTTGTTAAACAGACTACAAGGAAGAGAGGGAGCAGGTGCCTCTGTGATTACAGCTAATGGGTCTGTGGGGGGCCGAGCCTGCAGACAAGAGCAGAGCGCGGATGGAGCTTCGAGCACTTGCAGCTCTAGTCCAATGGGGACAAAGGAAAAATAGGAGCACACAGAGCCACATCCCTCCCTCACCTCTCACCTCCTCTGCCAAGCAGGGCTGGAACTCAGGGGCTTTAGTGGTTACAGCCAGGGCCTGGGATAAGGTCCCCTTCCCTCCCAAAAAATAGAGCTCCTTTTTTTGGCATCCCAGAGACCTTTTGTGCCCCTCCTTAGTCCAAGCCATCGGCTGCAGATCCTAAAGCCCCTTTCTTAATCCAACCCTAATCCTGGCTAATAGCCATTGAAGGACTACTATCCTCCATGAATTTATCTAGCTTTTTTTTTTAAACGTGTTATAATCTTGGCCTTCACAACATCTTCTGGCAAAGAGTTCTACAAGCACACTGTGTGTTATGCAAAAAAACTTGCTTTGATTTAAATCTGCTGCCTATTAATTTCAATTTGTAACCCATAGTTCTTGTGCTATGAGGAGTAAATAGCTCTTTTCTACACTTGTCATGATTTTGTAGACTTCAATCACATCCCTCCTTAGTCATCTCTTTTCCCAGCTGAAGAGTCCCAGTATCATTAATCTCTGCTCATTACGGAAGCTGTTACATACCCTCTAATCATTTTGTTGCCCTTTTCTGAACCTTTTCCAATTCTAATATATCTTTTTTGTGATGAGGCAACCCTGCATGTAGTATTCAAGATGTGGGAGTACCATGGATTTATATAGCGGCAATAAGATATTCTGTAGCTATCCCTTTCTTAATTATTTCCAGCGTTACATTCATTTTTCTCACTGCCACTACACATTGACTGGATGGCTTCTGAGAACTATCCACAATGACTCCAAGATCTCTTTCTTGAGTGCTAACAGCTGCCTCACTCCACCATTTTCCAATGCACACTACTTTGCATTTATAAACATTGGATTTCATCTGCCATTTTGTTGCTCAGTCACGCAGATTTAAGAAATCATTTGTAGCTCTTCACAATCTGCCTGGGTCTTAAACATCTTGACTAGTTTTGAATCATCTGCACAGTTTGCCTCCTCACTATGTATCTCTTTTTCCACGTCATCTCTCTATACGTTTTAGAGTTTGAGAGTCTGAGTCTGTCTGTCAGTCCATTTGTTCAAGAACTCCTCCTAAATGGTAACAGCTAGGACCACCACATTTAGTAGGCAGCTTCCTCTTCTCCTAACTTAAAGCAAGGTCAGGGTTGGTTGCATAAGGAAAATGGGATGTGCCTGGAATTAGATTGTTTTCCATAACACGAAGGGGCAATGAGCACAGGGGACAGTTATATTGGAGAATGACTACAGAGGGGGCAGCTTCACCAAGAAGAGCGTAGCCAGTCGGGTCTGGGGCTCTCCATATTGCGGGAAGTCTCAGTTGTAGCATAAGATGGCAGGGGGAGGCTCCTGCCCTAATTTCTGCATGCCCATCCCATTCCCAGAGTCCCCCAAACCCTGCCCTGATTTTTGCATCCTCACACTTCAGCCTCCTGCCCTGAACGACCCAAGCAATGGCAGGGAAATCTTCTAGTTTATGAATATGTTAAATAGGACTGGTCCCAGAACAGACCCCAGAGAGGAACCAGTATTTATCTCTCTCCATTCTGAAAATTGACTATTTATATCTAGCCTTTGTTTCCTATCTTTTAACCAGTCACCAATGCATGAGATGACCTTCCTTCTTATTCCATGACACTTACTTTGCATAAGAGCCTTTGGTCACAGACCTAGTCAAAGACTTTCTGAAAATGTAAGTGCACTATAGCCACTGGATCCCCCTTAGCCACATGCTTGTGGACCTCCTCAAAGAATTCTAGTATATTGGAAAGGCATGATCTCTCTTTAAAACAACATGTTGACTTTCCCCCAACAAATTACATTAATTTATGTATCTGACTATATTCTACTTTACTATAGTTTCAACCAGTTTGTCTGATACTGATATCAGGCTTACCTAATTGCCAGGATCATCTCTGAAACCCTTTAAAAAGATTGAACAAAAAACAGGACTATGTAGCACTTTAAAGACTAACAAGATGGTTTATTAGGTGATGAGCTTTCCTGGGCCAGACCCTCTGAGGAAGTGGGTCTGGCCCATGAAAGCTCATCACCTAATAAACCATCTTGCTAGTCTTTAAAGGGCTACATAGTCCTGTTTTCTGTTCTAGCTACACCAGACTAACACGGCTACATTTCTATCTCTTTAAAAAGATTGGCATCATATTAACTATCTTCCAGTCATTTGGTGCAGAAGCTGATTTAAATGGTAGATTACAGACTACAGTAATTCTGCAATTTCATATTTGAGTTCCTTCAGAACTTTAGGGTGTGAAAGCAATCTGGTGCCTTCTTATAATTTCTGAATTCGTTACAAATCCCCTCCAATGACACGTCAATCTTGGACAGTTGCTCAGGTTTGGGATCTCCCTTGTATCCTCAGTTCTTAAGACTTATTCAAAGAATCCATTTAGTTTCTCTGCAGTTGCCTTATCTTTCTTGAGTGCTCCTTTAGCATCTTGATAGTCTAGTCGCCCCACTGGTTGTTTAAGTAGGCTTCCTGCTTCTGTTGTATTTATTATTAATTATTAATTATTATTATTATTCGCTATTACTTTGGATCTTTGACTAGCTATTCTTCAAATTCTTTTCTGGCCTTCCTAATTATATTTTCATACCTTCTTTGCAAGAGATTATGCTCCTTTCTATTTTTCTCACTAGAATTTAATTTCCACTTTTGAAACTATGCTTTTTTTGCCTTTTGCTGCTGCTTTAATTTGTTGTTTAGCCATAGTGACACTTTTTTTGGGGCTGGGGGAGGAGGAAGAGGAGTATACATTTAAATTGAAATTTTATTATGGCGTCTTTAAAAAGGTTTCATGTAGCTTACAGAGAGTTCAATTTTGGCACTGTACTTTTTAATTTCTGTTTAATGTCATTTGTGTCATTCCCCTTTCTGAAACTAAAACCTACAGTGTTTGGCTGCTGTGGTGTTTTTCCTGTCATAGGGATATTAATTGCATTTACATTATGGTTACGATTACTAAGCATTCCAGCTATAGTCAGCTCCTCAACCAGATCCTGTGCTCCATTTAGGACTAAATTAGGTCCTAATTCCACTAATTTCACTGGCAGATGGATCAGATCCAAAGTCCCTCCCCCAGTAATGTCCTTTACTGTGCTCAGTGTTGCTTAAAAACTGAATTTCTGAAATCCTGCACTTGTTTGTTAATTCGAAATAGACCAATAATGTTTGTATATTATATGGCAAATTCTGTCTACCACCTCATCATTTAAATAACAAAAAAAATCAAAACTCTGAGTATACATTTGTTTAAAAATATATACACGGTACATATGATAAATGACAAGTACACTAAGACATTTAAACCCAACAATTTTTGAAAGTTTAATATAGCTTTAGATAAAACTGAGCTTGCAGTATTAATGAATACAAGAGTTTGTAATTTTGTATAATCCAAATTAACTTGTACATTTATACAATTATAGATTGCATGCCAGAAAATGCAATTAGTTGAGTCTAATTTGAATATATACAATTTACAATATAATTCAAGCATCAATTCAGCGTTAGAGAACACAGACCTGCTGTGCAGTCAAACAGAAATACTTAAGCACTAGGGCTGGGCAAAAACAAAAGTGATGAAATTAGAGAAGTGGCTCTGGTAACAAAAATGAAATATCAACTCAGAAAAACTTGTTTCTCAAGATTACAAATCAATTTGATTGATGTTTGTGTTTGCTCTTATCAATATTTTAGTCTTAACATGTATTATATTTCAGTACATGCCACAGGACTCAGCATCCCTGCTCCCAGCAGGAAGTGAGAATTTTTTATGTAAAAAATTAGGTATTTTCAATCAATCATAACTATTTATCAAAATATTTTGCAGCACCAAGCATAACATAAAAAGGACAGTACTTTCCAATTTCAAAACATGATTTCTTCAAATTGCTAAGACCTGGTCTGTACTACAAAGTTAGGTCAACTTAAGTTCACTTGTGTTGGCCTGGTTATGTGTAAACCACAGTCAGTATCCAAACAACATTAATGCCCAGCAGAGCAGTGCAATACCATTACACAGAGCCATGGCTCACTTACATAGGTCAACACAGCGCAAGTGTAAATGAATGATCTGTTAATGCGAGCACTCTTCTAGCAACTGACCACAATATTCATGTCCCTGCAACAGTGGCTGCTCCAGTCACAATACTGAACTCCACTGTCAACAGTCACAGAGACTGGAATTCCTTAACCATCCTGCCCCTGCGTTAGCACCTCTCATGTGATTCTGAAATGACTCTTCCAGGTTGCCTGCCTTGGCAAGCATGACAACCAGCTCACCTTTGTTGTGTGCATTTGACCATGCTACCTCTACACACAGAGAGCTACTAGATTTACTCTGCCCTGGAACAAACAATTAGTCTTGATCTTCTCGGCCTGTGTGGAGAAGAGACTGTAAAAAAGAACAGTTATGGAACAGCTGTGAAAATACAAATCTCTATGTGCAAACTGCACAGCAAACACTGAAACTGCAGCACAACGGAGGTGACCAGCTGTGCTATGTCAAAATGAAGTATTTTTGTCAGGGATAGCAGAAGATGAGGGAGGTAACAAGACATCAGCAGTTGCACTGCAGACCTGTCATTTTCAGAATGAGCTGCAGGACATACAGTCAGCTAAGTAAGACACTAAGCTTTTGCAACTTCTGATATGCAGTGTCTTGGATAAATTTGCCATTAAAAAGTCTATAGTTGCTGATGACTTGAAAAACTGAAAATATTAAACATGTGACCCTACCAGCCCCCTGCATTCTATTGTGGATAAGGATGTAAATCAGTAGTAGAGTCGACTACTTGTATTCCTCCCCCGTCCCGCTGCCTCTATCAGAGGCAGCAAGGGGGTGGGAAAAGCAGGAGCTGGTGCCCCAGCACTGCCTCCGCAGTGCGGGGGGAATGGAAGGATAGGGGAGGCAGAGGCGCAGCAGGGAACCCAGCATGAGCAGGGACTGACGTAGTTTCCGCTCGCACCTGGCCCTGACTGCTGTGCTTCTGCCTTTGAAATGTAGCAAGAGCTGTGGGAGACTCGTACTACATTGTAAAGGCCAAGGCACAGCAGGGATAGCGAACATCCTCTGTCCTCTCCCCCCCTTATCGACTAGTTGATGGAAATTCTATCAACTCAATTAGCTGATGAATTTAAATTTAACATCCCTAATTGTGTACACTCTGGCAGAAGCCTGAATTGCACACCTGTATTGTGAATAGTAAGGAGAAGGGGACAAAACATGCCTGGAACCAGAAGCAGTTTGACTTTGCTCGAGACTCAAACCATTTCACCATGTGAGTGCAGATGAGGTGTCCGATGAGAAGGAAGCTGGATGTACTGGCATTATTCTTTATAATCATTTTCACTACACTGATCTCATCTCCCTCCCCAGTCTTGCTATTCTTACCCATTTCAATAATGGTGCCCATCTCTTCAGCAAATTTAGAGAAAACTTAGTATAATGTTAGAAAAAAAATGCTAGACAATAAATCCAGCAAAAGTAATATGGCCGTTTGATTATACGATTCACATCAGATCATTTCCCTGTGCTTCGGCAGAGGTAGAACAAACAGAGGTAGAATCGATGTCCACTTCTATCTTTGGTTTGTTGGGCTGAATTGAGGGGCTGTACAGAGAACTTTGTTAATATGAACAGGGTTGTCCTTATTCTCTTGAACAAGCTCAAGTAAATTTCCATGGGCCCAGGCAGCCTTCGGATGTCACTTGCAGCTGAGTTGTCTGTGCCTCAGGAGTGAGATATCAGCCAAAGTTATCAGTGCCTGTGAAAATCCTGCCGATTTCACTGCACTGCCTATACTCACAACCAGAAACACCCAGCTTCTAAACCTTCTATGCAAAAGAACGATCCTACACCTTTACTCACCATGGCTTGAGCTGTAGAGAGATGCTGAAGTAACAACTAGCATTTCTTATTACAGGGAACAATGTATGAGATATTTTTTACTTATCATTCCCTTTCCATTGTGGTTAGGAATTTAACACAATATTAGTTTTAATAAGCAAAGCTGGGCCTGGTGGTCTTAAGAGGTGCTTTCTCCAGATCTGCTGAATGTTTGAGTCTGAACGAGAAGAGAAAGAAGAAAAGGAGGATATATTCTGTGAGATCTTCCAATCCTATACAAACTTAGACTGTAACCACAGGGCTTGCAGAGGCCACATGACCATGACAATGGAAAAAGACCAAGAATGGAGAAACTGGTTGCTGCAGAAGAAGGAAACGAAGCAAAAGGTATACTAGGAAATGCATTTGGACATCAAGAATTTGTTCTGGTAGCAAACTCAGATGTTTCAGAGCATTAATGACCTATATGCTCAAAGACCGCAGACTCAGTGGTATTTCTAGTGCTTGTAAAACACCATTGTCTAATTCCAACCCACTCCCATGTAAAAACTGATGGTCTGGTGGACATCTTCAACATTACCACTCCATACTGAGTAAAGCAAGGAGAATCACAGCTACACATATACTGGCCTGTGAAAACCACAGGATCAGCCACTCTTGTGTCACAGTAATAAGTGTTACACACATGAACATAAATGTTTAATATTTACTTCTGTTTACCTTATTAAAGAGTTACTAAAAAGTTTTTGTTTTGTTTGCACTTTAGTTTTTTTGGACATTATTTGCACATTATAGAATTAAATTTGTAGAAACTCAGACTCTCTTTATTAGCTTGTACCAAATATTAATTGCATTACAGAATTCATAATGAAAGGCACTAACTCAGCCCTATTTCAATGCTGTTCAAATGAGCAGAAATTTATTTTAGTACATTATTCATAGGGGGGAGCAATAACCCATCCATATTAAAGTTCAATTCACATGAGATTTCATATAAGTATTTCATAAAAGGATCAGAAAACACTACCAACACTTACTGTTAAAATGGTCTTTTAAGGCCTTCCTCAGCCATACTGCTCCATGATTGGCTTTTCTAATAGCCTTTGTAGCTATCTGAATGGTCAAATTCAGCAGACAGCTGGTCAGCCTCACCCCTGCACCATGGTGGTAACTTTCCCCACATTGTCTTAAATATTATACAGAACACAACATTTAGTTATAACAATACTGATAAAACTTGAAAAACAACAAATAGTCTAGCAGCATATAGATGGTATCATGAGCTTTCATGGGCACAACCCACTTCAACAACAATATTGATGTTTGCCTTGTGAGGTCCAACTCTAGTGAGTAAACAGCATCAGCAGCCTTTCAGTATATCAAAAGCACATTCAACTCTCATCCTGCAATAACTGGGCCAGTGGGTGATACTTTTTTTGGTGCTGTTGAGGTGACTAAGTGAGTGATACTCAATATTGGCATTTCAGCATCAATAATTGTAATGTGTCAAAACAGGGGCATGCTCAAAAAGAGGACCCCCAATAACTGTCAGGGACATAGAATGCCAGCCCTGAAGACACAATAGTGGGGAGAGCAAGCTCCTACTACCCCATGGCTGCAGGGAAGAGAGTGAGCTCCTACCAGATTAAGGGCAGAGGGAGGGAAGAATGAGCTCCTGCAAGAGCAGGGGTGGGCAAAGGAGCCTCTGCGGGCTGGTCCAGTCCACCAAGCTGGTGGATCAAGCACACAGCCACCCTGCCACGCCTCCCACCCACAGGCCTATTGAAATCTGGGGACAGGGGGAGTGCACAAAGTCTCCTCCCCCTGGCAGCTGGCAATTCTCTCTAGGCATCAAGGGTGGGAAGGAGAAAAGACCTAATGTACTCTCCTACTCCCAGGCAAATCCCACCAGCCAGTGCTTGTTTCTCAGGCCCAGAAGCAGAGATTCACCATTTGAAGCTGCTCTGGTCCCTCTCTCCTCCTCCCCGTTATGTCTATCTGCATTCAGTTACTGTGCTTGACCATCTCTGCAACTTCCTCTCTGCAACTGTAATAGTACTCACTCAAGTTCTGCATGTACAGGGGAATCATATGTCTTGTATTAGCAACACATACAAAATTATGATGAGCTGTGCAGGGTCCATGCTTCTGCAAGAGACAGAAAAGCAGTTTGCAGGACTGTGGGAGTTTTAAAAAAATTGTGTAAAATGTATGGGCTTTGGGCAAGAACTATAGGATGATGAAAGTGGGGAAATAACCCCTAGTTTTCAGAAAACCCTGGGCAAATCACTAGTATTTCATAAAGCCCTGTAAAAATCTCACAAGGAACTGCCACAGACGGTTGCATGAGGCATACTGGGATATCTACCTGTGATGCACCACATTTTACATTCGACTACTTGTAGTGGGTATGCACAGCACCAACACAAGCACCTAAGTATGAATGTGCCCAACCCAAATGTATTGAAAAGTCTCCAGCTGAACATCAACCACACTTTGTCACACAGACATGGCCACAGTAACTTGTGTTTCACTTGCACTTTATCAACAGTTCTAATTCTCAGAAACATTTGAATTCCTAGCATAATTTAATTACTTTTGGACATATTCTTGCACACATTTATTTCCAAATTTCCCAAGGGCAAACACTAAACATTTAAGCGTAACATTGTTTTAAAGTCCAATTTCCATGCCGCAGAAACTTATATAATGGAAAAAGAGTTGCCAAAAATTGACCTGACTGGATTTTTTCAGACTTCCATAGCAGAGATGTCAAATGTATTTTGTAATAAAACCTGTCAAAGTGTCAACAACAAGGGGACAACTCACTTTCAGAATTAATCTTTAACATATCAGAATTTTGCTTACCAGGCATTTATGGCATGATACTACACACGCACACTGAATAATGTGCAAAGGGCTGACAATTTAGCCAAAGATTTAACAAGCATGTAAGACAGATCACAGATTATAAACTCTGAAAAATTCTGAAAGTAAATGTGAAATCTATAAGTACAAAATTGACAGATGGTGACCTATGCTGAGTATCATTATATTTGAATTAATGCTTTCAGCAATGTAGAACCAATTACAAAACAAAATTTAAAAAAGAATTTTTCCAGATATTTGTAGATCTGCTATTATTACTTCTTTATACAGTATTATAAATGTGCACTTTATCATTTAAAATGGTCCAAAGCCCTTTGAATCAGAACTGCCAACACATGATTGAAATCAGTTAATGTACATCCTGATTAATGTGTGTTCTCAAAGTAAAAAAGATTCTTGTTCACTGTGGTCCCAAAACTATTTTAGTTAATTACATAAAAATTACATCACATACTTTGAGACCAGAATTACTATTTTTGCTGCTGTTGTCCTATTTAATTACCCTGCTTCCAGAAGTACACTAGCTACATATTTATGGTCAAATTAATCATTCTGACCCTTTTGAAAGCAGACTACAGATGAGCCAACATAAAATTATGACTGTCTGAAGGTATCCTGAAAGCCAGCCTTATTCCTGAAACTCCAAACCAGATGCAGGAACTATGCCAAAGTACCACTTCTAGTAATAATGTCATAGCATACATTAATGAGCATTTTCAGATACTGTGATGTATGCTACATAGAAGTTCAACTTTTAGAGGAAAAATGGAGACAGGTCCCAGTAGAGGCAGCTGATAGGTGCCAAAATGCTACTGACCCATGGTTGGCTGGAGGTACTATATTATTCTTAGGGCCCTACCAAATTCTCAGCAGTGAAAAATCTGCTGTCCTCCCATGAAATCTGGTCTTTTGTGTGCTTTTACTCTATACTACATAAATTTCACAGGGGAAACCAGAGTTTCTCAGACTGAGGGTCCTTACCCAAAATAGAGTTGAAGGGGGGGAGGGGTGCAAGATTACTTTAGGGAGGGTTGTGGTTTTGTCATCCTTCTGTGCTGCCTTCTGAATTGGGTAGCCAGAGAGTGACAGCTTTGGCGAGAACCCAGCTCTAAAGGCTGCACTGCACCAGCAGCAGCATAGAAGTAATGATGGTAATACTCTTCCATGACATTTTTTGCACTGCTGCTAATAGCAGCTCTGCCATCACTCTCCAGCAGCCCAGAAGTAATGGCTGCAGTACTGGAACCCCTTCCTCTGCACACAATAACCTTCCCCACATTTTTGGGGGGTTAGTAACCCTACAATTACATCACTGTGAAATTTCACATTTAAATGGCTAAAACCATGACATTTAAACATTTTTAAATCCTATGTCTGTAAAATTGACCAAAATGGACCATGAATTTCGTAGGGCCTTAACTTTGCCACACGAGGCTAGCTCATCCCTGGCAAAGAAAAAATTAGAACAAAGTGAAATGAAAAATAAAACATTTAAAAATACAGTTTCAAAGAGGTGACCTTTTGAACTTTAGAACACATCTAAGTATATTTTAATCAATTTAAAATATTATCACAATATAGACAGCAAAAAGGAAAAATTGTTTGCCTAGATGGATTTTGTGGGCAATAAGAGAACATTAAATTTTTTGGCGTTTCAGTAAATGCTTTAACTTTAGCAATTTTTTTCAAAATTCAGAAAAATAATTCTGATCATGAAATTCCAAATTGTTAGGAAAATGAAAACAAAATATCCTACAAACTCTAACTCAAGTGCGTAGTCCCTAATCAGGTAAGTAATCACACTGAAGCACAATCAACAGCTTGCATGACTGGATCCTAAAAGTAGAAGTTGAAATTCCAGTCCCATTGAAGCGAAATCAGTATTTTGTCTTTAATGTAATTGGGGCAAGATTTCACCCAGAAAATCTAGATATTTGTTTTCATATCTTCTTCATAGACCGATACTAATGACATCAGAAAAATCACACAAATATGCTCATTTTGAACATTTTTCTTATGTTAATAATCATGAAACAAAATGATCTCACTTTATTGATTTTATATTTTGTGCTTAAAAACATAAACTCTGTTTGAAATATTTTGCCCAGCCCTAAACAGCACAATTTCTGCCAACACCTCTTATGAAGTATACTTCAAATTATCCCAGCATTGTAATGGCAGGAAAAAAAACACGAATAAAATATTAAAGCAAATTATAAAGTGACAAATAATTTAAGGCTAAGAAATTTAGTGTTTGGAATTGACTAATGCGGCTAGCCTTATTTTAAGAAAGAAAACATGCATCATAACTACTTTGAACAAAACATCACAATCTACAATCAGAAAAAAAAATACATTTTAAATTAAATTATAACTTGCCCTGAAAGTTACCTACTCATGTTTTACCTATTACTTACTCTTAAGAAACAGGAGAGAATAACACCCCCCTTTACATATTTTCAGAATATACAATATAAATATAGTAAGAATCATGCCAGAAAACTATATGCAAAAATTGCACACTATTATTGCATGCTTGTTGTGATACTACATGCCAATTAATATTAGCTCTCATATGATTCCAGTCGGGACTTCAGGTCTTATCATATTATACTTCCAGTATATCACTATCTGGGAAGAACACAGCTGTCCCAGTTTGCATGTAGTGCTTAGCAAACTCATTTTTTATCAATTGTACAGACGGTCCCCGACTTACAAACGAGTTACGTTCCAAGCACTTGGTCATAACTTGATGTGTTTGTAAGTCGGATTACATTCACTGATGTACGGCCGTACTGTTCGTAAGTGCAGATTTCGTTCATAACTCAGGTTCCGGCTGTATAGGAGGTTGGTCATAAATACGAACGGTCATAAATCGACGCGTTTGTAACTGGGGGACCGGCTGTACTCTTTTCAGAGGGTTTGCTTCCTGCTCAAATTGAATTGACTAGTAATGCAAACTTTAAATAATATCTAAATGTCTCTTTGTTATGTAAATCGATCAGAATTCATTTTCCTCAATTTGGGTGGAAGTTTCCCCTCCATTCTAGCTCCTCCTCCTGACAATTTTTGAAGCTTTGGTGGCAAATCAGCCACAGACTGACTCATAGGATCTGACATCAGCTTTGTAGTTTTAGATACCAGTTTCTCTTCTGAGTTGCCAGGAACAGAGCTTATTCGCTGAAGTTTCATAGGTAAGTCCCCAATGCTGTATGCCTTTTCAGAGGTTGTAGAACTCATCCTTAGTAGTTTTTTGGGAAAGTCTTCTCTTCCAGTCATTTTCTGCAATTTTGAGGGTATCTTTGTACTAATGTCATCTAGACCATCTAGACATTCTACAGAATTATTCCTTTCTTTACTGTTACTTACAGCTGGTCCTATTAAAGGGGAAGATATAAGAAGCATTTCTTCCTGTTCTTTCACACTGTATGGTGGTGTAGGGACTTCAAATGTTGCATGGAACTGGGAATAGTCTACTTTAAAAAATCCTTCCTCTAAGGAAATCACAGGGAAAAAACGGTGACCCCAGAGAACTTCATCTTCAGTATATGAAGTTCGGGCTTGACATGTCATCCCTGCAACAAAAAAGCAAACAATAGCCTTGATACATTATTAAGAAATAAAATTGCATAAATAAAATCTAACTTGATTTTGGATGTATAAAATCTTGATTTGTAATATTTCATATGAACACATTTTATGCTTTTTTGTGCATTTAACACACCAATGATAATTGAACTTTGAACTCAATGAAGATTTGTTCCTGTAGAAGGCAGGTGGTGTGTCACAAAGATTGCACATATGCCCTTTATTGAAACTTACCTGCATATTTTCCATTTTTTTATTTCCTTGAATCAAAGTTATTGTTGTCTCCAATATAGATATAGTCAAAAAGGCACGAGGGAGGGGACTAAATATTGGAACCACTTCAGTTTTGTTTTTCATTGAATTTTTTTGTCATTGAATACATTAAAACTATAGCTGATCCTTGAACAGAAAACAGATTTCACAAGCATTTTTTTAAATCTATTTTTGTCAACATTTTACAGCTTGCTCTTCTCCAATGTGAGCCATGTAAAAAAAGATTGCAGACCTGAACTTAACTTGGTACTAAACACATAGATTTACCACTCTAACTGGGACAGTAGACGAGACAGAGTTTTGAAACCTAAGACCTGGTTTCTGAGAGTTCAAAGAATAGCTGTTTATTTTTTCTCCATACCAATGTGATAATTGAGATACACAATTTTTATTGTATGATTGCATGCTCGTTATGAAGACTCCTATCCCTTGAAATGGTGTTGGCAGGGCAACCCAGCATAGTGAGCATGGGAATGAACATCCCATTGAGATGCATGGGATAGTTCACACCTGTCAGAGATTATTGATTCACATTCTTACATTTTCTTTGCAACCATGAAGGGTATAAAAAATTAAAACAGAAATTCTGGTATCATCACATGACCCCCCCAATATTGGGCCCTAGGCATGGGCTTATAGCAGGGGCAGGCAAGATACAACCTGAGGTCTGGATCCGGCCCACCAAGTCCTTTGATCTGGTCTCCAGCCCTCCCCTGCGGCATGGAGCAGTGGCCGCTCAAAGTGGGTGGCTGCTCCCTGTTGCTCTCTGCGCTGCAGGAAAGGGGGAAGAGGAAAGAGGTGTTGCACACTGCCTCTGCCCTTAGCAAATTCTCTCAGCTTCAACTGACTGAAAACTAGGGGTGCAAAATCCTGTTTAATCAGTTAACTGGTTAACTCTTAAATGGGAGTGGGCGGGAGGAGGAGGGAGCTCCAGCCCACGCTGGGCTGGAAAGGCCCCCTACTGTAATCAGGGTCTGGTCAGGCATGGCACAGCGGGCTGCTCCAGTCTGTAAACAGGGACTGCTCTGGCCAGGCTGGAGCACCCCCGCACTCTCCAGCCCAGCTACTCCGGCCAGGGCTACTTCAGCCCAGCTTCTGGTTAACTGTAACCAGTAAGCATCACCCAATAAGAGTGATGCTTATCAGTTAACCATTCACATCCCTACTGGAAACCAGCCAATGGGAGCTCTGAGACTTTGCAGGTGGCAAAGAGTAGGTGCAAAGTTTTGTTTTGATATCTGGAACTGCAGTGTGAGCTGCCGCAGTAGTGGACACTAAACAAAAAATAAACTGTACTAAACTTGGTCATTGTCCCACAAACACCAACTACCAGAGGGGTAGGTAGCACTGACTATTAATGGATTTCAAAAGTCCAGAAACATGCTGAGAAAAAAATTGTTCATACTGCCAGTCATTCCTATTTTATTGTTTTATATTGACCTCAAAAGTGAACCTCAGTTAAAATTATTGTTTATGTGGTGTCTATTCTGTTCCCAAATTTGTAGATAACAGTAATATAGTTTAACGACTAATTATTTAGATTCTAAATCAGAAAGTAACTAATATTGCCACTGTATTGGTCAGCTGTGTCTTTAGGGCTTAAATGAATAATACCAAATCTTGAGGACTTAAATGTTCTTGTTTATTCCCATCTGGACATTCTGTTTATATTTTCAGGGAGTAGACCATCTGCAATGCAGAACTAGAAACAGATTAGTTATCTTGCCATCCAAGGAACACAACACTGATTTGGAGCTAAGAACTCCTAGGTTCTACCCCAAATTTTGCACAGATATAGGAAGTGACAGGTCATTTAACCAACCCCTGTTTTCAGTACCCAAAGGTAAAATGAAAATAACATATTGCCCAAAAATGCTTGCATTAGCTATCAGCTGTGAAGGTTAATTAAACATTTCCAAACACTTTGAAGATAGCATTTATATAGCATATTATAAGTACCATTATTGCTGTTTCTCTGCAGCATTTTACAGGCCCTAACAAGCCTCGGCCTCATTCCCTTCTGTGTCACCTGTGAGAGGATATCAGCATGATCATATGTCCATAAAGGTAATTTTTTTACTATGTAAAGTCTACCACCTACAAACACAAATGATAAAAAACATATTTTTCATAAAAATATTTACAACTATAATGTTTTTATAAGATGTTGTGATGTACTGTAGTATCCAGCAGGATATATAAATGTCGTTAGATGTTGAAATTAATTTAAAAAGTTCAACAACTTCCCCAAACTGGCAAATGTAGTCTTTTCCCACAGAATTTATATTACAACACACACACAAACACACTAGCGGGAACTTAAAAGAAATGTCCGCATCCTTTGAAATGCATGTTTTTGGAAAATTTGCTTTAATAATCACTGATGCACCTGCCCTACTCATTCAACTACAAAATCCAAACAACCCTTATTAATAGATTATTGTGTGTCAACTCCCACATTTTATTTTGAGATGGCTTTCAACTCTCCACTATGCATTCTATTTAATTTCCTTCTGGGAAGCCACAGAGAAAAGTTAAAGGGATTAAGATTAGATTAGATGACCTCTTGAGGTCTCATCTGGCCCTACGATTCTAAGTGTGAAATTAGAGAGCAGCATGGACTGTGTAGGGCAACAACAGAGGGGGAAGTCACTCCAACTGGTTCTCCAGTCCCTTTTAAGGTTACCACAGTCCATTCTGTATCTCAACTGGTGCCCTATAACTGGAGCATGAGGATGCCCAGCACCATAGTATATTGGCATGAGTTTGTTCCAGTGCAATTGCTTTGGTACAGAAGTAGAGAATTATTAGCAGCTATATGTTTTATAACAAAGGCCACATATGGGCCAAAAGCAGGCATTGAAAACCAGTTAGAGGAAGTATAAAAAGCAAAGCACAAGTCATGGCAAAGACTAAAAGACGCAACATTGACTCGAGGCTGCTTTTATATATTCATTGAAGAAAACTAGTCATAATTCAGCCAGCACATACATATTAAATATTTATGTGTAAACATGAACATGGTATCTCAAAAGAGCACCTTGCAAACACAGTACTTGTGTCTGGTTATATTTTGTACAAAGGATACCCAGAAAGGTATCAAAAGTCATGATCTGCTGAAACTCATTGTTCCGTGAAATTATACAGATTATCATTATATGTGGAGTAATGAGTTTTCTCTATATAGTTATTACTGAAATATGTTGCCAGTCTAGAAGATGCCCACAGGTAGCTCTCCATGGGCAACAAAGAAAGTGACCCATGCCCAGGTAGTTGTTAAACAACCATCACCAGCCACTGACCAGGGGAACTGTAAACAAGAGATTTAAATTCAATGAGAGACAGTTATGCAAGCACCACACAGCAGGAATGTCTCAATTCTGTGACTCAGCAAAGCCCATCAGGACATGACTGGGCCAGTATTTTTCCAGGCTCGTGAATTGAGAGTACAAATAAGGGATCTTGGCATCATGAGATCATCTCCCCACTCTACTCCCCAACTCTGAGGGCAACAACACTGGGAGGACAAAGATTTTGAACTGAGGAGATTAGTCCCAGGCTGAGATGGGAATTCAGTCTGTGTACCAAGAACTCTAACGTGACTGTAACATCCAGTGGGTGAGAAAAGCTTACTGAGTCTGATAAAGTTCAGGATTTAGACTGTGTATTTACTTTTTATTTCTTAGGTAACAATCTCAAAGCCACGTAATCTTTCTGTAGTCAGTACATTTATTTTAAGGTTTTATCTTTTTGTAAGCGGGGGAATGGTCCCGCTATTGTGGGGAACTTTCCTGGCTTCTATACACCCCGGTGAAATGGACCAGCGAAAGGATCTGAGTCCCCGCTCCCACTTCCTTTACCCCATGGCTCCCCTGATCCTGAGGGCTCCCCTTCTACTCCCCTGAGTAGCAGAGTCCTCGAAACCCCAACAAGGCTGGGCCCAGGTTTCCTGGGGCTTAATCCCCGACCTTGTAGTCACTAGGGGCAGGAGTTAGGGTGTCCCCATTCCGAGGTGCTCTCTTTACACTGCATGCTTTCTTGGCCCAGTGATCATTTCATCAGGTTCAAAGCAAATACAATTTATTAAACATCAACTGATTAAAGAGAAAAGAATAAGAAAAAAATGAGAATGGTTAAATGAGAACACAGCCCTGCTCTGTAGCACAGCGACATCAAAACAGCAGTCTGCAGAGTGTAAGGACAGTTCACAGTCTCTTCCTTAGAGGCCCTGGATGTGGGCTGCAGGCTGGACACACTTGCTCTGGCAGTGACCACACAGCCTCAAGCTCTAAGTGGCCAGACCCCTCTCCCAGTCCAGAGCCTCTCCCCACACTTTGCAGTTCCCAGCTGCTCACCACATCCAGCTGAAGGCTGTGCTGCTTAGCCAGTCTCTAGCTCCTTGCGTTACTTCTCTGTTCCTTTTGGCTCTCTGAGCACTGCCAGTCTGCTGCTCAACACAGGGTCTGCACTCTTTGAGCTGTGTGTGTCTGGCTCTGCTGCTACAAAAACTGCCCCTCAGCACAGCCTGCACTCCTCTTAGCAGTTTCTCTGCTCTCTCCTTGCTCAGAGAGACCCAGAACAATCCCAGCTCACACGGAGGATGGGTCCTGGCCTCTTGCTTTTCTCACTGGCCTGTCCAACTTGTCAATCAGGCTGAGCTGGAGTGTTGGCTGCTTTCCATTGTCTCTGGGGTCTGTCAGTCTCATGGACCCTTCCCCTTTTGATCCTGGGAGCTGGCAAACCAAAAAACTCCCACAGTTTCAGTAAGGGGCTAACAGTCCCCTTACATTTTCCTTTCTTATCTTGTCTAAAATGCTTGAGAAATTTGCTGAGATTACAAAAGGTGGCGCATGTCCACTATGAAATAGCAATCTAATTGATGAGCTTGCACTGGTCAAGAGAAATTTTTGAATAGTGTAAGAGGTGCAAGGCAGAGAACTGGGGGCATGAATTTACTGGCATCTCCCTTTGTACAGTTCATGAATGGCTGAGAGTGCATACATGCAATTTAGGTGGCTGTGTCTCTGTATGCTGGGGGCTACACAATTACAGCATCTGGAAGAATATGCTGCTTGTCATTGACAAAACACTGACAAACAGCCCGGCCAGAGTTAAGGGGCCACAGTGGACCTTCAGTTCCAGGTTGCATGCAAACGGGCTGGGCACTGTAAAAAAGGTAAAAAATTTCTTGGACCCAGAAAGGTGGGAAAAAATCTGTTTAATAACTACATTTGTTGTCACATTCACTGGTATGCACTCTATAGTACTAGATGGCAATTCACTTCTACGTACTTTGATTTTGCTGATCTCAGAACATTTGTATTGGCTCAGTTGTAAGTTGTAGCCAAGTGTTTAAAAATGAAGTTTTTCCTTTTCTTTTTTGGTTATGTCACCCTGATTCACATACCTGAAAATTTGAAATGCAATCAGTTTTGCACTTGAAGATACTTTTTAATCAGGAGATTTAGGAGAAATAAGAAGAACTGAGCGTAAGGAACAGCTACTGCCAATAGCTACATTTTCATGCCAGTCATTGTAACTGATTCCCACGCTGGTTTGATTTGACTCTAAAAAAAAATTGCAGTCATCTGTGATATTTTAAAATCTACCCATGTTTCACAACTCCAGTCTAGCCAGTGCTACACTCCCTGCTGTGCTGGCCCCTGCCAGCCGAGCCTATGCTCCCGGGTGAGGTTGTGCCAGCCCTGCTGCCATCAGGGCTGTGCTCCCCACTGTCAGCCCAGCCCCTGAACTGGGCCAGCTGGAGTTCTCTGCTGGACAATGGATGTTGCCAGACCAGAGAGTCCTGGATTTTAGAGGTTCAACCTGTAATATAATATACAATATATTTATGAATCATAGGTCCATCAGTGGCTATTAGCCAGGAATCATGCCATTAACCTCTATTTATCAGAATCTGAGAATGGATGATATGGGAGGAATCATTTGGTGATTGCCTGCTCTGCTCAGTTCCTCTGGCGCACCTGGCATTGGCCACTGTTGGAAGACAGGATACTGGGCTAGATGGACCTTTGATCTGACACATTATGGCCATTCTTATGTTCTTAACAATGCAACATACTGGTCATTCCTCCAGTTTTGTTTTAGTTCTTTTCATAGTAATTTCAGGAAAAAAAAGAAAGAATATGGAAAAGTACTGCTGCACAAAAAATATTCAATCACAAGCAACTTCCACTCAGGTAAAACATTAATTTATGTATATGAGATATAATTAGAAAGAAATTCACTAATGTATAAATAGAGTGATGACCTATTTTCTTTTTGTCCCAGGGCATTTCAATTTTGTTATGAAATTATTGAGGGAAAGAATCACATAACACAACAGGTTATCAATAAATAAATTTTAGAAGACTGTTGAGTACTTAGCCCATCTGTCTCCTTTATTCTGCAGTTGTTCATTATCTATAGAGCCCCAGCCAAAGAACAATTGTAACAACAGGGCCTTCAGATTCTTTTTATCTCACGTTAGCTATGGAAGTCATTAGTAGATGAGTGTTTGTAAGGAATATATGGAAAACAAATACAGCAGCACTGGAAAATTAGATCTATGATTACTGTAAACAGTTTGTTGACCTTTGCTTAGTATAGTTAAATTACATACAATGCAAACAGCTCTTTACAAAAAGAGATAACTGACAACACATCTAAGCAATGGGCTTTGACGGTGAGGTTAAAATTCTAATTCACTATCAAAGAGGCACCTTAGTGATATGCAAAGAAGGAACAGTTCAAGGGTTACCGCGTGGTGTACACTGATGACTAGAAAATAGCACAGATATTACAGCTTTAATTATTTTCATGAGATGACTTTCATACAGTAATTGAGAGTCACCAGTTTCTAAGTTACAAACACATAAGATTTTAAACTTCATTACAGAAGGTGAGATCAAAAATGACAGTTCAAGTCTAACTGAGGCTTGGGCTATGCTAGCCGTTATATCAGTATTACTAAATCCATACACCTGAATGACATAGTTATACCCCCAATCCCAATGAAGACAGCATTATGTTGATGGGAGTGGTTCTTCTATTGAAATAGCTAATGCGAGCAAGATGGCATACCTATACCAGAAACAGAAGCCCTCCTGTCGGTGTAGATTATTAGCATCTTCACTAAAGCAGTACAGCTGCACCTCTGCAACCTTCCAAATGTAAACAAGTCCTAAGTGACATACTAGAGCAGTGGTCCCCAATCTTTTGGGGCTGCCGGGCACCCAGGGGTGGGGCTACTCACGCGCCTGGGGGCGGGGCTGCGCACGCGCCTGGGGCCTGGGCCATCCATACGCTGCGTGCCCAGTGCCGGTGCCACCCATGAACTGCACTCCTGGGGCCAGCGCCGCTCCTGTGCCGCATGCCCAGGAGCTGGAATCATCCACGTGCTGCGCGCCTGGGGCCGGTGCCACTCCTGCGCGGTGTGCGTAGGGGCGGGGACGCCCATACGCCGCGTGCCCAGTGCTGACACAGCTCATGAACAGCGTGCCTGGGGGCAGGGCTGACCCCAATCACTTGGCGGGCGCACAGAAATGGCCCGGCGGGTGCCATGGCGCCCGCGGGCACCTCGCTGGGGACCACTGTACTAGAGTAATGGAAATTGGCAGCATATCTGTCTCTGGAAACTACTAAAGAAACAAATGCTGCCACTGGCCACAGCGGGGCCTCTCTGATGTAGAGCATAGTTTCTAAACAAGAAGGGAAGGTTTAGAAACATCAGGAGGGATGTTTTGTTGGGTGGTCAGTAGAATCTCAGCGTTATGAACACTAGAGTTACAAATTGACCAGTCAACCACACATCACATTTGGAAATGGAAGTACACAATCAGGCAGAAGCAGAGTCAAAAAACCAACCAACAAGCAAATAGAACACAGTACTATTTCATTCAAACTTCTACAAAAAATAAAAGGAGGAAAAGAAGCATTTTTCTTTTGCACAGTAAAGTTTAAAGGTGAATTAAGTCAATGTTAAGCTGTCAACTATTAAAAGACTGATCAATGTTTTGTTCAGAGTTATGAACATTTCAGAGTTACTTACCAACAACCTACATTCCCAAGGTTTTGTAAATGAGGTTCTACTGTACTAGTATGCAGTCCTTCCTGGGAGCTGAGAGCTTTGAATAGTGCATTTTGGGTTTCAGCTAGTGTATTTATAGTAGATTGGTGTGGAGCTAGTCTACAGAAACTAAGCCTCTCCGCCCTGGACAGAGAAAGATGGAAGGAGATAGTGAAGTAGGCATCGGACACCAACGGGCATTGAGCCCATGGTTGTTGATGATGACAGTGTATTTACTACCTGTTGCTCCATGAGAGGTCAGAACTACTCAGGGCTAGATGGAGGCGGGCTGGGGTAAGAGGAGTATTATTGCTCAGTCCTACTGAGGTAGTACAGAGCAGGGGATCTTTTAGTAATTTTTCAATTACACAAATATTTTCCTCAAGCAAGCTATGCCAACAGTGGCCTCTTGAAAGCATGATCAAGTGAAAACAATGAGTTTTAACTGGAGTTGGTTTTTTTGCTTACCTATAGTTACAGCACTCATTATTGAGCAAATGCCATAAGGCTTTGCAGTGTCTTTAGCATCCTCCATTTAAAACATCCCAGATTACTTTAAAAAAATGCAACTCACTTAACCCAAGAGTCTGGTTCTTCTCTAAAAATGACTTTTGAAAACATGATACCACAGGCCAGGTTTGGTTGCTAAGACTTGCTAGTAACAAGTGAGTTTAGCTTACAAGTACAAAGTTTTTTTTTCTAGCTATCATCCCTACAAACTCACACTGAGCACTATGAATTAAGCTGAATCTTTTCCATCTAATATATCACCACCAGTTATAATGATTCTGCAGGCTCTCAGTTATACCTGTATAAGTTCACTGCCATCAACAGCATTACACAAGGATAAATGAACAGAACCTAGGATCAGACTGTGAGGAAGAATGGTACAAAGAGCCATACTCTCATTTGTCAAGTCCACAAAAAGACCATCCACAATTGCAGTTCTGACTTGATCACTCTTTACATACTCCCAGAGTGCACCATGCCAAAGTGGGTGAGGGGAAAAGGTAGGACAACCCACCTGCCAGGGATTGCTAGGAATATACTAATCCTTTTTTACCCTGGTTTGAGTGTACATAGTAGGGATGTTAGATATTTGTAATTGAAAAGCCATGTAACTGCATGACATTTTAGCCATTACACAACTATTCAATAATCCCAGGGGCAGGGCAAGCAGCCAGTGTGCTCCTGGCCCCACTTCTGCAGAGCTCTCTGCCACCCTGCGTTGCTTCCTATCAGAGGCAGCAGCGTGAGGTAACAGGTGAGAGCTGGTCTGAGAGAGGAGCCAGTTTAAAAAACAGCTCCCCATGCAGACCAGCTGCCTGCTGCTCCTAGCTGCTGCCTCGGATATGAAGGCAGCAGCAAGGGATGGCACCAGCCCCTGTCCATGGGGAGCTCGGACCTCCCTACAGACAGGAGCTGCTGCTGCATACAGAGGCTGCTCTGTGAGATCCTGGAATAGCCTCTGTCCACTGGGAGCTTGACCCCTCCCCACAATGGACAAGAGCTTCTGCTGCAGACCAGGCTTTGCCCATTGGGAGCCCGGGCCACCATGGGCAGAGGCTGCTTTGTGGCAGCCTTCCATGCCCTGCCCCCATGCTGCTATAACGTCAGCAACGTGGGGGGAAAAGTGGCACTGTGGAGCTGGTGCTGGGGGAATCAACTTTTAAACTGGCTCCTGCCTGTTCCCTCCCCCCCGAAAGCTGGCTTCCCATGTGTATTGGCTCCAGCCTGTCCTCTCCACACTCACACTGCTGCCTCTCTATCAGAAAGCATAAGCTCTCTGATAAGCATAAGCTTATTGGATAGCCGAGTAGTAACTGGACTAGTTGCTTCATCCACCCTTTGCTGCCTCTATGAAAGAGAGGCAGCAAGTGGGGGAGGGAGCCAGTGCTGGGGGGAGCTGGTTTAAAAGCTGGTTCCCTCAAGCACCATATCCGCGGTGGGCAGGGGAGTCCCTGCTGCTGTGCCTCTCCCTTTGAAATGTACAAGAGCTACCGCAGCTCTTGTACATTTCAAAGGGAGAGGTGCAGCAGGTCCCGACTGTTGTGCTTCTCCCTATGAAATGTGCAAGGGCTGCCTCACGGTTGGAGGGAGAGAAGCAGGAGTGGGGGCCTAGGCAGTCCAGCTACGCCTCTTCCTTTGAAATGTACAAGAGCTGTGGGCAGCTGTTGTACATTTCAAAGGGAGAGGCACAGAGGGATAGTGAGCGCCTCCTTTATCAACTAATAGATGGAAATTCCATCGACTACTTGATTAATTAATTAATTGAAATTTAACATCCCTAGTTGTGAATAGGGATGTTAAGTATAGGTCAATTAACTAATTGACTAGTCGATGGATTTTCCATCAACTAGTCAATTAATCGATAAGCAAAGGAGCCGCAGCAGGCTTAGCTCCCAGTCACAGATGCTAACCCTGCTGCGTCTCTGCCTTTAAAATGTATTTAAAAGGCTGGTGCGCAATGGAGGGACACAGCGTAAGCTGGGCCAGCTGATTCCTGGCTTGTGCCAGTCCCCTCCTGCTGCACACCAGCCTTTTAATATATTAAGAGCCCGTGGGCTCTTAATACATTTAAAAAGCAAAGTTGTAGTGCTTGACCCTGACTACTTTCCTGCCCTCCGCCCCAGTGGAGATGGGAGCTGGGGGGAACTGGCTTTTGAGCTCCTGCTCCCCCCCCCCCCACTTGCTGTCTCTAATAGAGGCAGCAAGGGTGGGGAAGCAAATAGTTGAGGGACTAGTCGACTATCTGATAAGTTTTTTCTTATTGGACAATTGACAAGTTGCTTACATCCCTAGTTCTGAATTTGTTGTTTATTGGCTAGTTTAATTTTGTTTTTAATAAAAACTCAAAATAAAAGTACCTGTATGACAGGAATTCACTTTATTATGAGGGAGTACAACAGTTCACAAGTAGCAAGCTGAGCTGAGATAAATAAAGCACTATGAAACTACATGCAGTATTCACTAAGTTGTACTGGCAGAAAGACTATGATAAAAAAAACCCCGTAAGACTGTCATCTGATGGGTATCTTGGCAAGCATTCATTTAATTTAATCGCTTAATGTAATCTATTTTGCTACACTTGAAAAAATGACATTTGTGTCATTGCTTTAGGCTACAATTAACAAATGTTTGTTGCCTATGACTAAGGAAAAAGTTTTCCTAAATTGATTGGACTATAGCTACTGATGGATGCTGAAGAATTATGGGCTAAGAATTCATTAATAAATTCCCCCTTAAGTATCTGCAGCTGCAGTCACTTAGTACTCTAACTGAGTAACTAAAAAGAACATTTTCAAGTGACCTAAAAATAACCAAATGCATTGTTTTTCAGAATTTCCTTGAGCTACATTTTTCCACGACAGTAAAATACCATTAAAACTGTGGTAAGATGGCAGAAAGGTTCTTCTCAATGGTTTCTTTTGTGTTTAGTTACTTACATGGTATGGCAAAATCTTGTACCAGTAAATAAAGTGGCCAAATGTAACTCAGATAAATACAGTATCAGTATACAGTATAGTTCCAAAGCTTCAAAGGAGCAGCTGAGTTGGTCTGTAAGTTATCCCAATTCCTTTAATCAGAAAACCTCATCTGAATCCAGTATATCCCCCAGTAATCCTGCATTAGTTAATCAGTATTGTTCACCAGAATGCCTGGGTATCTAAAACTTGTTAATGTTAATGTCACCTTTGGATAAATGAGTGATTATTGTAGTATTTTGATGTATGTCCTGCAAAACAGTGTTTAAGGAAAGCAATTATCACATGTAATAGAGAATCAAAAGCCACTGGAATTCAAATCTGAAAAGAGGGTCAATTAATACAATTTTGTAAACTAGTATAGTCCCCTTACTAAAGTGGCCTCTGACTTTTTTTGGGAGGATCCTTTGTGCTGCAATCTAGCTCTAGAGACTACAACTCTCATGAGCCCTTGAGGAAAAAGGAGGAAGCGGGGGGCTCCTCCAGGCATTTTGGGAGAGTGGAGCCAGGGTGCTGTGGAGGAGCCTTTGTCCAGTCCAGGAACTGTGCATTGCAGCTAGAGCCAGGGACTGAGAGCATGCAGGGCTTGGATCTAGCAGGCTGCTTCAGAGGCTGCTGATTGTCCCTAGAGGGGAGAGCCTCTGGCTGTGCCAGTGGCTAAGAAGGGATACAGAAACCTGCACACAGGAGGAAACTGAGTAACTGGGTTCTTTAGGAAAGTGCTGCCTGGAACAGACCTCAGAGATATAGACTAACTCTGGGTCCAAAGAGAGCCAGAGTGACCAGCCCAGTGAACCAGAGCTGCTGGCATTTGGTGGAGCCTGCTCCAGTGGCAGAGAGATTTTGCAGCTGGCTGCTCAGCTTGGACTAACACACACAGGACCTGCACAGTGCTATCTCCACATCCAGCTACAGACCTTCAAGCGCGCCTACGCAAGCAGCTGGGACTCTGAATCCAGAGGAGTGCACACTTTGGGGGTGGTACAAATGGTGGTGAGCAAATGCCAGATAGATAAGTTTCCTTTCTTTCTGTGATGTTGTTAATTGATTGTATTCACTATCAACCTGTTAAACCCTGTTTCTTTAAATTGTTAAGTAAAGGTGTGTTAATTCTAATTTAATCAATTAGATGTATATTATTTATAATTGTTGTTTTGAAGTTAGGTCCAGATTGTTGCTGGAATAACTTTATTCTTGGAGGCTTCCAAGGCACACCATTAAGTGTGTAAAGGGCCAGCCAGGTGGAGGCACCACCACTGTATATTCTTTAGGAGCAAGGGACTGCAGCAAGGGGGTGGAGATCCTGAGTACCCCAACTAAACATCACCACTGGGGTACTCAGGATCTCCTTTTATGTCAAAACCATCAGGCGCCCAGGCACACATGTGAGTATGACCTGCTCCTAAGTAACCCTGGGAGGAAAAAGGGAGTTACACTAGCATCTAGCCTCTAATAAAAACAGAACAGTCTGAAGTGGTCTTAGCTTAATCATGTTTGAAGTCATTTTTTTATAATTATAAACTAGTCAACTCTTCTGCATAAGGGAATAGCAGAAATGCAATTTTCCCAGTGCAACAAAATTAGTTCAATTAACTTTATCTATTAAATTATAAGAATACTAAAGTACCCATCAAGTCCAGTATCACAAATTCATTGTTGATTAGCTCCCTGCCCTCCTCTCCGCTAGATAAACCTGTGGATGCTTACTGAAGGCTCCAACTGTCAGCATGTTACAACTATTTAAGATGAACCCAGACAATATACAGCTGCTCAGAAGCTATGGTGATGAGCACCAAATGCATATCCATAATTTTCTCTTTCATCTTTCCATATTCCATTGTCACATATATCTAGGATTATAATCACTTATACATACACCTAGGCATTGTTCGGTTCCCACTGAAATCAACAAGAGAAGAATCAGCCTCTAAGGGTGTGGAGACACACAGAAATATTACCTCATTTGGGAGGGTTATCTGTTCTGTGAAGTATGTGTACAAATGATCTTTAATTTTATGCAAGTAATGCACACCTGAGAATTTATAAGGAGAATCTGCCATAAAAAATTCTGTTAATTGTGAATATGTTTCTTGCATTATGCCCTTAAGATATTCTTCTTGCCATTAGTAGTCCATCTTGCATAAATTACTCTAGAATGTATAGCTTAAATGTATAACACATAACAAGCAGATAACTGAAAATTTGCATATGCATATGTGATCTTTATTGTCCCCCCCAATATAGTTATGAAAATGAATGGCTCCATAAAGTAATCTGCATGCTGGACAAACTATTCGGTGCGAAACAACCACCTCACATAATTTACAGTCTTTTAAAACCTTCCATCACAACCAACACTAGGATTGTGAGGACTGTCAGGTCTCATTTCTTCACTGGCCCAGTTCATTCTGTCATCTGCAAACATTATACTTTTATTCAGAGTAATGTTTTGTTTTGAAAGCTAGATAGATTTTGTTTGCATTGTTTTAATAATAATAATAATAATAATAATAATAATAAAAACACACACACACACACACACACACACAAACAAAAAACCACCCCACCCCACCCAAAATCATGACAAAATGAAGACTGAAAAAAATTAATTTCAGGACTAATGAAAAATATTTTGGGAATGTTTCTGTTTGCACAGCTCTAGGACCAGGAGACCATTCTGCTGGGCACTGTACAAACACAGAACAAAGATCTCCCTACCCCAAAGACAGTCTCAGCAAGACAGGATCGATGGAGACACAAGACAGAGACATGATCATAAGGAAACAATGAGACATCAGTGATCAGCATAAAGGGCAATGGTCTCCGTTCAACAACAGCCTAACCACTGTATATATTTTTGGAGACATCGTAGCAATAGAGAACTCTGATGAGGGGCTGAAGATGAATAATGAGGTAGCTTTGAGGATGTTTGTGGGGACTTTTCCCAAGTATGAGGGACAGCACGGGAGAGAGCAGGAAGGTGTTTGTTTGCAAATTGAACAGGTAGATGACTGAGGCTGCTGATCAGTGTCCAGTCAACATCTCTATCATAAGATATGTAAATGTAGGCCAGAGGCAGTGAAACTACTAAGGAGAGTGATGTCTGCTCTATTGCCTCAGCTACAAGCTGGTTGGGTTTTAGCACAGGCAGTAGAGGCTCGTGACTTTAGTCCCTAAAGTCATAGGGTCAATCCTGCCTGACAACTCATTACATAGTGTTATGGGCCTTGGAAGTAGTAATAGGAGTCCAAGTAGCATGAAAGCAAGTGCTAGTATTGAAGAGTTTCACTTTGTCAGAGCAGTCAGTTACTTGTGTATGTTTGTGAGTAAGAAAAATTGCAAATAAAATCCCTGATTCTGCAACATTTGAATAATATTTAGATTACAGGCAGTCCCCGGGTTACGTACAAGATAGGGACTGTAGGTTTGTTCTTAAGTTGAATCTGTATGTAAGTCGGAACTGGCATCCAGATTCAGCCGCTGCTGAAACTGATCAGTTTCAACAGCGGCTGAATCTGGACGCCAGTTCTGACTTACATACAGATTCAGCTTAAGAACCCCAGGCATCCCCAAGTCAGCTGCTGCTGAAACTGATCAGCGGCTGATTCCAGGAAGCCCGGGGCAGGGGCTTCCTGTAGTCAGCCACTGGTCAGTTTCAGCAGCGGCTGACTTGGGGACGCCTGGGGCAGAGCAGCTGGGGTGCTGCTGGGTTGGTCCAGTAGCGCCACCGCTCCTCGGCGCTACTGGACCAACCCAGCAGCACCCAAGCTGCTCTGCCCCAGGCGTCCTGATTCAGCCGCTGCTGAATCTGACCAGCAGTGGCTGAATCAGGACGCCTGGGGCAGAACAGCTGGGGTGCTGCCCGGTTGGTCCAGTAGCGCCCAGAGCGGCACTACGGGACCAACTGGCAGCGCCCCAGCTGCTGTACCACAGGTGTCCGGAGCAAAGCCATGGAGCACGGGGGCAGCGGGACAGCCCAGACGCGCCGTGGCTGTCCTGCTGCCCTCGGGCTCCGTGGCTTTGCTCTGCTTTGTTCCCCGTCCCCCTGGTCTGCAGACCAGGGGGACGGGGAGCAAAGCCGCAGAACACGCGGGCAGCGGACAGCCCAGACGCGTCTGGGCTGTCCGCTGCCCGCATGCTCCACAGCTTTGCTCTGCTTTGCCCCCCGTCCCCCTGGTCTGCAGACCAGGGGGATGGGGGGGGCAAAGCAGAGCCAAGCCGCGGAGGACGTGGCCAGCTGACAGCTGTCAGCTGACCGTGCGCTCCGCGGCTTGGCTCTGCTTTGCCCCCCCCCCCCGTCCCCCTGGTCTGCAGACCAGGGGGAGGGGGGGGGCAAAGCAGAGCACAGCAGAGCCAAGCCGCGGAGCGCGCGATCAGCTGACAGCCCAGACGCGTCTGGGCTGTCAGCTGGCCGGGCGCTCCGCGGCTTGGCTCTGCCTTGCCTCCCCCCCGTCCCCCCGGTCTGCAGACCAGGGGGACGGGGGGGGGGGGCAAAGCAGAGCCAAACCTCGGAGCGTGTGGGCAGTGGACAGCCCTGTCCGCTGCCCACGTGTTCCGCCGCTTTGCTTCCTCTCCCTGGTCTGCTGGAGACCAGGGAGAGGAACGCCCCGTTCGTAACTGCGGATCCGACATAAGTCGGATCCGCGTAACTCGGGGACTGCCTGTACAAAAGCACTGTTCTGTATTTTTTACAGTACTGCGGGTGCTGAGGTATTGTGTATTCATTAGACAATCCCAGTATTGCCAAACTTCAGAGATCAAATATCATAAGATCTTTTTGGGCTTTGGTCTCTTGTAAATTTGAATTCCGCTGTCCATCCTCTGTACGTAACAATTCATGTTGCCCGCTCTCCCAAATGTACTGAGTAAGCTAATTGTGGGCCAGGCTAAAAGAGCTCTCACTCCCAACATCTGCCTATTCCCTGCCTAAGCAATTAATTTAGTCCCATCAGTTTGGCCACCACCTCCAGTCCTTCCCATCAGTTTAGTTTCCCCTCTTAGCCTCAACTCTGCTCCTTCCAGGGGTTCCTCACCTCTCTCTCAAACACTTGGGAAAAGCTGCAGCAGGTTCCTCTTACTCCTGTCCAGATTGGCAGGGAGCAGCTCTAGGGTTAGTTTACTACCTTCTCTTGCAGGGAGAGAGGGGGAAGGAGCAGTGGTGCTGTCCTGTCTCCACTGCTCACAGAAAGGGACCTATGGGACTTTTTAGCTCCCTGCTGCCCCTCCTC